>NC_084858.1:3019939-3629077 GCF_951802175.1 Populus nigra
AGCCATAAACGTGGTTATGAGATCCCATATGAGACTAGAAAGGCTTCATTGTAGAGGAAGTTTGGGACATGGTTATTAAATTCGATATGGTTTAAAGAGTTGACATTGTAGTTTGTGTTGTGTTTTTATTTTAATTATTTTGAAAGTTCATTTTGTTAAACTTGAGTGATTTGATTGGTCAACCAACAACTCGGTTCACCTGGATGAACTCGGATAAGACCCAACCAAGTCAACTGCAATGAGTTTTTTTCTTGTTTGAAATGATGTTGTTGGAGTTTTTTTTTAAATAAAATGATGTTATTTTAAGATAGATTCAGGTTGACCTAACAAATATGAGACACAAGCCTTCTTCCGAGTGTGTGATAACTATGATTTTAAAATCAACAATGAAAAAATAGATCCAAAATCAGACTTAATAAATCCCATGTAATGATTGAAAATCTTTGGAAAAAAAATAAATTTTGATAGCATCTTACAATAAATTTATCTATATTCCTTGAGCTAACACAACATTATTTGGATTGATATAAAAATAAATAAAAATAATAAAAAAATATTATGCGAATTCATAATGCAATGCGAATACGTGCACATGTCTGAGCTATTTTAATTTTTTTAAATAAAGAAATCGTAGTAGCTATCCAAAAGAGACTTGTTAAAGGATGAATCGATAGCCACTTCTGACCCTACCATCTTTCCTTGCATCGCAAATTGATGTTAACAAATGGAAGGAAAGAGACGGAAGAAAGAGTAATTAAGCATTCCCTAATCCTCACATGCTTAAAAATTAAGTCTTTGATGACACCATACATATGCTTTAAAAAATATTAATTATCTAGGTGGTGCTTCAGTGGTAAAAACTTGAGATTAAAAGGTTTGTTCTCTTTGTGATCTCAGGTTCGAGCCATGTGATTGCTCATATGATGGTCATTGAAGGCTTACATGGTCATTAACTTCAGGGTCCGTGAGATTAGTCGAGGTGCGCACAAGCTGGTCTGAACACCCACTTTAAACTAAAAAAAAAATGTTTAGATAAAAAAAGTTATTAATTTGATATTTTTATTTTTTGGATAGTTTTAATATATAATAATAAAAAATTGGTTTTAGTCCAAATATATTTTAATATTCACTTTTATATACAACTTAATTATAAAAATTAAGGACATTAACAGAAACATACATTTTAGAGACCAATGATAATAATTAAGACTCTAAATTAACAAATACATGAAGTTAAGAGTTTATTAATATATTTTTAAATAAAAAATAATTATTACTACACTTTTAAACAGTATAAATTATTAATGTTTTGTTTTTAGTTTATGTTGTCTTGTCAGAAGGGACCTCCATGCACAGTGGATTAACTATTAAGACCACAAGTCTGTTGACTTTTTCCATGAGAGAACAATGCTCTCCTAAGCATAACTTCTCCCATTGTCTGGATTTAAATTGGATAAGAATAAAGTTATTGATTTAAAGGATTAAATCGTAATCCAATCAAAATTTAATATGATTTTAAAAATATTAAAACAGTTTATCTAATTTTTTTTTCAAGAAATCATGAAATGATGTAATATTAAATTCACCAAGATCATTAACAGTTTAATAACTGTGATCTCAACGCCTAAAATGTTGACTTAAGACTCCAAATTAATAAAAACGTGAAGCTAAATCTCAGCCAGTAATGTTTTGTTTTTCAGTATATGCTGTCATGTCACAAGGGACCTAGAAGCATAGTGGATTCACTATTGAGATCACGAGTCCCTCAATTTCTTTGAATCTGAACGAGCAAGATGCTGACTGCTGACAGCTTTTCAACCCTCAGCAGTGATGAAAAGATCCCAAGAGCTTCCAAGAGGAGCCGTGCTTGACTGGGATGGCGAGTGACCCCACCCACCATACCATATCGCCAGCTTGATTAATTAATGTTGAAGAAACTAGCAACTTGGCATCTCACAACTAAGTTTTGTGGGTCTGTATTCACATGGACAAGGCCATGAGAGATTCACAAAAAGACAACCCTTCATTTCAGCAGCATGTTGGCGTTACAAGACAGATTACAAACCATAATATCAGATTCCTAGCCCTACAAATTATGGCTGTGTTCTCAACCATATGATAGCCAAATGAGTACATACATCACAACTTATTTATTTGACAGCATATCTCACCTCATACGTAATGAACAGCAGTTCAATTTATGAGAGTTTTGCACAAACTTTATGAGCACGTACGGTACCTGCTAGCTATCTAAATTCTACCCCTAAAAAGAGAGTAAATAATACAAGGACGGCCATATCAGTTTCTAGGCAGTGAGAGTTTGCCCTGGATGTAATGCAAGATTAGAAAAGTTCTTCCAGTCCAGGAGATAGTTTTGGTAATGATATTAGAACCAGGTTGAAACATCCTGATGCTTTGGCAGAGTATCCATTCCCAGTACTTGTAGATCATCTTTGTAGTCGAAAGAGGACAAATCAAAGGGGGAGCCGAACATCAAGTTGAAGCCGCCGTTGTTTTGGTTGGTCTCGAACGGAGAATTCAAGGGTTTGAACCTGTCAAACTGACCACCTTCCTGGGAAAACATTTGATGGTTTTGGTTGATGTTGGACTCTTCGAAGATACTCCCGTTAATCATATTGCTTTGACTTCGGAAGTGGTTGTCCTGCTGGTGTTGGATTTTTGGCTGGAAAACATTGTGACCTTCTGTGACCAAATTGTTACCACGATTTGTGTTCTTGTTGCCTTGAATATTAGTGTCATAGATTGACATAAGCTCACTGATCATCTTTTGCCCATCTTCAGGAACTCCTGATAGATTGAAGGAAGAGGGTGCTGGGTTCACCAATGGAGCAGTTGTCTTGGACTGTGCAGATGGTTGAGGATAGATGACAGGCTTGACTTCATTAACATGAAAATTTGACCCTCTAAACTCCAATGAAGTGCTTCTGTATGGACAATTTAGTTGATGATTGTCCCTAGAAGCCCTGTCGGGGAAACCCAATCGGATTTGACTATGAGCACATTGAACAGCCTCGCATGTGTAGATCTTCTGATCCACCATCATGTTTATATCACTGGATGGCTTTCTCTTTCTAATAAAATCCGTGCTGGTGATAACTTCTCCCTTGATTGGATAAGGTTGTTGTCGAAGAGGTAGCCTTTCACCCATTCTTTCCATCCCTAGATTAGAATAGCTGAGAGTCTCGGGTTTGCACTCTTGCACATCAAAGTTTGGCTCATCTTCAGCTCCTTCAACATCATACTCACTGGAATCATTAATGACCAAAGATCCACTCCCTCCGGATGAGGACAATGGTGGACAGGAATTAGGGTAAAGTTCACGAGCCAATGATTCCTCTTGGTTGATAATTGCAAGCCAAGTAGCACTTTCCTTGGCTGTCATCTTGTCCTGCAAGCACTTGGACTGCCTCACAAGCTTGCGGATCTTGGCAATATCAGGCGACATGTGCTTAATCACTGCTGTGAGAACACCCACCTTCCATGCCTTCTTCAAGTCATGAGGCTTCTTGTAAGGTGGGGGGCCATGGTCTTTGGGCAAACCCAGTTGTGGCCACCATTCTTCATTTCCAGAAGGCCACCATGGTGGAGGAACACCTTTCTCTAATGGAAACCGCCTCTGGGGAGGGTCACAGTGCTGCATCAATGCAGATAAGAGCGAGCCAAGGGTGGTATCTTGAAGCTCCTGCAAGGTGTGTGGGGTTGGGCCAATTGAATTACAGCCCTCATCCTTTCCAGGGATCGAGTTATCTGCTTGGTACTTAGCTATGGCAGCTGGACCATTTCGATCAAACCTGACTTTATCCTTCCACCATTCTCTAAGATTATCAGATGCACCAGTCACTGGCTTTCCCTTCTCCGGGATTATCCCGTAAACAAAACCTTGAGCTTTACAAACTTCCATCATCTTCAACATGTACTTTAAGATCCCATCTTGTGCCCTGGACATCTTCTTCCTCCTGGCCTGCTCCTGGGACTGACGCTGCTTAGCAATATCAATCCCCTCCTTGCTTCTGGTCTGCTCTTTTAGCCTTTTGAGACGCATTTTGTCCCTCCACATCCTTCGCTCAAGCTCATCAACATCAATCTCTTCATCACTATAATCATCCTCCACAGTAACCTCAGGTTCTACCTGTGGAGCACTCACATCTCCTTCCACGAGAGGGGTACAGAAGAAATCCATGTCACCACAAAACGCCGTCTCATCAAACATCGACATCATTCACAGAACCAAACCCTCCAAAATTGACTAGAGGTTATAAGAAGCCCGAATTGATTCCAATCACCAAACTTTAATTCCTCAAACTGCTCCACCCTAAGCTTGACTTTCGATAAAACCTGTAGACATTAATAAAAATTACAATTAAAAACACTGCTCAAAACCCTATAATTTCCAAAAAGATAAGGCGTGCATGATCATTGAATATCATTGAACTCACTTTTAATAATCCACCTTTTCATTTACTTAAGCATAATTATTCAAACAAGATCTCATACACGTCTATTATTCGCAATCATCCCATTGAAAAACAAAAGTTTCAAAGTCTATAGAGCCATAAACTATCTTATATTGAAAGCAGATCAACAAGCAGCACACTCATGGATTTCATAGAAGAAAATAGATGGATCATGATCAAATCAGAGTCACTGGATATAGAATTGAAAGAAAAGGCAAACTATAAATCAATTGAATTTAATCAACCAACTAATATTTAACCTGACCATACAGATCTCACCTTCTAAGAAGATTGAGTCAGACTTTCTAGGAAAAACTGAACAGTCATGGAAATCCCAGTCCTCCTTTCAGAAAATGTTCCAAATAATATGATAAAAGTCCTCAAATACTATCAAACACCTTGGATCTAACACAACTCTCAACTATTCTCAATTTAATAAAAAACGCACATCCCAAAAGTAAAACTAAACCCACAAAAATTCAAGAACCCACACCCAATAATCAAACTCCAGAGATCCGCTAAACAGAAATAGCAAACACAGCTCACAAAACACAAACCCGTATCAGCAAGACCAAAAACAAAGCTCAAAGTGATAGAAAGGAGGAAGAAATATCTGAAGAAGAAATATACCAGGAAACATCAAAGTAGAGGCCTTTGACACTGGTTAGAGAGAGTTACAGGTCAATCTTGCGCCAAATACTCTTTATCTTTTCCTTTGTTCTAGAGAGTGAAGAGAGGCACCTATTATTCGAACTGGGGGTATATATTATTGTCCTCTAGAGTAAACTATATGATAAAAGAAGAGTCTTGGCGACTGTGAAGCTTGTGGGGGTGATGATGGTGGGGACAGGGAAAGTAAAAGCAAATCACTTTAAAAAAATAAAACCCAAGAAAGTATGAGGAAGGAGATGGGAAGATGGATGCGAGGAGAGAGGAGGGTGAAGGGTCAAGTTTTCAACTTGAGAAAGGTTAAGCTAATCTAATCCAAAGACTTGAAAGTGCTGTTTTTTGCTATCAAGACGGAGGATAGAGAGAGAGTTATTGCAATACTTGAAGACAAAAGAAGAGAGAAGTGTGGGGGCAATGTCTCTTGTCCTGACTTGACGATCCCCATGCACTGTGTCTCTTTTTAAAGCAAACTGACCTTCTCCAACTACAAAGGCTTATCCTTCTGTATGAGGATGCATTTATGGGCAGTAGATTGTGTGTATCCAGTGTTTTCCTCGCCTCGCCATAAATTCCCTGAGCTGCCAAGCTGTTTACTCCTAATCTAGAATTTCTTTTTGTAACCTTCTTCATTTGTTTCCTAATTTTAACTGTATTCTATTTTCCAAGTCAATTTCCAAAAATGTTATGCTGATATTTTTCATAAATTTAATGGTTTAACATTTCACAGAGAATATTCCCATGAAATTACCATCATTCACTTGCAAATGATTTTTTTGGTTCAAGTGAGAATTTCTATAGTATAGTTTATGTAAATTAATAACTTCAATTAAATAATATGTTTTTCTGGTCCCAATTTAATTTTAAAATTTAAAATTTAAATAATATCTCAATTAATTAATAAAATATTTATAGCATGAGTTATATTAATTTATAAAAACTTAACTGTATATCATTTTATTTGGGGGGTGGGCAATAGAAATTAACCTGAAATTTTAATGAGCGCTTGCTACATGGATTAACCCCCTTTCTTTTTATTAGTGCCAGGGCCAAGAAGACTATAGATATTTTGTTTCTTGAGCTAATTAAGGAAAATTGAGTCTTATCTCCTCCATGCTTGTTGGAATAAAAATATAATACTATATAAATTGATATTATGACATGAGAGAAAACTAATTTTATCTTCTTATGAAACATGGATGATCCAGGAGAGAGTTGTCATGGATATTATCTGAAATCATCAAGGGCTTCTCTTGTAATAACCAACGTTGTAAGATAAATAATGTTCTTCTCAGACTTTTGAAGCATGGATAATCTGAGAGATTTTTCCTTTCTTTTTTATGAATAGGTAGATCATTATAGATTTTATTAAGATTCTGTTTTTTTATGTGTTGTTTGTTTATGTGTTTTAAGATAATTTTTAAAAAAAAATCAAAAATTTTTTTATTTTTTTTATTTTCAGAACATTTTAATACATTAATATCAAAAATAAATTTTTGATAATTTTAATAGTTTTGCTTCAAATTGAGACTGTCTAACAAATGCAAATCCGATGCTTGCACATTGGTCACTGGTCTTCTATCTCCGGGAGGCTATTTGTGTCATGAGCACTCCACAGCCTCGCCTGAAAAATAAATGCACCAGTGGATTCTTCGACTCAAGCACCGGCGTTGTTTCAGATTTAGTCAAACATATTGGGAAGAGGCCTACAGCCATAAAGGCATCCACGACCTGAAAAAAGGAAATGACCAGAAAGATGGATATCAGTGTCTTTTCCACTCCAAATTCTTGAGATTTTTGGAAACTATTCAAGAACATAAGACCACATTCGAGGGCAATTCAGATGGAAGACGGTAAACATAGTAATCTGCAAATGCATCAATTTATTGAGGAAATGTCGAAGGCTTACTTTGTCAGTAACACTGGCTGGGGCTGCGCGACGTCATCGTGCCAAGGCGGTTCTTCACTTCCTCCGTTAGCATGCGTCCTGCAGCGTGCTCCTAAAACAAGGAGAACCCGTGCATCAGAAAGAGAAAACGATCAATTATTAGTTTTGGATAAAAACCAAATATCTTAATAGAAGAGTCAAATCAACCAAAAAGAAAGAAATCTCACCGTCTTTATGTGTTCAAGCTCAGCATCATCCTCTGGGAAAAAGTTAAGGCTGCTAAGGCTTGTTTTCTTATGGAATTGGCATATGGAATTTCAGTAATCATTCTGCTGCTAAGGCTTGTTTTCTTCTAATAATTCATGAACTGCACATTAGTGACTTAAAATACACTAAAGGATGAAAACTACTTGACAAAATCCTTTGTCCTTTACAGAAGACTTCTTGATAAATCTTTGAGGTTCTTTAAAATACTTTAAAATGTAATTATAATGTAATACTAAATGAATTTTTAAAATAATAGTGTTTTGAAGTTTTTTTTATTTAAAAATATATTAAAATAATATTTATTTTTATTGTTTTAAAATTTATTTTTAACATTAATATATCAAAACAATAAAAATAAAAAAAACAAGGAAACCACAGTTAAGGTGAACTATTTGATTATATTTGGTCACAAGATTTTTAGTGAAATAACTAATTAATCTTTTCACTGAATATTGAATTGATAGCATATTTTAATTGAAGGTTGCTTTTTTGGGAATATGAAAAAAAAATATTTTTTTAAAATGTTTTTTACTTGAAAATATATTAAAATAATATTTTTATTTTATTTTTTAAATTTTATTTTAATATTAGTATATTAAAATGATAAAAAAAAATTAATTTAAAAATAAAAAATTAAATATTTTCAAAAATATAACTAGATTGCAATGCCAGTAGTTAATCCTTTTAATTTATAATTTATTAAAACATTTTTTTCTAGTAAAGATGCTAAATTTTCATATATTCGAAACTAAAAAATTATTCAACTCTATGAAATCAATTAAAAAAACATGTTTTCAATGCTATTAAAAAAAATATCATTTAATAAATACATTAATTTAAAATATTTTTTCAGTGTTAAATAAAAACAATTAATAATTTTTTAAATAATTAAACACCATGAGATTTGATATATTATGAATGTGTTTAGTATTGTGGTACCTGCTGTGGTTGTGGTTTGAAAAAAGTTGTTTTTATAAAAAGTAATTTTAGTTTAGATTGATTTGAAAAAATAGGTGTTTGGTTGAAATTGTGGTTGAAATTGAGGTTAAACAAAAAGTAGTTTAATATATTTGGTTAATAATGCTTTTGAAATTGAGGTTATAAAATAATTTTAAAAAATATATATTAATATTGATGTTTTTTAATTTAAATATTGTAGATTTAACTATTGTTATTACATCATGAAATAAATAATACTTTATATAAAATATTTTTTATTGTTTCATTAAACTATCTACATTTCCATCACGTATGAAATACATTCGATAAGGACTACATTTTTTTAGTTTCTTAAGTGCATAACAACATCATGTAAAATATAATCAAGAACAAAATTGGGATTGCGATCAAATTCTGCAAATGGTACGTCATCAAGCGATCTCTGTCTAATTTATGTAGTGTCATTGAATAATGTTAAACACTAATTTTTTGAATAAAACACAATTAAAAAATACAAAATATTTTTTATTTTTTATTTTACTGGGTCGGACCTGATTCAATGTATTTTGAGTTTTGAACCAGAACCGATCCGGCCAGAACAGAGTAGTTAGGCCACACTGTTCATGCCAATTAATTGGTGTGAAGAGTGTATGCTACATTGTTCATGCTAATTAATTAGCATGAACAGTACGCAAGAAGTAGCATTTTACTACTTTTTTTTTTTGCATCTCGAACGTAAATTTACATGGGACTCATACACAGTAAACTATGTTTTATTCTTAATCAAACAAATTATATCTGTATTTTAAATAAAACACAAACACAATCTCATTAATAAACAAACTTATATCTTTAAAGAAATGAATTTTTTTATCATAACCTAATCACTATAAACAAAGATTAAGTGTTATTCTATTCGATTCTTTATATTTATTTTTGTGATAATTAAGCACTATTTAATTAATTTCCACTATGTTTTTGTCGCCATGAAACTCAGTTTTAACAAGTGTAATAAAAGTTAAAAATGTTTTACAAAGAAGAAAAACAAGGACCAAAGGTGACCAAACCCAACCTGACCGAGTCCGATCCCTCAATCCTTATCTAGTTCAAGTCAGTCCTTCAACTCAAGATGCAATTTTTAGGGTTTTAAAAATCAAAGCACCGGTTAAGCTAGGGTTTTAGTTCCTCTGCAAACTGCAAGCAAGAAAGACCCTTCCTGTGCTACTTCCAAAACCGACCAGTTCCTCAAATTCTTAGACATGAGAGTAAAGAAGCAGAAACGCCACCGGCGGGCAGTGAGATTTTACACAGCATGTTTTGGGTTCCGTCAGCCGTACAAAGTCTTGTGCGACGGCACATTTATTCACCATTTAATAGTTAATAACATTGCTCCTGCTGATACAGCTATTTCTAACATTCTTGGTGGCTCTGTCAAGCTCTTCACCACCAGGTCTGCTCCCTTTTGCTTTTCTTTTAGTTTATGTTAAAAAAATAAGAAGAAAGATTGGATTTTTATTCGTTTCTTGTTGTTTTTGGGGTTGTAGGTGTGTTTTGGCAGAGCTGAAAAGACTTGGGAAATCTTACACTGAATCGCTTCAGGCAGCTAATACGCTTATGATTGCAAGGTGGGTTTTTATGGTGTAAAAGGGCTTTATCTTTTGGGGTTTTGTTGCTGAATTTGATGGCTTGTGGATTTCTGAAATTGGGTTTTAGAGATTTTACTCTTTTCTGGGTTTGGTATGATTTTGAAGTTCCATTTCAATGGCAGGTGTGATCATGAACAAATCAAGAATGCAGAGGGTTGCATTGTGGAGATTATTGGAGAAAATAACCCGGACCACTTCTATGTTGGTACTCAGGATACTGACATGCGGAAGAAGTTTCAGGAGGTTAGTTTTTTTTTTCATTTTAAATTATTTTACATGATTTTTGGTCGTTAATGAATTGTTTATCCCTTAATTGTGTTGGTACTGGATAGTTGATCACAATGTGATATGTTTATGCCAAAACTTTATGGATTGTGTAATCTGTAGCGATGTTTTCTTATATGTTTAATTGAGGATTTGAAAAATTGTTAAATACTGACCTCAGTAGAATTGTTTCAAACACCATTAATCAGTCCATTAATGGTGTTTTCTGAAGAATTAAAATTTCAGTCCATTAATCATATAATCCTTGTGTGTTTCAACTGACATGGTGTTAGAAGTTGGAATATCTGTAGCATGGCCTTGGGTGTCACTTAGATGAAGATCTTTTTGGAAGGATTGTAAGGCTGATCTGGTAAACTTGTGATTGATCCCTGTAATTGCACTAATAGATCGGCAGTTTAGCTCTGTTTTTTGTTTACCAGCTATCATATTGGAAGGGATCCATCCAGTAACCAGGTTAGCTGGTTAAAATGAATTGGGAAATGCACAGTGATGCAGCAGTACTCGTACTCGGATTAGTGACTAGAAATAACCGTTGGAATGTCCATTAACAATTGTGATAAACTGTCCTACAGGTGCCAGGTGTCCCTCTCATATTTGGTCTGAGAAATGCCCTCTTTCTTCAGCCACCATCTGCATTTCAGCGGCAGTTTGCCAAAAATTCAGAAGAAGAACGGTCACATATGACCGAGAAAGAAGTCGCACTCTTAAAAAAGAGGACTAAGGACTTAGTGGAAAATTGGGAAATTGCAGATTCTTCTGATGAAAATGGAGGTCCAGATGATGAAAATTTGGAAATGCAGCCCCAGAAATACTCTTCAAGAAAGGGAATGAAGGTCAAGGATAGACCTCAATTCAAGAGAAACAAAGCTAAGGTATATTGTCTGCTTCAAGCTTGTTTATTGCTAACATCTTTAACCCATAAAAACTGCTAGAAAGGGTCTGTTCGTATTATGTTGTTTGCTATTTTTTTGGGATATGCATATACTTAACCATTTTCTTAATCTGCAAGACAAGGGGATTACCTGATCAGCAGTCTTTTTCTATTTAATGGGAAGGCAACATTTTAGGTTCAGCTACAGGTTAATCGCAGCTTACAATTGTTCTAATAAAAAAACAGTATTTTCTTGAAAGCACAAAGATGTTCCTTGAATTATTTACTTTTCTAAGTAATTAATGACGAAGAACATGCTATTTGAGAAATTAGATACTGTGTACAATAAAATTGTGGAATATCCATGGTGCTTATCTAACTATAAAACTATGATCACTGTTCATGGCCCATAAAGATTTTTTTAAATGATGTTTGATATATTTATTTAATTTATAGCTTTGAGGTGGATGCTACTGGCAATATAGTTTTTATGTGTTACGCAGCAGCATAGTAAACTTGTTTTTGAACATCGCAGTATAGTAAACTGAATCACTTAATATTAATTTAATTGACATGAAAGGTACGTGGTAGAATGCTATTGCTAACTTGCCAAGTACTTTCAAGAGGAATGTCTATGCTCATCTGGTCAACTTTGTGTCAAACTTTCCAGGGTCCAAATCCACTTTCAGTCCAGAAGAAAAAGAGTCGTCAAAACACAAACTCCATGTCAGGGAAGGTTAGTGAAAGTTTTTGAATGTTTTTATACTTTTTGGTGGATTCTTATGTTTAAGCAATGATGTGGATTACTCACTGCTGAATTGCAACATCTGGACTAGAGAAATATGGTTCATAATTGCATGTTTGATGCTTTTAAATCCACTGCTATGTTTACAATCGGACTTGAATCCTGTCCTGTTTAACATGGACGGTAGTTATTGTCTCTTGTTCTTGTCACTGTTGATTGTGAGAAAGAATAGTGCTGCTGGACATTGCGTTCTCCCTGTCATTTTCTTTTTGCACATTTTTAGTGGCAACTTAGTGGTTTTGGAGTTGAAATTCATGGCCTTGTCTTGACATCTAGCAGATGGGTAATTAAACTTCTGGTCATCATTTTTTATTGTTGAAATCACCTTGGCCCTTTTATTTCAATTATTCCATGGATGTGTTCAATGTGTTGGCCTGCTATAGAAAAGGGTTAAAAATAAAGATGTAGTGGAAATGGTTGCTGTCACTTATGGTAAAACTTTGACAAATGAGAAAACAATGTTGTAGTCAAGATATAGCTTTTCAATCTTGCTTGTTAACGCATCTTTTTTCTGGTAACTGAGGGTTATAATACGGAGTGTAATCTATGCTGGTAGTCAGCTTTGTGTGTTTTTGATTGTTACCTGTGTATTTCATATCAGATATTTCAAACGAGCCAATTCACTGGCCTCTGAAAGGGTGATTTAGGGTTTGCCAACTGAAAGAATATAGATGAAACTGTTTAGAGTATCATGAGATGTGAGATCTGGGTACATACATGTATTCACATGGATGTGTTTAATATTCAAACTAATCCTGGAAAGTATTACTAATTCAATAACTTTGAGGTGTTGAAAAAACTGGTTAGGTTAAAATCCCTGGGCACCCATGAGTTGAAATAACAGGGATACTTTACATTATTAAAATGTGGAGGTTTTTGTACAGGAAAGCAAAGGTGGTGACGAGACGGTGAGAAGTAGAGGCAGGAAAAGAAAGAGATCACGCAAAGGCAAAAGTTCTGCTCCAGCAGAAAGCTAATGGTCTTCTTCAGCTAAATGATGGAACTTCCAGTTGTGGCTTGTATTGGAGTGAAAACTTCAAAGAGTGAATTAATTATGCCGCTTTATTGCAGATAGAGGTACAGGGCTCAATTAAAAAAAAATTCTGGCATCAAATCTGAGAATTTATTTACAAATGTAAATGTGGATTATTGCTTCTTTATCCTAAGAACTTGAAGCATTTACATTTAGAAACTGAAGGAAATTGGTGATATATATCCGATGTCGAAGTTGTAATCTCCTCAGTTGTTTTTTTCAGAGATCTAAGTTGAAGCTCTGTTGATTTTGAGTTGATTCTATTATTTTCGATAAGTAACAACTTTCTGGATGTGACCTGTTTCAGCTCATAAACTTGACATTCAATGCCAGAGCTACGACTGCTAAGTGCTAAGAGTTCCTGTATCTCATATAGATATTCCCTTGCAGAATTAACATCTTTAACAGCAACTTTTTCATCGTGCAGTTCATTTTAATAATTTGGTTAAATTTTGTGTGAAAATTCTGCATTCTTTAACCATTTCTTAGATTGGTTATTATGGATTAAGCTTCTGAAGAAAAGAAAATTTTCTTAGTTGGTGGAGGTTTTGGGATTGTTTTGTGATCTAAGGCCATAATTTTGTTAGAGAATCCATCTAGGGGTTACAGGAGGCGGAGAAAGAATGCAGAGTTGGTTTTATAGTTTAGTATAGTTAGGGGCTTGGGGTTTGGAGTTCTCCTCCTCTTACACCAAGAGAAATCCAGTAGTTTTAGGCATAGTAACAAGAACCAACTCAAGTTTTTTTTTTTTTTTAAAAAAAAACTTGAAACTACGCAGTTTTGAAAAACAAAAACCGGGTTTATCAAAGGAATTTGCACATAAGAGCAAGATCATGAGAACAGCCACAGGGGACAGGCCATCACGCGGGCTGAAGGAAAAGGCACTAGACATGCCATATGTAAAATCACACAGCTTATTGCAAACTCGAATCAAATAAAGGAAAGCAGTGATATTAGCTAGATAAAGAGATTTTCACTGCTACTGTTAACAAAGCTACCAGGTCCTCAAGACATTTTGTCCATGCATCACATGCACATATCAACAATCCAAGACACAATGGGCAACCAGCCTTCCTTCTCCCCGTATCGATTGGCAGCATCTTTTCACAACCCCCCCCCCCCCCCCATGTATTAGGATACTTATGTAAAGGCCCTGTGTACTTCAAATCAACCTATCTCTCTGCATACATTTTTGTAACAAAAAATTAATTAGATATATTGGAATTTTTTTAAAACGGTCTGTGTTTTTTCCTCTTGTTTTTTTGGTATTGTACTATGATCTTAACCTGTTTAGGATCTGGCTTGGTCAATTAATTTTCTGTAGGTAGCGTTTGATAATGTAGTGGTTATTGTTTTTCAAAGTATTTATTACTTGAAAATATATTAAAATAATATTTTTTTAATTATTTTTAACACTAGTCCATCAACATAATCTAAAAATATAAAAAAATAATTTTAAATAAAAAAATTAAAATTTAAAAAAATATAATTTTAACCGCGTTTCTAAATATTATCTAAATATTTGAAGGTTAGAAAACTTAATCTAAATGTATTAACATTTAGTTCGTTAAGCTAAATACTTAGCTTGTTTGAAACTTGAGCCAAATATTTTTATTAAATTTCAAACATTTCTCATGTTTTTTAATTGGATTCTTTCCATTTGTAAACATTTTCACATTTCATGGAATGTTATTTTAAAGAAAATTTGATAAAAAAAATTGGACAGAAAAAGGATCAAATCGATAAAATTCATAAACTTGAGATGAATTAGGAATGAGTGTAGAAGTTGGGGGAATTCATTTGATGTTTCCCCTTGTTTCTTTGAAACTTGCAACCACACTGGTAGGTCATGGGAGTATCCTTTTCTTGCGGAGATTCGGGGATTCCACTATGTCTTTATTCAACACCATCTTCCAGTACATTTCCCATGAACAAGAATTTCTCTGCCAACTCTTCTTTGTTTCCATACTACTGCTTCCCATCTCTCTCTTTCTCTCCGGTACTTGCACATGGCAACTCTTTTCAGGCTGTTTCCTCCAGCCCCTGAAGCAAAAACTTTTCTGCTAAACCATAAACCGACTCCTCTGTTCTCTTCTCGAAAACCCCAGACCACAGCTTCAAGAAAATCCCACCATGGAATCCAAAGCAGCAAGTTTGGAAGCTTTCTTGACTTGAAACCTCTATCAAAACCTGAGTCCTTGGATTTTGATCTCTCATGGATTGATCCTGCAGACAGGCATCGTTGCTTTGATGTGATCGTTATTGGGACAGGCCCGGCAGGTTTGCGTCTTGCTGAGCAAGTGTCTCGCTATGGAGTTAAGGTATGTTGTGTTGATCCTTCCCCGCTTTCTATGTGGCCTAATAACTACGGTGTTTGGGTTGATGAGTTTGAGAGCTTGGGGCTTGTTGATTGCTTGGACAAAACATGGCCTATGACTTGTGTCTATATCGATGATGACAAGACCAAGTATTTAGATCGTCCTTATGCTCGTGTTGGCAGGAAGGAATTCAAGACAAAATTGTTGGAGAATTGTGCCTCTAATGGGGTTAGGTTTCATAAGGCTAAGGTTTGGAAAGTGAAGCATGAGGAGTTTGAATCTTCAATTGTTTGTGATGATGGGATTGAGCTAAGAGCTAGCTTAGTTGTTGATGCAAGTGGTTTTGCTAGTACTTTTACTGAGTATGATAAGCCAAGAAACCATGGATATCAGATTGCTCATGGCATTTTAGCTGAAGTTGATTACCATCCATTTGACCTGGATAAAATGGTTCTTATGGATTGGAGAGATTCCCATCTGGGAAATGAACCTTGTTTGCGTGCAAACAATTCAAAACTTCCAACCTTTTTGTATGCCATGCCATTTGATTCCAACCTTGTATTTCTGGAAGAGACTTCCTTGGTTAGTAAGCCTCTGTTATCATACATGGAGGTCAAGAACAGGATGGTAGCAAGGCTAAGACATTTAGGAATCAGAGTGAAGAATGTTATAGAGGAAGAGAAATGCTTGATTCCAATGGGAGGACCTCTCCCACGAATCCCTCAAAGCGTGATGGCTATCGGCGGGACTTCAGGGGTAGTCCACCCCTCAACTGGGTACATGGTGGCTAGAACAATGGCCTTAGCCCCAATTTTAGCTGGTGCCATTGTGGAGTGTCTTGGCTCAACCAGAATGATCAGGGGCAGGCCGCTTCATCATAGAGTGTGGAATGGCTTGTGGCCATTAGAGAGGAGGTGTACAAGGGAGTTTTATTCTTTTGGGATGGAGACTTTGTTGAAGCTTGATCTGAAGGGGACGAGGAGGTTCTTCGATGCTTTCTTTGATTTGGATCCTTATTACTGGCAAGGGTTCCTCTCCTCAAGGTTGTCCCTTGGGGAGCTTCTTCTGTTAAGCTTCTCTTTATTTCGTAATGCCTCAAATCCATCCAGGCTTGACATTGTTACAAAGTGTCCTGTGCCTCTGGCTAGAATGGTAGGGAATTTGGCACTTGAAGCCATCTGAGGATGCACAGTTGCGACACAGATTGAAGAAGTGTTCATGTTTTCTGAATAAAAGAAAATCATTCTTGATTACATTTGTCATCTCTTGCTGCATTGGACTATACTGTATTTGAAATTGGTCCACTCACTGGATCCCTGAAATCAATTGAAAATGCTTAGCCATTAGTCAAGTGGATTCCCCACTATCTCATGAACACTCATCCCTGCAAGCATTGCACTCCATATTCAATCTTTCTCGCTCTTGCTCCGGTCTCTTAAGAATTTCCATGATTATATTTTTTTTGTGACCAAACATTTTAAAATGTTTGAGATCTCACTTGCTTGATTTGTTTTTTTATTGGATTTTTAGAATTAATCCGGTAGACTCTGTAAAACCCGGGTGATACTTTATTATGTTAACTTTAAGAGATTGATTTTTTAAAATTTTATTCAAAATAACAACATTTTAATATTTTTAATTTTTTATATAACATAACATCATTTTAGAGTTTATCAATTAATATGTTGGTCAACTACAATAATCCGAACACTAGAGCAGAATTGAAGTAGCTATGATAATTATAGTATTGTAATTATTTTTTAAAATATTTTTTTAAAAAAAATATATTAAAAAATATATTTTTTTAAATTTATTTTTAATACAAGCATAACAAAATATTTTAAAAACAAAAAAATAATTAATTTGTTAAAAATAATTCTTTTAAAAAACACATGCCACTGCACAAACAAACATTACCAAACAAAAGTGTCTCCACACTGTGACAATAGCCGCAGGCCCATGATGTGTAGTGTTTTATATATATATTGGGCTATGCAAATAATTTTCTATTTAATTATCAAACAGTTGCTGAGTTTGTGGGCCGTGCTTTCCACCTTCACCCAAACAGTAAGGCAAATCTAAAAACAACCCTGCATTTCAGCAAAATTCAACAGAAAAAGAAAACGTTCTTAGCAATAGCCAGTGGCTCCTCTCTGTCTCTCCGGAAATTTCCATGCTATCGAATTCGAACGGAATTAGGGTTTGGAATCTGTAATCGGAGTGGAAATCAATTCATGAAGCCAATAAGGCTACCGGAACCCCCGAGTCCCACCATGGGAGTACCGGAGATCTTCGAAAACGGCGCGTACAGTGTCATTCGCCGTGCCGTCGTCATCGGCAACGGATTTCCCGGTTCAGAAAACCAGAGCCTCGGCTTAGTTCGTGCTCTTGGCCTCTATGATAAGCACGTCTTATTTGTCAGTTCACTTCTCTCCTTTTCAGCTCCTTAATCACAAAAAAAGAAATAATTTTTGCTTGGTTTTTAGTTCCTGCTAAATTAGGGTTTAATCTTTTATTTTTGGATTGGTTTTTGGAGCATTTATTTAATTGGATGGATGTAGAGAGTGACGAGACCAAGAGGAGGCATAAATGAGTGGTTGCATTGGCTACCGATTTCTCTCCACAAGTTGTTGTACTACATCATAAGGCGGATATATAGTTATTTGCGGTTAATAGCGTCGCGGCGGAGGAGACTTTCACCTCTGCCGTCGGAGAAAGGTCGCAATGTGGGCTTGTCGTCAATTTTAGAAGCTGATTCGAAGCGGATTGTGAATATGGCACGAGAAAGTTATGAGAAGTAATTTTCTTACAGGCTTTTGTGTAATTTGAACTTGTTAAGTTACTGAAAGTGTTAAAAGTATATATCATTTCGAGTGAATTTTACCTGTTTTATTCAAACAAAGATGCAAACTTGAAAGTACGCTTCTTGTAAGTCGTGCTTATCTTTATTGAACATGGGCGTGTGGTAATGGTTAATGGATTACGTGGTATCTGTGCAACCTTGTGAAAGGAAAAGGAAAGTGAAGAAAATGCATGATCATGGTATTAGTGGTTAATGGATTGTGAAGATCATGTGCTCATATGGAAATGAAAGGGTTGTGTTGTGTATGACTAATGGTGCTTTAACCTTGCGATGTAGACTCATGAAAAGGTTATGTTATTTATTTTTTTGTCTTTTAATTCGTCCTTGTGCTGCATTTATGTGATTGTTGCCCTGTGGAGCTATGTTGGATTTGAAACCTATTACTCCACTAAAATATGCAGCGGGCCCAAACTTGTTGGTATTTGCAATACGAATTTTCCATTTTACACCTCTTAGTTCCTATCAGTAAACAGACCTCCTTTTTCTTTAATTTATTTGTTTTGCTGCATTGTATCAGGGATGGCCCTTTATTGGTAGTTGCATCTGGAAGAGATACAATTTCTGTTGCAAGCTCTATAAAACGTTTAGCATCAGAAAAAGTTTTCCTTGTTCAGGTTTGAGGCCTTCCCTTAATTTAAATTGCACTTGATAAAGCTAATTGCTACATTCTATAAATAACACGGTTCTTTGATGGCTATCTAAAAAATATACCAAGGAGGATCCAATTTGTAACCTTTTGCTATTAGTATCAGATGGATGAATAAACCATTATATACATAAGGGCTAGTATATACCTATGTTAGCCTGTTGTACAGTGACAGCTACAGCTTCCAAAGTTCTATAATAAACCAATGCATATGTAAGGACTCTTTGCATGCTATACAGTGTCAGACACAGCTTCCAAAGCTGCCCTGCCAATTCAACTCGATCCTCTTTCTGTTGTTGCACAAAAGCTTCTGATATTCATTTTATTTTTCTCATGCAGATTCAACATCCAAGGTCAGACTTGAGTAGGTTTGACTTGGTTGTCACACCTCATCACGATTATTATCCTTTGACTCCCCAAGCACAAGAACAAGTTCCTCGATTTCTTCAGAGGTGGATAACTCCATGTGAACCTCCTGATGAGCATGTGGTATGTATCAAAACATTAAATTGCTCTAGTTGGTTGGTTGTAATGAGACTTTTTTGTTGACAATCTCTCTTTTTGAAGATGAAGATGGTAATTAGCAGTTTATAACATGACCATTGAACTTCAGGTTCTTACCGTGGGAGCCTTACATCAAATTGATTTTGCTGCGTTACGCAGTGCAGCTAGTACATGGCATGACGAGTTTGCACCTTTGCCAAAGCCTTTGCTGGTGGTTAACATTGGAGGCCCTTCATGTACTTAGCCATTATACGTTTAACCCACTGTACTCTTTTGTGATTAGACAGTTTTGGTGCAAATTGTCAGTCTCACTTCCATTGTTTGTCTTTTCTTGATATAGTGGTCCGTGCATTATTCTATTTTATTTTTTGTTATATTAATCTCATATGAGTATTGCCTTCGTGGTCACTACTGCATATATTGATTTTTGTTGCATTCAAACCCTGGGGGAGAAGGGGGGAGAGGGGTGGGAGGAGGTTCAAACCTTGAAAGTCTGCTGTAAAGAGGAACTCTTTTCCACTACACCATAAGTTGATCCTTGAAATTAAATGATGAAATTGTTGTGAGAGTCGAAGTTGATTATTGCTGTTGTTTTTACATCATGCGGACTCTTCAAAATAACTCAACTACCAAAACTAAACTTGGCTTTGCTATGCGCTGAAGATATGCAATTCCTTGTGAGATTCCATCATATATCTCAGAACACCAGTTATATTGAATTTGTTGTAGGAAATGCAGTTTCTTATTTATTTATTATTTATTTTTTAATGTTAGCATAGCAATAACTGAAACTTTAAAATCAAACATTGTCACGAGTTCGTGCCCCAATTAAAGAACTAGAAGTTGAAAAGGCATGTCTGATTATTTCTTTTGTTCTGCTCTGTTTGGGTTTGGGTTTATGATTATTTTTATGCAGAGAACTTAAAAGTTCCCTGTTCTCTTAGTTCTTGATGTTTCTCATGGACTGAGAACTTAAGACATGATTATATGATGTGGTGCCTAAAATTGTTTAGGTCACTGTCGTTATGGAACGGACCTAGCGAAGCAGTTATGTACCTTTGTGACTAACTTGCTTGTGAGCTGCGGGAGTGTCAGAATATCTTTCTCAAATAGGACACCTGAGAAGGTATGGCCACTCATTTCTCATAGTTTCTTTTTCCAATACCTGTTACTTATCCCTCAATTCATGTGTCTGTCATTATACCTACAGGTTTCAAACATAATAATCAAAGAACTTGCAAATAATCCAAAAGTTTACATCTGGGATGGTGAAGGTATTGTTGATTGATTTGAAAAATTCAATCCATACTAGTTAAATTACTAGAGTTCACAATCTTATAAGTTTTGCATGTCATACCATTCAGAGCCAAATCCATATATGGGACATTTAGCTTGGGGAGATGCATTTGTTGTCACAGCAGATTCAGTCAGTATGATAAGTGAGGCTTGCAGTACTGGGTATGCATGAAAATTATCTCTATCAACTGCGATGATTTAGAACATAAAAGCTCCGAGATGCCCTGTTTTATTTTGTAAATGCTGATTTAAAACTCCAATAATGTTCTTGCAGGAAACCTGTTTATGTGATGGGATCTGAACGTTGCACATGGAAGTTGGCTGACTTCCATAAATCTTTGAGGGAGCGAGGAGTGGTTCGACCATTTACAGGATCTGAGGATGTAAGTAAATAGTAGAATACTTATTTAAATGATGTACTAATTATCTCCCAGTCCCATATTAGCTGTCGAACATTGTTTTTTCAATTAGTTAAATGCAAATTCATTTATTATTTCTTCTCTAGAAGATTTTTTCAAAATTTTACTTTATGTAAAAATATGATAATACTTCTACTTCGTAAAGGTTGTGCTATTAGTCAAAATAACTGAAGGTAAATTTGAATGGTTATACATCGCCAAACAACTATGAAATTGCTTGTTTCTCATCGACTTTAGTTGATAGGTTTTGTAATGGCTGTCCTGGGAATTTGTTCTGGTTATTTTTTCTTCTTTCTTGAAATTGGTGTTCCCTTTGTGCAATGAATAATTAGTGCTCCATATTCTCATCTATATCTTAACCAGTACATGTAGTGATCAAGTTTCTCCTTCACTTAATTACGTTGGTAATCTGCTTGTCTATCTCTTTCAGATTTCAGAAAGCTGGAGCTACCCACCTCTAAATGACACTGCTGAAGTTGCTCGTCGAGTTCATGAAGTGCTTGCTGAAAGAGGATTGAGAGTGCGGCCATAAAACTTGTTTATAGTTGTTATTCTTGAAAGATGTTTTTGTTTTGAAAGGGAAGTCGGGAGATTCGGTTTGTTCGATATTACTTTTAGGAATTCCAACTGCAAAGCATTGATAGATGTTAAAATTGGTTTCTTTTCCCTATGGGAGTTTTGGGATATACATGTAAAAAATAAAGGCAAACTCATCTAGTGCGGCTTGTAATATAGGAATAGCATCCTTTCCTTTTGTGCAGCATTATTTAAAGTCCTTTCAGTTTTGGCACCCGTTTTACGTTGTGAAAATAAACTTCCCACTGTATTCTTTGTTTTTCTGAAAGGTGTAAATTGAATAGCGATTGATTTATACAGAGGAAAACCCCTCTCTAATGAGATGAATTTCGACCAAGATGTGATTCCTGGATCTCTTCTTATTTACTTGTAGCAATAACTTTGTTTCGATTTACCATTCAACTCTCCTCTTTGCAGTGAACAAATATGAAAGCGGTTAGGCTCTACAGCTTCTTTGTCGAGTTTTGCCTTCTAGTCGACCAATTCGTTGTTTTGTATGAAGTGGAGCAAGTTAGATTGTGGCAACCACTCCTTTGCTAATCCATTAACTCGATCTCCTATTTAAGTCGCATCTTTTCCTGGCTTTTTTTTTTTCAACAAGCTTTCTCCTGATCACTAGCTACATTTTGCAGTGGTGAAGCAACAAAAATCATTATTCAAGAACCAAAGGCAGACACTAAGGGAAAAGGCATTGTGGGTGCTCCGGCTCCTATCATAGTTGCAACAAAAGCGGCCCAACACCAACGGAAAGGATGGAAAAAAGGCTTGGCCGTTTTCGACTTGGTTCTCAGGCTGGTTTTGCTGCCGCCACTATCATTATGGGGACAACCGATCAGACTCTTCCTTTTTTCACTCAGTTGTTTCATTTCCATGCCGAGTTTAATGATCTCCCAACTTTCATGCATGCATGCTCTTCACAGGGATTGATTAGCCAACCGAGCAAGGAAATTAGGAATATAGCTCAGTCTTGCGCCTTCTCTCTCTCTGACTCGAAAACAGGGAGCAAACTTGACACCACACGCGTACGTCAACCATCCATCACTTCTCAGTCTTCTTTACATTAATAATTCGGCAACCCAGAAATGGTCCTCCAATCATATATATAGTCTCAGTCGAGTCTTTCACAATTTTTTCTTATCTCAATTATTAAGGTAACCGTTTGGACTTTTGTGGCATGTACTAGACAGGAATAGAATTTGCTTGATCTGCAAATACATACACAAAACTGGTTTTATTTTTTTATGGGATTAAGATTAGTTGATTTTCTCATGGGGGACGGGGCTCAAAAATATGTGATATAATAGAAATTACGATTCTTTTTACATCGTCATTTTGTGGTTTGAGAGTTTTTTTTCTTTAAAAATACATTAAATTTATGTTTTTTTTTAAAATTAATCAAAATATCAAATAAACATTTAGCTTCTCCTTAGTATTTTTTATAGTTGTTTTAAAACTCGATTCATGATAGATCATGAGTTAGAAGGATCGACCTTGAATTTTTTTTAAAAATAAATAAATCAAAATAACGTTGTTTTGACCAGCACATATTGATTTTTATTTTCTAAAAATATATTAAAATAATATTATTTTTTAAAAACATCAGAAATAAAGTTATAAAATTGATGGTCGGGTTTTGACCAGGTCAAGTTTGGTCGGCTATGCTACCAGATTAACTAGATTTGTTTTTTCAACCTAAACCGGTTTAGATCCATAGTCAACCCGCCAAACTAGATTTTAAAACTATATTCTATACACCCGTTTCAACACTTTATAAAATTTCAAAACTTTTCATACATATTCGTTGATGAATTTCATCTTCATCTTAAGTTGTTATATACATAAATGAGAATTTAAACATTTAGGGGTGTCAATTGAAGCAAAAAAGACTTAGGTAACTCAAGCAAGAAAAGGTCAATAGTTGGGACACCTTTAAGAATCCTGCCCTTAATAATTTCATTTATCACCTTCCACACGTGCGAAACAAACATGCTAAAAAACGGCACGTGTAGCAATCATCGCTCAGCCGTCTCCTATGTAGTAGACTCCACGTCACATCCCTCACTCTCTCTCTCTCTCCATCCACCGTTAAAACGCCCCCCCCCCCCCCCCTCTCTCCTTCTTCTTCTCCACCAAGTTCTTTGCTTTATCATCCTTTGCTTCTTTATAAATAAGAATAAAAATAAAAAATAAAACCCTAAAATAAAAGGACTCTCTCTTTCGTTCTCTGTTTTTGCTTTTACAGATCTCAAAAAAATTTCTTTTCTTAACCTGTTACTCTTCTCTCTCTTTCTCTGTGAGGTGAGACTTCTTGTTATAACTCTTGCTGAGTCAACTCTAGGGTTTTCTTTTCTGTTCTTCACCTGATCTCTGCTCGTGTTCTTGATTTGATTATGCGGTCTTTGTTTGGTTGCTAAAAAACGATGGGAAAGCGAAAGAAAAGTAATGAAACTGTTTATAGTTGTATCTGTGTAATCTAAGTTAATTAGTGTAGTTTAGTGGATTAAAGAAGTGTCTTTTTCTTGATAATCAAGGCTTTGGATTTTTCAATCTTGTATATTTTAAGTTAGTATTTTGAAGGGAACAATCTTTGAAGGATAATGATTTGGTTAGGATTTGAGGCATACTTCACTTGAATTTCCTTCCTTTTTTTTGGGAATTGGAAAAGGGTTAAAGGGTTTAGAATTGAAAGAACTTCAGAAACCTGAAAGTGTTATGTTTTAAAGAAAGGTGTGATTTTTATTGTTTGATTTTTGTGTGTTGGTTGCAGCTTGGGCTTTTGAAGGTGAATCTTTGGATTTCTTATTCCGGGTAAAATTCGACAACTTAGAGAAGGTTATTATTATTTAAAAGTTGGAGGTCAGGGTCTCATGAAAATTGTTAGGGGAATGCAGAAATCCTTTCGCTGCAACGACAAGGAGCTGAGTGCGCTGGGCTGGAAGAATTCCTTCAGCCAAGGAATTGGCATCACTGCACCTAAGGCAAGAACGCGCGACAAACCTACGAGTCTTTAAGTTTTGGCCATTTTGGAGGAAGAATTGACGCGCTTGGTAAATAATTGAGGACGATAAAGATTGAAGCCAGATGACTCGTATTCTAGTGCAGCGAGGCAGTGGTTCTTCTTCGAACCAGAGCCGTGCAGGATCTTCTTCTTCGGCTGCTAGGCCAGACACACAGGGTACTAGCATCCTTCAGGCTGTTTCGACTGTGAATGAGGATGTTGGTGAGGAGGAGCAAGAGCAGGTAGTGGTCGATGAATTCTTGGAGAATGGTGGTAGTCATGATAATAAAGTGGTAAAAAGTGACGAGCTTTTGATGGGAAGCACAAATGGTGACCGAAGTGACGGTTTAAATGATGAAATTGTTGATAACGATAAAGTGGGTAATGAGGAAGGGGTGGGATCAGGGGATTCGGTTAAAGGATTGGGTGGGCTGATTTTGGAGAGATCTCATGTGGAGAGTGAAGGTTCAAGTTCTGATTCTCCAGAGAACGGTAGTGGAAGCCCACAGCCGCCACCGCCTCCTGTGCCACCTCCAAAACCTGACCTGACAAACTCGAATTCAAGGAGATTTATATCAGGAACTTCAAATTCTGTGCGAATTGGATCATCTAGGAGAGCAGTCGCTTGGCCTGTTGTTTCGACAAGGTCTTCACCAACTGGATCACGGCCATCCTCTCCCAGGTCTCATGGTGAAAATGAGGGGTACAATAGTGCTGATGAGCAGAATCCTTGCTACGTTTCCTCTTATGATGATTTCGTAAGTTCCCAATGCTAAATATATAGTTGGTGAGGCATGCCTTGACTGTTGCAATTTATGTATACGATTTTGCTTAAAAATAAGTCCACAAGCTTTGTGCAGCTGTATGTGGTCATATTGTGTTAATTCACATGTTTCAAGCACTACTATTCTGAATTGTGTTTCTAGGAGTTAAGACTTTGTAGTTGTGGTATGATCTCTAGTTGATTTATGTTCATTGGCTCAGTTGGATTTGCCTCTGTTTCCACTTGGCCAATGGTCTCATGTATGAGGAAAATATTTATTGTCACTGATGTGGTTCTCTCTCTTTTTTTTAATGCTTAGTACAGTAGATATTGTAGTGTTGCCTTTTTGTTCATTTGATTGAGAATTGCAATCCTGATCTAATGATATGATTTAGCATCTCAGCAATTAAACTGCTGTTTCTCTCTAAAATTGGCATTTTGCATCTATTGCAGGAAAGAGAGCGGCAGTTTGAGATTGACATCAGACGGTCCAAAGGGTTAGAAGTCAAAAGAATGTTGGAGGATGGGAATTGTCTCTTCCGTGCTGTGACAGATCAAGTTTATGGGGATTCTGAAATGTATGATTTGGCCAGACAAATGTGCGTGGACTATATGGTAAGATTTTTTTTTCTTTTTTTGATACTTCATTGTTCAAGTTCATGGTCATTTTGTTCTGGCTTGGCATCTACTTGAATTAATCATGCATCTGGTTAAACAGTGTTGCAAGCTCTTATTCTTGTGATAATATCCAAGGCAGCCTTGTGAAAAGACACTCCACTGTATTAGATGCTAGTCTTTATCATTAATCAATTTGTCATTTGTATTTTAGTTTTGCTAGGTGTATTAATTGATAATCATGTGATAAATTCCTAGACAATGTGAGAGAACAGTGAAGATTAGAGAGAGAGAGAGAGGGAGAATATAATGTTGATTTTATGTATGCAATGTTAAATCATGAAGATAAATTCCTGGACGGTTTAAGAGAATAGCGTTGAGTTTCATAGGAAAAAAAGAAATTGTGAATAGCACCCCTGACAACATTGTATTTTTGTTTTTGGTTCATTCAGGAAAGGGAAAGGGATCACTTTTCTCAATTCATTACTGAAGGTTTTACATCTTACTGTAAGAGGAAGAGAAGAGACAAGGTATGGATACTGTATCTAATTTCACTTTTCACTCTTTCAATATCCAGCAAGGCAAAAATGTATGGCACCTGGCATATTTTTCTTATCACATATCACCTCCTGAATATGATTTGCAAGTTAATGATATTTGTACACTTCACTTGAGAAAGCAGTTCATTTACACTTGCATTGGGATGGTAATAAATGTGATTTGAGGATTTTTGGGACTGCTCCTACATGCCACCCCTTTGAGGGTGCTGCCGTTAGTCTTTAGGGGATGGAAAAGGGGGAGCGTTAAACTGAGAAATTTTTCTACATAGGAAGAGTTATTTGAGGCATATCAACTTCAAAGGTTGCAAATGAAGGACCTATCTGTGAATTGCTTGGCAAATTTCTTGACATGGAAGCTTTGTTTGGAGGTTTTTGAGTGGATGTGAACAAATACCTAGTTTGATCAATTTTTTCAACCTCTGCTTCCATTGTTTGCTGTCACCCTCTTGCTTGGGTTAATCTTTTTGGGGTATGGTAGGCAGGCAATTAGACATTTGGTCCAGCATGTTTAACAACCACCTGTGCCTTAGAATTTGTAATGTGAATGAGTGATGTGAACACTCACTTCCTTCATCTCAATTGTCAGGTGTATGGAAACAATGTGGAGATCCAAGCTTTATCTGAAATGTACAATCGACCAATCCACATTTATTCCTATAGCACCGGTATCTACTTGTGATGAATTGATGGTTTAAATTATTCAGGGTCATTTGCTATTTACTTCTTACTGATCAAAACAATTAATGTAGAACCCATCAACATTGGGAGCTACAATACAGACACACCTCCCATACAGCTAAGCTATCATCATGGTAATCATTACAACTCTCTTGTCAACCCACGCCGTTCAACAATTGGTGCAGGACTTGGTTTCAGCTGTCTTCAAGGGGTGAGTTTCTGCAACTTTTGTACCCTTTGTCTTGGCAAAATGATAATTTTTTCTCCAGTGATCATACCTATATTAGCCTTCCCTCTTCAGTTCATTATTTTTCCTGCAAATCAAATGTTTAAGGATATGTGAAATTAAGGTGTAGGATCAAAGAACAATAGAAGTTGGCAAGGTCCGTACTGATGAACTAATAGGGATAGCTTATGGGAAATTTCCACACAATCTGAGCAGCATTTTTCCCTCCACACTACTTTCACCTTTAATTTTTATTGCTGTGAAGGTTAGTAGTTGATGATTTATCAACTGTGAACTTGCATTTAAAGTATCAATATCAGCGTGCCAATTGCTGGATAAGTTGAGATATAACTGGACTTATTGATTTGTGGGATTGCTCTTCTTCCTTTTATTGGTAACAGGCTAGTATAGTGAAAGAGATTGATGTTGCTGACACAGGCAACAATTGTGTTTGCAGGCAAGTGTGGATAGAGATCAGGTCAAAGCTGCTATTAAAGCTCAACAAGACCAGCAGATTGATAATGCAAGTATCTTTAACGTAGTTCAGCAGTATGTTTTGTGTTGATATTTGGCTAGCTAGGATAGTAACCAAACTCTCCTTTATGATGCTTAATGCTGAC
This sequence comes from Populus nigra, assembly GCF_951802175.1. NCBI lineage: Eukaryota > Viridiplantae > Streptophyta > Magnoliopsida > Malpighiales > Salicaceae > Populus > Populus nigra. The sequence continues at coordinate 3,047,897 of NC_084858.1, forward strand.
AGGCACTTCTGGCTGAGGGGCAGTTTTACTCTGATCTTGAGATTACTGAGAAGGAGATCGAACGCATGGTGATGGAAGCTTCTAGAGCTGAGTATCTTGCTGATAACAAGTTCAAACCACAACTTGGCCGTAAAGGATCTTCTACTTCTGGTGCAGAACCATCATCTTCTGGCGCTAGTAAGTACTCAGACTTTACACAGGGGATGGTACTTCAATGAGAGCATGTGTTCATGAACTTGGGGGACCAAAGAACATGGGGCACACCTCTGGCTGTTATCATCATGTTGCTCTCCTCATTGATTTATTCCATCTTTAGTCTATTAGAAGTATTGAGTTTTTTTGTCTTTAAGGGTGAATTGTGCTTGTATTGTGTGTTGCTGACAATGATATGAACTTGGATTTGCAGGATCATCATCGGCCAGTGAGACTACTGAGGTGGAAGGTGCAAGAGAACATGGCTTACAGGATACTGTCCTTAGCAGCAGTATGCAGATCGTGCTGTCAATGGGATTCAGTTACCTGCAAGCAATCGAGGCCTACAGTATATTTGGTGATGATGTGGATTCCATGGTTTGTTACCTCGTGGAAACCAGCAGCAGCAGCAGCAGCAGACGCAAAGGCAAGGCAACTGAATGACCACGACAGAGATTCAGAATTTTCCCGTCAGACAAAATTGACTCTTCAGTGCTGGCGTTGTACTTAGATGGAGAGAAAAAAAACCTGGTCCTATTGAAACACAAACTTCCAGAACTTTAGAATCTGTTTTTGAAGTTTGAATGATCAATAAAATGGATATAGTAGTAGCTAACCTTTAAGATGGCCTTTTCTAACTAGAACGTGGAGCATATTATGATTCGGTCTAGGCATTGAAATGTTACAGTGTTGTCTGTTGGCTGGTTTAGCAGTCAGTAATAGCATTGACATGTGAATGTTCCGTTCGATATATACGGTTCGAGGAGAAATATTATCAGGTGAATTAGTATGTTCAAATCTACTCCTACCATCCACCATGATATTAGAGTTATTTCTTTCTATCTCATCTTAAACCTTTGAATTCGAGATTAATTCTTTGTTATGATGTTAGAGTTATTTTCATCCAATGGTGGAAGATCAAAGAAGGCTTGTGCGTGGGGTAGAGTTCGTGCTCTTACTCGAACGTGTTTAACATATCAACTTATCGAAGAAAAAAAACAAAGTGTGCAGATTTTTTCTCTGTGAATTCTATCAATCGGTAAGCAGTTATATACATAATACATGGTTGGTTCTCTCTTTTTTGTTTCTTTAAAAATCTCACTTGCTCCCTAATTCCAGTTGAATCTTTGTTATTTACGTGACACGTTTCTTCTAAGATATCATTTATTAATTAACTAGTTTAAATATTTTAGCAAGTTAATTAAAAAAAGATTTTGTTTGAAAAAATATTAGTTAAAAATCATATTTTACAAGAGAAAACAAATTGTAAGAATATTAATTAACAATCATATTTTTCTAGATAATCATGTTACGTTGGCAAGTGCTTGGTGTATGTTTTTTAAATTATCTTAGAAAAATATTTTTTTCTAACAAAAATAATGAGATGTAGGTTTTTTCAACGTTTAAAAAAATCCTGAGTGAAAACTAAAAAGCTTAACTACACATCTAATTAAATAAATAAATAAATAAAAATAATAATTAAAAACAAAATCAAAAAATCAAAAAAGATATAGATTAAGATATTTACTCGGTTGTGTTTGTTGAATTTGTTTATTAAAATCTATTGTTTTATTCAATCAAACAATAATAATATATATATATATATATATTAAATTGATTGAATAATAAAAATATATTTTATCTGGCTGTATATATTAAAAATATTACATGAAAAAATATTTTTTATATTAAAAAATAAAATTCATTTATATAAAATATTAAAAAAAAGTAATGGATGAATAGAATAATTTTATATATAAAAAAAACAATATACATAAAATAATTTAAAAGAAAGATCCAATTCAAAAAAAGGCTAAATAAACCACACAAAAATATTATAATAAAAAAAATATCTAGATATGCATGATATCATACTAAAAATACAGATCGTGTTTCCGCTTCATTTCATATTAATCATAAATAGGACTCCGTTGTTTTGATGGTTCTTGCAAGATAGACTTTGGAACTATTTCCATATGCTATATTATATTTTAAAGTGTTTTTTTAGATTTAAAAATATATTAAAATAATATATTTTTTATTTTTTAAAATAATTTTTTATATCAACAAATAAAAAAAATTGGCAACGAACCTTCCTTCTATTATAATAAGTTGAATGGCAAGCTATCTGATGAATTAATATATTTCTTGCTTGAAAATTACTTCTTCATTACTGCTAAAATTTGTTTAGAAACATGATTTACATCGTCTTGCCTTAAATTTTTTATATATATAAAAAAAATAAAAAGAAATTAAAAAAAACAATACACATAAAATAATTTTATATAAAAAAAAAACAATACACATAAAATAATTTAAAAGAAAGATCCAATTAAAAAAAAAAGTTAAATAAACCACACAAAAAGTTATTTGAAAAACAATTATTATTATATTGTTAAGCACCCTCTAAGTATTTAGAATTACAATAGTGGTATCAATTTAAAAAAAAATTATTTAAAAATATGTTAAAATATAAAAAATATTTTTTACATAAATAAATCAAAACAGTCTAAAAAATAAAATAAAATTTAAAAATTTAAAAAAACACGAGTACCAAACCTCCTAACTATGGAGGAACGCCATCATGACCTTTCTAACCAGAAGATCCAAGAGCAGTTTTTCTCACAAATTGAAGCAGGCCTACAATCTTGTCATGAGGACGCAGCAACTCTTGAACTGTAGTTAACTGGTTCCAGGCACTGACCCAAGAAAGTATCAGTGGGTTTTTTTCTGGGTCTAGAATTTGGACACCAGCGACTTCCTCTTGAGCTTTGTAGGGGCTAAATACTGCACCCACCAGAATGTCCAGGAGCCCTAGATTCTGGACTTCAATAACTGAGACTCCATTGGGCAAAAGTTTCTTCATTTCCTCTTCAAATATGTTCATCTTCTCAAGAAGCTCACCGATTGCCTTCTCTTGGGCTTCCCCGCCCCTTGTGATCACCTGGCTGACTCCCTCAAATAACTGCAGTCTCAAGATCTTAACATTTCATTACATAGACCAAAACACAGGAAGAAAATATAAACAAGCATCAATATTATTGTGATCTTTCACCTGTTGTTGGATAAAACTAGCCCAGAAGCGAACTTTAGCTCTTTGATAAGGATCATCAGGCAAGAGGCGAGGAGCTTGTTTCCATGTTTCATCAATATATTCTAAGATGATGGGTGACTCTGTAATTGGCTTTCCATTGTGAACAAGTACAGGGACCTTATTGTGAACTGGATCATATTGAAGGAGAGCTTGGCTTTTGTTGTTTAAATCTTCTTCTATATACTCATAAGCTATGCCTTTAGCTCTTAGGGCTACTTCCACTCTCTTAACGTAAGTGCTAGCCCACATCCCATATAGCTTCACTTTCTGCTCCTCTTCCATCTCTTCACTTTCTGTTCCTCTTCCATCTCTCCCTCTCTCTCTCTACTGAGTTATTGTTTCTAGCTTTTCTTTATTTATTCAATTTTCTTTTTTCCTTGTGAAATAAGCTATATATACGGCTTTGACTTTTCATTGTTATTTACATCAACCAGTATGCTTGTGGATATGCTGCGAATAAAAAGATAATTTATATCCGCTGCATTATGATGTTATAGCTTACGAGGTGACCTTTTTGGAATTATGCCATATCCTTGTGGAGGTCTTGAAAGCCAGAATTTTTGAGTCCATGCTCTTGCTGATATCCTTGGTTCCTGTTGGGGGAAATCCTGTGTTAGCTCAAACTACAAGGTCTCTAAACCAAATCCTTCAAATGCAGTGATCTGGTTCATATCGCTGGGTATGTCAGCAATATTATGTGAAGCATGTTCCTCAGGCCATTGGCAAGCATCAAAGAACATACTGTCAGAACCAAATGAGTGATACGAAGGCGACGGCTAAACATGAAGATAAAAACTGGAGTTGATATTCTCCAAAACTGTATTCCATGCCAAAATGTTATGGCTTAATTTCACCACTGTACACTTTGAGTTCCGTTGACTCTCGAAAAATAGACACCTCTTGGCTAAAACTAAAAAGCAATAAAGATACATGTGTAGATATAATACATTCAAAGCATCATACCAAGGGAAAAGAAATGTAACTCAAAGCCCGATGATTTTCCTATTCAAATGCTCCCCTGAGAAACCTCCATGTCCTTCGTGATTGTGATCATGAAACATAAGCGTCAGGATTCCTACCATACATAGAACTGAACCAACAAGAAGTTTGTCATATCGCTCAACCCAATGAAACTTGAGCTGGCTGGCACCGTAGAATGATAGAGCCACAAGTGATGTCATCACAGTTACAGTGCTGCCAATGAAAAATAAGAGTTTGGATCGATCTTGATAATGGTCAAAGAATAACAAACTTAAACCTACAGTGCTGACAATTGTGTAACAGTACAGCCACAACAAATAAGAGATTGGACTATCCAAATTTAGCTCTTTTATTAATCAAATATGAGCCTTTCTACACAGATTAAACAGATAAGAAGTTGGGAGGGGGGGATTTTCACATTCATTTCCAGGATTTTTTATTTTATTTGTCAAACAGTTATATATATCGAGCACTGAACAACCAAAATCGAGAACCCACTGAGATTGCTTGTTAAACAGGAAATCCAGTAAACCAAACACAAGTTCAAGTACCTGCTTCTAATGAATGGACCAGCTCAACTAAAAACTTTAGTGCCCAAGTCTGTTTTAATCTCAATAAGCCATTTGAATATGATTTCAATTAGCAGGGTTGGTTTCTGGGACTCTTCATGAAATAAATACAAGGAGCAGTAAATAAAACCAAGTGAGAACTTATTCGGCACCAGATAGCGGATGATTGGACATTAATACCAGTGAAAGTGACAAAAAGAAAAGCGAGCAACTATCAAACCTGTACATGTTCGTTTTAATTGTTCTGGACACAATTATAAAATTAGAAAACATGAAAGGGAGAGAGTGGAAAAAAAATGGCAACCAGCATGCGAGCACGTACAGTTTCATTGATCAGATTTTCTTTTTCTGCCTATGAACCATGGCATATTTAATTACAAACTCCAAAATAATCAAATAGGTAAAATAACAACCACAAAGCAGGGTGGACATGTTACTGATACCTGAATAGCAGCACAATGATGGCAAGCACCATCATGGAGGATGAACTACCAACAGCAAGAAAAACAGGAAGCGTGGTTGCGCAAGGAGATAATGCAGGAACAAGAATGAGCCCAACGACAGCCATTTTCTCCATAGGCTGGTTATGAGAATGACTATGCCCTCCCTTCCCAGACAGAAATAGTATAACATAACAACCACCAAGAACTATAAGCAAAAGTGAAGCAAGTTTGTGAACTGTTTCTTCACCAGCGATAGTATTTGCCATGGTGATTGCTGTTATACCAAGAAGTGAAGTGGATAGCACATGCAAAACTGCCCCAAATGCAGCTGCAAAGAGAAACGAAAACTAACGATAACTAATATTGTAACATAATCCATCATAAGCCTAAGAAGCATGAGTTTTTGAGAATTCTATACATATCTCAATCTAGTATGGTACCAATATCGTTGATCCCTAAACATCAGCATGACCAATTGTAGCACCAAGGTTTCAAACATAGTTTGGCAATGCGTTTGTAGGTGCTTTATCAGCCAAAAAGGCATCCATTTTTTAAGTGCTCTTCAATGATTTTGATACCAAAACGTAAAAAGTCACCAAAAAAACCCATCAATATTATACTTTTAAGCACTTACAAACGCATTATCAAACACACTTATATGTCCACCCAATTAGACAAATAGACTCAAACTTTTAAACCATCCAGCTTAAAAACACATCAGAAAACACCAACAAAGTTAAATACTAGTGGATCAAGCTAATCAACTTAGCAAATTCACATCACATTTCCATGCAAAGATTCCATTCCAAGCACTAAACATGCAATGCTGCAACAAATTGCTAAAGTCTCAATCTTTTTCTTCATATGTTCTTCAAAATCACAAATTTTCTATTTTCTTTCAAGAATATAACGAAAAGGGCCCGGATCTGAACGGAAATGTAAAGCAAGAGCGAGGGAGAGAGGACATACTGACGAGGAGAGTTCTAGAGAGAGTCCATTTTTGGGCACGCCCAACAATGGAGAAAGGAAGCCAATGTGTTGGAATAAAAGAATGGAGAAGAGAAACTGTGGCGATTCCTCCAATCGTTGAAAGATCTTCTGCACTGAAGCTCTCCATTGTTTACTAGTTTAGTATGATTGCGCAAATGGGTTCTCCTTTTTTTAACCAATCAATGATCTTACATTCACTTAACAGTAAGTTTTGGTAAGTGATGAAGGTGGTGGTGGCGGAGATGGGGGAGAATGGTGAAGGTGGGATTTGCGCTGCTGGAAGATGTGGGAAGCGTAGGATCCAAGAGAAAGGAAAATAAAAGGGGTTTGATGTTGGCTTTTTACCTAAAAAAAAGACGAATGTTGTAGTTAATAATAAATAATTGTGTATCATTATCTAAAATTCAAGGCCTGTTTGTTTGTCATTTTTAAAAAAAATCTAAAAAAATAAATTAATTTTTAATATTTAGTAGTGTCATAGAAAATAAATTGAAAAATACTTTTTAATATTTGATTATGTTATGAAAAATAAACTGAAAAATAGTTTATTAATAATTTATTTTCTTTCAAGTTTATTAAAATAATAAGGAAGAAATCTTGCAAATTAAAAATTTGAATAAGAATGAAATTGAAAAAAATATAATTTCATAAATTATCTCAAATAAAATAAATAATAATTAAAATAATGGAGATCAAATCTAACAAATAAAAAAAATTAAAAGATGATGAAATTAAAATAATAACAATAACAATTTCATAAATTATTTAAAATAAAATAAGTAACAATCAAAAGAATGAAGGCCAAATTTGATGGATAAAAAAAATGATAAGAGAAAAGTAAGTAACAATTATAAAAATAAGGACTTGAGTTAATATAAAAATCAAATTTTAAGAGTTGAAATTAAAAAAAAATCAAACAAAATATATATCAATCAAAAGTTTGAGGACCAAATTTGATATAATCAGAAAATAATATGATATTTCTAAATTTTTCATAACTTTTAGAAAGTGTTTTCTGCCAAAAATAAAAAGAAAACACTTTTCTGAAAATAAAGCTAAATTTTTCTTTGACTCGAAAGTGTTTTTCATTGAACAACTTTTTTAAAAGCAAACAAACATAGGAAAATTTAAAAAGTAGTTTCCTGAAAACCACTTTTCGGGCAAACAAACACCCCAATGGTGATGGGTAAACAAAAGAAAATTTTATTGAACCAGTCAGAGGAAACTAAATTTGTTTCTGTGCTCTGTCGTGGATCATATCAAAAATACAAAAGACAAATACTATAGCAAAAAAAAAAATTTCTAGTTATTGGTTTAATAGATAATTTAAATAGTATAAAAAATAAAATACAATCACGATAAATAAATAAACTAAAAAAAAATAAAAAAGAACCAAACCTGAGTATACCTAGCTTATCAAATAATTAAAAAAAATTGAATGATGAAAATGAAATAGATCGATAAAAAAAAATGAATTTATGTTAACCTTTAAAACCTGTAATTCTGATCATGAACTTGAAATTAACCCAATAGAAAGCAAACCACAAAAAATAAACAAACAAAACTCACAAGAAAAATTAGCTTGGGGGGATCGGGGAAATCTCTAAAACTCACAACCCGTGAAATCTTGGATCTGGATTCAATCAAGAAACTTGATTTTTTACAAATTTAGTTTTGAATGATGAAATTGAAGAAAAAATACTAATAAATAAAAAATTGTAAAAACAACAAAAAGAATGAGGATAAATTTGATAAAAAAAATCTCAGGGAGGATGAAATTTGAAAAAAATAATTAAAAAACAATCTTAGACAAAATAAATAGCAATTAAAAAAATAAAGATAAAATTTGAAAGACTATAAAATCATCAGGGGTGAGATTGAAAAAATTTAGAATTTGATAGATTATTTAAAGATTAAAAAAAATATTAGGAAGTGAAATTAAAATATATATATATATATATAGGAGGCTAACCCAATAGAAGGCAAATCAAAATAAATATCAAAACAAAACAAAAAAAAGGATAAAATATAATAAAATATAAGCTCACATGAAGGGGGAACACAAGCATATTTGGGCTAACCACATAAACCTGGTTTAATATCTAAAACTCGCAACCCATAAAATCTTGAACCCAAGTTCAATCTAAAAGCTTATTTCTCAACCAATTTAATTTTGAATAATAAAATCGGTGAAAAAAATATTAATAAGAAAACTCACAAAAACAAAATCAACAAAAAGAATAAGGATAAAATTTGATAGAAAAAAACCCCAGGAAGATGAAATTTGAAAAAAAAAATTAAAAATGATCACAAACAAAATAAACAACATTTTAAAAAATAAGGATCAAGTTTGAAAGATTATAAAATCATAGGGGGTAAAATTAAAAAATATTTATAATTTGATAGATTATTTATAGATTAAAAACATAGTAGGGGTCGAATTAAATAACATAGTAGGGGGTAAATAAAGGGAAAAGCACAATATATATATATATATATATATATATATATATATATATATAATATTAGCTTGAAAAAAGAGAAAAAAAAACATGCAAACCCGAGCGAACCTCTTAAACTTGATCTAATTTCTAGAACTCAAGTTTTAAAAATGATCACAAACAAAACAAACATCATTTAAAAAAATAAGGATCAAGTTTGAAAGATTATAAAATCATAGGGGTTGAATTTAAAAATAATTGGTAATTTGATAGATAATTGATATATTAAAAATGGTGAGGGGTGAGATTGAATAAAAAAATTATAATGTTATAGCTTATTTTAAATTAAAAACAATAGCAATTACAATGATAAGGACCAAATATGAAAGGAAAATAAATTGAAGGGTCTGATTTGAACTTTTCCAAGGGCTAGCGCAAAAATTGAGGAAGATAGATATAAAAAGAAGGAAAAAAAAGAAATGGCTACCGAAGCCAAACCAGAGGTGCTTCTAGCACACGCATTGTGTCATCGTGTAGAGAACACCGGGATCTTCCAAACGCCTTCCTATAAAGCAGTGTGTTGGTGGCTGGATAGCTTCACATGCGTCGTCTAAATAGCACGAAGGTCGTTTGGCATGTGCGCATATGCAAGCAGGTTTTTTTAAAATAATATTTAATACATAGAAATTACAATAATATCCTGAGTAAATTTACAATAAAACTAATGTAGAATGACCAAGAAACCTTTATGAGAGAGTTATGTTACTTTTGTCTCCAAGAGTATAAAAATAATTACATTATTTTGAAAAAAAAAGGTATAAAAACACCTCCAAGTGAAAGACATTAGAATTTTTTTATTATAAGAATAAAGTAGTAATTTAATTGTGTAAAAAAATAAAATTACAAATCTAACTTTATATAATTTGTTACTTTATATAATTTGTTAAAGATAATTGTGTTACGGTAAAAAAACAACATTACATTCAATACCTTCTTCAATGGTTCTTTTTCCAAAATTAAATTCATAATTACACTACTATAATAAATGGTGTTTTTGAGTCGTGTTGCATATAATTTCACAAGGTGATTTAGTTTTTTTGCTAATATATAATTTAAAATCTGAATTTATACCCATTTTTTTATTAAAAAAAAAAAGCTTGAAAACGTGTATGAGTTTTTTTTTTCAATCTATTTTTTAGGTATTCTTCTAGGATGCTTTTTTTTTTGCACAAAACATTTTACAGAAAAGAGATTACTTTTCAGATCTCCTATTCATTTTATAGAAAAGATATATATTACATTTCTAGTAACTTATGTTGTTTTTTAACTTTATTTTTTTTGTGCTTACAAGTTACAGGGGCCAAGGCCTGGAACAAAAACAGCTACTCTATATAGCCAGCCGCAATCAGCCCATAACACCATAACATGTCTGCTCTCAACTTACCCAGATGATCTGCAAGGGAACGTAAGAAGATTGAAACCGTTCAGTTTTTTTTTTTTCACAATTTCTCTCATTCCGACCTTGTTGGAGCGTGTTTGCTTGAAGGTGCTCTTTTGCTTTAAAAAAAAAGGAAAAACATCTACTATCGCTCCAAGCATCAAATAAAGTACACGACGAGATTCACTTAAACATCTAGTACATATAAAATGGCTACGAAAGAAGCATACAAGTTCCAGATAAATAGTTCTTGCTAACAATAACACAGTGCTCTCGATTGAAACCCAGTTCCAAAAATACAAAAACAGGTATAAAACTAACGAGACATTCTACTGCCTGGAAACCGAATCAGTGATCACCAGGCACGCTCTTAATGATATCGGAATCACCTGGAAAAATACACAAGAAATTGCCACTGTCAGTAGAAATAACAGGATATGTCTCTGAATATCAAAGTAAAGGCCAATTCTATATACCTGGATCAATAATACTGAGGCAGCACACTCTGAAATATTTACCACAAGCAGTGCCCAAGTCGACATTGTCTGATACAGTATTAAACTCACATGATGAGGAAAAGGATCCACAGAGCAAAAGGCGAATTTTAATGAAAATAACCAAACATGACAAAACTTGATAGCACGAACTGTTTTGAATTCAAGAAATACCATTTGCAGGTGTTACAAAAGTGGAGCAGACCAATTATGACTGAGCAACTATACTTTCAGAAAAGGGATTGGAGGAACACACCATAAATGAAAGGCACCGATTAAATCCTACTCTAATAGTTATGGCATTATTCAGCGGACTAACCTACCAATTTCAAATACATATATTGCATGACTTTCAGATGAGCTATGATATTAGAATAAGTAGCAAGGTATCAATTAGAGTCCTGCACTACGCTTCAGACTCATTAACTTAAAACATAATTTCCAACAACAAAAAAAAGCACTGAAGTGAACATCAAGCTACAGAATACCAAAAAATAGCAATGGCAATCGCAAAAGACAAACGTTAGATTACAGAATGAGGATGAAAAAAATATAATTCCAGATTTCCAAGTAAACATCAGCCCTGGATACAAAAGGAAAGCTGTAAAGCTAATGCTAACTTGACATTAACAAGAAAGATGATAGAGCATTGAGACAGGAAACTCACTTCCGTTGTAGTGGTGAACTCCAACCTTCGCCAACATAGCATAATACTCAATCTCAGATTTTCTAAGAGGAGGGCAATTGTTGGAGATGATTATAAGCTTCCCTGCAGACACGAACAAACACCTTAACAAATCTCCAACATATGAAAACAAACAGACAGTGCAAAAATCAAACCAACCACAACGCTACACCCATATTAACCATCCGAAAACAAAAGCTCGTAACTTTCTCCGCCAGATCAAGATAACATAACTAATCAATCAGAACCCATTTTAGAAATGCGAGACACTAACCCCGTTAACCAAGTGAGACACTGACCCCATTTATCAGATCAACAACAAAACAATCCAAATCACAAAAAGAGAGTAGCATGTAAAAGAAACGGAAAATGGGTGCTTACCCTTTGAGTTTCTGAGAGATTTAAGCACGGTCTTGTACCCTAGAGTGTATTTTCCACTCTTCATCACAAGAGCTAGTCTGTTGTTGATAGACTCATGAGTCTTCTTCTGCAAAAATAACATACAGACCGATCAAAAAAGATGGGAAAAAAAACGAAATATTTAAGGTTTTCTATGTAAGAAAGTGGAAAACATGAGAGGATGATGTGCAGATGAAGATTTACAGTTTTCTTGGCAGCCACCATGGTTGTGATGTGAGATAGTTCGGCGGAGAAAATAGGGCTTACCACAGCGAGGAACACTGGAATAATGTGTACTTATATAAAGAGGAGGCTAGGGCTTTTGTGGAATTGGATCTGTTTGGATGTGGGGTATTTTACACACGGTTTGGGATACTTAAACCCGGTTTTGTTTGTTGACCTTAAAAATGATTCGTCAGTGAAGGTCCCTATAGTATAGTGATTAACTCACATAGAACCTCATATTTCAAAGCGAATCAATTAAGTCCTTCGTATATGATTTTTGTATTGGATAAAGCGTCTGTTTGGAATTCTTGTGCTTTTAAAACAGCTAAAAAAATTGGTTATCATTTATACCTTATAATTTAGAAAAATCAATTACGATTTATTTTTTTCAATTTATTTTTATTTTTTATTTTTAAAAATAGAAAAGGTGAAAAAAGTAGATAGTATGGAAACTTGTATAAAAACTCAAAAACAAAATGCAAAAAAAAGTATGCTTTTTGATTATTAGAATAATATTGGAGCTTCTATAAAATTAAAGAAATGACATTGAGAAATTTTAAACTAGGAGGTTAGAAGTGAAACATTTTTGAATCTGTTTTCCCTTGCTGTAACCTTGAGTTTTATGCAATTATCCAGCATATCCTTGCACCAATAAAACTTGTTAAATCAACGTGCACGAGATCTTGATGGTGATTTTTAATAAAATTATGGAAGTACCCTCGAGATTTTTCATTTTTAGGACATATATATTGTATTTATACTTAAATGGATGGTTAATACTTGATTGTAACAAATAAATGAAATAAATTAACAGTAATTAAACAATAACTAAGAAGTCAATAATCATTCTCGTTATTTATCCCTCACCTCTTTTGTCTTGGTGTCTTTGATCGTATTTTAACTTATTTTTCATAAAAAAATTGTTTTATTTATTAAGGATAGAATAATATTTTTAGTTTAGTTCATATATAATCTCTTTGTATTTAGATTAAAACATTTGCAGTTTGTTATTTCATTTAGTTTCTGCAATTTATTATTTGTTTAGTTTCTACGATATCTGTTCAGTTTCTGCAATATGGTATCTTGTCTTTCATTGTTTTTACATTCTAGTTTTCTTTGTTTGTTAATTATGGCTACTGAAAGAGATGATTCGCTTGAATCTGTGAATGTGAGGTTGGATGAAAAGAATTATTTGTACTAGAGTTATGTAATGATAAATTTCTTTAAAGGAAAAAGGATATGGGGATATGTTAGTGGAACTTATGTGATACCTAAGAATATTGGGGAGGAGGATGTTGTTTTGATATATACATGAAAAGCAAACAAATCAAAGATTATTACCTATAGCAATAATTCTGTTAAGCATTCCATAGGTACGCAGTTGGCAAAATATCATCAAAGAAGGTTTGCGATCATCTGCAAAGGTTATTTGGGCAATCAAATTTTGCAAAGCAGTATCAGTTAGAGAATGACATACGAGCTCTTCATCAAAAGAATATGAGTATCCAAGAGTTTTATTCTGCTATGACAAATATTTGAGATCAATTGGCTCTTACAAAATCGACAGAATTAAAGACATGCGATGCTTATATTGATAGCAGAGAGCAACAATGATTGGTATAATTTTTAACAGCACTTTGTAGTGATTTTGAAGGACTTAGAGATTCAATTCCGCATCGTTCTCCACTGCCTTTTGTTGACTCTATTGTCATTGAGTTATTGATTGAAGAAATACGTTTTTAGTCTTATTCTGAAATGTGATTTTTTTCTGTGATGAATCCTTCTGTACTAGTAATACCCTATAAGTCATTCTCTAATCACCAGAATAAGCCTTACACAAAGGTTGCCTTTGACGAGTATCATTTCTGTAAGTAAAAAGCTCAGTGTCCCAAGTTGAGACAATAAAATCAAATTTGGAAACCTAGTAAACAGTCACAATCTAATGTCCATAAACCACCTCAGGTTTATAAACCATCACACTATAAATACTGCAACATTAGCTTCATCAGGCTCTATCATCGATCCTAGTACTTTGACTGGGCAATTTCAGAAGTTTCTCTTCTTATAGCCACAATCAATGTTTGCTTCTTCTTTCGTAGGTCAGTTGCCTTATAGTTCCTCGAGTATGTCACATTCTGAATATGTCTTGGATTATGGTGCTTCACATCATATGTCTTCATATTCTCTATCTTTTATCTTTGTGCCCCCTTCGCCCTTCATTCTTGTTATAATTATTAATGGCACTCTCATGCCCTTAACAAGTGTTGGTTATGTTGTCACACCTCACTTGTCTCTCCCTAATGTTTATCTTATTCTGAAACTTAGATTGAATCTTGCTTTTATTGGTCAATTATATGACTCTAGTAATTATTTAGTCATTTTTCCTCTTCTTTTCGTTATGTACATGATTTGTAGTATCAAAAGCTGATTGGGACAAGCCATAAAGAGAATGGACAATACATTTTGGATGAGTTAAAAGTGTTAGTTGTTGCTGCTACTACTACAAAACATGATCTGCTATTTGTATCTTTCTGGGTTATGGTAAAAGTAAAAAGGGGTATCGTGTTTTAATCCAATCAACTCAAAAACTTTATATGTCCCGTCATGTTGTCTTTTTTGAACATATACCTTTCTTCTTTATTCCATCCATTACTTATAACTTGACTAAACCTGATTTTATTTGTATAGATTCCTTTCCTGAGGACTCTAATATTTTATCATCTCAGGTTCCTAGTACCTCAGATATCTCTTCTTATATTCGATCAATTTGTACTTATTATTCTGCATGTACTGACACTTTACTCTTCAGCACACCCGGAACTCTATTCTCATCTACTGTAACTCTCAGGTAAATTCTTGTATTTTGATTTACATTTTAAGAAAAGGACAAATAAAAAAATAAAAAAATTATAGGAATTAATGGAGTGAAAATTATTATCTAATAAGGTTAATGTGGGGACAATGATAAAATTAAACAAGTCAAACTTTTGGGCCAAATGGTTTTAAAACAAAACAAAAAAGTACTTAAATTAAAAGAGGGAAAAAACTTGTAAATATATAAACAAGGTGGCCGGCCATGTTAGGGCTTGAGAGGGAGAAGAAATTGATTGGAAAATTATCAAGGATCATCCAAAACAAATCACAAAAAAAGGTAGAACTAGTGATTAAGATATTCTATGAAGGGTTTGAACAAGGAAATCTCAAAAGGAGAACAAAGAATTTTTCTTATAAAGGTGCGGTATTGAGAGGAAAATAAAGAGACAGAGGAAAGAATTTTTTGTGGTGATTTCAAGCTTCCCATTCTTATTTATTTGGGTTAGAAGGTAACCAATCCTTTTCTCTTAATTAAATTGATGCAATTAGTGTATTAAGATTTCATTTAGTTGTATTAGTGTATAGTTGTGGTATGAGTTGTGAGGTTAATTGGGTTAATCTATGAAAGTGTGATGAATTAATGTTTTAAAAAGTGAAATAATAATGGGTAATGTTTTAATTTGTAAAATTAAAGAAATTATACTAGTGATGAATTGATATTGTTGTTTGTTAATTAAATGAGTTCTGTGGTAATATTGATGATGAAGAAATTATATTAGTTATGAATTGATATTGTTGTTAGTTAATTAAATGGGTTATGTGGTAATGTTGATGATGGAGAAATTATATTAGTGATGAATTGATATTGTTGATTGATAATTAACTGGTGAAGAAATTATATTGGTGATAAATTAATACTGTTGATTGATAATTAAATGAGTTATGTGGTAATGTTGTTGATGAATTAATTAAATTAGTAATGAGTTGATATTGTTGGTTTGATAATTAATGTGGTTTTGTGGTGGTGTTATTGATGAAATAATTAAACCAATGACAAGTTGATTGTGTTGATATAGAATTAAATTGATAATGAGGTGACATTATTGATGTAGTAATTTAATTGATAACGAAATGAACCTGCAGGAGTGGGCGAGGCTACAAGAACCACCCAGCAGACAGGTTCAGCTAATAGAACGTAAACATCAGGTAGGTGTATAGCACCTTGAAATTTTTTCTTAACTTTAAATATTTAAATTATCTCCTCGATCAATGAAGTTTTATGCGTCATGCTGATAAACTTTCCAATGATAATTTATTATGTGAATGAGCTACTGGTGGGCCAGTTATCTTGTTATGGAACTTGTGCCTTGTGAATGGATGACTAGTGGGCCAGTTATCATGGTATGGAACTAGTGCCCTATGAGTGGGCAATTGGTAGGTTAGTTATCTTGAGTTAGAATTGGCAACCTATAGCGTGAACAATTTCAGATTTTAGATTATTGATTTTGTGATTAGTACTTGGAAGATGAGTTGTAAATTTGAAAATTTCTTTGTGAATAACTAAGATATATGAATGTAAATTTTAAATGTTATAATTGACCATAATTATCTTTTGAATCATTGCGCAAATTCATCTTAATATCGCGCATCCTAATAGCTTTAGTGATTACTCTCGTTATTATTAGCTCTTTTTTGGACATGTAAATCAATAATAATAATAAATACTTCTTGTATATTTGAAGGTGTTTTAGTTGTGTATGTAGGCACTTAAATGGATTAGCTTAATTAAACTTGTACTCTAAAGTGTAATTATTTTTCTAATTATATATATATATATATAAGCACGTAATTAATATCATTTGTTTAATAATAATACTTAGAAGATTAAATATGGTGGAAGGAGGTACATTAAATCTATAATCTATGATTATGTATATAATTGTTAAGATAATTGTTTTTTTTATTATAAATAACATGATTATTCTTTGAATTGATATGTTAGAGAATATGGAATATTATTGATTAAGAAATGTTGGAGTATAATAAAAACATTGAATTGTGAAAATGGTTTATTAGGGACTGGTGTTGATTTTGTCGATAACTTGGGATAAACTAAATTAAGGAAAACCCTGCCGAAATTTTTGTAAAAAAAAAAAATCATGAATTTTCAAATATATTGCTATAAATTATAGGGTTGTTACATCTACAATCTTTCAAGCTTCGTTTGAGATTATGGATCCATATTTACATCAATCCATATGCATTTGTAAGTCCACAAAGCTACCAGATTTTGCTTATTCTTGTTATTCTTCATCATTTACTTTATTTTTAGTTTATATTCATTGTCTCTCTAAGCCTTCTTCCTATAAAGAGGCAATTCTTGATTCTTTTTGACAGAAACTATAGATGAGAAACTTTCTGTTTTGCATAATAGATACTTGGGATTTGGTTTCTCTACCTCCTAGTAAGAGTGTTGTTGGTTGTTATTTGGTATATAAGATCAAAACTAATTCTGATGAGTCTATTGAGCGATATAAAGTTAGGTTGGTTGTAAAATGATAGTCTCAACATTATGTTATGGATTATAAGGAAACATCTGCTCCTGTTGTAAAAATGACTATTATTCGTACTCTTATTGTCGTAGCTTCAGTTCGTCAGTGACATATCTCTCAACTTGATGTTAAAAATGTCTTATTGAATGGAGATCTTCAAGAAAAAATTTATATAATGCCTCCTCCTAGTGTTTCACATGACCTTGGGTACGTTTGTAAGCTCAAGAAAATGTTATATAGTCTCAAGTAGGCATATCGTCCTTCGTTTGAGAAATTTTCTATTTTTCTGTTGTGATCTCGTCTCTTGGATATATATCTAGTTGTCATGATTTTGCTCTTTTTATTAAGTGCACCAATGCATGTTGTATCATTTTGTTTTTAATATGTTACTGACATGATTATTACTGGTGATGACATTGATGGTATCTCAATTTTAAAGACAGAGTTGGTTAGACAGTTTGAAATGAAGAATTTCAGTTATCTTTGATATTTCCAGGATATTGAGGTTACCTTTGAAATGAAAAGCAAGAAACAATCTATTATTTCTCAATTCTCAATCAAAACAGAATACCATGCTATAACATATACTACTGGAGAGATTATTTGGTTACATTGGTTACTTGCGGACATGAGAGTTTTCCTTTCTCACCCTACTCTTATGTATTGTGACAACCAGTGTTCTATTCAGATTGCTCACAACTCAGTTTTTTATGAGCAAACTAAGTACATTGAGATTGATTGTCATCTTACTCGTCATCATCTTAAGCATGACACCATTACTTTGCCTTTTGTTTTCTCTTCCTTGCAGATTACACATTTCTTTACCATGTCGCATTCCATTTATTGTTATCATTTTTGTTTTCTAATTAGCAAACTCTCGATGCTTATAGTTGTCGCATCGTGAGTTTGAGGAGAGATGTTAAGAAATACTTTTATCTTGTTTTATTTATTAAGGGTAGAATGATATTTTTAGTTTAGCTTATATATAATTTCTTTGTATTTAGGTTCAAAAATGTACTTTAGAATAAACAAATTAATGAGAACTATAGCCTCCGTCTCTCTTATGTTAGTATTTTTTTATGTTAATTTGGATTGTTTTAACAATTTATATAAAAAATAATAAAAATCATTTTTATTTTGATTCTAAGATGGATTGGAGAGGCTACGGGAATGGTTATGCTGTGACCATTAGGGCCTGTTTGGGAGTGTAGTTGTGTTTGCTTTACAAAGTGCTTTTCATTTTGAAATGTATCAAAATGATGTTTTTTTATTTTTTTAAAATCATTTTTGAGATTAACACATCAAAACGCTTCAAAACATAAAAAAAATAAATTAATTTTTAGCAAAAAAATTTTAAATTTTTTTGTAGAAACACGAGTTAACCCGCGTTTCCAAATGCTTTATTGTAGTCATTCAAACTACTTGCAGAAATTACATTCAATTTGCATGGATAATAGTGACTATATTGAAAAGAGTTCTTTCGATGGTATTTGTATGGTTTTAATCATGATACTATTACATTGTTTTAATTTAATTGCATGCATGAAAACGATGCTGTTTTTATATCTTATTCATAGTTGAGTATAAAATTATTGAACCTTGAAATATAAATTCGTTGCATAAGATATTGGAGTGAACTGAATAGTTGGTAGACGGAGAACTCTTGTCCACAGTGATAATTGCAAAGAAAACAAGTGTGATAGCCGTTTGATGTTTTCCTAAGTGTTTCTGCCTGGAAAATAGGGGTGTATTGCAATAAAAGAAAAAAAAATCTAAACCCCTCTAAAATACTTGCTATTTTTTCTATGTAAAAAATTAGTGTTTGGCGTAGCAAAAGAAAAACTCTAAACCCCTTTAGAATATACTACTAGTTACATACCCCGCGCGATACTGCGAGTCAATTATTTTTTGCATTTCAAAAAAAGTCAAGATCTAAAAGTGTTAGGTTTTTTTGCAAAGTTATACCCAAGAGTCTTAGGTTTGGTTGCAACACTTGACCTAAAAGTAATATTAATAATATTAATAATAACATTAAACTTGGGTTAACCCTTAGCATAAAAGTGTCTGGACTGCAATACCAGACCCAATAGCATTGGACATGGGTCTGACTGCAAGGTCGTGTCATAAAAGTGTGATAATTAAATAGATTCGTTAAAAAAAAACAAAGAAAAAAAACCAACAGGAAGAAAAAAAACTAATGAAGAAAAAGGAAAAAAATATGAATTAACTAGGTTAACCCTTCCAATCAGGTTAACTCGTCATACCTTGAATTCACATCGTGAAAGTTTGATAATTAAAAAGGAAAAAACAAATTAATGGGTTAACCCAAAATTAACTAGGCTAACTTGTCAAACTAGGTTAGCCTGTCAAATCCGGAATCCGTGTCATGAAAATTTGATAACTAAATAGAAAAAAATTTAACATTAACAATTTAAATTGAACAAAAAAAATTAATTAAAAAGAAAAAAAAACAAAAGGCATCAGCCTTTTTACTGTGGATTGCACTGTGCAGTCTACAGTCAAAGGCATAAAAACAACAAAAAAACAAAAAGAAAAACTAAAGGCATCAGTCGAGAACTACTTAGAAAAAAATTTAATATTAATAAACTAAATTAATTAAAGAAAATTAATTAAAAAGAAAAAATAAAAAAAAAACCTCTAAGAAGAAAAAAAAACTAAACAGAAAGAAATTTAACATTAACAAACTAAACTAAACGAAAAAAAATTAAAAAGAAAAAAAAGCAAAAAAAAAAATACAGGTTAAGTCATCAAATTAGGTTAACCCGTTAAACCCGGGATTCATGTCATGAATGTCTGGTAACTAAATAAAAAAAGTGAAAATTAACAAACTGAACCAAACAAAAAAAATTAATTAAAAAGAAAAAAATCCGGGTTAACTCGTCAAACCATGTTAACCCGTTAAACCCAGAATCTGTGTCATGAAAGTCTGATAACTAAATAAAAAAAATTTAACATTAACAAACTAAATTAAACAAAAACAATTTATGAAAATAAAAAAACAAAAAAAATTGACGGTTAACCCATAATTAACTGGGTTCACCCGTGAAATCAGGTTAATCTGTGAAACTCGAGATATGTGTCATGAAAGTTTGATAACTAAATAGAAAAAAAAATAGCATTAACAAACTAAACTAAATGAAAAAAATCAATTAAAAAGCAAAAAAAAATATTATGGGTTAACTTGTCAAACCAAGTTAACCCGTTAAATCCGAAAAACGTGTCATGAAAGTCTGATAACTAAATAAAAAAATTAAATATTAATAAACTAAATTAAATTAAACAAAAAAATTTGTTAAAAGAAAAAAACAAAGAAAGAAGCAAAAAAAAATCCTGAAAGGCATAAAAAAGCTAAAAAAAATAAGACAACTTAAAAAAAAAAACTAAAGAATCAGTGTTTTACTGTGGATTGCACTATGCAGTCCATAGTTAAACACTAATCCCTTTTAGTATATGTTACAATTAATTAAAAAGAAAAAAAGCAAAAAAAATATTTCAGGTTAACTTGTCAAACCAGGTTAACTCGTCAAACCCGGGATCCGTGTCATGAAAATCTAATAACTAAATAAAAAAATTAACATTAACAAAAAAAAATCATTAAAAGAAAAAAACACAAAGAAAAAAGCAAAAAAAAAAACCTATAAAGGCTAGAAAACGAAAAAAAAAACAGAGAAAAAACAAAAAAAATAAAAGAAGGCAGCTCAGCGTTTCATTGTGGACTTGCACAGTGAAACACTGAGCAATTTTAGTTTATTGTCAATTAACAAACTAAACTAAATGAAAAAAATTAATTAAAAAGAAAAAAAAAATTCGGGTTAACTCGCCAAACCAGGTTAACCCGTTAAATCCGGGATCCGTGTCATGAAAGTTTGATAATTAAATAAAAAAATTAACATTAACAAACTAAATTAAATAAAAAAATTATTAAAAAAAAAACAAAAAGAAATTGATGGTCCGTGTAACCAAGTTAACCCGTGAAACCTGAAATATGTGTCATGAAAGTCTAATAACTAAATAAAAAGAAATTTAACATTAACAAACTAAAGTAAATGAAAAAAATTAATTAAAAAGAAAAAGACGCAAAAAAAAATTTCTGGGTTAACTCGTCAAACCATGTTAACCTGTTAATCCTGGGATCCGTGTCATGAAAGTCTGATAACTGAATAAAAAAATTTAACATTAACAAAAAAAATTATTAAAAGAAAAAAAAAAGAAAAAAAACCTAAAAGTGTAAAAAAAAAAAAACCAGCTCATCTTTTACTGTGGACTGCACTGTGCAGTCCATAGTAAAAGACTGAGCCATTTTAGTTATAGTTTAATCCTTGTTGTCTATGCTTTGCCGTGCAGCGGGCTCTTTTTTTATAAAAAGATAAATTTTAGGTGTTGAAATAAGGTAAAGAAGTACAATAAAAAATTAATTATGATAAACATATAATTTTAGTTAATTCAAGATATTTAGCCAAACCTATGATTAATATCATGAGATTTGAATATAAAATAAATAAAAACAAATAAAGAGGGTTAATATATATATAATTTTTTTAAAAAAAGTTTTAATTTTTCAAATCAATGACTCGAGTTATTAGACTTGAATCACCTAATATAGAAAAACTTTGAAGTTTAATTTATAATAAATAAAATATTGAATGATGAAATTGAAAAAAAAATTTCAATCATATAAAAGAATTAAAAAAATAATAATTAAAAAAACAAGGATGAAAATTAAAAAATAAAATTATTTTTTATTTTATTGAATGATCAAATTAGAAAAATAACAAGAAAAATCAAAATAATAAGAGTTGAAAATAATATTAAAAAACAAATCCCAACATAGACTCAATTAAAAAGCTTAATTCCTAATAAATGTAATGTTAAAATATGAAATAAAAAAATCAATTCTAAAAACTTGCCTAAATAAAAAAATCAAAAGAATAATGGTCAAATTTGACATGGAAAAGATGAAGGAGGGTGAAATTACAAAAATAAAAAATAATAATAAAAAGAAAACAACAACCAAAAAACAAAGACCAAATTTAACCAATGAAAAAATTGAATGGGGTGAAATTAAAAAAATATACAGTTTAATAAATTATTCTAAATGAAACAAATATTAATTAAAAGAAATGTGACTAATTGTGAAGAAAAAATAAATTGAAGGGCTGATTTGAAAGTTTAGAAGGAAGCCTTGAGTAGGGCCTGCTTGGGCCACTTTCCTTGTCGACGACACCTTTTTCAGCTCATCGGGATCAGAGCTCCTTCACGACCAAGAGTGAATCCTCTTTCTCTTTCTTTTAACGGCTTCTAAAAAAGTAATGCAAAGATCAAAGAGGAGAGAGAAGAAAAAAAAACCATCAATGCCAAATTAAACCCTCTTAGTTCATACAAGTCACCCACGTATGGAAGAGATATCATGAAAAACTAAACATAACCATAAAAGACAATGCTTAGTGGACGGATGACGACTCACATGCCACCTAAAGGGTGTTGGAGCCTTCCACACTTGTGTGTCCCATATATTTTTTTAAAATAATATTTTATGTTTATTAAAATATTAAATTACCCGTGACAAACTTGATAATAGCAAATAAAAAAACTCACATGATAAGAAAGCCCTAAAAGTTATTATTACAAATTTTGTCTTTAAAAACACTAAAGGTAATATCTTTTTTAAAATCAAATAAGATCAAAGCTCAGCCAACTTATTTTGTTTTGCTTTTAAGGAAAAATGTAGAATTTTTTTAATGAAAAAAAACAGAAAGATATTTATAATTATAGTCAATTTTATAATGAAAAATAAATCCTATAAAAAAACTCATTTACCTTAAAGATATTTTATTTATATTTTATCTTAAAAAATAAAGATATCATTATATTATTTCAATCCACAGTATAATAAATTTATAGCTATATTGTTTTCATGAAAAACGTTTTTAATGAAGATTAGTTTTTAGAGATTTTTCCAAAATTTTATTATATCGATTTTTTTAGATAATCTCGCATCTTCAGCACGTGTTAAATATTATAATACGACATGCTTTTTATTTTTAAATATATTAAAATAATTTTTTTATATTTATATATCAATTTTTTATTTGAAAAAAAACATCAGTTAACTCTCAAACAAGCACTTACGATGGAGAGAAACCCAGTCCCCACGCACGCGCGCAGTTTCACATGCTCTCTTGGTCTCTTTCATTTTCCAATTTCTAAGCCCCTCAAAATTTCCTCTAGGGTTTTCACTCCTTAAAAAAAGGAAAAAGAAAAATCCCACAAACCAAACCCCGATGGCTGAAGTCATTAACATGCCGGTCGATTCCCTTGACCGTCGCGGCGGGAGTGGTGGCGGAGGAGGAGGACGCGACAAGAAGGATAAACCAAACACCGACGATCAATCATCTCCTCCACCACCTCCTCAGCCTCAACGACGCCGTGAGAGAGACTCAAGAGAGAGACGCGAAGACTTCGATAGACCATTGAATCGACGCGGAGGCGAGTACCATGACAGGAATCGGTCTCCGCCACCTCCGCAACGAGAGAGGGAAAAAGAGTATAAGAGGAGGAGCAGTACGAGTCCTCCACCACCATTGCCGTATAGAGATAGGAGACACTCGTCGCCGCCGAGGAGGTCGCCTCCGTATAAACGGTCGAGGAGGGAGGATGGTGGGTTTGATGCTAGGAGAGGAAGTCCTAGAGGTGGATTTGGAGGTGCTGATCGAAGGTGAGTGGGTTAGGGTTTTGTGTCATTTAGAGAATTTTACTAGTTATTTAGTTAATCGAGGGAGTTTAAATATTCATAATGTCAACTGAAAAGAAAAGAGAAGAAAATACGGTAGCCATTTAGTTAATTGTGCTGTCTATGTGGGTTTTATCTTAAATTCCATGTAATGAAATAATGTTTTGATTTAAGTTCAGTGTGGTTGAACCTGAGCTTAAATTTGAATTTGAAAGTAACATCATAATTTTAACTGTCAGCGATGAACTGACTGCCGTTAGACTATTAGATTTCATACGTGGACAAGGTGAATCTTGAATTTTTTATCTGGGTGGTTGAATTTGCCTTCTCATTCTTTTATTCGTGCTGTTTTGTTTATGGCTGCAGTTCGTGTTTGCTATAGTTATGACTGTTTTGCTTGTAGTTATTCAAGCCTGAACTCTTTATCCATGCATAGGAAGTGTTTGCAATATTTGCTTATGATTGTAAATATTTGGCTTAGCAAATTCTTTTATGCAATATTTGCTCACAAATTGGAAACCTGTTTGATGTAGGTTTGGATATGATTATGGTGGTGGATACGAGCGTGAGATGGGAGGGAGGCCAGGGTATGGTGAAGAAAGGCCTCATGGCCGATACATGGGTCGTGGAGGTGGGTATCAAGGTGGTCCTTCAGGTACATGCTCAACTGCTTCCAATGATTTTGTTTCAAAATTTTAAATGTGATTTCATGTGCTTTGTATAATTTTTATGCTGGATATAATGGATCTAGGGCACTTATTTACAAGTCACTTTGCCAATAATTAGCAACCTAAGTTGAAGATTTGACTTGATTTGAGCCTTTTGCATCCATATTTATATCTGATTTTGCTGCTTTTCTAGTGACTTTGGTTTTGTTACAAGGTGTTTCCTACTGAAAATCAATTAGCAAATGAGATCCCCTAGGAAGCTTACTGAAGAATATTTAATTGCTTAAGAAAATTCAACTATAGAACAAAGGACAGTTACTGCCACTTTTTTCTTCTACTAATATTGCTACTTTAAGGCTATTTACTATTATTTTCTGCCTGTGCTATTTGATGATGTCGAGTTCACTGGGTGCTATTATTGTTGCAGATTGGGAATCGGGGCGTGGTGGTCATGGTGATGCTTCCAACACCGTGTCTGCTCAAAGGTTAGTATTTAGTCTTGTTATGGACTCTAGCTCTGGATGGAGTTTGATTTACCTATCATTGTCAAAATGCGGTGTTTGGTGTTAACGTTTTTGTGAATGAGTTGGCTAGACTTAATCTTTGAGCATTCTCTCTCCTGTTGTTTTCAACTCCATAGATTAGAAATTTTACTGTATATTCTTTATTCTCATCATTCTCACATGGTAACTGTATATTCTTCAGAGAGGGCTTGATGTCATACAAGCAATTCATCCAGGAGCTTGAAGATGATATACTGCCATCTGAAGCTGAGCGCAGGTACAGTGTGGGTCTTGATTTTGTCTTGTCCAATTTGTGACCTGAAAAATGTGAAATCGAATCATGGCTTTTGATTGTGCAGATATCAAGAATACAAGTCAGAGTATATTTCAACTCAGAAACGGGTTTTCTTTGAGGCTCATAAAGACGAGGAATGGTACTTCTCTTCCCTTAGTTAATAACCGATACTTCTGGTGGTTTCAATGTTCTAACAGGACTTGTCTATACATATACGTAGGTTGAAAGACAAGTATCATCCAACCAATTTGGTTGCAGTCATTGAAAGGTGTGTTCTACTTACTTAGTTAATGAGAAAACCTTGTCAAGATTTGTATTTAGCCTAAGCAATTTTTTCAGTTCATATTTAGTTTGAGTTTGGTTGCTCAATTTTAGTTGCTCATTTTTTTGTTGTTTGGTTGATTGTTCTTTGAAAATGCTTTGAAGGAGGAATGAACTTGCACGGAAGGTTGCAAAAGATTTTTTGCTGGATTTGCAGAGTGGAACATTGGACTTGTAAGAGTGGAATTCTTGCCCTTAAAATTTACATATTTGAACCTTGCATGCAGGCCTTTATTTTTATTTTGTCCTTTAAAGCTTTCATTTATAATGCAGAGGTCCTGGTGTGAATGCATCATCGTCAAATAAATCAGGGCAGGCAAATGATCTAAATTCTGATGATGAGGCAGAGGCTGGTGGCAAAAGGAGGAGGCATGGTCGGCCACCAGCTAAAGACGCTGATCTTCTTTCAGCTGCTCCAAAGGCTCATCCAGTGAGTTCCGAACCCAAGAGAATCCAAGTTGACATTGAACAAGCACAGGCCCTTGTATGCAAACTTGACTCTGAAAAAGGTGTCGAAGACAATATTCTAAGTGGGTCTGATAATGAAAAAATGAGTAGAGAGAAATCCCATGGGAGCTCCACTGGCCCAGTTATCATCATACGCGGCTTAACCTCAGTCAAGGGCCTTGAAGGTGTTGAACTACTGGATACGCTTATAACCTATCTGTGGCGAGTCCATGGTTTGGATTATTATGGAATGATTGAAACAAATGAAGCTAGGGGTCTTAGGCACGTGAGAACTGAGGGAAAGAGTTCTGATTCAAGCAACAGTGGAACTGAATGGGAAAGGAAACTTGACTTGCGCTGGCAAGAGAGATTGAGGGGTCAAGATCCTCTAGAAGAAATGACTGCTAAGGAGAAGATAGATGCTGCTGCAGTTGAAGGTTTGGATCCATATGTCCGGAAGATTAGAGATGAAAAGTATGGGTGGAAGTATGGTTGTGGAGCCAAGGGTTGCACAAAGCTCTTCCATGCTTCTGAGTTTGTGCAAAAGCATCTCAAGCTGAAACACCCTGAACTTGTGATCGACCTGACTGCCAAAGTGCGGGAAGAGCTGTATTTTCAGAACTATTTGAAGTAAGCAAGCAGCTTCTTTCAACATAATTTTTTTCTCCTTATTTCATAGATCACTTGACAAATACTTTATTTTCATTTTCAGTGATCCAGATGCACCTGGTGGCACACCTGTTATGCAGCAGTCATTACCGGTATGATTCATCAAGCCAAATATGGGAGTGTTAAATGTGAAATTTGAAAAAGCAAAAAGTAAAAGTCTATAACAATTAGAAAAGGTCCTTATCCTTTTGTTCATGGGTATGAGAGGCTGAATAGTGGCATGCTGTTTACAAATGTAAGGTTAGGTACCTGCAGCCTGTCTTCGTTGAAATATTGCCTTTCTCCATATTTTATTTTCTGTGATAGAAATAAGGGAGTGAAGGTAACTTTTAGTTTCATCTTTTGTTAGACTCCACCAAAAAGAAACAAGGTCTGGTAACTTGAAACTATTACCTCTCAAAACTATGCCTTCTTCTTGGAAAACTACTTTGTTATTCATCTCTGACTACTTAGAGCATGTCAGTTTAGGGTTTGGGCTTTTCTTTCCCATTGTTTCCCATTCGATGTTGGGAAAACAATTCACACATCAAATATGCACTGATGGAAGTGAAAGCATACACATGATTAGCTTTTCTTGTACACTCATAGACAAGTGTATGGTCCACAGAGCCATTTAGGTTGAGTTTCAATGCTCATACAGTAGCCGATAAAAAAATAATAAAGCTGCTTCTCTACAACATTCTCATGATCTGTGTCATGAAATTATTGATAGGTGCCCCCCTCTCCTACACTGGTAGGTAATGATGCATGGTAGCCAATGCAGTTATCATAGATATGTTCCCTCAATCTATAGTCAGTGTTTTTTGGTCAATACTCATTTTGCCTGTTGTTTTTTAAAGTAATGATGATGAATTCTCCCTATTATTCTTGCTTATGATTACTCATGTTTTTCCTCACTGCAGAAGGATAAGCCACAAAGACGCAAGCTTGGTCCAGAAAATCGATTGAAGGATGAACGTGGCAACCGTAGAGAACGTGAAAATAGAGCAAATGGCAATGAAAGATTTGACAGGTCTGAAAATCCACAGTCAGGTGACTTCCAATCTAATGATGGTCCTGATGGAGGAAATTGTGATGAAACAATGTTTGATACTTTCGGAGGACAAGGCATCCGTGTACCTCCTCCTTTCCCCTCAGATATAGCTCCTCCACCAGTTTTGATGCCTGTTCCCGGAGCTGGGTAGGTTGAGAGTGGATATATTTCTCTACTTTTTGCAGGTTTTTTTAGGAGTTTGTTCTGATTGCTGGTTGTACTTGCAGTCCACTGGGGCCTTTTGTTCCTGCCCCACCTGAAGTGGCAATGCGCATGTTTAGAGATCAGGGTGGTCCTCCATTTGAAAGTGGAGGTAGAAATGCAAGGCCTGGGCCCCAGTTAGGTGGGCCAGCCCCTATTCTTCTATCACCAGCCTTCCGACAGGATCCCCGACGTATACGCAGGTAACTTTTGTTGCGGCCTCTTCCAACCTGATTTTGTATTTTGGGTTGTGTACAAGTGAGCTTTCCAAATTTTGCTTCCTTTTCCCCTTGAGACTGCTCCCATACCTTTTCTTACATGCAAAGAAAAATTGTCTTTATCAACCTGAACATGTCTTTTCTATGTGAAAAATATTCAATCAATGAAACGTGTTTGGAATGGGGTTCATATAAACTTAGTGTAAGCTGGATTAAGACCCACGCCAATCAAAATGATGTGACACTTGTCATGGATTTCCTTACCAGCAAGTGCTGTGGTGTATACTCTATATTTTTTCAAAGCAACAAGCATAGTTTGTTGTGTTGAATCTTGAGCATAAATCATGAAGTATTATAAAGACTTGTGTTTTTTTAATCCCCCAACCTCTGCAGAGAATGAGAGTTGCACAGTTGCATTTTATTCTACACGTTTAAACCAGTTGACATTGGGAGGTTACCATCTACAAAGATCTCATGCTTGAAGATTGAGAGAATTAATATAAAACCATTCATGTGGCCTCACCTAATATGGCTTTTTTTTCAGAGATAAGTCTGTTTTTTCAGCTAATATCTCTCAATCATGATGCGCTTCTCTGAATTTTTTGCAGCTATCAAGACCTAGATGTGCCAGAGGATGAAGTCACTGTTATAGATTACAGGAGTTTGTAGGGGTCACTGGTGGTTCATGGGAGGACTTTCAAATATGAATTTTTTGTTGAGCGAAGGTAATTTACATGCTGGGTAGATGTCTTTTATTCGAGGCAATCCAATTGTAGAAGCGTCTCCTTGTACTTGAAGCTGTAAAGGAGGGCACTTCTTTGCGATAATGGTAAATCCGCACACTGAATCGAATCAGTAATTAGAAGTGGTCCTTATATTTTTTCTTCATCCCTGCCCACTTTATTGTCTTGAGAAGATGGTTTTCTGTATTTAGGGGTGGGAATATACAATTATTGACAAAATTGTATCTGTAGAATGGCCTTTGTGCAAAGCAGATTTTCATATAGCTGTTGATTTGTTTTCTGTAGCTTGAGAATTTTTTTGTTGTTAATAAAACAAAGTTGGAACCCTAGTGGATCCGATGATAACTAACCAGATGAATGGTTGAGTGAGTGTTTATCAGCTGAGTAGTGTGTCAAAAACTTGTAGATGATCCCTGGACAGTGCTCCTAATGGATCTTTTGTTTCAGTAAGCAGCTTTGCAATGTCCAGTACTTTCCTTGAAGTTATCGTCTTAGTTTCTCTTCCACATGCTTGCGGATTACACTGATGAACTGGTATTGCTTGCACTGAATTCAGACAAAACACAGTCGACCCATTGATTACTTTTGGACGGAGCTAAAAGCAGAAGAAGAAGCCTGATTTCCACTCGTAGGCAATTGTATGCCGTACGCGCACAGCTATCAGCAGGCACCATCCATTGATTACCTTTAGCAAAATCTTTCTTCAGAAACTACCCGTTACCTTTTCAAGTCGATCAAACATGAATTTCAAGCACCAAAGAGCTGAAATAATCCAAAACGATTAAAGATCACAAACTCACAAGGGTTCCTAGAACATGCACAGCTGCCGCTTTGCAATATCACTTGGTGCGTGCGTGCGTGCTACTCCAGTTACGACGTTTAGCAAGTAACTAGCTATTTATCCTGTGTGTGCTTTCCCGGGCGTAATATAGGTAATTTTCTAAAAACTTCAAGGTATAAATGAAAAAAGTTCATGGAATAATCTAATTAAATAAATTAATAATTATTTATGTAAATAAAAAAATTATTAATAATAAAATAAAAAACTGAAAAAATTAAGAGAAGGATGCACACCAAGATATTTAATCCTGCAAAATAAGATACTTACTTGTTTCTATTTGCTAAATTTGCTTATTAAAATCAATAAAAAATAATAAAAACAAACAAATACGGAACTAAAAACATTATGCAAGGCTAAATGTATAAGAAATATTATTTAAAAATAAATATTATTTTATAAAATAAAGTTAACCTATAAAAAATTAAAAGAATTATTCAAAAAATTAAATAAAAAAATCATGTTTAAAAAAATTTATTCAAAAAAGATATGCAAAATACACGACCTAGACCATGAGAGAAAGATAAACTGATACACAAGAAATTAAAGATAACCACAAAACTATATTTTCTTTTAAAAAAGTAATGTTGAATGTTAAAATCATAAAAGAAATTGAGGAAGAAAGGAACCCGAACCGCATGAACTTGCCAAACTCGTTATCCATGTCAATAGATCAGAAGCATCACAGATGAAAAAGCCTTGAAACCCATTCCACATGAAATAAAAGGTTGAAGGATGAAACGGGAGAAGAAAACCACACAAAAATTGTGATTAAAAGAATGAGAGAGAAAATTAAAATGAAAAATAAATTAGAGGGTATAAAAAAATTCTAAATTGAGGTTTAATTTAAAAACAATTAAACTTTAACAAAAGGGAAAATAAATCAAAAGAATAAGGACTAAATTGAAAACAATAAAAAACATAACTTTGATTGAAGGATGAAATTGAAAACCAATAAAACTTTAACAAAAGAGTCAAGGGAAAAAAATCAGAAATCAAAAGGATTGAATTGAAAAAAATAATATACAACAAATTGTAATTCAAGGACTAAATTGAAAATAACTAAAGCTTTTATAATAGGATCAAGGATGACAATAAACAATAAAAACACAAAAGGATTGAAATTGACAAATATAAAGAAAAGATGACTAATGTGCACTTTCTTTGAAAGAGAGAAAAAAAGAAAAGAAAAAAGAAACGACCGCCAACAAGAAATCAACCATAATATGCTAACACGTGCTACCTCATAGGAAGAGGACAATAGCGCATCTAATGATATGGTGGAAGGGCAGGTTTGGTCATTAGATGAGTCTGCACGCACTATCCAGACACTACGGACACACCTACTCGCTGATACGTGAACGTGACGCGCCAGCATCTTTTATGAATAAAATAATTGTTTTTCAATGTAGAAATACCAGAATGCCCTTAATGAACATGGGGATCATAAAAAAACCATAATGAAAGTACACAAATTCTCTTAGATGCATACCTTGATATTTTTCTTTTCAAAGAGTATAATATTATTTCTATTGTATTTCAAAATGCAAAAAAACAAAAAAAATCCTTGGTTAACAACTCAATTTGTTTTTTACTTAAAGGGTAAATAAGTATTTTAACATTTTTGAAAAGACTAAAAAACCCTTGGGCCAACATCTCAAGAAATTGTTAAATCTAGGGACAAAACCATATTTTTATGGTGCAAAAAATGAAAAATACTAGCATACCCCTAAACAACATTTTAATGATTAATGGACCAATTATAAGGACCAAAACACCCTTAATACCATCACATTTTTTCAACTCAGGGGCAGAAAGGTAATTTCAATATAGCAACCAATAATAAATTGTGTCTATTGCTATAATGAAAAACCTAAACCGTGTTTATTGCTATAGTGAAAAACCTACACGGTTTAGAGTTTTTGTTAAATAGTTATATTACTCGTGCTCCTTTAAATTCTGGCAATCATTACAGTGGTTGGAAAATATGGATAAAACCTCTTTTGTTCAAAAAAATCTAATTTTATATCATTTCAACCCAAAAACACCTTAATAACACCGTGAAAACATTCACAAACCAATTCATCAACTCAAAATACCAAAAACAAAGTCCAAAAACCCAAAATCAAATCGGGTTAGATTCTCCTCAATTTAAAATCTGCTTTTTTAGGCAATATTAAGGCTCTAAAAAAACACCTTCAAGCCTCTCATCTCATGGAACCTGAGAACACAAAAAAAATCCTTTTTGTCTAACAAAAAATAATACAATTAAACTTTTGTACCAAAACTGATTTTTTTAAAAAAATTTAAAGGGATATAATTTGTGTTATTTTTAAAGTTTGAAGACCTAAGTATATATTTTTTAAAAAATCTCCGATGTGCCATTCATGTTTGATGCTTTTTTTCCCCTTCCCTCTTGTTCCAATTCCACCACTGCCTAGAAAATCAATATCAATTAGCATTCAATCAAGATAAAATCGTTCGAAAGATATTTGACTAGCGCTTCGCTACTAGTTAGATATTTTTTTTCCTCAAAAAATATTATACACAGTTTTTTTCAAAACAATTTTGTAAATAAAAAAATTCTAAGTGAAAATAAAAAACTTTATGCATACATGCAATCAAACAAATCGAAAACTATGTATGTTAATAAATGAAAAACAAAATCATAAACAACAAATAAAAATAAAACTAGAAAAATCAAGAAACAGATGTAGATGAAAATATTTAATCTTGCAAGATGATAAATATATCCAGTGGTGTTTGCTAAATTTATTTTTTATTTAATCAAACAATAATAGAAATAGACACACACATTAAATTGGTTAAATAAAATAAAATAAAAAATAATATTATGCAAGGTTACATATATTAGAAATATTATATAAAAATAATATTTTTTATGTTTAAAAATATAGTTAATCTATACAAAAGATAAAAATAAAATTTATAAATTAATCAGAAAAACCCCTTGGAAAATTAAATGCATAATAATAAAATAACCATAATTTAAAAGTTCTCTAAAAGAAATAAAAGAGAGAAGAGATATTAATCAAAATATCAATATTTTTTTGGATAAAAAATATAAAAAAAACCATGAATTTTAAAAAAAAATCAGGAAAAAATGAAAGGGCCAAGCGCTAATGGGCCTAGTAAGCCAATCTAGCCTGTTTGGCCCATATAGTTAAGGCTCAGGCGCAGGCCTGGTGTGACAAGCCCGCACGACAGAGTCCTTATTTGTTTTTTTGCTTCCCTTGGGGCCTATAACATGTTGTCCGATCTAATTTATCTTGAAAAAAATTAAATATCACAAAATCTAATTTTGCCCAGATTCCAGCCACTATGATAGCTAAAAAATTAGCACTTATGTATTTTTAATCTAAAAACTAGTTTTTCAATATATTTTTGATTATATAAAACACCTTAAGAATCATGATAAACCTATTCATGCCTAAAAAAAAATTCATCCCAAAAACCAAAATGAACTCGATACCAAAAATCAACTCGAGCTCAAATATATATTTTTACAAACTTTAAAAGTAAAAAAAAATATAATATGAACTTTCCTTATCAAATTGAATCATTTGACACAAATATCATGTTTGGCTCATTTTTCATTTCAGTTCCTCTTTTTTCAATCCCATCATTTCATAATAAATCAAAATTAATTGGTTTTTAATTAGAACTATATCATTGAGAAAAAATAAATTTAAGGACCACATTAAAAAAAATAAAAAATTTTTGTATAGTCTATTAACAATAATGTGTGAGAGGATGAACAATAAAATCTTGCACAAGAAAAGCCACTGCCTTTTATTTTTATAGTTAACTAGATTATTAGTTTGCGTTATACTGTGAGGTGAATTAATTTTTTTTTTAACATGAAAAAATATATTTAGACATTGCTAATATTCTTTCTAGTTGAAAAACAAACGTGTGGAAATTAATCTGATATGACACAATCACATTGACGAATCCAAAGATAACATGAATGATCAGTAAAAATATAGTTTAAGTCAAAATAAATATTTAAGATGAGATTTTTTTAATAAAAATTAAGACAATAACATATTAGATCGATTTGGGTCAACTTGTCAATCTGCATACCAAGTCATGAGATCCATAGAAATCAAATCAAAACAAATTAAGAAAATAAATTTTTAATAAATCTAATATTGAAGAATAAATCTGAAAAAAATTAATTTAAAAAAAAGACCCAAAAAATAACTCAAGTCAACTCGGGTAAACCCGCCAAACTCGCGCCTCAAGTCATAAAACCAAAATAACCCAATAGAAAACAAATTGAAAAAGAATTTTGAAACTTAATTCTCAATTAACACAATATTGAAATATAAAATTATAAAAAAAAATAAAAATAAAAATTTTAAAAAACTCGAGTCAACCATGATTAACTTGCGAAACTTGTGATCCAAGTTATGAAATAAAGATAACCTAATAGAAAGTATACTAAAACAAATTACAAAACCTAATTTCCAATCAATCTAATATTAAAAGATAAAATTAAAAAAAAATCAATTAGAAAGAGAAAAAAAACCTTGAGTCAATAAAGTTAAACTTATTAAACCCATGATCTGGATCATGAGTCTGAAATAACTTGATAAAAGATAAATTATAAAATTATAAAATACAATCCTTAATAAATTTATTATTGAAAAATAAAATTAAAATTAAAAAAAAAAACATAAATTAGAAAAGAAAAAAAAAACAAAGGAAAGGGAAAAAACGTTATTCTAGTGAATAATGTTATGTGAGGAGGTAAAAACCCCTTGTTTTTTAGTTTTTTTTTAAAAATCAATTTAATATTAAAAAAAAATTAATTAAGAAAAAAACTCAAGTCAACTGGTTTAACTCGTCATCCATATAGTAGAATAACTCAATAAAAATACAAATCTTATATTAAATAATAAAATTAAAAAAAATATTGATCGAAAATAAAAATCAAGAAAAAAAACCATCCTCTTTTAGTATTTTTGTTAATAAACCACCTTGGAGAAAGGAGACTCAACAAGCAACCACATTTTGCATAACCTTACAGATCGGAAAATGATCCCACATGCGATGCTTCTTTAGCCACGGGAAGCAGATAGCATCCATCTTGAATGCTAATGAACTGGTGTAGAATTCCATACAAGTCTTGTATCTGCCTCAACCTTGACTTCCCAATGGTCTTAAAGGCGTGCGGAAATGCGCAATCTTATGGCATGAAGATCAAGCGACACAAGGAAACTGGCGAGGACAATTATGTTTGATCGATTCTACCAAAACTTGAGAAGGATATGGAACAAATGAGGCACCTGGGTCAGATAAAAACCAAAAATGCAACTCTTTGATGCCTTGGCTTTTATAATTTGACACACTACATGTACACATGTTACAAAACAAACTTACAGGGGGCGTTGGGATGGGGGAAGGAAAATGAAGGGCAAGCTAGCCCGACTCGAAGGGAGCAATGATACACAGTTTGATGAACACAATTCCTGTGTCCCCCAAAACAGTATTTCTACCATGGATTTAGTTGACAGCAAACATAAGCTTTCACTTCCGATGCTTCTTTGATGGAGGCTCCGCTTGGGGCTCAGCCTGCTCAACGTGAAAACTTCCTGTAAGTATAATGAAACTTGGAAATCTTAAGGGTTTTTTTGTCTTCCTATTATTTTTTCAATTGTTCCCGCGGGGGGGAGCCATTATTTTACAAGTAACGTTGATATCTGCTTTCTCAAAAGAAAAAAAATGTTGATATCTAAGATTTGTTTGGCTGCACTATTCCAATTCAAAAGTAATGCCAAATAAAAAAAGTGCAAGATGCTCAACGATACATATCATCCTGGTCATAGGGAAAATTTTAGCGGTAGGCATATACTCAAATTTTATGCAGATGAACAATTGTCAAGATCAACAGAACCATGGAACAAGCTAAAAACTAGACAATACCAAACCTTTCAACCTGTGCAAACAGCCTCACCAAGTAGATTTTACAAGGTACTGGAAAGATAATATATGATAAGTACAGAACCCTAATAGGTAGGTCTATTGGCTGGACCCCATGCTCCAGGCGGGTTTAGCCCGTTCCATCACCAACAAGGCTGTGAGTCAATGCTTTGTTCAGGACAAGTCTTTCACTCTGTTCTCTTTGTTTGTGTACACTTCTTTTCTTCTAAAAAAGGTAGGACAAGGTTTTTCTTTATTGGATCACCTATGTTCTCATACTATAAAAAGTTGAGTTTGCCCCATCAAGCAAGTTTGCATATTGAATGTTCATATAAATGACTGGCATTTAGATGTAATCAAGAAGCATTTACTTTACCCTCTAAACCGACTGGTTTTCAAGCTTTGGTTAAAGAAAGTTTTTTTCCTCCTTTGATAAAGAAAACCATTGATAATGAAAAGAGTAGATCTACAATAACAAAATGAGGATATGACAGCCCCCAAACAAAGGGTGCAGCAGACTAGCAAACCCAAAAATTAAAATACTAAAGCAGCCCAATCTTGTTGAAAAGCACCCCTAAAGGCACTAGAAGCATGAGGCCCTGATGATATCCTCATAGATAACGCGAATTGATAATATGTCCAAGATGATTTCTGTAAGATATTCAATATAAGCACTTGGTGCAATGAAGTCATGGCTCCTTACCATATAAACTTTTTTAAAAAGTAGCGATAATAACAATGCTCTACATTGAATAAATGCACACCTGTCAATACCATTATTATGCTGCGATATAAAAGGTATCTACCATATTTGGCCATTTTCAATGGGTGAGGAGAACGTGTAGAAATTTCAATTGCCTATAAATGACATGTATCGAGAAACAAGGAGATGAAGCAACGATGTTAAACAGATGGTTTGTGTGAAAATAGATTGAAAGAGAAGAAAATAGATTCTTGCTTCCCTGACGGATCTGGAGCTTGAAGAGTCTAAATCACAGGCTTTCACTTTTAGGGAAAAAAGGGCTTCTCGTAACTTGAGAGATCTCCTCTAATGATCAGGTGATCACCACAGGTTAGCTTATTCTCAATCTTTCAGATTTAATTTGAGTTAGGTGGAGAACTTTCAATCTTG
This sequence comes from Populus nigra, assembly GCF_951802175.1. Taxonomy (NCBI): domain Eukaryota; kingdom Viridiplantae; phylum Streptophyta; class Magnoliopsida; order Malpighiales; family Salicaceae; genus Populus; species Populus nigra. The sequence continues at coordinate 3,084,982 of NC_084858.1, forward strand.
GGGCAAATGCTTGCCACAAACTAGTTCTATACAATCAATTTTTTTTCAACTATAGTTTAATACAATTCTCAGTGTCAAGTTAAAAGTCATATCATTAATGTTAGGTTTAGAGAGCCCTAGTATTGATCAAGAAATTGGGGCTGACAGCATTAGTTTCCCTGTTACAATTTGGATGACCCGCAGGGCGTCTATCAAAACAGACTTCACTTAAGGCTCTGCCTTCATTCCACATCCTTGAAAGTACATCTTGGAAAAATATGAATGGAATAATTTGGTTCTCTCCTCTGTTCATTAGGGAATATCAAGAACTATGACACTGGGGGTATTTACATTAAACTCGGAATCTAATGTTTGATTGGTACTTCCAGAAGAGAGAGAGAGAGAGCCTAATCTGTGTTTTATCTTAAGTTTGTCATTCTCATTAGACAAACGAAAAGGAATTATTCTTTCTTCGTTATGCACCATTTCTGGAATTTGAACCCTATATTGGACATGCAATTATTTGTAAATTTTCTAATGTGGGAAGTATCTAGATGTGGAAAATGCGTATCTATATAAGCTTTTTGCGGACAAATAATTAGATATTACTACCATATAACCAAGGTTGTTAAAATTGCGATTCAACTCGTAAAATCGTACGATGAGTCAATATAGGCTAAACATGCTAAATTGTTCACAAATCTCGGAAATAGGTAAAATCGGGTTAAAATTGGGTAAAATCGTTAAAATCGGGTAAAATCGCGCAAAAACACGATTTTACACCTGATTTTACGCGTCTGTGCCAAAACAGAAAATGTTGCACCACTGTTCCCTCCAGCTCCACGTGTCAAGCAAGTATTGGCCTATTGAGTCAATACACGGTACACTGCGAGTCACACGGCTGAGAACAAAACCACAATCTTCATTCTTCAATTCTTCATCTTTTTTCAGTCTTTCACACAAGATAACAACACAGAACCGGAAAAAATCAAAATCTCTAAGTCACATGTAGTTCGTGCTGATTTGAGTGAGTATGGTGCTTTGGATGAGAAGTGCCTAACTCTAGCAGAGTTAGCGGCCACAACTGTTGATTTTCCCAAGACTGGGAAAATTGTTTCCATGCCTTCGGATTTGAAGCCCAAAATTTATCCAGATTTTATGGGGAAAGAGGAGCACCAGTCCTATAAATCAAAGAAAATTTTGGGAAGGCTATATCGCCAGATAAAAGATGCTTATGATGACGATGATGTGGCTGCATCTTTTGAGCTTAATTTTGTTCGTGGTGACATCCCATATGATTTGGATCTTGAAGTTTTGGAGCTACTGATTTTATCAGTGATGCATGGGATCGGAAGTGCTCATACGATGGGCAGCTGAATGGCCTTCTTGCTCAGTATAAAGTGAAGAGGGAAGAAGAGGTTGTAACAGGGCATGTATGGTCAATGCCGAAAGGCAGCAGTAGGAAGCAAGGGGACCTGAAAGAGAGGCTTAAACACTCTTATAATTGCTGTTTTAAGTTTGTTAATTATTAGTTAATGAAAAGTTATTTTAAATTATGTATGACTTTTATTTAAATCATGTATTTTAAGATGTTTGAACTATGTATGAATTTTTATTTGAAACATGTTTTTTAAGGTGCTTGAACTATGTATAAATTTTTATTTGAAGCATGAATTTTTTTTTAATGTATTTTAAAATTCCTTACGATTTTACGATCCGAGTTTGTGTGCAGCTTTTCGTGCCGTGTTAAAATCGCGATTTTAACAACCTTGCATATAACTTTAATATTTTGCATAATCATGCTCATAAGAATTATAATGTCATTTTGGATGAGAATGGAGAATCCTATGTGTAAGAGAAAAGTGCCAGCTAGTTCTCAATAATAAACACTGATCTAACAGCAAAAGACACACACAGAAGGTATTATCAAGTAACATACTTTGCAAGCATAAGCCTTTTGGGCCTAGATGGACACTCTAAATTTTTTGAAAATGCTGCACAGCATGGAAGAGGCAATATCAATAGTATAAGAAGAAGAGAGTTTTGGGAGCTTAGCAGCAAAAGAAAGAAGAGGAATGGAAGCCCCAATGTAATGAAAGTGAAAAAAAGCAACAAGAAGTAAGAAGAGATTGCTTACAGAATTTGAAAGCTGCTCGCGAATGTAGGCCATTGATCTCAACATGGCACCTAATGTATCTCTGGAAACCTGAAATTTAACCTCTGACTCTCCTGTAGTTGTTTCAGTGTCTTGAAGCTGAAACCATAGAAGAAAAGAATAAAGTTTCCAAATGAATAATAAACTACAACAAATAAAGGCCAGAACACACCTCAATAAGACCAGAAAACCATCTGTACGAATGAGATAACTGCTGTGATTATTTATTAAACATAATTTCAAATACAATAAAGTGGGTAGAACAGGAGCAGAGAAGAAAATCACATTTCTCTGCTTTTCCTTTTGGGCTTGTTTCCATTAACTAGCCTAGGTCCTGTCTCATCTGGTTCTGTTTTGATATGATAAAATCAAATCCTAGTCTGCCACAAGCACATGGACAGATTTCTCCAAATCTATCCTACATCACCACCATTCAAAGTAACTGCCTTCATTTGGCTTGAAATAGAGAAAAAAGAATAAGCATGTTCATACTATTTGAATTAGAGGCATTTTCCCATTAGGAATCTCTAATGCAAAGAAGAATTGTGGGATTTTTATGGTAAAAGGCAGAGATCGAGTACAAATCACTTGGTCAATTGGGGATCTGTTGTAACTTCTAAGCCTGATGCTCAAGAGGAGTTCAGCATACACCCTGAGGTTTGAGATTCAGGGTATGCCCATTGAAGTCCGGACTGGTACCTCTGTTATCACCAAAAAAAAGAGAAGAAAGAGGTGCATTGCTGAATGGGTCCATAAGAATAACACCCCAGTGGGTAAATTAATAAGGCTCTTTCCTCTAGGAACAGGTTCTATATATTGCATAAGGTCATTTACAGCAAGTCAAGTGTTCACATGAATACTCAGATCCCAAGATCGGTTCAGGAATTACATGCTGGCAATAGAAAGACAACTTGTAAGACCTCTCACAATAATTTTCTGTTGAGGCAAATCTTGTAGTAAATAATATTTTTTTCTGAATGTATTAGAATGTCTGTATGGCATAATGCTTCAGTGGCTTTTAGAAGAATTTCCTTAGAGGATTTTCGACAGGATTGGAGAGCTCTTTTGTCTTCATTACTATTTTTGCATCTTTGTGGAGGATTCCTGATTCATGTTTGGATTCACTGTCTTTCCTTTCTAATAATAACATGATGAACAATAATTAAATTCCTAAACTTGGTTCTCTCATTTTATGATATCTTGAAACACAACATTTCAAAACTTCCCATGCCAGAATCCAGATGGGATTCATCATCACATGAATTTTGGAGAAATAAGTGCATTGATAGACATGGAAAAAGTTAAAAAGTAATCCCCAACATTGACAGAAATTGGGAAAACAAAGACTGTGAGGGTGAGGTAGAAACACAGGTACACACCCCACACAACTTATTAGTTAGTATAAAAATGAAAGTTAGATGAACTTAATGTGAGAAATATTAGAAAGAGAATCATGCTAAAAAAGTGTCTGACCATAATTATGTGCTGGAAGGCTGCCTTCCCATGTTGTGGAAGCAACCATTCAACCAGAAGTTTAATCCTTCACCATTTTTTTCAGTTTAGATTCTCAATATGACAAATAAATTCCTTCAGCCAAATGCTACAAATAGAGATTTACATCATAATTCCAGATTCACGCTTTCCATTATGTTTTTCCAATGCTATCCAACTCCACACTTATCAACATATGTATTCCTACTTCACTCTTTTACTCATCTTCCATATTTTACCACTCAGTGCAAGCTTTATCACCAACTTAGGTAATCCTAAACCACACTATGTGGGTAAGAAATTCAAGACTAACCACCAAAAAAACAAAACATAAAAATAAAAAAACAAAAATGAGAGGAAAAAAGACACGCATCCATGCCTGTCAACACTGCAGTAAGAGCATGGCTCCTCAACTACATATCAGCCTATGGTCCAAATGGACTTCCTTAATCCATAATAAGCTAGTCATATGCATAATGCATAAAACAAAGCTCAAACAACAAATGCTGAGTCATTTGCACATTAACCAATTTTTTAATTTGTTAAATTCATTAATGCCTAAAACATGAAGACCACTTTTACTGTCAGGATTAGTATCTCTAAACCATAGAACAGATGAGGAGAACACAATCAAGAAGCAGAATGAATATTAAATTACGAAGGGCCAAGTTAGAGACATAGCCATTGGCACTTTTCTTAAGCATGCATAAAAATGGCATCTCTTCAGTTCACATGTTTTGGAAAAGAGGGGTTAGCGTGTATTCTGCAGCAAAAAAAATGTCCTTCATTGATAGTTGCTTATTCATTAATAATAATTTGTCTACAAAGCAAGAGGAGGAAGTACATCCAATTCAGAGTTCAGACTATGCCCTTGGCTGAGATTGGCTTGAGGTCCTGAGACCTGTCCAAACTTAATTCAAATCTAATATAAAGCCACACATAAACCATATATGCAAGATACAGGGACAACATGCTAACCAATGTACAAAACAACATCTGGAACCAGTAGCTTGTTTTGCTTTTCTTTTATCTAATGAAAATGGCAGCACAAAATACAATGGGATTATAGATTTCACTAGTGGCTGGACCTCAGTATCATATTTATTTTTCTGATACGAAGGTCTAGTTTTGAGTTACATACCTTCAGATTGATAACTGCAACTCTGTTAGCTGGTGTTGAGAGCTGTTCACTGATATATGCCATAGATCTCAACATCGGCTCCAATGTAACTCTTGAGAGTTGAAACTTAACCTCCAATTCTGTTGATGGAGTCTTGCCATAATCTTGCAACTGCAGTAGTTCCACACAAACTATATGTAAGGCGCCCCAATTCAGTTGTCAAAATACACAGCTAGAGAACAAAAAGAGTATTATCTACAGTTCGCTAAAGATTAAAACATGAGCATTTGACACACTTAAATCAACAAAACAGCATAAATACATTTTAAATACTTAAAAATGTTTGGTGTATTTACACAGTGACCTGGGGGAAGTCAACAGTCAAAAAACTTCTTCCCAACTTTAGTGGCTAGATGACAATTTCCTGCCTATTATTGAAGTTTTAATTCATTACATGCATACCTTCAGGTTGATGACAGCAACTCTATTCCCTGTTGTTGAACTCCTGTTCTCCATCACCCAAGTCATTGATTTGAGACAAGGAAGAACTGCCTATGCAAGAGGTATAAATTGCCAAGTCAGTGGGTTTTGCTATAATTTAAACTCCAAAGGACATAACAATTAATACTTGATGCAAGGGTTCCTTTAAGTACCATGTTACCAGGAGGACCATCATCACGCTGAAGGGACACAGGGGCCATGCGGGGAAGATTCAAATCAGCAACAGATTGAACTGGAGTGCTAGTATCATTCAGATTAAATCGTCGGGTAACTTCATCTTGCGGTGGCCATAACAATGGAGTTGTATCTGATGCTGAAGTTGAGGTCTTCCTATCATCGTTACCAGCCCCAGGAGGTGAAACTTTGGCCACATTTTTCTTCACAACAGCAACCCTCTTTCCACCTTCTCTAAGAGCAACCATTGCAACATTATAAGTCTCTGCAGCTATTGCCCCTTCCTCTGCATATTTTATTGCTTCTCGACATAGATTGTTGTATCGCAAAGTAAGAGACTCTTGGCCAGGCAAATCACCCCCGTGGTCATCCATTCCTGTACTGATTTTGGCATTTCTCGTCCATCGTTTTAAGATGTAATGAGGTGGCAGTGTCAGAACATTTGTCACTGTGAAGACTGTCAAAACATGTCTACAAAGAATGCCTGAATACTCAAACATTTGGCAGCTGCAGTTTGCTCTCATTTCCGGATAGTTTAACGAAACAATATAGGCCCTTTGGTCATCCTCAAATTTTGCAACCCTGAATGTGCTGATAGCTGCATCACCCTCAATCCTGTTAGCAGTATATACAAAAGTTTCAACCAACTCTTCTTGAAATTTTGCAAATATTTTTCTCGTATAAAGATTTGCTGCTTGTTTCTCCATAGGAGATGGCGTCCTCAAAACTGGTGTGGTGCAAATTGTATCAAAATCTGCTTCTAGCTCCCTTTCAAACCAATTATCCAATGCTCTTTCATACTGTCTAAAGAACATCGGCAATGTGGTCTGTTGGTTCACATAACTATCAAAAAAAGAACCATCGAATCCTTGATTCGGAGACATTACAGCAAAAAAGGAATCCCGGAAGTACACTGGAACCCACTGAGCACGAGCATCATACAACAATTGAAGCCAGTTATGTCCTCTCAGATCATATTTGTCAAGAATATCCCTCCATGATGATTCAAACTCCTCAATAGTTTCTGTCAAGTTGATACAATTATACAGTTCCAATTGAAAATTGGGATGTGCATTGCATACATGAGCCAATTTTTCTTGGCCTTCTCTTAAAACATGCCATTTACAATTACAGTGTCGGGCATCAGGAAACACCTGAGAAACTGCTGTCTGTATGGCCCTGTCTTGGTTGGTGATTATAGAAGCAGGCTGTTGATCATACATTGCTGTTAGAAATGTCTTGAACAACCAAACAAAAGAAGCTTCAGAATCATCAAGAAGTATTGCACAGCCAAATAAAATTGTTTGACCATGATGGTTCAAACCTGTGAATGGGGCAAATGGCACCCTATATTGATTTACTCGAGAATTTGTGTCAAATGTAACTGCATCACCAAAATGAGTGTAAGCAGTTCTTGACCTTGCATCGGCCCAAAAAACATTAGCCATGCGATTTTCATCGTCGAGTTGTATTGCATAAAAGAAACCAGGATTCTCAGCCTGCATTTTCTTGAAATACTCCAGCAGATTCTGAGCATCCCTTCCTAGAGTCCTCTTTTGGTTATTGGGCCTAACAATATAATTCACTGTTGTAGAAGTCTTAACAACACGATTTGGTTCGGCAGGAGGAGTATTCCTAACTCCATGGTTTGTCTCTGCTACAGGTGTGTGGTTTCCATCCATTGAAAGATACATTACACCACTTGGAACAACTCCCACTCCTTGGCCAACACCACTAGAAACAACTGCTGCTGCTTGGCCAACACCACTTGGAACAACTCCCACTCCTTGGCCAACACCACTAGAAACAACTGCTGCTGCTTGGCCAACACCACTTGGAGCAACTCCCACTCCTTGCCCAGTTTCAGCAACACACTTTGCAGCACCAGCAAAATGCCTGCGGGGCCGAAGGTATTTCACTTTCCTGAGACTAGTAGTCGAATGGTTATGCTCCTTTACAAAGTGCGTCACAACCCATTTTCCTGGACTCTTCAACTCTATTCTAAGCATAGCATGACAACTATAAGCAGACCTTCTCTTCAAACCCTCCCTACCACATACAAACTCTCTAGCAGCCATCGCCCCATCGGTTTTAGGACGGGTAAAATGAGCAACATTGGTGCTAAAACCTAGGCGTCTAGCATACATATCATAGAAAGTCTTTGCAGCGTTCTCTGAATCAAATTCCATGCCCACACAGGGCTCATGCAGCTCAGCAGCCCCATCCTCGTCATGCTCCCCGTTATTCACTTCTCCACTATCATTTGGTTCTGAATCTCCATCATAGGCCACCCCACGATGACCCATCCCCTCTTCACCATCGATCACATGAACATCCATACCAAAACCCTTCGTTTTCAAAACTAAACCCTGGCAAACACACGAAACCGCACTTGCATTTTAATTCTCTATTGAAGCAAAAGAAGGACACACAACCTGCACAAAATTGGGCAAAAAAAAAAAAAAAACCAAAAAATGATCTTTGAGACATGAATTTAAAAGAAAAGGGAAAACTAAAACAAAATAATATAAAAAGTAGCATTCTTTTTTTATTGAAATAAAACTTAAACAGCATAGTTATTAACAAAAAACTTAAAAAAAAAAAGGGTTACAGCTTCCATGTTTAACCAGCAGATACAAACAAAACCAACCATGGAACAACACAAAAACACACCAAAAAAGGCAACAGAATTCAATTCAATTCAGTTCAGTTCAGTTCAATTCAAGGAACTAAGCAATTAAAAACCTTAAAATTGCAGAATCAAATTTAACTACTAATAACACAGAGAGAGAGAGAGAGAGTACCTGGTAATTGAAATTGAGTGAATTCAGAGAGGGAGAGAGAGTTGGTAATTAGGGATTAATCAAAGTTTTGATTTTTTTTCGAATTGAAGGAGGAGAGTGAAAAAGAAAGTGAAATTAAGAAGTGGAAAACCCTAAAACTTTTTTAAAAAAATTACTAAAGAAGCCCATAAAATTTAGTTCATTGCGCAATAAAACCCTCGTGAGCTCGTGTGGGACTGTGAGAGGTCCGTTATGTGACCTGGCTGGTAACCGGGGAGGGGATAATCTCAAAAGTGATCCTTCGTGTTTTAATTTATTTTCATATAGTCATTGGATCTTAAATTTTTATTTATTTATTTTTATCTTTTTCTTCGTAACGAGTGTTATGATAAGATTATGAATTGGGCGAGAAGTTCTGTGTATCTCACGCACATCCTAATGATTTCTTTATTTTGTCCTTTCTTGATTTGAAATTATAAGAAAACAAAAGGCTAACATACAGTGACTTGATCAATCTTTCATTAGATAAAGGGACTCGATTGAATATGCTTCTAAGTGGAGGGATGGATAATGTCGTACTACGTTTCCACAAATCTCCTCGCTCCCTCTCTTGTCTATAATATACCAAAAAACCCAAAACCCCACCAGAGAGATCAGAGACTGAAGCAAACTCCACTAAGCAACTCAAAATTCATAGAGAGAAGAAGCAGAGAAGACAGACAGACAGATAGAATGAAGAATATACCTCTGCTTTTGATGGGTTGTGGGGGCGTTGGTCGCCAACTCCTCCAGCACATCGTGTCCTGCCGATCCCTCCATGCCCAACAGGTTCCCTCTTTTGTCATTCTAATCATTCTCTTCCATTTTAAGCTCAATACAACTTTCTTGAAATGGGTTTTTGTACGACAATGGAAACTTGCATTCAAAATCGACTTCGAACATTTTCTTGTGTGAAAGATGAAACCTTTGCATTTTGGGTGGTATTGGCAGGGTGTTCATTTGAGAGTAGTTGGAGTTTGTGACAGTAAATCGTTAGTTTTTGCATCTGACGTGATTACTAGAGAGTTAAATGATCAAACTTTATCGGAAGTTTGCCGGTTTAAGTCGAATGGTTCATCTCTTTCAGCTCTAGGTGATCTGGGTGAGTGCCATTGATAAAGCGTCTTTGGTCTGATGATGGTGAGGGTGGATTTTAATTTGTTTTTCTTACTTTTTTAATGAAGGTGAATGCATAGTAAATGGGAATACGGAATCCAAGAGGAAAGTTATAGACATTGCAGCTCTTCTCGGGAAGGCAACAGGTTGGTGCTGTTTATGAGTTTTAATCTTGATCTTATCATTTTTTCAGCAAAGCTCATTAAAGGTTTAGGCTTTTCCTTATCGATGCCTAAGCAGTTAATTTCAATTTTGAAAAAGAAAACAGAAAAAGAAAGATTATCTTATTATTGATTATGGAATCTGATTATTGATTTGAGTTGAAGCTTGAAATGTGGTCAAGCGTACAGCTTTGAAATGCCTTCAAATGTGGCCAAGCGTACAGCTTTGAAATGCTATAATTTCTGTCATGAGATTATTTTGATTTTATTTTGTGGTAGGTTTGGCTTTTGTGGATTGTTCTGCAAGTTCTGAGACTATTAGAATGCTAAATCAAGTTGTTGATATGGGATGCTGCGTTGTTCTGGCAAATAAGAAGCCTCTTACTTCTACAATGGTAATAAACTTGTAGCCATCCTTATTAGTTTGTGATAGAAAAACAATTATGGGACTAGGGGCTTATGGATCTTCAATCCATAATTGTGCCATTTTGTTTCATGTGGAATTGCGTGAGCAAGCCAATGAACTTGTATGTTTCAACTCTGAAATTACAGTGATGCCCTTGCTGATAAAAATTCATTGCTGATGTTTAATCCATCATAAACAATGCATTTGGTAGCCTTGCTGTGAGAGCGAAGATGATAAGAGGGAGAAGTGAGGTGATAGCTCAATTTTTTTTTCTACTAGGTTTTATGATGAATGATGGTTTAAATAAGATTCTTTGATCTCAATTTCCTTTTGCTATCCTTCTCTCTGTCCCAAATATAAACACACTTTTCTTCTGACCATTATTTTAACGGTAGCTCCAATTTCTTTTACATTTCTATTATTGTTGAGAGCTTTTGTAGATTTGATTTCAGTTACGCATGTGAATTATTGTTGAGAGCTTTTGTACCGTCATGCAGGAAGATTATGACAAATTGGTCTCTTATCCGCGTCGTATCCGGCACGAGTCAACTGTAAGTGAAGTTTTTTGTTTGTGTAGCTAGAACATCTATTTCCTCAACTTTACTTTAAAATGTAAAGAACGAAGGATTTGAAACTGAATTCTTGTAATTTTTGTTGCAATATCCTGTTAGTTCACTGATAAATTGATGCAAAACCTTCGTTTGTTGAAAGCTTCTCTTCCCTGGGGTTGTAGTTTAATTACATGTATTATCAACAATGTTAGACTTGTGGTTGTCTTGTGTCAAATTTCAAATTTGTATTAACTAATATCAAACTCGACCCTTTTGAAATAAATTCAATCTTTTGTTTGGTAGTTGTGGAATATATATGTATATACAAGATTTTCTCTGGTGACATAAAGTTAGCAAAACATGTTGTAGAGCCTTTAAATCTGTTTCTATCACAGCTCTCACGCTTGATTACAATCACTTAGCAGGTATGGATAGGGTTTGTATGGTTGCCTTTTTGTGGTTTGGTTATTTAATGCAATAATAATTGTTTGATGCTAGATGTTGTTTAAATTGTGTTATGATCTTCTTAGCATAATGATTTCTACTGACTTGAAGTTATTTTTGACAGGTTGGTGCTGGCCTTCCTGTCATAGCATCCTTAAATCGATTACTTTCATCAGGAGACCCTGTCCATCGTATTATTGGGAGTTTGAGCGGTACCTATTTTAGCAAGGCTCTGCTTCAATGCTCAAATAGTTGGATTATGCATCTGTTAATTGTGCATTTCAATATGATTGTATTTGCACATGCTTATTGGTTCATTTACGTGCTTTGTTGTAAACTTTTGTAACAGGTACATTGGGATATGTTATGAGTGAGGTTGAGGATGGAAAGCCATTTAGTGAAGTTGTTAAAGTTGCTAAAAATCTTGGATTCACTGAACCAGGTCTGCGTAATTATTTTTATTTGCATGCGAATCCTGTTCTTGACAGGCGAAATTTGTGACTTTTAAATATGTATGCATGCATAGACAAATGTGTAGAAGTACATAATTAATTTAAAATAATGTTCATAAAATTCTAATTTGAGCTGCAATTGGTGTATGTCCCAAAAGAGTTGTATACACTTCATTTTGATCAGATCTTGACAGCTGACTCTTGGGGCCAGCATAGTGCTGATTACTTCTTTACATCTATCTCTTATGTTGTCAGAAACGGCTGATTTACTGATCTTAATAACTAAAAGTTATATGCACAGTTTCCTAGCCACCTTAACATTAAAAAGAAAACATAGCAAGGATTTGCTTTTAACTCCGCCTTTGGTCTTCTGTATACTAGCAAAGACATTAGGGAGTTTGATTTTCTGTCAACATGTTCTTTTAACTTAGTTTCTTTGCTGCAGATCCACGTGATGACCTCAGTGGGATGGATGTTGCAAGGAAGGTTTGCATTTATATTCTCATCTGCTCGACTTTGGAATTTGATTATCTATATCCTTTTAAGCCTCCAGGCTCCTGGTTGTGATGCATGCAAATCTGAATATTCTATGTAAATGCATATGCATGTTGTTTCTTGAGTTTGTATTTTTTCATTTTTTTTTTAGTTATTTCTGTACATTTCTTTCCAAGAATATTCCTCCATTAGTTGAAATAATTTCATTGCTCAACCATCCAGCTATGCTATTACATTGCTTAAAAATGATTGTTTTGATTTCCAAAAATTACACATGATATGGTTGTAGATTATCCATCGATGATATCCTTAGTCTTAAACTTGATTATGCTCTTAACAACCTTGGGTGTTGTCATGATAGTTGTGAAATTCTCCAATAATAATAACACATTCAAAGTGCTACAAGTTAACTATGATAATTCTTCATTGACGAGGATACAGATGAAATTGTTCAAAGGTCAAGCTATGTCTTTACCTGCTTTTCTGTTAGTGGGATGGTTTATCTTCCTTTTGTTTTTCACTTCTTTCCTTCCCACCAATGTGGTCTTCTGTTTGATGCATATGAAAAACTTGATACTATATATTCAAAACAGTATCTTATTCTTCTTGTATTCTAAACAGGCTTTGATTCTGGCTCGACTTCTTGGGAGAAGGATTAACTTGGATAGCATTAAAGTAAGTTCTAAGTCACTTCCTTTCCTATCTTCTATTTAGTAGAGTTATAATATAACAATATTGATGATCGTTTCAAACCTCAACCATTGATCAACTAATAAATTCTTGAATCGCCATTTCTTCTGCTTTGTAGATTGAGAGTTTATACCCAGATGAAATGGGACCTGATGCAATGTCTGTTGAGGAATTTTTGGGTAGTGGTATTGTATCACTTGACAATGATGTTCAAGAAAGAGTTAAAAGGGCTTCGTTGAATGGCAATGTGCTTCGTTATGTCTGTGTAATTGAAGGATCAAGGTATTCTTTCCAATCTTAAAGGACGTGTGTGCATAAACATGTCTGGGTGCGGGAATGCATGTGCTTTTGTGCAAGTATTTGAGGGATTCACTGTGACCATCTGTTACAACGTTTGAAATATTAAATCTGTCTGCTCAAAGTTTTGTCTAAACTATGATGTAGATCGTATAAGTAGTTTACGGAGTTCCTTGACATGGGTACTATTCGATTCTTAGCAGGTGTGAAGTTGGCATTCAAGAGCTCCCCAAGGATTCTCCTTTGGGTAGATTGAGGGGCAGTGACAATGTGGTAAGCCCTAATTTCTCCTGACCATCCCCTCTTTTTTTCCATCCTCATTATGTCTAATTGGGCTGGTCACTAATGATTTCTGGTGATGGAATATCACGGTTTTATTATGATTCCAATTGACAGTCTGTTTGCAAAATCACATTTTGAGGGACACGTTCACAATTTTGTACTAGTCTTCCTTTTCTTCTTCCTCAAAAAAAAAAAAAAAACAGGGGGGTTTAAATAGGAGAATAGCCAGACAAGTTTCAGTAGATTTCCTCCTATGTGGTCCATCACAAATCTTCTAATGCAGGCCCACTGAACCGCGTTGTCTTTGGTAGCGCTTTGAAGTTCCAAGTACTAATGGGATATTGCAATTATGTGTATGTAAGCATACATGTACAGACACACATAGGTGGAAAGGACCTGATGATTCAAAGGCTAAACCACAAGTTGCAGGTCTTTAATGAATATATGTTTACTCTGCATACTTTTAGGATTTAGGAAACTTTGAAAGATAAATTTATCATGTGCAATGTACTTTTGATTTTCCATACAATGTGATGGTCAGATTATGTCACATGTCTAGAACTTCACATGCTTCATTTGATGCAATTGCAGTTGGAGATATACAGCCGATGTTACAACAAACAACCTTTGGTTATTCAAGGCGCTGGAGCTGGCAATGATACCACAGCAGCTGGTGTGCTTGCTGATATCCTGGATATTCAGGATTTATTTCCTTGAAAAGAGTAGACAGTGCGAAATTCATGTTGAAGACCAAAGAGTTGAAATTACCCGGTGTATTGTCTTGTTACACAGCAAAAGCCAGTTCTGGAAAAATAGAGTGGAGAATTTCATTTGGAGTCCACTGTTTCATTTGGCTCAAATCTGCAGGATTCACCTGGCACCTATTATTGCTGGCAGCTCAATTTTTGAGATGATGATGCGTGCATAAAAAAAAAAAAAAAACTAGTTAAAATAAGCTTCTGTGTACGTGAAGCATGCTTATCATGTCAGGATGATGTATCATCTTAGGCTGTGCTTGCCATTTTCTGGAGTTTGGATATGTGATCTCACTGAAATTAAAGAATGCCAAGTTTGAAGTCTGAGTGCAAGTCATCTTTTAGCTTAATATTTTACTTCTCCGGTGTATTAACAGAAGGGAGTCTTTGAGCCCCTGTAATTTGAACGGTAACAGTCTCTTGACTTCTAAATTGGAGCTGGGAAATTGGAAGTGATTTCGTTGGCCATGACCCCTTTTACATGTGATTGTGAGGGGTTGTCTCCCTTGATGGAATGCTGTGTGCCTTTCCTTATAATGGCAACACAGGTGCCTGCTTCACTCTTCAATCTCTTTCTTCCGCAACTGCTAAGAGAGATCGTAGCAAAGAGATGTGATGTGAAAAATAACGCCGTCCATGCTTATTAGTGATCACGCATGAGACTACAAGGGAAAGAATTTGACTTGGATGACAGTTCATTTGATCAATCAAGACTAGTTAGACACCTTGGAGTACCAAGGAGCCTGAATTTAATATACAATAATACTCATTCTTTTCCTTAATCTTGAAGTTCAATAGTTTTGTAGAGATAAAAGGGTTTTTACCCGCCATCTTACATCGGTAGCTGGCGTATCTCGAAGAAACTTTGAAAGCTTCATGGAGGCATTTTTGCTTCGTACCAGGAAGCAAATATATGCTCTGAAATTAATCCCATCTTGTCTGTATGATTGTGTTGTAGTGTTTGAGCATGTCGTAAAATGACTGAACCAGAAAGCATATTAGGAAGGATTATTAACTTGGGAGTCTTTTCACAGCATCCATGATCCAAGGTAAAACGACAAAATCCTACAGTGTCCGAGTGGGTAGTGCTGGGTCAAAAGCTGGCGACTTTTCAGTTTTGATCAAAATAGCAAATAGCGGAACTCCCATCAAGTAAAAGGGCACACTTGACAGGACCTTTAGCTGCCTCTTTATGGGTCATGGGTCCTGTATGCCAGTTTATATCTGTATTGACATAGCAGGATGAACACCGTGATATATATATGCAGAGCTATATGCGATTTTAGCTTGAGAGCGAAAGGCATTTTGGGAACAAGGCATATGGTTTCTACTCGAGAGTCCAGCCACGACAATGTTTTAGCTCAAATACAAGGTAAATCACACTAATTAGTAATTACCTTTGAAGGGCTCTGCTTTTAGCCTAGAGCAGGAGATGGACGCTTGTTTTTCTCAAGTTATAGTGACCGCATTATTGTTCTCATTGCAGAAAGATCACAAGGTTATAATTTCAGTTTTGACAGTAAAGAAAAAATTAATTCTCGAAAGAAATTCTTCATAAATAGATTGGAGTTTAAGTGATTCGTTTACAACCTGACTGTGAAAAGATCTAGTCTCGATGTACTTGTTGGTTTGCACACCTATTATTATTGTTTTTTATGTTACAACCTGTTTTTTAAATTATTTTTTTATTAAATTGATTTTTTTAATTGTTTTTAAATAATTTTAATATATTATTGTTAAAATTAAAAAATATATTTTATTATATTTTTAATTAAAAAACCATTTACTCCAATCCCAGATACAAGAGGAAAAACTAGCATGGATTGGTTCACAACACAGGAAACCAACTCTAAGAGTGTGTTTGGCAGTGTGGTAACGGTTGCTTTTCAAATAGCTTTTCGTACCGAAATAAATGTTAATGATTTTTTTTATTTTTTAAAAATTATTTTTAACATCAGCACATCAAAGCGATCCAAAAGGTACAAATTACATTCAATTTTAGCAAAAAAAAATTAAAATTTAACAAAATACAAATTGAAACACATAGTCAAAAACAAACTCTAAGCTTTATGTTTGACAACACGCTTGCAACTTGCAACTTGCAACCATTAGAGCAAGTGAACTGCATTTCTTGTTCTCGTTTCTTGATATTATATTCAAACAATGAGCAGATTTAGAATTCACTAGCTTGCGCTCTGTTATATGCTGGGCAAACTTTTTTAAATGCTAAAATAAAAAAATATTTAGACAATGATAATTCCAGATAATTTAGTTTAAATTAACTAAAAATATGATCTAGAATATAAGACCGAAAAAACCATAAAAAAAAGAAGAAATTATAAAGTTTAAGGCTTAATAATTTAATGTCAAAAATAAAAAAACATTACCGAAAAAAAAAGCTCGAGTTAACTCGGGATAACTTAACGAACAAACAACTTGTGATATAAGATCGGGATGAAAAAAGAATATCAAAAGGATGACCTAGTAAAAAAAACTAAAGTTTAATAAAAAAAAAAGTAAGTTAACCCGAGTTAACTTTACCAACTCACTCTCAGAATAACCGAACAAAAAGAAAACTGAAAAACTAGCAAAGTTTAAGGGTCAATAGTTTATTGCAAAGTGATGAAATTGAAAAATAAAAGTCATAAAAAATGAAGGAAAAAAAATCTGGGTCAACCCGGGTTAATTCGATTAACCCGCCACCCACGATATAAAATCAGAATAAAAAATAAACTTTTAATAAAGGACTGCCCTATTGGAAGGCAATAAAAAAAATAACAAAAAAAATATTCAATTGTAAAACAATTTAAAACTCAAACAATGCAGACCAAATATGATATAAAAAATAAAAGATGATAATTAGAGACTAAATTGTAAAACAAAAAAAAAACAAAGAAAAGAAAAGGATAAAAAAAATAGTTATTAAAAGAATAAAGACCATAATTAGATAGAAAACCAAATGAAATTAAATGTTGGTGGACAAAATTGAGAAAAAAAGATAAGAATATAAGAATATAATAACCAGAAGAATGGGGACCAAAAATAAATTAAAAAAACAAATGCAGTAAAATGAAAAGAGATGAAATTGCAAGAAAAACAAATAATCAAGAAAAGTATAAAGCATGTAAATAGAGCAATTAAAAATAGAGGGACTAAACCAATAAAAAAATTAAATTGAATAAAATACCCAGAGATGAAATTGAAAAAAATCCAAACTTCAAAAAGGTTCAAAAGGCAAATAAATAGTAATTTAAAGAAGGAGGACCAAAATCGATAAAATTACAAATTAGAAGACACAATTGTTTTTTTAAAAGTTCAAGCATGATTTTCTAGGGAATGAGAGAGCAAATAGAAAAGAAAGAAAGAACCTTCACTACAACCTAACTAGACATTCTCCGTGAGCACACGTCACACCATTTGAAAGTGGATGATGCATCGCTCCTATCGCTGCTGCGAATGCAGGATTTGAGTTGTTGTACGGGCTTTCATGCGCTACTTGAATGATGTGGAGGCCATCACGCGCTGACGTGTGCGTTGCGGCTTTTATTTAAATAATATTCTTGAACCTTAAATCACTAAGATGTCCCTGTCAAAATCCAAGAATAACAAAAAAAACCAATCTAAAAAGACCAAAACGCCCCCACACTAGCCTTTGATTTTTCATGTTTCAAGGGTAATTTTGTCATTTAACTGTTTTTAATTAAAGGAAAAGACAAATACGCCCCTCTATGCATGTATATCTTTTTCCCTTCCAAGGGTATAATTGTACTTTTACTATTCATTTTTTTTTTCCAAAAAGACAGAAGAGCCTCTAATTTAAAGATTAATATTTTGTGCTTTGAGGGGGAAAATAATAGCTATACTGTAGCAGAAAAAAGTGCACGTACCATTCTGCCCCCTATCAAATATGCAATCTCGCAAGTATCTCATAGAAAAGATATCTCTACCCTCAACTGCATACTTATTCTATTTTTTTGCAAGGGCAAATCATTTTTACATTATTTTAATTCACAGATATCTTCATCAACAGTAAAAGACTAATGACATTTATTTTTATTTTTTAATTGGAGTATCGGTATGTGTTATGTTTATCGCCCCTCCTTGCTTATTTGACTTTAGAGAATATTATTGATAGACGTTGTGATTTCATTTTCACACAAAAAAGAGAGCCAAAAAATAATAAGATTAAGAGCAACTTGCAAACAAACTAGTTTAATGTTTTGACTTGGACAAATGAAATGAGAACCACCTGCGATCTCAATTTCTTTGCTGCAACTGCTTTGGTTGCCTGCACTAATCAATTATTGCTATTATTGTCAAGCATTCTGTTTACCTTTTCCCCATCTATCTTTGATTGATTCCTCTGCGAGAGCAAAAACATGGCAATTGGTGAGATTTTTCTTGCTGCATTCCTTGGAATGCTGTTTACAAGATTGACATCTCCTGAGTTCTTGAAGTTTGCACGTCGAGAGGGCATTTGGAAGAAGGCAGACAAGTGGAGAGGGATGTTATTGAAGGTCCAGGAGGTACTTGATGACGCGGAAGAAAAGCAGCTGACGGAAAAGGCTGTGAAGATATGGCTGGATGATCTAAGAGACTTGGCATATGATGTGGAGGACTTGCTTGATGAATTTGCTACTGAATCTTTACGAAGGGAGTTGATGGCAGCAGAAGAGGCTAGCACAAGCAAGGTACGGAGGATAGTGTCTACTACCTTATCATTTACCAAATTCAGTGCAAGTGCTATTAAGTTCAATCCCAAGATGAGGTCAAAGATGAAAGAGGTGAGTAGCCGGTTAGATGGAATGGCGAAGCAGAGAATTGAACTTGGTTTAGAAAAGATGAGTGGAGGTAGAAGGACATCAACTGATGTATGGCAGAAACCACCTAGTGCCTCTGTCCCAAATGAACCTGTCATCTATGGCAGGGATGGAGATAAGAAGAAGGTAATTGATTTGCTGTTGACAGAAGAGGCAAATCACGGTGATACTAATTTTCATGTCGTTCCAATTGTCGGTATGGGTGGTATCGGCAAAACAACTCTTGCACAGCATGTGTTTCAGGATGGATTGGTCAAGGAATGGTTCGGTACAAAAGCATGGGCTTGTGTGTCGGAAGACTTTGATGTTATGAGAATATCAAAGGCGATTCTCGAATCAGTCACTTCGCATCCCTGTGATTTCAAGGAGTACAATCAAGTTCAGGTCAAATTGAGGGAGGCGCTAGACGGAAAGAAGTTTCTTCTTGTTTTAGATGATGTATGGAACAAGAATTATGGTCTCTGGGTAGCGTTGAAAACTCCCTTTGCAGCCGGAGCACCAGGAAGTAAGATAATTCTGACCACTCGTGATGCAGACGTTGCACTAATGGTTGGACCGACTGAA
Organism: Populus nigra; assembly: GCF_951802175.1. Classification (NCBI taxonomy): domain Eukaryota; kingdom Viridiplantae; phylum Streptophyta; class Magnoliopsida; order Malpighiales; family Salicaceae; genus Populus; species Populus nigra. The sequence continues at coordinate 3,104,257 of NC_084858.1, forward strand.
TACCATTGCCTAAAGCCACTATCAGACCAAGATTGCTGGTCTGTGTTTGTGAAGCATGCATTCGAAAATAGAGATCTCGGCGCACAAACAAACCTCCAATCAGTTTGTGAGAGAATCGTTACCAAGTGTAAGGGTTTGCCTTTGGCAGCCAGAACTCTTGGTGGCCTCTTACGCACTAAGCAAAGGGAGGATGAGTGGGAAGACATACTGAATAGTAACATATGGGACTTGTCAGACTCCCAAAGTGACATTCTCCCTGTTTTAAGATTGAGCTACTACCATCTCCCTTCACATTTGAAGAGGTGTTTTACATATTCTGCTCTAATTCCGAAGGATTTTGAATTTGAAGAGAAGGATCTTGTCCTTCTATGGATGGCAGAAGGTTTGGTTCCACAACAAGAACAGAACAAGCAAATGGAAGATTTGGGTGCGGAGTACTTTCGTGATCTAGTGTCGAGGTCAATTTTTCAAGTAGCAAACTGTGATGAATCTCGATTTGTGATGCATGATCTCGTGAGTGATCTGGCTCAGTGGGCTGCGGGAGACACATGTTTTCAATTGGGTAATGATCTGAATGCCATCAAGCAGTTCAAAGTATCCAAGAGAGCTCGCCACTCCTCCTATATCCGTGGCTGGGATGGTATCAGAAAGTTTGAAGTATTCCATACTACTAAACGTTTACGAACTTTCCTATCACTGCCATTTCTTGTAGGTCATAATACAGGCTACTTAACTAGTCATGTCCCTTTTGATTTGTTGCCAGAATTAGAATTTCTGAGGGTGCTGTCTTTAAGTGGTTACTGCATTGATACGCTACCAAATTCAATTGGAGATCTGAAACATTTAAGGTTTCTTAATCTTTCCTTCACAAAAATCAGAAAATTACCTCAATCAGTATGTTCTTTATACAACTTGCAGACTTTGTTGCTGAAAGGATGTTGCCTTCTTGAAGGGCTGCCTTCAAAACTGGGGAGTCTCATCAACCTCCGGCATCTTGATATCACAAGTGCAAGTTCAATCAAAGCGATGCCAATGGGAATTGAAAAGCTGACAAATCTGCAGACACTTTCCAATTTTGTCATGGGCAAAGATAAGGGCTCTAGGTTGAGTTCCTTGGTGAATTTGAAATCTCTTCGAGGAACGCTTTGTATTACAGGCTTGGAGAATGTGATTGATGCTCGGGAAGCAATGGAGGCCAACATAGAAGATATAAATAACCTTGAAGTTTTGTTGCTGGAATGGGGTCCCAGAACAGATAATTCACGAAATGAGAAGGTTGACAAAGATGTGCTCGATGATCTTAGACCTCACGGAAAAGTCAAAGAACTCACCATCAACTGCTATGCTGGCCTAACATTTCCAACCTGGGTAGGAAATCCATCATTCTCCAGCATGTTTCTCCTCAGGTTAGAGAACTGTACAAAATGCACTTCCTTGCCACCTCTTGGGCTGCTGCCTTCTTTAAAAAATCTCAGCATAGTAAGTTTAACTGCAGTAAAAAAAGTAGGTCCTGAATTTTATGGACAAGGTTGCTCAAAGCCTTTTCCAGTTTTAGAGACTTTACTTTTCAAGAACATGCAGGAATGGGAGGAATGGATTCCTTGTGGGGTTGGTTCTGACGAATTCCCTCTCTTGAATGAGCTGTCTGTTACAAGCTGTCCCAATCTGTGCAAAAAATTACCTCCAAGTGTTCCATCACTAGAAAAACTTGTGATTGATGAATGCGAGCAGTTGGTAGTATCAATTCATAGTCTTCCGAAGCTGTGCAAAATGGTAATCAATGGCTGCAAAGAAGTGGTGTACGAAGGTGGCGTTTATCTCAGATCTCTCAACTCCATGACAATTTCCAACATTTCAAAGCTCACTTGCCTAACAGAAGTATTCATCCAACCATTGGCAGAAGTACAGGAATTGGAGGTTGCTAATTGCATGGAATTGGCATCTTTGTACGAAAATGGAGTGGCATTGGCAAAACAGCTCACTTCCCTTACTAAGTTGGTGGTTAGAAACTGTCCCCAAGTTGTTTCTTTGATGGAAGGAGAAGTAGCTGTATATATGCAACAGCAGCTGGCTAACTGCAAGCTTGAATCTTTGACATTAAGTACATGCGAGAGCCTCAAGAAGTTACCACAATGGGTTCACAGCCTAGTGTCCCTAAAAGAGCTGAAAATTCGAGAATGTCCGAGACTCCTTTCGTTTCCCGAGGCTGGTTTGCCCTCCACAGTGAGAATCATTGAGATTGTTGACTGCAACGCTTTAACCCCCTTACCTGCTGCAGTGACTTACAATATCATGTGTCTTGAGCAGTTGCACATTGACAATTGCGAGTCTTTAATTTCCTTTGGAAGAATCCAGCTATCTCGAACTGTAAAAAAGTTGGAGATAAGATGTTGCAAGAATCTGTTATGCTTACTGGATGATGGGGAGGGATCCTCGTCAAAGAAATCTGATGAGAATACCAGTTGCAGCGGGAACAACTCATCTCTTCTTGAGTACTTGTATGTTGAAATGTGCAACTCTCTCACTTCCATAGGTGAGTTGCCTTCAGCTCTTAAGTACCTCCAGGTTCGTTCATGTTCAAAGCTCAAATCCTTATCATCCAGAGACAAACTACCGGCAGGGCTTAAACACTTCGCTATTGAGTGGTGTGAAAATTTGGAATCAATGCCGGACAGGTTTCAGGATAACATGTCCCTTGAACATATTTCAATATGGTTCTGCTTTGACCTTAGATCTTTGCCCGAAGGCCTACATAAATTATGCCATCTTCGTGAAATTTCAATATGGTACTGTCCAGCTCTTGTTTCCTTTGCAGCTGAGGGGTTGCCCATAAACCTAAGAAGGCTCTTCATCATCAAATGTGATGGACTCAAGGCTATCCCTGATCATATGCACAACCTCATGTCTCTTGAAGAACTGTCAATTTACTACTGTCCAGACATTGTATCCTTTCCAGAAGAGGGTTTTCCTACTAGCCTAACATATCTTGCTACCATAGATCTTAAGATCTGTGAGCTACTGTTTAACTGGGGCATGCACAAACTCTCCGCTCTTAGAACCCTCATCATTCAAGGTGGATGCTCTCATAAATCCTTTCCATCTGACATGGGAGTGAGGTTGCCTTCTACTCTAAGCAGACTAAGCATTAAAGATTTTCCGAATCTTGAGTGCCTATCCGACAGCGGCTTTCAAAATCTCTCCTCTCTTGAAGACGTAAGCATCAGTGACTGCCCCAAGCTCACATCATTTCCAGAGAAGGGCTTGCCTTCCTCACTTTTGGAACTACGTATTCAAGCATGTCCCCTCTTAGTTCGACAGATAAAGGGAAGAGTAAAAGAATGGCTCAAGATAAGGCACATTCCTTACATTAATATAGACGAAAAAGTAGTCTCTGACCCAGCCACCCAGGTATATTTATCTATCTGAAAACTGAAGCATCGTTGGCTTTAACTTCCTACTGAAGACTTTTCTTAAATATAGCCAAATTTTGTTTCTGCAATGATTTACTTTTTTGCTGTCCTATTTTATTTCTTTTTTGTTCTTGCCAGTAATTTAAAAAAAAAAAACTTTTGGCTAGACTTTCATCAGTTCTTCAATATTTAAATTTCAACATTTCCTTTCTATTGAAAGATTGTGAAGATAATTAGAGCAAGTTAATGTTTTCATCTTGATTTTTATTTCTTTTCTGCAAATAGGATACTTTCAGAACAACTAATATTTTATACCTGAAATTTGTATCTATCATTTTGCTTTTCTACTTGCAGTTATGATCAAATCACAAGCTGCTTCAGAGGCTGGCTAAATGAATTAGTAGGTGGTGCAAGGTGTTTATGTTTCTCTTTGTCTCATTTCTCGTTGAAGGGCCTTCATATTTGACCTTCAAGGAAATAATTATTGAAAAAAGGTTGGTTCCTTATCAACAATTGATCTCAACTGAATTTCATAACCTTAGCCTTGCCAGAAAACAAATCGTAATCTTGGGAAATAGTCTGTTTCTCCAGTACCCTGTGGAAGGTAACTGGATATAGATGTGAGTTTAACAAGGTAGACATGCGAATCCAAGCCTTGCCATTGAATTTTCCATGCACACGTACAACAGATACCAGGATAAATCCCCGAAAATGAAACTCAAGTCAGAGATTTCATGGAGTTAAATGGTACAGACTTTGAAGTTGTTATGTTTTATTTGTAGGTACACCCTGAGTTCGGGGTATCTAATCTGTTGACACTTGCAGGTTTGTATCTGCCTTGGAGGCAGGAGTTTTACAGAACTGGCAAGCAGCTGACAGCAAAGACAACCTTGATCTGGTATAAATCAGGTAAAGAAGTAGAGTTGTCTTCGTCTTCATTTCATTAATTTTTCATGGCTTGTAAGATAGTTGGAACGCATTCTTACGTTGCCTGAATTTGGAGAAAAGGGGGGGCTATGAAATTGTTGGTGGTGATGGTGTTGAAGCACTATGCATTACTGAAGATTTGGATTATAAACGTCTCCGATGTCCGATTTGACCTTAATTTTTCTTTCTTTTATACAGGTTGCCCGCAAGTTCTGAGATTATTGCAACTCCAAGAGGCTTCATGCCCTTATTTCCTGTGCTTGTTATTTGCATTTTTCATGGAATTCAAAATTCTGCTAGCAATCATGTCCTGTCATAGATGTTGTATTCAAGGATTTAGTTTCCAAGCGATGAGTATCTGGGCTCTGGCTATTGGGTCGGTATGGAATTGTGGTGGCCACCTCTTTTTTTTGTTGGATCCGAATAAAGCCCAATATGGATTTTTATGAATGGGCCTAAATCCAAGGGGCTATGCTTGAAGAAGTTCTACCAGAAAGAACAAACCCAAAATCATCTTTTACTACTTAGGCCATCATCTTGTGCCTTGGATGATCCAAGGCAAGGCAAGGCTATATGCTAATTAAACTCAACTAGAACCGGTGGATCCACTCATGATTTATTAATTTGTGGTCTAATTCAACTGGAACCGGTGGAACCAAGAACCCACCGTACCAAGAAATTGCACGCCATTAATAGCCAGTCACATCCGGCTTGCTGCCAGCGGAGAAGACAGACCGACCGCAGAATTGCACATCAACACGTGAAAATGTAATCGGTGTTTTTACAGATTTAGAGCGTTCTAATTTACGTAACCTTAATATTTAATGATAATAAATTCCAAAGAATTTAATTTAATTATTTAGATTTTAGATTTATTTTTTAAAATTATTATGAAGTCTCCTACACTTTAAAATTACTGGAGATTTACATGATTATTAACTTTAAGATCTATATGATTAGTCGAAATACGCATAAACTGGCCCGGATATCCATATTAATACAAAAAAATATATACATACATATATATATATATATAAATTATATTGTAAGAATTTATTTAAAAGTTCAAGTTATTAAATTTGTTTAATTTTTTATATAATATTAAACTCTTGATAATTTAAGGGTTATAAATTTAAATTTTATCAACCTAATTAATAATATAAAATAATATTATATACAAGTTTTAAACAAAAAAATCTCTCATCTAAAAAATAAATTAAAAAATAATTATTTCACAAGCATCATTCTTCAAGGCTATCAACTTCCAACGACAGAACACATTTTGCAACCACCATTACTCATTGCAAGATCTTGTGGACAGCATTCTTGTGAGCGTCGTCGTCGTCGTATCATTGGATGCTTTTTCATGGTTATCATTCTCTCTTGTTGCTATTCTGCTGTTCTATTTTCTAATGCAGCTGGAATTAATGTATTTTAAAATATTTCTCAGAATATATTTAAGCTGAAAAGTTTGCTCTACCGGAGTTATTTTGGTTTCCTAGATAATAAAAATATCAAAATCATCGAAAATTATATGAAAAACCAAGCAAGAGTCTCTAAACATAATTTTACTAAAACAATTCCATTATATTATCAAATAGATTTTAACAGATTTTTTATTATTATTCTAGACCAGGTTGCGCGTACTTCGATTAATTCTACGGACTTTAAAGTTAATAATTATGTAAATCTTTAGTAATCATCATATTAGTAACCATATAATTTTTTAAAAAAAAAATTTATACACGAGAGATTCTCAAGATGTTAAGTTAACCTAGAAAATTTAAAGTAAAAGTAAATGATTTTCTTATGAAGAAGATGGTCTCTGATCACGAGCAATTTAAAGAGGCTTTCTGTTCCTCGTGACTTCAGAGTTCATGTGTGGCCTGGAAAGCTTGGCAATATTAGGCATGGTTTGTGCAGATCTACCTGCAGGTTGTATTCATTTAATAAAGTGTTTTCCAGTTCTTTGATCATTGGTTACGAAAAGGGTGTTTAAATTTTATCCCAATATTCTATTGTTGAAAAAGATGTTATACTTGATCTCTTCCAAATATCCCATCCAATCTTTACTTGCAGGTATATTTACACCACCACATGTGACCAATTGGAGAGTTTAAATTATTAATTGTAGTCATGATGGCATCAAAAGTTATTGAATTTTTTTTTTCATGGTCACGGGAAATCCTTGTGTTAACTTTTTTGGCAGATTTAATAATTCGTTGTCAAAGAACCATCTCAACCCAATAACTTAAGTTTTTAGGTGAAGTTCCATGATATGATTTATATTATTCTCTAACACACCCCCTCAAGTGAAAGCCTTTTGGGCTTCAAACTTGCACAAGCCCACATTACCTTGTGCTTAATTTTTATCAAATAAATAGGGATGGTGAGATTCGAACTCGTGACCGCTTAGTCATCAAGGCTCTGATACCATGTCAAAGAACCATCTCAACCCAATAACTTAAGCTTTTAGGTGAGGTCACGGGATATGATTTATATTATTCTCTAACATTCGTAAACTCACCCGTTAATACCAGGGTAAACCACACTCAGATTAACCTGAGTTAAAAAAAAATACAAAAAAAGATGTTTAAGTGGTCTGATAAAGAATTTGAGTTAATCTAATTACTTAACAAGATTTAATTAAAAAAAAATTGCAACTCATTAATTATTTTTTTAATTAAAAAATATTATTTAAAAAAAATAATATTGTTTTTTAAATAAAATTTGATTTGGGATGACTAGATAATTTAGATACCATATCAAAACTATTAGACTGAGTTTAAAAACTATGGACTCAACTTTGCACTTCTCATTCATAATATAACTTATTAATCTGCATTTATGCTTTGCATGTACCAGCACAAGTGATGCTAAACATTGCAAAAAATATACTATACGAATAACCCAGTAATCTCGATACTGAATCAACTATTAGATTAGATTTAAAAACTATAGACTCAAATTTGCACTTGTCGTTCATAATATAACTTATTAATTTACATTTATGCTTTGCATGTATAAGCACAAGTGATGCTAAACATTGAAAAAATATATTATACGAATAAATTTCTAGATCATGATTTTAAAATGTAATTTACTTGTATATATTTCATTGATATAATGATATGTATATTTTTTTTATTTTTTTTGTCATGTTTTTTTATAGGTGTTTTCGATTATTCTTTCAACTTGTAGGCTTCCAAAAATAATAATTAAAAAAAACTTCTGTTGATTATACCTTATAGCAATTTATGAAATTATTCAGAGTTTCCTTTCAAATAAGATGACTTTTTTCATTCCCCCCCCCCCCCTGAGAATTGTACTTTATTATTGTCTAATCACATAAAATAGTTCATTAAAAATTCTATGTGAAATATATGACACATATTTATAGTTGTTTAAACATTTGATTATTTATCGGTGAGAAAAACATATATATAATTTATTTATTTTTAACCCACGTGTGATGAACATTGCATGTTGCCTATCCTATGCATTTGTGCTATATTTTTTTTAGATTAACGTGGGTGTTTGGACTAACTTGCGTGTACCTCAACTAATTCCACGAGTCCTAAAATTAACGACCATGCAAACTTTTAGTGGCTCTAAAATCTTATTAAAATCAAAGTCATCTTCTCCCGCACAACTAAACAAGGTCTTATACCATTGAGCTTTTACGAAAATATCTATAATAATAAAAAACCCTAATGAGTTATTTTTTAATGATATAATTTTGTTAATAAATTTATCAGTAATTAAAAATACTAATAGAATTTAGCTTCAGTAAATTATTATCCAATTTTCTATTAGTATGGTGTCACCCATGCCTTTTACTTTATGATAAATTAAAAATATATTAAGATAATATTTTTTTACTTTTTTTTAAAATATATATTTAATATTAAAACATTAAAATGATGAAAAACATATAAAAAATTTGAAGAAGAAAAAATTTCAAAGCTACGATTCAATCTCAGCACCAAACACCAAGAGTGTTTGGAAGTATGATATAGATTGTTTTTCTCCTGAAAATATATTAAAATAATATTTTTTTATTTTTTAAAATTTAATTTTAACATCAGCACATCAAAATAATAATAAAAATATTAAAAATTAATTAATTTAAAGCATTAAAAAATCAAATCTTGATGAAAACAAACATGTCCACCTTCAATGCCAAACACCCCCTAGAGAGTGCGTCACTTAAAAAAGTTAAATTCATTATGGTCTTCAAATTTAGGCATGTTTTCGTATCATACCCTTAAAAATTAACACTAGCCATCCCCTTCTTAATTTTTATTTTTTAAAAATATTCGTTAATTTAATCCATCCTTGACACTTGAGCCTCTCGATCCCTAATCATAATTTAATCCATCCTTGACACTTGAGCCTCGCGATCCCTAATCATATCTTCCCTAATCATAATTTAATCCATCCTTGACACTTAATTTTCATTTTTTTTAAATATTCGTTAGTTCTCTATAGTTCTTTTTCTTGCTTGCTGTCCTACATAGGATACCATACAATAATCAGTGCAGAGCTACTTCTGCTGATTCCTAATAAGTTCCCCTAACCACCATAACGTTTCTTTCCTCTGGGAGGAGAGTGATTTTATTTATTTATTTATTATCGTATACCCTTAAATTTAAAAACAAACTAGCCAAATTGTTAGTTATCTGTTGCTTTTAGTGTTCGAGGCAAAATCATTTATTGGTGAGGTAATAAAGCATTTATAGTAGTAATAGTGTCGTTGTCTAAATTTAATTTAGTAGTTGAGAAAAATATTTGGTTAATTTAAAGTAAATTTTTGTTTATAAAACCTTTAAATTTAGAAAATTAATTGTTGTGCAAAACGCTACCCATTTCCAGCACAAAGCCGATAGCGTTGAATGGAAGAAATTATAAAATATTTATAAATTACCACTTTTCTTAATTACCAGCATAGACTTGGTCTGGTTCAAGGTCTGGATCTCAGGTTTTGACCGGGTTGTCCGAGTCAATTCTTTTTTATTAAATCAAAACGATATTATTTTAGTAAAAAAAATAAAAAGTCAACGGGTTGCAACCGGATTTTTGACCAGGTCGCAAGGTCAACCAGTCGAATCATACTGGATTTTTTATTTTCCTATTTTTTTTCAACCCGGCTCCAATCCCGAGTCGGCCGAGTTCTAGGTTGACTCGCCGGGTCGGGCTGGATTCAAAACTATAATGACCAGAATTGATGAAAATTAAATAAGAGGAAAATAGTTCTATTTTTCTCTTAACAACTGTAAGTATCCAATGCTTTAAATTAATGAGTGATGTGAACTATAGAGTTCCCTCGTTAGGTTTCATGTAAGATGGACCTCGTAATTACGAAACCCACCACTCCAGTACTTTGAGTAAATGAGAAATATCTTGAAATATTTTCTTTTCACACCATCTATTAAATACTACTTATTTGACTCGTATATTGTTATAAGTTGTTTTTTAAAAAAAAACAATTAGTTATACAAACAATTTTGAAGGGTTATTTTATATAAAAAATTCATAGTATAAATCAAAAGGTTTATGAACGTATTTAATTAAATAAATTGATAACTATTTTTATAGATAAATAAATAAGTCATTAACAATAACTAAAAGTAAAATTAGAGAAATTAAGAGATAGATATAGATTAAAATATTTGATCTTGTAATATAAAATATTTAACTGGTTGTGTTTATTGAATTTGTTTATTAAAATCAATAAAAAATATTAAAATAGACACATACATGAAATTAAATTGAATAAAAAAAAATACTATGCAAGGTATTAGAAATATCATCTAAAAATAAATATTTTTAATTTTTAAAAATAAAATTCATCTATATAAAACAAAACAATATATAAATAAATCACAATAATATCTTAAAAAATTAAATACACACAAGATAATTTAAAAAAGAAAATCTATATTAAAATAAGATCTGCAAAACTTGTGGTCTAGGTTATGAGATTGAGATAAATCGATAGAAAATAAATTGAAGATAACCACAAAACTAATTATTTTTTTAAAAAATAATATAGAATGATGAAATCATAAAAAAAAACTATAAAAATTGTTGAATTGCATTAACTTTTCAAGATCGTGATCTGGATTATTAGATTGTAGCATCATAAATAAAAAAAATTGTGAAGTCCAATTTCTAATAAATAAAATGTTGAAGGATGGAATAAAAAAAAAGTCGATGAAACAAAATGATCTAAAAAAAATTATAATTAAAAGAATAAGGGTGAAAATAAAATAAAATAAAATAAAATTAGAGGATAAATAAAAATCTTTTACTAAGGGTTAAATTGAAAAAACAACTTTTACAAAAAAAAATTAAAAGAATGAGGACCAAATAAAAAAAAATTATAAACTTTGATTACAAGATGAAATTGAAAACAAATAAAACTTTAACAAATAAGAAATAAAATTAAAAATTAAAAATAATAAAAATTAAATAAATAAAAAATGAAATTAACAAAAAAAAAAAAGGGTTTATCGCTCACAATTACAGATGTATAGTACTGACTCCTTTGAACATATATCCAATGCACTCTCTATATTCTCACACTTCTCTTACGTTCACATAGTATAAACAACACTTTGACCTTTATATCCATTACATTTTATTTTATTTTTACTTTCACATCCACTTTCAAAGCATCCTAACCCCATATATCAAAGTTATTAAGGCATTGCTTCTTTGAGTGGCTTAGCCATGTTTTTTATTTTTATTTTTTCTTACAAATTAAGTTTTTTTTTTGGTGTTTTAGTTTATATTTTGATATGTTAATAGTAAAAATAATTTTTTAAAAAAATATTTTTTTAATATATTTTCAAACAAAAAACATTTTGAAAAATAATTTTTATCATAATATCAAACATTATCTAAATCAAACTTTACTCATGACTTGATTTAAGATTTAAATGAACAATTAATTTAAAATAATATTATTTTATTATTTTGAAGATTTAAAAAAAAAGTTTAAGTAATATTATCATATCACGATTTAAGCAGCAAAAAACAACCGAGTCAATCCTGAGTGACTCTTTTTTTTTAACCCCGAGGCAGGATAGGGTTTAACAATTTTGGCTAAATATATATTTGATGTTAAAATTTAATATTCTAAGGTAACAAGGCTAGCTGTATAAGATATATCGCCTCAATAAAAAGTCAGAGATTCAAACCTCAGCTATCAACCTCTGTTAAGCTCGTGTCTCCATCTTTGAGGGCTTCCAGAAGTTTAAAAGCCTTAACTTTCACACCATAGACGGTTAGAAAGTGGAAGGCATCTGTAGACAAAACAATTCTTAGAACTTTGGTGGTAGTTGTGTATTTATTGATTTCGGCTGGCGAGTAGTGTTGCTATCTGATCTCCATATATAACCTTCTAAACCTACTTTCCTTCACAGAATTAACAGCATAATACTTGCTTGTGTCCTCATAAGAAAAGGGAAGGAAGAAAGATGTCGAAACTAGGCATCGCCACCATAATTCTGACCCTAGCCCTCATTTCAACAGTGCCAGCAAACACGGCAGCAGCCCCGGCCCCGGCGGAAGCACCTGCACCTGTTTCAGGTCTTGGTCCGGCCGCCCCGGCTCCCGTGGAAGCACCTGCACCTGTTTCAGGTCTTGGTCCGGCAGCATCTGGACCAATCCCTGGTAATGATTGTATAACAGCAGTGGCGAATGCGTCTGATTGCTTGGATTATGTAACAACAGGAAGTAACTTGACCGTTCCTGCCAAGAATTGCTGTCCTGAGATTGCTGCGTTGATAGATAGCAATGCTTTATGTTTGTGTCAGTTGCTTAGTGGTGATGTTGCTAAGCAATTTGGGCTCTCAATTGATTTCGGTAGAGCTGTTAAACTTCCTGCAGTTTGCAAGATCGCTAATGCTCCTTCAGTCTCCTTGTGCTCAGGTAATTAAATAATATAATCAACTGCTTATATAATCTAGGAGAACTCCTTAATTTCTTGTTTTTTTTTTCCTTTAATTACCATAAGATTAATGGAAAAGGGACAGTTTTCCATACATGAAAAATAAAAAAGAAAAAGAGTTGACATTACACCAATGTTTTAAGCATTCTATATAATACCGAATATTTAAATACAATAATAATATTTTCAAAGCTCAAATAATTATTGAAATTGAAAATTTAAGTAAATTAAGTGTTAAATACCTTAACAAATGTATCATAGCTTAGTCAAATCTTTTTTTCTCTTAAAAATTTCAAACTATTACCTTTTTTACTATTATTTATTCAAAAGTATAATATTTTATTTTAAAATATATCAAAATATTATTTTTAAAAAATTATTTTTAACATGAAACACGCACCTGTCATTCCTTTGCTTTTCTTGCTCTAGATTTTTTTTCTTTACAGGGCTAGTATTTTATTTATTAGATGAAATAAATCAAATCCAGCTTTAATTATTTAACAAATTCATGTCTTTGTAACAAAAACTAATTATTTCCAAATTAAAATCCAATAATTTACATTATTTTCTTACATTCATGAAACTGCATGGAGAGTTTAAATAATAATAAAAAACTCTTTTTTTTTCCTTTTTTTCTACTAATAACATGTAAACCGATTTTCGATCAAAGAACAAAACACATTCAGCTATTTAGTCCGTGTTTGTTTTCCCGTGACACCACATTCTAGAAAGTAGAAAGACAAGTTTTTTTTTAAAATTATTATATATTTTTAAATTATTTTAGTACACTCGTATTAAAATAAATAAAAAAATAAAAAAATATTATCTTTACCGCCGCTACATCAATGCCATGTGGCGTGATCACGGGAAAGCGAGCTGCCAGTTTCTGTCATTTATGACCCGCACCAAGATTCTCTGTTACTCTCAACCAATCACGTGGTAGATCTTCCTCTTGTTTTTAAATATATTTATGAATATACGTCCATCTGTACTATATCTATCCCGTGGATTGATTTTAAAAAAATTAAAATTAAGTTAAACTTGTTTAATCTAATTCAGTTTTTAATAATATAATTTACTGTCGAATCTCTTCTTTTTTTAAAAAAATAATAATAATTAACCAATAACATATAAATCAACTGTTGTATAGTTGCGGGATTCCCAGTAGCTGCTCCTGCAAGCGGTCCATCAACAGGCTTACGACCTCCAGTCCCAGGTACTGCGCCTCTCTCTCTCTCTCTCTCTCTCTCTCTTTTTTCCAACTATGATTTTGTATGATTTTCTTAGCCAAGTTCTTGTTTTTCACTGTTGATGATTTTGAATATTATTAGTCTAATAATTGTTGAAATTAATGGATTTTAAAATTACAGCTGCTGAGTCCCCGGGAGGATTAGCGGCAAGCCCATCAGCTGGAGAAAATGGCGCTGCTTCAAGCACTGCAGGCTCAGCTTTCGCCGTCTTTGGTGGCTTAGCAATTTCAATTCTTTCAACATTGTTCTGAGTTTTTTCCTCACTTGTAGCTGTTCATTTAAGTCTCGCCATTTTATTAAATACTGTAACCATGAGATCTTGCATGTCTATTAGCAAAATAAAGTGTGGGATTTATTGAATTTATTTCATTAAAAAAAATTCACCTATCCACTTTTAATTTCCGACCTATAATATCTAAATCGACATAAAAATAAAATATAGAAAAAAATAACCTGATACAAATCAACTTATATATACTATAATTATAACCTGGTCAATAGATTGATTTAAAAAGCTCATGAATCTATATTATAAATATTGGTTTAGATTGGGTTTGAAGTTGAAAAAAAAAATTTGATGTAATAAAACTGAGGGTTGACTCATAAGCTAATAACCTAAAGGTTTTTTTTGTCGAATATATCAATAATAATCATGGTTAGTCCAAGTATTTTCATTAGTTCTAACACTTTCATGTCATCATTTGCACTCACATGTCAATCTGCTATGGACAAACAATCTAAAGAAGGAAAAGATTTTTAAAAAATAAAACAAAAGTGAAGTAAAAAAAAATCACGTTGGACCCTCAAACAGGACACGAGAATCGAGAACTTGGGCTATTTGTTAGGAATCGGATCTTGAGCGGTTGGGCTGGGCTATGCTTTGGACACAGGTCTTGGCACAGAAAATTAACAAATGGGAGCTATATTAGTCCCCCAACTATCTATACATTCTTAAAAGGACCCCATGATTATTAGTTTTTCAATTGTGCTCACAAAGTCTATGCATGTTAATATTTTATCTCTAAATTACATAAATTATGCAATAAAAAGGAAAACACGACATCTTCGGTCAGAAAAAGGAAGATTGTAAACAAAAGATATCCAATTGAGAAATATATAACAATTCAGGAGCAAAATTGAGAAGATTGACTACCATTGAGGATCTGGGAATTACTTGGAGGATTGCCCTTAACTAATCAGATGTTCAAGTATAATTGAAGTGTCCGATGAGTATCCATAGATATCCAAATGTACTCCTATTGTATTGGGTTACCCGGAAGCAAAATTGGTTGAGTTGGCGACTCGGGAAATTTTAATGTAAGACAAATACTCTACTAGAGCAAAACAAGTTTGAAGCAATATGGTGAAGGACTAATTTTTCAATGGACTGGAGATTAAGAATGAAGAAAGACTGGAACCTAGCATATACAACAGGGAAAGTTCAGTAAAGCTAAAATGACTATGGAGAAATCAATCTAAGCAGAGATGAGTGAGATCCAGCAGAACACAAAGTAA
This sequence comes from Populus nigra, assembly GCF_951802175.1. Taxonomy (NCBI): domain Eukaryota; kingdom Viridiplantae; phylum Streptophyta; class Magnoliopsida; order Malpighiales; family Salicaceae; genus Populus; species Populus nigra. The sequence goes on from NC_084858.1 coordinate 3,119,316, forward strand.
ATATGATCAGAAACAGGGATGAAGCGCAGCAGCAGTATCTGACGAGACACATCAGATGATCAGAAGATTCAGAACCAGCGTGCATACAGTCCAGGAGCAGCTGCAACGGAGGAAAATCACAATTGAAGAATAGAAATAACAGCGGGATAAAAAGAAAAGAAAAGGATTAATAACTCAATCTTAGAGCGCGATAACATTATTCATTGGTATCCCAGTATGATCAACATTAATATTCTTTGGATCCAAGGTCTTCTCACTAAGCCTAAGAAGGCTCCTAGTAGCTAAAATTGCCTGAGGATTGATATCATGCAAAGACCTTGAATGCAAACTTCTACATGCTGCACAAGCTGCCCCAATCAATTCTTTGTCTTTTTTAGGACCCAAAAGGCAATGCCCTAATATCCTCAAAACAGGTTGCAAGATCTCCCATGGCAAAGGAACCCTCCCTTCCTTTGTAACACTCTCTTTGCCAACACTTTCTTGATCATCCTGAGTCTCACAGTCTTTACTCGCATCATCATCTTGACCAGACCAAACCTTAAAAAATTCAAAACAATCAATCTTAGACCCCACGGGCATCAGACTATCAGAGAGATCTTACTATAATATAACTCTAATGCAACCCCGACAATTCTTGCCCTTTTTGTTGATCTCACCGTCCCATGAGGCTCCAAACTTGGAGATATCACAGCTAGGTTTAATTCTGCAGCCTTATTATCCTTTGTAGGCTCTTTTGTTTCATGATATATACTTGAATATGATAAATCAGGCACGTTAACATTCATAGCATGGCCTGCTCGTGAGGTGGTTTCGTGCGCATAAAGGGCTAACAAAACTGCCTCAAAACCAGCCAAGGGTTTTTTTAGGGCAACGCGGGATAGATAAAGGCCAGCAATGATAGTAAGGAAACGTAAGACGACAAGCTGGAGATGGGGCTCTGAGGATTGGAAGGTGTCATAGAACCAACGGCAGAGACTGTTGTCACCTGCACCGGAGTCGGGGAGACGGAGGAGGGATGAGACTTGAGAGGAGATATCAGGGTCGTGGAGGAGGGAGAAGGCAGGGTCTTGATCTTGAGAGGAAAGGAGAGGAGGAGGCATTGTGGTTAGAATGGAAGAAAGGGATTGAATGGTTAAATGAGTACTAGAGGAGGAGGGAGAGGTCTCGGGGGGGACATTGAAGGCTGTGATGGTGGTGGTCTCAGTGGTGAACGTGTCTTGTGATATGGATGTGGTAGGGCTATTATTGGTTTCTTCAGATGAGGAGCTATCTTCTGACATCGTTGGAGGGGGAGATCAGGAATTTGTGAGAGAGAGTTGATTAAGCGGAGGAAAAATCTAGGAGTATGATTTTCGTTATTTTTAAAAATATATTTTACTTATAAATATATTAAAATAATATATTTTTTTATTTTTTAAAAATCATTTTTAATATCGGTGCATTAAAATAATCTAAAAATATTAAAAAATATTAATTTTAAGTTAAAAAAATCAAAATTTTTTAGAATGCGGTTTGGACCGCATTCCGATACGCTTTAACCGTGCTTTTCAAAAAAAATTTTAAATTAATTTTTTAGGTATTTTTGGATCATTTTGATGTCAAAAATATTTTTTTAAAAAAAATTATTATTTTAATACATTTCCAAGTAAAAACATTTTAAAAAATAATTTATATCCCTCCTAAACACCCATTTAATGGTCTAATTTACAATAGTGTCTAGTATCTATAATAATTAAGATTTAATATTTTTAAAGATTTAATATGAAAAACTTATGTGTTCTACATGCACCATTAGTTGTTCTTACCAAAGAATTTTACTAAATTACAATTCATGATAATTAATAAAATGATTAATATATTGATACAAGTAAGTGTGTGTTTGGTAATGTAATGTATAATTATACATTCATTAAAATAACTTTTTTTGATTTTTTTATTTGTATAGAAACATATAAAAAATATTAATTTAATATATTTGAAATGAAAAATAATTTTAAAAACTAGAGTTAAAGTGATAAACAAATAATAAATTCTAAATGGATTGAGATCCTTTCTCTCTTAAATGAACAAAATGAGGCCGAAACTTGCATCAGAGTATTGGGCTTACGGGAAAGTCGAACTGATAAAGGCTTAAAAGGACTCTAGCGACAACACTTTTTTCCGATCTACAAATACTATCAATTTTTTTCAAAATATTTTTTATTTAAAATTTTATTAAAATAATATTTTTTTTAATTTTTAAAAATTATTTTTAATATTAGTACATTTAAAAAATATAAAACAATAAAAAAATAATTTTTTAAAAAAATCAAAATTTTATTGAACACAGTTCAAATAGTCTCTCAATCTTCTCCACTAGCCAAATCCTTAGCAACAAAACAATAATAAATAAAAATTATTAAAAAATTTCTTCAATCTCAACATGTCAACATGAAAAAACTACAAAACATCTCACATTTTCTCCCATTATAAATTTTAATTTGATTGAAAAGAAATTCTTCAACCTAACAAAACTATTTATAATTTCTATTTCAAAGATATTCTCTTTAACCTCTTTTTAAATAGGTAACGTTAAAAACTCTATATTTATCTATTAATTTTCTTTTGAATTCCTGGAAGATCATATAATTTTATTTCCTTCTATTATTTTTGATTTATATTCATCAAGTTCTTATCTTTTGGAAATTTGGATTGTCATTTATTTTAGAAAAAGACAATTAATGATAAGATTGACTCATTCTTATATGAAAATATATGGATTATTATTGATGTGCCTCTAGGTTCCAATGCAATTGGATATAAATGGGTTTTCAAAAAAAAATATAATAGTGATAGATCAATTCAAATTTTTAAAATAAAGTTAGTAGCCAAAGAACTTAAACAAAATTAATGAATGAATAGACAGTTTTGATAAACATGCTCCAATGACTCATATAACATTTATAAAAATATTGTTGACTTTATCATCAATCTATAATTTATATGTACATCAAATAAATGTTAAAATAACTTTTCTTATAATGAATTAAATAAAAAGGTCTATATGAAACAACCAAAAGGTTTTGCTCTATTAGAAAACGAGCGTAAAGTCTATAAATTAATTAAAACTCTATATGGATTAAAACAAACACCTAAGCAATGACATGAGAAATTTGATTGTGTAATTTTATAATATATCTTTACGTGGATGACATACTTATTATTTACTAACATAAATGATGTTAATGATACGAAGAAATATCTAACCTTCAAAATTCAAAATGAAAAACTTAAATGATGTAGATACAATTGTGGATATCAAAATAAAAATAAAAACATAGTGGAGAGTTTTGTTCTGTGTCAATCTTATTATACTAATAAAGAATCGTTTGAATATCAAAGAAGTAAATACTCCTTTTGATGTTTTCTTTAAGTTAACAGAAAATACTGATAGATTAATTGTTCAAATTGAATATGTTAGTGCAATTGGTAGCTCAATACATGTTATGTATTGTACTAAACGAGATATTACTTCCACAATACATAAAGTGTCTAGATTTGAACAATTTTATTAATGAATTTTTTTAAAAAATTAAAACAAAGTCATATTGAATTTTTTTAAGAAACAACCAAACTAATTCTCACTTGAGTTTTGACCGGATCGATCAAGTTGCAAGTTGACCCATCAAGTTAGTCGGGTTTTAACTAATCAATTGTTATCTAGTTTAATATAAAACCTGACCAGGGCTAGGTCTCAGATAAAAAAATCTACCATATTAACTTGTTGAGTAGGACTAGATTTACACCATTATTATATGTTTGATATTGGATACATGATTTTTTTCAAAAATATTTTTCATTTTAAATGTATCAAAATATTTTATAATTAACACCTCTAAAAACAATTGGTTCTTTCCAAGGTCAACTTCTCTTTTAGCTTTTAAAAATGATTTGGGATATAATTATTTGACTTGGTATGGTTAGATCTCAATTCAAGTTTAATAATTATATTCAAGATCAGTAACTGTTTATTTAGAATCAAATCGTATATAAAATTAAATTAAATTCAATATGATTTGAATTCAATTGATAACTTTTTATAATTTTTTTGTTTAAAATAAAATATTAAATCTCAAAATTAAATTCAATTATACTAATACTTGTGGAGTTGAAACAATTGTGTTGATCATTTTACTCTTAAGTTAGAATTCGTTTATTTTTGTTTAAAAACTTTTCTTTTTGTAAATGTAAAAATAAAACCCATATATTATTTTATAATAAATCATGATGCATGGTACGATAAAGACAATATATAATATTAACATGCATGAACTAGGATTATAGTAGCATTAATAGCTTGCAAGTAACAATCTATCAATTATATTTTTCACCTCCAATTTGATGCAGCAACAGCAATAGTTGCAACAGCTGCAAATCCAGCAACAATTGCAAGGGCAGTAAGTGCGTTTAGAAATGAGATAACAACTTTAGTATAAAGTATTTTTTATTTAGATATATATTAAAATAATTTTTTTTTATTTTTTTAAAAATTATTTTTATATTAACACATCAAATAATATAAAAATATAAAAAATTATTTTTTAACTACATTTCCAAACAACAACTTTAATATTGAAAGGTATAATTTAATTAGTCAGAGATTTTAAGTTTGTTTTTTAAAAATTACTAATTTAAATTTTATAAATTTTAAAACTACTTAATACCTATATAACTATTAACTTGATTAAGATCTATAATATTTTTCGAGGTGCACATAATTCAGATACCTCCATTGATTAAAAATAAACAATAACATAATCATTTTAATTTCAGTATCCTATAAAATTAACCCCGGGAAAAGTAGACATCACTAAAGTTTCATACCACCAGTAATGACCATAAAGTTTCCTCCAGTTATTGCATCCTGACCAATGATACCATTAAGATTCCATTTAGATCCCGTTTGGAAATGGGGCTGTGGTTGTATTTCTAAAAAATTTTAAATTTTTTTTATTAAAATTTAATATGATTTATATATTTTAAATTTTTTTGATGTGTTGATATTAAAAATAATTTTTAAAAAATAAAAAAACATCATTGACATATATTTTGACACAAAAAATTATTTAAAAAACATTCGCAACTACACTGCTAAACACGCTCTTAGCCCATTTACTTTTTAACTGTTTGTAGCAGTGATAAAGGTTTTTTTTTAAAATATATATTAAAATTATATATATATATATATATCTTTATTTTTTAATTTTTGTTTTAATGTTACTATATCAAATAATTTAAAAATATTAAAAATATAATTTAAAACAAAAAACAATATGTTTTTATTTTTTATATTTTTTTAATTCAGTAAATTCATTAGGCAGTGTCCAATTTTTTCATCCAAAAAATCAAAGTTTTTGTTAAAAAAAATGGTAAAGAGAAGTTCTGGGATTTTTGAGAAAAACAAAAGAGAAGTATTTTTAAACTAAATTTTTTATTTAAAATTACTATAGAAAATAAAAAATCTCTCTTTAATTTATTTTTATCTTTATGATTTAAATTTTATTTAAAATTCAAATTAATAACCTTAAAAAAATTTTCAAATACAAAAATTTATTTAAAACCAGAGAGTATCCGTTAAAGAAACAGAGGATGTTTGGTCCTATTTAACAAAAATGAATAAAAAATTATAAAAAAACAATGACATAAAAAGAATCAAACAGATTTAAAATTTTAAATAATCAAAATGATTCTCTCCACTAAATCCAACTCCATTACCATCCAAACTGCCATTATCATTAATCACTCTTCTTTAAATCTCCTCACACCCATCACTGAACCCCCCAGCACTATGGCTGCATTAACACTAACACACAACCTTCTTTTCGCTCCAACCCCACCTCTCAAAACCCTAAAACCCCACCAAAAACCAAAACCCCACAACCTAACCATCGCCGCCACCTCCATCTCCGGCCGCAAACTCCGCGCCGCCGTGATAGGCGGTGGTCCAGCTGGTTCCTCCGCCGCAGAAGCATTAGCAGCAGGCGGAGTGGAAACTTTCCTCTTCGAACGCAGCCCTTCCACAGCTAAGCCATGCGGTGGGGCTATCCCTCTCTGTATGATCGACGAGTTTTCCATCCCTCTTCACCTCGTGGACCGACATGTCACTCGCATGAAGATCATCTCTCCTTCGAATCTGACCGTTGATTTCGGTTCCAGGACTTTAAAGTCTCACGAGTTTATCCCCATGTTGCGCCGCGAAGTACTGGATTCTTTTCTCCGATCTCGCGCTCAATCCAACGGTGCTCATTTTATCACTGGCCTCGTAACGGATATTGAGGTGCCTGATTTTTTTTCTTCCAAACCCTATGTTATCCACCACACGATTAATAATCGTAAACAATCGTTAGCCGTTGATTTGATTGTTGGTGCTGATGGAGCCAATAGCAGGGTAGCGAAGATTATTGATGCTGGGAACTACAGTTGTGCCATTGCGTTCCAGGAGAGAATCAAATTGCCGGATGAGAAAATGGAGTATTATCAAGATCTCGCGGAAATGTATGTCGGGAATGACGTGTCGCCTGATTTTTATGCGTGGGTGTTTCCAAAATGTGACCACGTGGCGGTGGGGACAGGTACGGTGTGTGCGAGGCAGAATATTAAGGTGTATCAAAGAGGGATTAGGGAGAGGGTCAGGGAGAAGATTAAGGGTGGGAAAGTGATTAAAGTGGAGGCGCACCCGATCCCCGAGCACCCACGCCCGAGGCGCGTGCGTGGACGTGTGGCGCTTGTAGGGGATGCAGCGGGGTATGTGACCAAGTGTTCAGGAGAAGGGATATATTTTGCGGCGAAATCAGGGAGAATGTGTGGGGAGGCTATTGTGAAGGCTTCGGAAGGAGGGGAGAAAATGATTAGTGAGGAGGACTTGAAGAGGGAGTACTTGAGAGAATGGGACAGGAAGTATGTGAATACATTTAGGTTTTTGGATCTGTTGCAAAAAGTGTTTTATGGGAGTAATGTGGGTAGAGAAGCCTTGGTGGAGTTATGTGGGGATGAGTATGTGCAGAGGATGACATTTGATAGTTACTTGTATAAAAAGTTGGCTACTGGAGATAGATGGGGTGATGTGAAATTGGTTTTGAATACTTTTGGGAGTTTGATGAGATGTAAGGTTTTAGGAAGGGAGATGGAGGCTTTGAAGCTGTAAGCTAAGAGTTTTGCTCTTCTTGTTTTAGGGCAAGTTCTCTGTTGTATGATAAGTGACAAGCCGCCATAAACCCTTTGGGATGTATGTGAAGCTTTGTTAAGCGAAGATGTACTTGATCAATGTTGTGTTCATGCAGGCCATTTTTCATTTTTTTTTGCAGGGGAGGAGGAGGAAGGGAGAGTGGATGTAGCAAGCCTCCTTCCCAATGTTCTTTTGGAAATTTGAAGTAGCTATAGCAAAAATCTGTACGTTCCACATATAATTTCCTTCAACCTTCCAACTAGAAGACAACCGGGAGCTGGATGTTGCTAGCTAATGATTTCATTGTACTTTGGAATGGATACGAAGATTGGTTCAAAGCCAAAATTGGGTTTCATCGCTGTTGTATTCAAGAGAATCATCGATCGTCTTTTTCTCAGAAAGATGAGGAGGAAGGTTGTGGAAGTTGGAGAGGGTGGATGTAGAAGGGCGTATGCTAAATAAATGCCTTGGAAAGTTGCAGGAGTGGTCGAACAGCTGGTATTCTGCGAGTAATTTCCTCCAAACTTCCAACTTGAATGCATCATTATTAATTGTGCTTAGAGGTTTTTATTTTATTTTTATTGTTGGAAAGAGGAGTTTATGATCCTGATATCTTCTCAAGTTGCATGGCCGATCACGCGTTACTTTCAATTACGAGAAGTATACAAGTAATTACGTAAAAAACAAGTTATTTGTAAGTGTTTAATTATTGAAAATTCAATTACATCAAACACTTGATGCTATGATTACAGTGATAAGCAAGAATGTAATTCATCTGGAAAAACGAAGAGCAAGGTGCCTGGAAGTAAAAGGAACTGCTATGCAAGGAGTTCAGTAGCAGAAGCATCAAACAAGAAAACTTAAGAAAAATAAAATTAAGTAAGAAAAATATTTATTTTCCTAAAAACTCAAGAAATATCCATTCTCAACACATTCAGTACTTAATATCATTGTAAGAAAAACTTAAACAATTGAAGCAGCAGTAGTCGCACCAGAAGACACGAAGTTGATAGTCTCCAATATCATCTTTAACTTGAAGTTCTTTTCCTTCTCAAGGATCATCTCCTCCATCAGATTCTCAATTTTTTGCACCATCTGTGCCTTTCCATCAGCCTCCCTTCGTAACAGAACATTCATGCTCTCCACTTGCCCCTTTAATTCCGCTAAACCCTTCTCAACAGTTCCTTCTCTGACAGTCTCCAATTCCATCTTTAACTTGAAGTTCTTTTCCTTCTCAAGGGTCAACTCCACCATTAAATTCTCAATTTTTTGCGCCATCTGTGCCTTTCTATCAATCTCCCTTCGTTTCAGAACAATCATACTTTCCACTTTCCTCACTAATTCCACCAAATCCTCCTCAAGAGTTCCTATTCTACTCATGTTTACACAAGTATGATCTCTCAATTTTGAACAAATCTCTAGAAGTTTTCTATGTATTCTGAATAATCAAGATGGCTTTAAATAGCCTTTACAAATCATACTAGGCAAAGACTTCTTAACATCATCTAACAACGTGAAGAAATTAATCAAATAACCATCTCCTAATAAGAATAAAACTCTAACATTGACTTGTTACTGCAGAATTCTAACTTTAACACAGTCATAATTCTTGCAAACCTCTAGTCTCCTATAAACTATAAACTTACAGCTGATGTAGAACTCTAATTCTGTTAGGCGACTCCTATCAACGATGGTTTCACCTCCAAAACAAACCATTTTCACAGCCGCGTCTTTTTTGACCCAGCTTGAAATTATGGCTCGAGTTTGTTCCCTTTAAATTTCCCGCCACTGATCCTTCTATTCTTCAGCTTGAACCCGCCGAGTCAGTATCAGTACCAACAGTAATCTGGCATGCTTGGAGACAAGAAACATAGCCAGATAAGTATCCCCTGCAATAAAAGAATCAGACATAAGCAAATGATAATGGAACTTCAGAAATTCAGGCATTGAACCATAACCATTGTACATGCAAGAAGAGTTTTCAATTCTAATGTTGAACCATTTCTCAAAATCTTAACAGCATCATTTGAACAAACACCCTGCGATGTCTGTAAGAAACCAAGACTTTTCTTAACAGCATCATGTTCCTATGATTCTGGAGCTTGAAGCCTCTTCATTTTCTGGGTTAGGCTTCAAGCCACTGAAATCCCCTTAGCAGATGGCTTGATGCGTACTTATGTTATTTTTGTGATGGTTTTAAAACCATCAGATTCTCGAATCTTGATGTAGTTTGTTTAGAAGCTTGATCTATTTATGGAAAGGGGAACTCTGTTTGGAAAAAAAGACTGCACTGATCCTATTTGCTACAAACAAATATTCCCGAGCAACAAAAGCTGACCAGTATCTCCTTCATGGTCTCTACCTAGGCATTTCTTTGATATTCCTCAAATATTCCTACCTCACACAATCTTTTGGCAGTGCCTGGCCAAATCACACTGTAGATGAACTGTCTTATTGTACAAATTAGTGCAGTCAACGGTGTTCTCTGCTTGATGGTCAGATCACCGTTAATAAATCTTGTGACAAAAGATTGCCTCATCCACGTAGAGAAGGTACTGATATAAAGATTTTACAGGTTGAAATAATCTGTCCAAGCTGTGGCATCGTAGAGTGGCCAAAAGGGAAGTCATAGAAGAAGAGGGTGACCTTAATGGGCCCATTCAAGCCACCACAAATATAAAGTTTGCTTTATTTGGAGTTACGAGACAATATGCATGGGACAGTTATAACACTAATTTTCATTAACGCAAAACTGAGTTGTAGAACATCGAATTTTATTGAGGTAAAAACCGAGTCATAGAACACTGATTTTCATTGACACAAAACTGAGTTGTAAGACACTAAATTTCGTTTTCGCAAAAACTGAGCTGTAGAACATTGAATTTTATTAACGAAAACTGAGTCATGCGGACACGTTGATATACTAACTTTGAAAATATACTTGATATGTATTTTTTATGATGAAAAAATAAACATGTATGAAAAGTACCATATGTATAATAAATGAATATGGAGTTACTGTAACATTTGGCTTGAAGGAAACTTGACCAAAGATTTTCTTGTGATCCAAGAGAAGCAACTAGAATCAAACGTTTTGTTGAAGGAAATCATGAGAAACAGGTGGAGCTGGTACGTAGTTTTCGTTCCCTTTACACTTATGCAGTTTAATTTTTAGGAGGAATGCAATTACAAATATATTAACCATCTTTTCCTACCGCATCTTTTATGTTGAAGCTTAATGAAGTCATGTCCCAATATTAGATATTCCTGAGAAGAGGTGATGTTATGGATTAAAATCCTTTCCAAACAATAATCATACATATAAACCAGTTCATCATGCATCTGCAATAGAAATCATATCTAGATGTTATCCACCTGTCGATGTTGCTGAGTATGGATTGAGGTGGTAGTTTCTAGTATGTTGAGGCTAAGATGTTTACAATTCCTAAGGAGATTACAGCAACAACAACCAAGTGGTCTAGAAGATTTTGTGGAGTTTGGTTTTTGACAGCGAGGAAACTTCTTTGGAATACATTAGAGAACAGTCAAGACTTGTGTCATTGCAAGAACGCAAGAAGAAGATAAGCAAATGTTCAGCAGGGTTTCTGTGCATTATTCCATTGAACAGGAGTAACTTCAGAGAACATAGATGTAATTCTTCACGTTGTGATGATTAGCAACATCATGAACTCCAATGATTATTTTTTAAAAAATGTTATCATTTTTTATTTTAATTTGTCCTAAGCGACTTTGTTTCAGTTTTGTTTTTAAAAAAATCACAAATAATATCACTTTGAGATTGACTCGGTGACCTGGGCTCCTAGCCGGGGTGGACAACCATGATTTCTATGCAAGGAACGAATGAACGATATGCACAGGCCTCCTGGACAATTTTGGCGATTATTTAATGAAAAGATGGAAAAAGAAAATATATAAGGAAAATAAAATTTAAGAGGAATAACAACAAAGAGAATCTTAATGACGCCTATTTTCAAGGCTTCGTTGTAATTAAGACCAGTCTTGAGAGCTTGAATGGTGACAACATGCTATCGACAATGCTGGTGGCGAAAAGGGTTGCTGGAATGCTAACATTGAAGAAGCTATTTCGCATCAAGCCACAAGCTTCCAGCCCTTTGTTTTTTGTTTCGTTAGATTTTCAGACACCGACCCTCTCTTGGTTCATTACAGTTCGACTCATTGTTTTAAAAGTCGGCCCGATCCTATAGATTAACCTGGTATCCTGAAGTCTTGGTCGTGTCAGGTTTCAAAAAAATAGAGAAAAAATGAACCTAGTGTCTAGTGTGACCCGGTCAAGAATTCAAGTTGACCCATGACCCAAGAAAACCCAATCAAAACTCGGTCAAAACAAGATAAAAGTGTTCTTGCTCATTCCACTCCCAGGTTGAAGAGCATTACAGATTCAGGAATAACAATACATCAACAACATTAGTCTTGAAACCATAGTTCCTTCATCCGTAATTTAGCAAGACTAACTTGAGAAAACATGAACACTGCTCAGGTTAATATCGCAGCCTGCTATAACCTTGCACAGTGAACTCTTAATTTATGCTCAATTCTTCATCATTGACTTCTACCAAGAGCACAAAATAACTGCATCTGCTCAAGTATAATACTAACTCAAAAATCTGCGTTTTATAGTTTTCTATCCTGATAGTAACCTAGCTCCTCCGAGAGGCTGAGCCGAACCCAACATCCGGATGCAAGTATGCAACACATAAAAGCATTCCATCAAACTTGAAAAACAAGAAAGATTGACAGAATTAGAGGGTCGTATCGCACTTCATCACCAATTATTAGAAATCTACAATAGAATTGTGTTGTGCCTGAAAAGAAAGATCGAAAAGCAGATCAAAACCCCAAGACCAATTTGTTCTTTGCTGCTGCTATAACAAAACAAACAAAAAAAGAAAAGAAGGCACAGACACAGTTTTTACTGCACAGCTCGAAAACTCCCTATCATTGCTACTGCCAATGTTGACATACCAAATATCCATATTCAACACATTCAGTACTCAATACCATTGTAAAAAAAACTTAATCAGCTGAAGCAGCAGCAGCATCAGTAGACACACCAGAAGACACAGCGTTGATAGTCTCCAGTAGCATCTTTAACTTGAAGTTATTTTCCTTCTCAAGGATCAACTCCTCCATCAGGTTCTCTATTTTTTGTACCATCTGTGACACATCAGCCCCCCTTCGTGACCGAACAATGATACCTTCTGCGTGCCCCTTTATTTCCACTAAATCCTTTAACTCTATTGTATCTGGATTAGAGGTCTCAACAGCTCCTTCTATTCCACTCATGTTTGCACCAGCATGGTCTATTACTAATCCCTCCAAGTCACCTGACCCGCCTGGCGACTCACTTAACCCAATGTTGGTGTCCGTATCAATGATGGTTTCACCTCCAAAACGAACTGTTTTCACATCTGCGTCGGCGTAAAATCCTGGCTCCAGCTCGAGTTTACTCTCATTAAATTTCCAGCCACTGATCCTTCTGTTCTTCACAGCTGAACCCGCCGAGTCAGTTTCGGTACCAGCACCAATCTGGCTTGGTGTCCCATCATGCAAAGCCTTGCGTTCTTTGAATCTTTCTTCAACATTAGGCAACGTAAAGAAGAACACGTCGGAATGAAATTTGACCCCGTGGCAGTTCTTGAAGAAAGGATACTCTAACAGCTGATCAGCAGAAGGCCTCCTTGAAGGGTCTTGATCGAGACAAGAAGCAACCATATCTTTGAACTCTTGAGAAAATGGGTTGCTCTTGAATATTTTCACGAGCTTCTCATTGCGCTTCTCATCATAATCGTAATCGTAATCATGGTCATAGAACCCAAACCTCTTCTTCATCTTCAACTTCAAAGAGTCTGAAAGAGGAAGGTGGGAGAAAGGAGGACGCCCGCCATGGGCCAGCTCCAATGCAGTAATACCAAAAGACCATATATCAGACTTGAAACTATAGCCTGTATCAGAGTCCTGTACAACCTCCGGCGCCATCCAATATGGGGTTCCTGCAACATCAGTTAACCTCTTTCTTGTTGAGGAAGACAATGAGGAGGATTTCTCAAAGCTGGAGTTGTAAATCGTGACCGACATAACGGAGCCTTCAAGTTTTATGCTGCGCAGTTCATTATCTTTGTGATCTAAAAGAATGTCTCCTGCCTTGATATCTGTGTGTAAATGGCATTGACGATGAAGATAAGACAACCCCTTTAGGGTTTCTTTTAAGACCACAGCAATGCAGTTCTCTGGCAGGCCATCGGAGAAAGCATAAGAGACCATGGATTGGAGAGAGCCAGCAGCCATGTAAGGCATAACCAGCCAAAGATTGTGATCATCGACATCAAAAGAACAATGAGAGGCAAGAAGATTCGGGTGTGAAAGAAGTATCATGGCACGGGTTTCACGTCTGACAGCATCAGAGTCGGCTTCAGAATAGTGGTCAAGAGAAATGACTTTGATGGCGAAGTGATCCGAGTTTATTTCCCGGATAGCCCTGTGGGTTTTGGCATGAGCACCACCACCAATCTGTTCCATGATTCTGAATTCATACTCTGTCCCTGGGTATCCAAGCATAGTTAGTTTGTGAGCTCTGGATGATGAAGCTGACATGGTTTTGATCTTGATCTTGAATGAGATGGATTTTGTTGGTTTCTTGAACTGGGCAAGGAGCTTTTCTTGATAATGAGGAAGGTTAGTTTGTTTTGGAAAAAGAAAGAAACTGGGTGTTTTGCAGGTGGTTTTCTTGTGAAGTCTCAGGGGGAGAGAGCAGTGATTTATCTTGGAGAAGTAAGAGTCAGAAGATGCATGGCATGGGAAGTACATGAGTGCCTTTTATATGGAAGGGGGAAGGGAGGGATTTAATAACAGAGAGAAGCAGGCCTGTGCAGTTTGAGGGGTTCAATACGCAGAAGCCTGTGCTTCCTGGGCTTCTGGTACCCCAGTCCTCATGGTTTGGGCCTTTTTCTTTCGGAATAACAATGAAGGTAGAGGAGGAGGAGAGAAATATCGGTTGATTAAGTTGGAAAAATTGTACAGAGCCAAGTATCACAGCTTCGGTTTAGCTATATATATGCTGCTCGCAAAGCAAGTGTGAAAGGTTGCTCTTCTGCAAAGTCAGTTTGGTTAATATATATCCTTCACTGCTCGCATGGAAAATTTAAGAAAACACAAGTTGTTTTTTGACTTCTTGATGAATATGAGACAAACAATGCCGGTGAATGTGAAGAATGTTCCATCAACTGTGATTACATTGGAGGGACTAAGATCTCAAGGTGGTTTAGGTTCCAACAGTCTACAATCAAACGGGGAGGCTTGCCTCTGTTGCATTTCTGTTATCTCATAGGTTCATGCAATTCTACTGTCTTAAGATCAGAAGATAATTTCAGGTTCTGATTATGTATTGGTTTGATGTACTAAAAGTTGCTTCATCATCTTGAACACGGTAGTCTAGGACACTTTTAGGCATTCCATTATTCTTGGAAGCAATTCCGTGCCTGAATGTTCATTTATGCAGGCAAACTGTACTTTACTAGGCTGTGGAGAGGCCAAATAAAAGGCTGCTTCTCAAATCAGTGGCGAGCTGTGTGCTTCCTCTCAGAACACACTGTCATTTGCTTTCAACTTATTTTCTACACTCTAATGGATTCTCAACTTATTTATATGTGACACATCCATTCTCGCGATTTAATTGTTAGGAATAATTGCTTATGAGATCAAAAACAGACATGGAATCTTGCAAGGTATCACATCCAGCAGCCCCCCTGCATTAATATTTTTATGGGTTTCCGTCCTCATCCATTTCGAATGGGGCACTCCAGAACGCCATTGTATGCATAACACTCTTTTATATTAGTGTTTTGCAAAGTGTGACAAAGGAGTTTATGATCCTGATATCTTCTCAAGTTGCATGGCCAATCACGCGTTACTTTCAATTACGAGAAGTATACAAGTAATTACGTAAAAAACAAGTTATTTGTAAGTGTTTAATTATTGAAAATTCAATTACATCAAACACTTGATGCTATGATTACAGTGATAAGCAAGAATGTAATTCATCTGGAAAAACGAAGAGCAAGGTGCCTGGAAGTAAAAGGAACTGCTATGCAAGGAGTTCAGTAGCAGAAGCATCAAATAAGAAAACTTAAGAAAAATAAAATTAAGTAAGAAAAATATTTATTTTCCTAAAAACTCAAGAAATATCCATTCTCAACACATTCAGTACTTAATATCATTGTAAGAAAAACTTAAACAATTGAAGCAGCAGTAGTCGCACCAGAAGACACGAAGTTGATAGTCTCCAATATCATCTTTAACTTGAAGTTCTTTTCCTTCTCAAGGATCATCTCCTCCATCAGATTCTCAATTTTTTGCACCATCTGTGCCTTTCCATCAGCCTCCCTTCGTAACAGAACATTCATGCTCTCCACTTGCCCCTTTAATTCCGCTAAACCCTTCTCAACAGTTCCTTCTCTGACAGTCTCCAATTCCATCTTTAACTTGAAGTTCTTTTCCTTCTCAAGGGTCAACTCCACCATCAAATTCTCAATTTTTTGCGCCATCTGTGCCTTTCTATCAATCTCCCTTCGTTTCAGAACAATCATACTTTCCACTTTCCTCACTAATTCCACCAAATCCTCCTCAAGAGTTCCTATTCTACTCATGTTTACACAAGTATGATCTCTCAATTTTGAACAAATCTCTAGAAGTTTTCTATGTATTCTGAATAGTCAAGATGGCTTTAAATAGCCTTTACAAATCATACTAGGCAAAGACTTCTTAACATCATCTAACAACGTGAAGAAATTAATCAAATAACCATCTCCTAATAAGAATAAAACTCTAACATTGACTTGTTACTGCAGAATTCTAACTTTAACACAGTCATAATTCTTGCAAACCTCTAGTCTCCTATAAACTATAAACTTACAGCTGATGTAGAACTCTAATTCTGTTAGGCGACTCCTATCAACGATGGTTTCACCTCCAAAACAAACCATTTTCACAGCCGCGTCTTTTTTGACCCAGCTTGAAATTATGGCTCGAGTTTGTTCCCTTTAAATTTCCCGCCACTGATCCTTCTATTCTTCAGCTTGAACCCGCCGAGTCAGTATCAGTACCAACAGTAATCTGGCATGCTTGGAGACAAGAAACATAGCCAGATAAGTATCCCCTGCAATAAAAGAACTCAGACATAAGCAAATGATAGTGGAACTTCAGAAATTGAGGCATTGAACCATTGTACATGCAAGAAGAGTTTTCAATTCTAATGTTGAACCATTTCTCAAAATCTTAACAGCATCATTTGAACAAACACCCTGCGATGTCTGTAAGAAACCAAGACTTTTCTTCATCAGCTTGGAAATAAGAAGTCGTAGCAATCTAGTGCATGACTTCGTTCTCTGCTCTAAAATTATATGATTTCTTTGGGCGACATCTGCTCACTGAACACTGAACTTGGAACAAAATTTGAATGCCGAAGGGCACTTGGTATCATACTGGACAAGTGGAAATGGATTAGAAATGGATGCATCTTCCCCCTTTGGAATTTTACTCTTTTAGAAAAAGCTTAACAAAAAATGAAAATGAACAAGAGTTAGATTCAAAGGAATTCCTTATATGGATTGTTTTCTAGCACATGATATATCTATGCAAGTTCATAAGCTCAACAGCTATCTGGAGTACTCTTTCAATTGCTAGTCTAAATCTTAGTGCAATTAGTACTGGTGTCCTAATGAAAGATGACAATGCATGCAACGAAATCGGTAAGAATCCAAAAGCAATCAACTTCAATCGGGATTTGAAGACCAAAAATACTGCAGGATAATAATTATGCAGAAAATGGGAGGAAATAACACATACAGTTAGAGGTAGTACCAGATGTGATACGATTTCCAGGCGATACACTGACAGCAGCTCCAGGTCTCAGCCACTTCTCATCGATGAATGTTCCCTTAGTATCTGTGACCACGAGTGTTCCTCCCTTTTTTTCTGAATGCTGGCATGTAGAGCAGACACAGTAAAATGTGGAAGGCATACATTTAAATTTAAATATCCTATTTACTTATGCAATAACCATGACAGTGACAAGGGAATCCAAAAAATTAACTGGAGAAATTAACAGGTGGTTTGGTTCATACCTGTTGCAAATGGAATCACCATGTCTGCCTTTTCAGAGAGGCGGGCAGTAACCTCACTCTAGAGAAATTATTTTATATCATCACTTCACTTATGCCTCCCTGTCTTCCATTTTTCCTATTTTCAAATCCTTCTTCCTTTGAAAACTAATCAGAGAACATGCCAGAACTTCGTAGCCCACATGCTCCAATCTTGAAGCAACATCAAGTTTGATTCAGATTAAGCAGTAATTTGCCTCTCTTTTGATTAAGCAACAAACTTTGCAATGCATGATCAATAATTTCAACTTAAATTTTATTTATTTTCTGGCCAAGAAAGTTCATCGATGTTTAATTCTTGAAAAAGAAACAGAACTCACTAAACAAAGCAAAAAGATTTTTCTTACCTCAGTAAATATTGCAGTGACCGATTGGTACTTGTTCAGTTACAAAACTATCCCTAGATATTGTTCTCCTTCAATCAATCCCAATTCCAGTTCCCATCTACAAATCAGTGCTGTTAATCAAGAAAATATGAAAAATATTTTTTTATATTTTTTTTGTGTTATCAGTATATTAAAAATCAAAGTTATTTTTTAAAAATAAAATACACTTTTAAAATGCATATAAAATAAAAGCTATCAATCACTGACTTTGAATTTTCATGGGAACGGATTTATACAATGATAGTTCTAATTATATCTAGGGATAGTTTAGACCATAGATATAATTAGTATATATTAAAGAGAAGAGAAGGTGCTAATTTAGACCTTCTTTTCCAATGGGTGCAACACAATGATAGTTCTAACTAGGAAATACTTTGAATTAAATGCTAACCTCTGGATAATGGATGCCAAAAGGAGTCGTTGGTAATTAATAGTGTTAGTTTCTCACACCAAAAACGCCATTTGTATTAAATGAATCAAGGGATTTTAATTACAAGGAAAACGACTTGTAAGTTGATAAAAGATTGTGGTGAGATCTTGGCACACTACCATGCATCTTCACGGCTTGGTATATTACTAAATCCAATAAATTCAATGGAGCACCAACACGTCTTTATTAAAACATGTTTGTATTTCAAAAAATTTATACTCGTAAATATTTCTTTCTTGAACCAATCTTTTATTTTAATAAAAATATATTAATAAAATCTTGTTTCATGAATATCCAATTTAAAATAAAATTTAATTTAGTTCAAACTCCGAGCAACACAAACTTGTGTGAAATTGACTCTGTTAGCTATGCTATTAAGACCCAAAAACTCAATTAAATAAATTTTTTGAGAGCATGATATGTAGATGATTGTTATACTTATGGGCTATGTATTATCATGGGCTGACATTTTAAGTTGATAACACCTTTGGGCTCCCTTTGCTTGGCCCAAATATATTGCCACGTGTCAAAAATGAGGGTATAAATTAATCCAATATTCCCGCCCTCTCAAAAAAGCCGCAAACCTAAAACCCATTTTCCCCAGAAAATTATCAAAATTTTCCCGAAATCCAAACACCAAACTCTCCAGGGGTTCAAAATCGCCGAAATGTCAGTGCTCAATTGGAAGCACCACACTCTCATTCAAGCTCTAATGTCACGCGGGCCACTCACGGAAGACGAATTATTCAACATCTTCGCTGACGTCACCGGAAAAAACCCGAGTAAATACTTCGTTTTTTCCTCTCTCTCTCTCTCTCTCTCTCTATGTTTCTATGGTTTTTAAGGCAAAATGGATCTCCTTTTCCGTTGAAACTGGAAAAAATTAGGAATATTTAGTTTTTGTGAAATTAGAGATTACGGTTTTTTTTAAAGAGGGACATAATTAATTTATTATTTTTTCATGGTTATTAATTTTTTTTTTTTTTTTGAAGGAGGTAACAATAGAGAATTCAATGATTATTTACTGAAGATAAACAAGGAATTGTCGTATGTTCAAATGGAGATGAGGTGTTGTAGAAACCAAAATGATGGTGGAGTGTGTTATGGACTTGTCAATACTGTTCCTGATGAGCAATCGAAGCTCGGAACGAAGTATTCTGTCCCACAGATTGCTTTATTTAAAGGCGTTGTAAGTGTCATAGTGGAATTTGATTTATTTTGGGAGACATTTATTGTTATTGTTTTTAAAAGCTTTATGATGATGGTTATGTTGCTTGTTTCCATGGGATGACTCTGTAGACCGGGAAATGATGATCCCCGTGATCATTTCACCGATGTTTGTGGAATATGTGTTTTGGGAGTTGTTTTTGTTGGGGATTCTCTGTGGCTGATTTGTAGTCTTTATGCAAAAATGGGAATGTAAGGTGTAAGTGTTGGCTTGGGTATGATGAGGTTTTCATAAGAAATGGATTAGTTTGAGTATATCAGGCAATGACTAATAAGTAGGTAATATTGAAACTTTAATTAGATTTCAATTCTCTAAGATACACCTTTGAATGCATTGAGTTATCCTCTTTATTAAATGCCATGCTGCCACATATCTAAGCCTGATTTTTGGAGTTACTGTTTGGCAGCTTAACTTTCCCTTTCAGCAGTGAAGGCATGTAATATGGAATGAGAAAAGGAAACCCATGCCGTGGATTCTGTATTCCATAGCATACTGAAAATAAAATTAAAAAATCACACATATAAGCTCCTTTATTCTCAGATTCTTGTGTGTGTGTGTGTGTGTTTGCTTTTCAAAAGCCAACTGTTTTTGTGATCTAAAAATGAGTCGTGCTGGTCCACTGGTTTTGCCAGATTGTGAATGAGTAAATTTTAGGATTTGTCTCGTTTTTAATTTATTGAGCATGAGTAGCTAGTTTTGTTTCTGTTTTTTTCCCTCCATTCTTGATCATTGTATACAACTTTCTTTTCACTGTAGTCTGTTATAAGTTGAACAACTGTGCTATTGAAGTTCTGCCTTTAATTTAATGGGATTTAGATTCATGTTGTTTATGTTATTTATTTGTTTGTTTGATTTCATTCGTCAGATAGAAGCGATAGTGCAGGATGTCACTGCCCAAGGAAGCATATCCAACATTGATGCTCTCAATATACGACTAGAGAATCAGGTCTGAAAATTTTCTCCTACCAGCACTTTTAAGTTAATCAATGAATTTGATCATAAATAAAATGATCCCGCACCAAGAAAAGAAATAACATTACGAGTACATTTTTTCAATGCCAAGTGGCTTCTATTTTTATCAACAAGGACTAAAAACTTCTGGGTTATTTTGTAATTAGGAAGTTTCTTCTCTGAAACAATGGCATTTATCTTTCATCTTCTGTCAAAACATTGTGAAATATCCTTCAGAGTGATAAAAATGCTTGCCACTTTCAAGCTAGTGTAGAGTTCTGTTAGACATACATCATGTTATACCTGAGGATTTGACTAGGATCTCGTTGGGGTCTCTAACTTAACATGAGACAGTTATTAGACCCTATCATGAATACACCTTCATGGTGTTGGAATATTTTGAAACTATAATCGGTAGAACTCTGCTCTTGAAATTCACTCTGGTATCCCACTGATCTTCTAGTACGATTCTGGAGCTTGAAACCTCTTCATTTTCTTGTTTAGTCTTTATTCTTCTCTGTGTTATTATATCCTTCCTGCCATTTCTAGCTGCAGTAGTAATTTGTGGTTTAAAGCCAGTGAAATTCCCTTAGCAGATGGCTTCATGCATACTTATCTTATTTTTTTGATGGTTTTAAAACCAATCAAATTCTCATTGTGGTTTGTTTAGAAGCTTGATCTGTTTATGGAAAGGGAAACTCTGTTTGGGAAAAAAGACTACACTCATCCTATTTGTGATTTCATCAATTCAATTTGATATTTTCATTTTTAAAATGTATTTATTGGCCATTTGGAATTGCAGTTGGTTACTATAGTCGAAGATGATGGCCTAAACCAATATTCCTGAGCAACAAAAATGACCATTATCTCCTTCACAGTCTCTATCTACAGCTGATGGCCTAAACCAATATTCCTGAGCAACAAAAATGACCATTATCTCCTTCACGGTCTCTATCTAGGCATTTCTTTTGTATTCCTCAAATATTCCTGCCACCCATGATCTTTTTGCAAATCACTCTGTAGATGAACTGTCTTATTGTACAAATTAGCGCAGTCGATGGTGTTCTTTGCTTGATGTTCAGATCACAGTTAATAAATCTTGTGACAAAAAGATTGCTGAATCCATGCACTTTCAACTTAAACTGTTGTTACAAGCAGGCAAGTCTCTTGCTAGTTGTATAAAACATATTTGTCTCTTTAACCATTAGCGTGATGTCAGGAACAATGAAGAACTCTGTCCCATTTTCATTTGTACAGACGTGTGTTTTCTTTTATGCATGCATGCATGCATGCTAATGTGCTTGGCAATCCTGGTCTCTTTCCAGGTCCAGAATGGGACAGGGTCAGAATATCAGGAAGGTCCATCTCAGATCCCTCCTGCTTTAAGGAACTTCTCCATGTCCCAAAAGGAAAAAACACTTGATGAACTTGTTCGAGACAACTGGCTTTGCTACACACCAGATGGTGCCATTGGACTTGGTGCTAGATCCTACCTTGATTTGCGAAGTTGGTTCAATAGTTCTGGTATACCTTCCTGTGAGGTGTGCAATGAAGCTGGAGTAAAGGTTTTGTTTCTTCGACCATCCTGTGCATTCATGCTATTTAATCTGCTTTTATGTTATGAATTCAACTTGAATTCTTTTCAGTTGTTATCCTCGAGGGAAATCCAACTTAAGTGGATGATGTGAATTAGATACAAGTTAGAAGATTGTTTGACAATGCTTCTTACATTTGTTAGATGACCTTCTTGATTGGAGACTAAACTACATCACACATATATAGATTGAAAAAGAAAATAGAGAATCATGTGCATCATTTCAAAGTATTTGTAATGGTCAATTACCTCCAGATAACTGCAATAATGCTATGGAATTTTAGTCTTAAAAGCCTATCCTATGAACTAAACAACTGACTAATGGTCACAATTTTTTTTTCTATATAATTAGGCCTCAGCTATTGGAATGTTGTTTGTTGCTCCTATTAGATCCAAAGATTTGTTCCCATTCTTTTTGACAGGGAAAAGTGTGTCAAAATGAAGGATGTACAGCTCGAATTCATCATCACTGCCTGGAGAAGAAAATTTCTCATAGCAGGGTATTAGTGTTGATGAATCTATTGTCTCGATATCAACAATTGACAGATAGTCACTTTTACTTCGTGAAGTCGCTAATATAAAGATTTTACAGGGTGAAATAGTCTGTCCAAGCTGTGGCATTCAATGGCATCGCGGAGTGGCCAAAACTGAGGTCATAGAGGAAGAGGGTGACCCAAATGGGCATATTCAAAGCCAGCTGCCAGCAGGATCCAAAAGGAAGAGGCTGAGAGCCGGCACAAATATCCCAGCAGCAGCTTTTGGATGTGTTTCCTCTCAGGGATCCCAGTCAGGTTCTAGTAGAAGGATTACCCGGGCTTCCGCCCGATTAAGTTAAAATTTGTCAATATCTATCTTGATCAGAAGATCAACTGAAAAATAGCTGTATATTTTGCAAAAGGAATTGCATTTCTTTCTTAGCTAATCTTGCATGGAACAATGGCTGTTAATATTAATTTAACTTTTATTGTACACCTCGATTTTTAAGAATTGAAATGTAAGATTCCGAGAGAAGGCATTACAATTACAATTGCTGACCAGACATCATAGAAAGGTTGTTTCCATGGTTACAGCATTGCTTTTCTCGTTCAACATTGACTTCTGATCATTGAAGCAAAGTTGAAGCCTGCATTAACCATCTTCTCCTAGCACATCTTTTATGTCGAAGCTATAGACATGTCTGAATATTTGATTCCTGAAGAGGTGAAGTTATGGATTAAAACCCTGTTCAAACAACAACCGGGCGTATAGAAATTGCATTAAAATTAAAACAAATACTAAAAGAGTTCAATGTATTACTATTCACTCTTTTATTGTATTATTCACTTAGATAAAAATTGTTGTGGTAATAATAGAATTGTTTTTACCAAATAAACTTTCTATGCATCTTTCAGTTGAGGATATAATTGTTTTTTATTACTATTTTACTATGTAGCTAGACATATATTATTGTAGATTTAAACAGTGTAATAAAAAAATTATTTTTTTATAAAAAAAACATGTAGTTACGGTAAAATTATCTTTTTCATGAAATATATTTGGTATTAAAAAAATAATTGGAGACAAAATGATTTGTTTGAGTTTTTTTATACTATAATATAGATACTAATTAGCTTTTAAGAACATAAAAATTTAACTTTTATGTTGAAAATTTCTTTTATATTTTCAAGAAAAACAATAATGAAGATACAACCATATTTCTAAAAAAGAAAAATATACCTTAATATATTAAGAGATGTCTCCATTTTTTATTTATTAAAATAGTTAAAATTATAAATATCATGCTAGTTACTTAGATTCAGCTGTTTGGACACCTACTAGAACCAAAGTGTTTGGGTGGAGCGTGATTGATGATGTGCAAACTCTCTTAATTATGAGCATTGTTCACTGTGAAATTACGATTAGCCTCTAAATATCTTTTCTTTATTATCATTGACTCTTTTTTTTATTCGATTGTTGCCATATTCTTTTTATATTTCGTCTCATATTATTGTCTACTATTTAAATTAAATTATTAAATTACCTGATATTATTAGATCCATATTCAATATTAAGGTTTTTCTTTTTCTTTTTATGTAAAAAACATTGTCATCTCTTTGACTTTTTTTTTTTTAACATTAAAAAGAATTTAGACCGGTCCGCCTCTGAGCGCGGGTTCCTAGTTGACATCCATGGACAGTCCTGCATGCACTTCCCTTAGCTCAACCCTCACTTTCTCCCCCAAAAAATCCCACCAACAAATGTAACAAAAAAAGAAACCACAAGTCTCCCTCTATTCTCTCCTTTCCAAGCCCCGGAACACAAAGGTGTCATGGATTTCTCAGCCCTTCAGGCCAGACCTTCCACAGCGGGCTACTTCCCACTCCACCGGACCCAATTACACCCACGCATGCACTCTTTCTCTTCGCCCTACCCACCGCAGCAACAAAGCACCAAATCCCAAAAAACCCACAAATTGTTAGCCCTTTTAGCCACCCTTTTGACCATCCCTTTCCTTTTTTACCTTTTTTCTACTGCCCGAAAGATCCACCATTCCTCCAAATTTTCCAACCCTAATACCCGTTTTTTTAGTGTTGTTATTGATTCGGGCCGGGCCGGGTGTAGAGTCCGGGTCTATCAGTTGTTGGGGGAGGGGAATTTAGGTTTTAGTAATGGGCAGTTGCCATTGGTTACTGGGTCAATGAAGGTGAGGCCTGGATTGGCTGGGTTTGCGGAGGACCCGGATAATGCGGGTGGGTTGATTGAGGGCTTGGTTGAGTTTGCAAAAAAGAGAGTTCCGAGGAGGGACTGGGGGAATGCCGGGGTGCAGTTGATGGTTAGGGGTGAGGAAATGGTGGGGTTGGAAGGGAAGTTGAAAGAGAGGATTCTGGAGGTGTGTAGGAAGGTTTTGAGAGGGTCTGGGCTTGCATTTAAGGACGAATGGGCGCGTGTTATTGAAGGTTCGTGATAACGTGTTTGGCTTTATTTTGATTGTTTGTGGTGTTATGAATGTAATTTGATCTGGGTTTTTAATAATGAGGGGTGTTTAAGTTAGATATGTTGATATCCGGCATTAGAACTTGATTGTGTTAACTAGTAAATGAAATAGTTATGAGCGAAAAGTGGTCTCATTGGCTATGTGATGATTTGTTTAATTTAGGCAGATGATGTGGTTAACTTAATTGTGTTTTAAGTTTTTATTGAGTGGTGTTGATTTGAATGACATGTTGATGTGTTCTTCGATACAGAAGAAGAAAGGGGTGTTTATTCCTGGGTTGCTGTTAACTATGTTCATGGAACCATGGGAAGTGAACCTCACAAAACTACTGGGATGGTTGAGCTTGGTGGCAATTCTTTGCAGGTTCTTTTCTTGCCTCTTTTTTATGCTTGTAATTTCTGTCTACCTAGGTCAATGAAGTTATGAAAATAGCATGTTGACATTGGCATTTTGTAGCATTGAACTCACTATAAAAATAGTATATGGTTTACAATTGGTAAGATAGGGTTTGAAATTAGTAGAGTCAGATTGAATGAAGAAATGAGAAAAACAAAAGGGGAAAGGACGGAAAAATATGGGCAGAAAGGAGGATTTTTTTGTGCAATATTATATAATAGATGTCATGCCAAATACCATGAACCTCGATGGTGGTTGGTGGCTACACCAGTACACCTGTTGTTTCAGACCTGTCAATTCAAAAAAGAGTATACATTGTAAGATGACCTTGAAATCCCATTATTTACAGCTGTTACCAGTCCATTTTATGCTAGCCAGAAGATTAGTTTGCGAAAATATTCGAACAAAAAGCAGTCAAGAATGGGTTTATGTTTGGTACAAGTGAGTAGATTTATGGATTTAAGTGGCTAGTGATTCATGATAACTTTAGTGCCTTTGTTTACCTGGTCTGCTGGATAATTTTTTCACAGTTATAGAGGAATGATAATAACATCACACCAGAATATGTGCACTAAGACTTTGTTTGGATAAATGCTATTCTCAACAAGAATTTGAACAGTGTGACTAATAAATGCAGATTACATTTGCCTCAAGAGAAGCAGCACAAGTGCAATCTTCACGAAGGATAAAACTGGCTGGAGTTGCTTACAACCTTCAGGCACAAAGCTTACCAAAATTTGGCCAGGTGTTTCCCATATGTGTTACTTTGTTGATGATCAAAGTGTCAAATGTTCATCTCCTTTTGTTTTCCAGTCATCTTTCTGACTGATGCATGCTCTAAAATATCAAATTGACATTTCTGCTAGAAACAACTGTTGACAAAGTTTCTTACACTTTTGCTCTTGAAAGATTGAAATAGACATTATCTGCTGTCAGTTTAAGACTTTGTTTGGGATAGGGGTTTTCAAGTTGAAGGGAAGGAATGTTTTGCTTGGGAGCTCTTTTTCCCTGATAAAAAAAGGAGACTGAAGGGGTTAGGAGGGTTTATTGTCTTAGGATGGAATGGGACCATATTGTCTGTGTTTATTTGTGCTTTTTTGGTATCTGCATTCTGCAACAACTTTGCATTGGTTTTTGGTGTTTTGAAAGTAGTAGTGTTGAAGAAGGTGCCTAACTAGGGAGGGCCCA
The DNA here is from genome assembly GCF_951802175.1 of Populus nigra. Lineage (NCBI taxonomy): Eukaryota > Viridiplantae > Streptophyta > Magnoliopsida > Malpighiales > Salicaceae > Populus > Populus nigra. The sequence continues at coordinate 3,145,863 of NC_084858.1, forward strand.
TTGTTTTTGTACAGGACACAGCATGGGAATCACTGCATGAATGGCACAGCTCTAGAGATATGAGTTCATGTAAGTTTCTACACCGACCTTTTCTTTAGATGAAGGCTGAGTTTAGTGGGCATCAAAATTGAATAAGAATATCACAGTTACAAAACAAAAAAATAGATTAGAATATAGATCGAATAAAAGAATTTATATATGAATAATCTTAAAATAAATGTGATAACATAGAATAAAGTCTGATTTGGATTGTGATTGCCAATTTAAAAGATTTATTACTGATGAGCTGGTGCAATCACACCTATCAAAGAAACTAAAAGAATTATTGAAATGAATTCAAATGGAAGAAAAAAAACCTGTTGATAAATGAATTCCAATTTGTTGACCATTACTTGCCAAATCTTGCTCTATAATCTGGTCTGCTCTTGTAGTCCAAATAATCCCATACCATGTTGTGTCTGGAATAATAGTAATTAGTAAAACAAAAGGACTTGCATTGCTGCTCATACCATATTTTGCTGTAGTTGCTTTTGTTACCCCCCTAACAATTTATTCCTTTTGTTCTCAAAGCAAAAAATGGGCCCTGCTGTTGTCTTTGACATGATTAACTGTTGTTGTGGAAATACTTTTAAAGCTGTAACTATGTTTAAAGTAAAGTGTTGCAGATAATTTTGTGGGTTTGAGCAGTACATTTTCCATTCAACATTGAAGAGGAAAGACTTTACCTTAAATCATGTGGCCTTGTATTGCAAATTTTACTCTTGTTGGTAATATATTGTATGTGAGTCAATCTAGTGAAAAACATTGATGCATGGTTGATGTTCTAATTTCAGATTTGAAAAATGTCATTGAATCACCAATCATAGCAAGTAAAATTATATTTGTGCAGCATCGGTTTATAGGGATGGGTTTGTTGGTAACCCTTGCATTCCCAAAGGATATGAGATGGCATATAATATAAGTGACCCAAAGCTTCTGCTGTCTCATGGAGCTGGAAACTTTACTGCATGCAGGATTGAAGTTTTGGCACTGTTGAAGAGCAGACAAGGTATCTTGTTCTCTTTTATCTTGATGGGTTTTTGTGCTGTTTGTATAATTTGATTGTGTTCTTTTGTATTGTTTGATCTGTGCTTTATAACAATTCCTAAACAGAAATTATTCATGTTACTTGAGCATTTTGGCATTTGGAATGGGCAAGAAATATGTTTATTGTGCATAGGCCATGTTATTATTATTGATAATATGCGATATTAAAAATGACAACTATCTCTGCTGTTGTTGAATGGACTTTCAGACTAATAGGCCAAGCAAAATTGCAGGGCGAGTTTGCTTGGTAGTCAAAATATGCTTCAAAATATGCTTTAAAACTGGATCAGCTATTATAAACCTTTAACTTAATTACCTTGCTGCTGAGACAAACTGCAATTTCTATTTTTATTCTGATAAACAAAGATGTCTAAATACTAGAAGTACTGAGCTTCTAATCGTGCTCTTGTTATCTAGTATCAACATATCAGGCATAAAACCCCATGTAACTACACATGGACTGCATTCCTTGTAGTTTATCTCCTCTCTGCTCCCTGTACTCTCTCAATCATGCATATTTGCCATTGCTGCAACACGTTCATGGTCTAATAGGTTTGTTTATTGTTGGCTGATATTTTCCTTGGTTAAACTGCTTGATGCCTTCGAAAGCCTTTTGATTCTTTAATATAAAAGAAAATAAAGAATTACTTTGTAATAATTCCTTTTTCAATGTTTTATTTATGCAGAGAAATGCTTGCATCCTCCTTGTAACGTTGTCTCCCCTTTTTTCATGGAGCTACAAAGCAAGCCTGTTTCTCAAAACAACGTGTTCTATGCTTCCGAGGTTTGTGAATAACGACATGAGTTGAAATTAAGGGCAACTTTTTTGTTACATAATTCGAAATGCATGTCATATGTGGACGTTCGTCTTTAATGTGTAAAAAATGTACCTATATCCGTGCTTGTAACCATGTTTATGTTTCTGTGATATGGTTTGAGTTGAAAAGAATAAGATAGTTTCTCAAAATGGGATTGAAAAACTCTTAGAGATAAGTCACACCACTGCTGAATAATAGCTTAACTTCACCACTCTTGGAATCCACCTAAGAGATAAGAAAATTTACTAAAAATACTTCAAAGAGTTCTATATTTCATGAACTTAACTTATTGAAGTACATGCTGAAAGCAGACAAAAATAAGCTAGGAACATCTCTCCAAGAATAGGAAAAGCCATCTTGACCAGCTTTAATGTTTGGAACAAACCTCCAGACATAGAAACCCAAATAGAATTAAAAAAAAAAAAAACATAATAGACACTTAGGAACCCCAAGCAGACTTGAATGTAACTTTAAACTAATTGGATTTCGCCAATTTGGCTGCAAGATGCAACCAAGTCCATATCCACAACTTGGGCTGAAAACTCTTCCATTGTGGGCTGAATACTCAAAGCTTTTTGGTCTGGATCTGAACTCGATCCACCACTATCACTCTGTCTCTCTCTCTGTTTTTTTTTCTTCCAGTTTTTTCTTACAAAAATGGTGAGAGGGTGAGTAGATTGTAACTATTATGGCTTGGCTTTATTTTATTAGTGCCATATTTATTATTTATTAGAACTGAGAGCTTGACAGGAGGGGCCTACATGGCATGGTTGTTCTGCCTGTGCTTCCTTAGGTCCGACCAATCCATTAGTTGCTGCACCCACCATGAAAGGCACAGTCGAAGGAAGCTAGTGCTCTAGGATTGGTAGCTTATTCCAGCTTCCAACTATATTCAATAGAGAATGCAATCCATAATCTCTATCCCCCAACCGATCAACTTGGCAATGAAGCATTGCCACTATATCACTAGCTGTTTGCTGGTTTCCTGGTGTCATACATTGCTAATAGCATTACTGTTGATTTTTTAGCCAAGAAGTAGTGAAACAGCACATTGACTTTAATTATCTAGACTAAGAATGCAAATGCTAGCAAAGCAACGTGCTTAGTTCAGCCAATCCAAGCTTTGCTAATATTCTAAGTCGTCTTGCTATGGTGGAGGCACTGTTATAAAATACTCCTGAGTGTGAGTTTATGTGCCTGAATGAGTGTAGACATTTCAACAGCATGTTGCTCAATTGACTTAATTTTCTTTGGTCAAATAACTATATGAAAAAGATATAATATTAATAAACAAAGTTTTAGATAGAAAAATGTAAGATCATATGTTAACTTGAATTCGCAGGAAAGGAAAAAAATCTCTAAATTGTACTTGAATATGTATTAGGAAATTTCCGCACTTGTTATTGCCTTTTACTATGCTTCTTAATACAGTGCAGACATCCTACACTTTTTTTCTCCTATAAGCTGCTCTGGTTGTTGCCTTTTCTTGCCTGCAAGTACTAAACCTTGTACAGTTTTTTGGGCTGGTTCCTAGGGTTTCTTTGTTTGAACTAGAGGCAGCTGGGAAACACTACTGTGAAGATGACTGGGATAAACTGAAAGATCAGCATCATAGCATCGATGATTTGGATCTGTTGAGATATTGTTTCTCTTCTGCCTACACGGTAGCTCTGCTGCACGACAGCCTTGGAGTATCAATGAATGATAAGAGGTACTATTGCTCTCCTTGCACCTTAGGTGTGTGTCAATCTTCTCCTTGTGTTCTTTTGTGAAACTTGCATGTAATTCATCCTGGCCTTGGTTGATGGTTGGGGATTTTGCAGCCTTGGTTCTTCAAGCAACCTTTTTTCAATACTTGGGAAAACCATCATGTGTTGAAAATGGGAGTAAGTTGGACACGGTAAAAGTTTGTAGGTCAAAACCGTATGCACTCAAGTATTACCTTGCAATCTTGAGGTGTCTTGGTCGTTTATGACCAGCCACTGGTATACCAAGCTTTGCATTTGAGCTGCAAATAAGGTGTCTTGGTTTGAATTAGTAAACTGGTCTTCTAGTGTCTTAATGTGCGAGACCCTGAACATGCAGTTCTATGTGCATGCATGAGCCTATGTTTGTGGGTGGACAGCATGAATGTTTCCGAGGTTTTCACTGTCTTAGAGAAAACAATCTTTCTTCAGCATGTTATCTATGATATCCAGTTGTTAGACGGCAAAAGATTTGGTGTCACTAATGAATTTGCATAACAAATTTTTTTTCCCCTGTAGGATTGGATTTGCAAATAATTCTGAAAGTGTTCCTTTTGACTGGACTCTTGGTGCTTTAATCTTTCAATCAATGCTGGAGCCCCTTGAATCGGAAATCAATAACCTTGATGAGATTGTTGGAGATGAGTCAGTGACGTATTTCTCATTATTTGCTGTTCTTTTAATAGCTTTGCTCGCAGCATTTTTTGTATTACAATTGCGAAAACCCCAGTTGAAAACAATATATGACCTAGAAAAGGGCCGTTATATAGTCACTCGTGTGCCCAGATAATTTTGTCCCTCACCCAATGCTCTTGTTCATGCAAGAATAATTTGTAAATTCTGCTGTATCTTTCTGAATTCTATCAATAATGTCTTAAATTCATGCACGAGAGAGCTGAATTATGGGATGAACAGCAAGGGGATCCCAAATTTTATAGTGCAGACGAGTATGTTACAATCAACATAAATTTGCTGAAGATTACTGTTGTAAAAGTAAATGCAGATGTCCGAAGATTACATCTTGCCATCAATTTGTTTGAAAGCAAGTGTTGTTTTCAGAACGTGGAGGGCTTGTATCCATGCTTCTTACTCGATGGAATTGATGTGAAAAATCTCAGTTTGTTTTAACCAAGAAAAAAAATGATTATTTTAAATAATTCAATCATACTAGGCTTGGACATCAAGAAATTCATATCCAATTATGTTCAGATCTGATTTAAATAATTATTTTAAATTCAAATTCAGATAGGAATAATAGAAAACTCAATGTACAGATATTCATCGCCATCCCTATTTGCAGGAATGCTTGGCATTTTACCAAACACTTCAGATAGAGTTATAACATGGCTTATGCAAAGTTACTTTAAAATTTTATGTCCAAACTAACAGGGGCCGATATATTTTTTCCAAACTAAACGTTTAAGGACCTAATTGTTTTTTTTAGAGCTACTAGATTTAATGTGCGAAAACTGTAATAACCCAAGGACTAAAAATGCCATGAAACCTTTAAAGACGTTCTTCAAATCGTGTGCAGAATTTACAGAATTCATGGACGGAAAATGAACAGGGACTCAAATTTAACAATAAAAGCTACTTAGGGATTCAATCGATATTACTTCCATACATGAGGGACGTGTTTGGAGTTTTTCAATTTTATAACTTTTTAACCCAAACAGACGGGAGAAGCTAGAAACAACCAGAAAATTAGAAGGAAAAAAAGTACACTCAAAAAACACATACAAAACCCTAGCTCCCCCCTCCTCCCTCACTCACTTCTCTACTCCCTCTCCCTCTCCCTCTCCCTCTCCCTATCTCTATCTCTCTGAATCTGCAACAATGGCAGCCATGATGGTAAGCGATCAATTTTTCTGTATTCTGACATGTAATCAGTAACTGAGTAACTAACTAACTGAGTGACTGAACTGACCGGCTCTGTTTGTGTTTTGAAACGAGAGCAGCAACCGCAGATCATACTGCTGAAAGAAGGAACCGACACGTCGCAAGGGAAAGCTCAGTTAGTAAGCAACATAAACGCGTGCACGGCGGTGGCGGATGTAGTGAGGACGACGTTAGGACCTCGTGGTATGGATAAATTGATCCACGACGATAAAGGAAATGTCACCATTTCTAATGACGGCGCCACGATTATGAAATTGCTCGACATTATTCATCCTGCCTCTAAGATCCTCGTTGATATCGCCAAGTCTCAGGACTCTGAGGTAATCAAGTAATTAATTTATATTTTAATTTTTTGTTGATTTTTTTTGGAAGTTTTTGCTCTTATTTTTTTTAAAAAAATTTCTTTAGATAATGGAGATTGAAATGTAGTGTTTTTTTTTCCCTCAGGGTTTTGTGGTTGAAAAAGTGGCGTTTTTTTTTAATGTTTTGTATGTCGTTTGAATTGATTGTTAATGTGATTTTTCGAGTGAATGTGATACTGGAATGTAAAATAGGATGAGGCGACTCGTGTTTTTGGCTGGAGGAAGATTCTTTTGTTGGAGAATTAGAGTGGGAGTACTGTTTTTGTTTTGAATGAGAAATTGTGAAGGTTAAGGAGGTGCCGGAGGAGTTTTTTTTCTTTGGAAATTTATTGTGTTTGCTAATAGGAGAGAGATTTTTCAAACATGTTTCCTTACTATATATCAGAAGCTTACTTTTTTGGAAACTCCAAGAGCTTTTTGTGAAAGGATTTATGGGCTGTTTATTGTTGAAGGTTAAAGTTAAACTGTTTCTTTTGTTATGCTGCAGGTTGGCGATGGAACTACTACTGTCGTTCTACTTGCAGGGGAGTTTTTGAAAGAGGCTAAACCTTTTGTAGAGGAAGGAGTCCACCCACAAAACTTAATACGTAGTTATAGAACTGCATGCAATTTGGTATGTGATTGTTATATTTGTGGTTGACATGTTAGGACTTGCTTTCTGGCATCTTAAATATTGAAAATGATGTTATAGGCAATTGAGAAGGTCAAAGAACTAGCTGTTAGCATAGAGGGTAAAAGTCTAGAGGAAAAGAAAAGTTTATTGGCTAAATGTGCTGCTACAACACTATCATCAAAACTTATTGGTGGTGAGAAGGAGTTCTTTGCATCAATGGTCGTGGATTCTGTGATTGCAATTGGGAATGATGACAGGCTAAATATGATTGGAATAAAGAAGGTAAACCTTTATGCTTTTGTATTTTTTCTTCCTATATTTTTTTGTCTCATTCTTCAAGTTATTCTGTGATAATTGGCAGTTTTATAAATAGCTTCAAGACATAGAATTTAGGAAATTGTGTGCGTTTGATTTTGAAATGCTGTTGAGGACATTTTATGATGAGAATCCGTGGTGTTCATAGTCATGTGGACGCTATAATGTCTAAGGCAGTTTGGCAACATGAGATCCTGGACCTGCACATAGAAATCTCCATTTTTTTTTTGTAATGTATTTGTTCATCATCTCAAAAGTTCTCAGATTCTGGTGTTGTGCTGAGCTGGTGGCTCCATAATGAAAAATGAAAAATTTTGACTTTGCAAATTTTCTGTTGCTAGTATATAATGAAAAAAAATTTGATTTCCTTGAGTGAACATTTGTGTTTGCCCCCATAGGTCCCAGGTGGTACTATGCGAGATTCATTTCTGGTTAATGGTGTTGCCTTTAAAAAGACGTTTTCTTATGCGGGTTTTGAACAACAACCAAAGAAGTTTGTGAATCCCAAGATACTCTTACTCAACATTGAGTTGGAGCTGAAATCTGAGAAAGAAAATGCTGAGATAAGGTAGGATTCGTTTTATTTTTTTTTTAAATTTTAAACTATACATTCCTATTAAGAACCCCCCACTATTTCAGGATCTAGGCTTAGTTGTTGTTGATATTTCTTTTGAGAGCTGATAATTGAAATTCCCAATGCTACTTTTCACACACTGTAGGTTGTCAGATCCATCTCAGTACCAGTCCATTGTTGATGCGGAATGGAATATCATTTATGACAAGTTGGATAAATGTGTGCAAAGTGGGGCAAAAGTGGTTCTTTCACGCCTTGCAATCGGTGATCTGGCAACACAGGTGGGTGCCTTTTGTTTCGTAAATGCTTTGATCTATTTCTGAGATTTTGAACTTCTGATTCTATTCTGAAATTGCATGGCCAGTATATCCTCTTACTTTTTGGTTAATTTTTTAGTTGGTACTCTTTTTTGTATAAGCCTTTTTTGGTCTTTCTGCTCATAAAACTTTTTCTCCACCAATATTGCATGTTTTTTTTTAAAAAAAAAACAATTACTATTTATATTCTAACAGGGTTGGTGTAACCACCTTACAAATTGCCGATTATGTCTACTTGAATTCTCTTAGATTTTCACAGACATGTGCAAGAAAGTTCTGTATGATTTCATATGTTAGTCTTATAGGACTTCACAGTATACTCCTTTTTGATGATATTGATCGATAGTTCAACATATGGATTGAAGAATGATGTGACTATTTAGCTGTATGGCTATCTATCTTGCTGAAAACTCTTATTTCTTCTATTTGTTTAGGATTAATAGTGGCATATTAATTAGATACCCTGTCTGTAACAGTATTTTGCTGATCGAGATATATTCTGTGCTGGTCGTGTAAGTGAAGAAGATCTGCAAAGAGTTGCTGCGGCAACTGGTGGAACTGTACAGACAACTGTCAACAACATAATTGATGAGGTCTTGCGATATCTTGATTTGGAAAAATCTGTTAAAAGTTTTAATCGATACAGTATGCTTGTAAACATTTTCTTTTCTTCATTCAATTTTTTAATTCTTGTCTGTTGTTTGGCCTAAAGGTTCTTGGGACTTGTGAGATTTTTGAGGAAAAGCAAGTTGGAAATGAGAGGTTTAATATTTTCAGTGGATGCCCTTCTGGAAGGACAGCCACCATTGTTCTTCGTGGTGGAGCTGACCAGGTTGGTAACTGTTGATATTATGGGTACTTGTGGTGCATTGGTTCTATTCTGACTCTGGTTTTTCATTATACTGTCATTATCAGTTCATTGAGGAGGCTGAACGGAGTTTACATGACGCAATCATGATAGTCAGAAGAGCTATGAAGAACTCAACTGTTGTTGCTGGTGGTGGTGCTATAGATGTATGAATCCTATTATGAGTGATGCATCATGATTATAATATTTGGAGAAATTGTGTTCGATAGTGACTAAACCTGTGATTTGCATGGCAGATGGAAATAAGTCGGTACTTGAGGCAGCATGCTCGCACTATAGCTGGGAAGTCTCAACTGTTTATCAACTCTTATGCAAAAGCCCTTGAGGTAATTAGCTAGTAGTGTGGTAATATTAAATATTCAACCTTTGTGGCATGGACTCCATGCATATGGTTTCAAAATTGTGAAAATGACCATCTTTATTGTGATCTACTAATCTTGATTTGCTAGGGAATCAATTTTCCGAGCTTGCATAGTTTATATTAAAAATGTTTGAAAGATTATGTATTTTACCTGCTATTGCATTGGTGAAAATCCACATCATAATGTTTTCCCATATTTTTAATACAATACTTTGTTAGCCCCTATCCTATGACATCATTCCTCCCTGTGGTTCTGTGCTTGGTTGAAAAGTAACTAAAAAATGTAGCACAGCTGATTCCAACTCCCAATATTGAGCATTCCATGCAAATGTTTTCCCCCCAGAGCCCCCACCTAAAGTAGAGTTCATGCGAGAGTTAGCTAGTCTATCACTCCCTGGTGAACAAAATGAGAGGTGTAGGACCTTTTTTTTTTTTTGTATTGGTGTTGCACCACAAAACATTTTAGATTAAAGTATGGGCTTGGATTATAAACTTAACAAGGTATACTGCACTCGTGTTGCAGGTTATCCCACGACAACTATGTGATAATGCTGGGTTTGATGCAACTGATGTGCTGAACAAACTAAGGCAGAAACATGCACTTCCATCTGGTAGGTCTTTAACTTGTTGGAATTGCCTTTTAAAATTTTTTTCATATGGCATTGCTTGAATGCTTTTATTACAGGTGAGGGTGCACCGTATGGAGTGGATATCAACACCGGTGGAATTGCAGATTCATTTTCAAACTTTGTTTGGGAGCCTTCGGTTGTGAAGGTGCTTGTCTATCTTCAACAATTTGATTATGAATACTGATTATCAATGAATTACACTGTTGCTCTTTTCATTTCTGCCTGCTGACTTGTATGTGATTTAAATCCTCGACCCAGATCAATGCTATAAATGCTGCTACGGAGGCTGCTTGTCTTATTTTAAGTGTGGATGAGACAGTAAAGAATCCCAAGGTAAAGTTAATACCTACTTTGCGGTGGTTTGAAATGAAATATTATTTTGAGTTCCTTGGATAATGGTGGTTTGCTTCTTTGTATAATAAGTTGCCACACTTATTTTAGCTAAAATATGTACTGTGGTTATTCAAAGTACTAGTGAAATATGCTACAACATAATGCATGTTAAGATATTTCTGTCACTCTGCATTCGAAAAAGTGTTTTAAATGTTTGTATTAATGTTCCTATCAGATCATAATGTGGAGCTTGTGCCAAGTTAAATCGGATCTGAAAATAACATGAACATCTCTATTCATGCATTTCTGTTTTTAAGCTGATTGTTTCCCATCATATATGATGTTGCAGTCTGAAAGCGCTCAGGGAGAAGCTGCTGCAGGTGCTATGGGTGGACGTGGGGGAGGTGGTTTCCGTGGCCGTGGACGGGGGATGCGAAGACGATGAGCTCACCAAATAGCAATTTTCTTGGAAGTGTAGGTGGATTAGTCAAGCTTTTGTCTACTTGATTTCAGTTTATTATGGGTTTCAAGTTGATGTTCAATCTTGATGTCTGGGATTTTGAACCCGAGTGGCGTTTTCTGTCTAGCTTCTTTCTGGATTATGGCAGCAGATTATTTTTCCTGCATGCCCTACCCCCTTGTCTGTAGGAGATCTTTTTTGAAATTTTAGTTTCCTTTATTTCAGAAGAAATGGTAGAAGGCAATAGCACTCACTCTTTTTTTACCCTTTTTTTTTAATTTATTTAACGCAATTTCTTGCGCGCCCTCCTTTACTTCCATTTGTAACGTAATTATCAGCGTTAGATCCGCACAGAACGTTTTGAATTTTTCCAAGTATAGTCCTTCCTAGACCAATATAGTCTGCCTAAGGGATCCTTTCTATATTTTCTCAAGTATAAGGTGTTGGACCCATCTAGGATGAGATAGATATAGAAGTCTTAAATCTATTTTCTCAAGCCATACACCGCCATAATGTATGCGTGTGGCGGGGCGAACTTTTGCACAACCGGTATTGAAAGTGAATTCGGGAACTCTAGTGTAAGCTACTATGCTCACCTCTCTGCGATGTCCCTCTCTTTTATGTATTTTTTCGTATCCTTGTTCCACATCACATCGTGCAGGCCATAACACTCAAGATAGTTCAGCATTCAAGTGTCTCAATAAATACCCTCCTGCATGAGGGGGCTCTCATGCTCTTTAGAATCTTTAATTAGCCTCTGAAAATGTTCACATAACAACCCGCGGGGGCAATTCACCTGGCCCAAGCTGTACCAAATAGTGGGGAGATAGGGCACAGAAGATTGGTGACATGGGCGGCGAGGGAAAAGAAAGATGGAGCCAACGGAATGGCATTGGAAGGAGAATATGAAAAAGAATAATAGTTATTTGTGTTGTGTAATTATTGTTTTTTTTTTGTTTGTAAATATATTAAATTATTTTTTTTTAATTTTAAAAAATTAGTTTTGCATGTTATTTTGTTTATTTTCCTTGTTATTTTAAAATTCTTTTCATAATTAGATTTCAGATTTTTATTTGATTTGAATTTTATTAATTAAATCGGTTTAATTCACTATTTAAATAGTTTTGCATGTTATTTTTTAAAATAGTTAAGAAAATTTTGGCATTCATAATGATTAATATAGCTATAATATAAAGGCTTAGGAAATCCTAATTTTTTTTCTTTTCCCTATAAGCTGGCTATCAAGTCCTCAACTCCATTTGACCATTTGATACTTTCCTGGCACTTCAAAGACGCGGATGGTGTTTGGCTCATGGAAGAACCTTAATGTGTCCAATATTCATGAGAGCCTATCGTCTTCCCCTTCTTCGAACATCGAAGAATATTAGATATAAATCACTTTCAATTTCGGAAGTTTGTCAAGGAGCTTCCCCTTCAAACTATGGCAGCCGGATTTTTGGCAATTAAAAGAATTGGAATCTTATCAATGGTTTTTTTGACATCTTTTTTTGTAGTGGGGGTATTGCTACCGTAAAATTCTAGAGTGAGAGACAAAGGAATTTCATAAGGGCGGTTCCATATTTTAGTTTTATAATATAATTGTTGAACTTGAAAAGCTTCTGACGCCAGCAAGAATGACCGTGTTCAATACGCTCCTTTGTTTAATTTTTGTGTCTTCTGTCTTTACTAGTTACTCCTCAATCAGTGCTCTCTGTCTCTCCTCTTCACAATCTTTGCCTTCTTCTTTAGCTACAGCACCTAAGATTAATTTCTAAAGAGTACCGATCTACCGTTTTCAAGGGACTTACAGATCGATTTGCTACTCGGTGTAAAACAGGTATAATTCACAGAAGAATGTTATATCTATCGTTTGGTCTCTCTAGCCACAATTTGGCTACTAGTTTCTTTTTCATCTTTTAAACTCTGATAAACTATATCATTACTGGGTAGTTTTGCAAGTTTGAAAAGCAGATGACATAATTCTTCGTGATGCCAATATCCTCTCGATGATAACCTCCTATATTTAGTTTAATAAACTGGGTTCAGTGTTTTTTGTTTGCAGTTCATTGGCTTCTGATACTGTTGGGGTTTATATGCTGTGAACGTTACAGAACTTTAACCTTAACTTTAATAAGTGTAACGCATGCCAAGTCAATGTAATTGGAGTTAGTTTACGTGGTGATTGAAATGAGCAAGTGTAAGGATAAGATGTGATGATTTTGGAAGCATAAAAGTGCTGTAATATTCTGGAATTGTAAAAGAGAAGACAGGGAACGAAAAATCTGCAGTGTAAAGAAAACTCTCCCTTGTTCATAGCTGATTCTGCAGAAAATTGCAGACATGTGTTTTGCTAATTTAAGTGATTTTTTCATATATTTGATAACTTGTTAATGATGTAAACATCCACCCAACACAGCAGAAGCATTGGATTCTTAGCTTTTTCTTATTATTGAGTTAGAGTACCGTCAATGTTTAGGCCAAAAATCTGATCTTATCTGTGACATCATTCAGCAGGATGGAAGTTGTTGGAGAAGTCTTTCTCTCGGCTCTTCTTGAGCCTTTGCTTGGAAAGTTAACCTCTGGAGAACTTCTGAACTTCGTACGCAAAACACAAGTGGAGAAAGAACTTAACAAGTGGAAGGTAAGACTGTTAGAAATTGATGAAGTTCTTAAGGATGCAGAAGAGAAGCAAATCACAAATTCGACTGTGAAAATCTGGCTTACCAAGCTCCGAGATTTGGCTTATGATGTGGAGGACGTACTGGACGAGTTTCAAACAGAAGCTTTGGCAAGCAAGGTGAGGGCAGAATCTCAAGCCAGCAGCAGTACTGTCCGGAAGCTCCTCCCAACTTGTTGTGCTGGTCTGAATCCAAGTGCTATTGAGCTTAATATGAGGACGGGGTCCAGGCTGCGGGGCATAACTACACGACTAGAAGCAATTGCGAAAGAGAAAAATGAGCTCGACGTGGGAATCACGAGGTCAAAAGGAGTGAAAAAAAGGGTGACTACATCTCTGGTCAAAGAATCCCATGTTTGTGGGAGGGATAATGACAAGAAAGCCATACTTGAATTGTTGATGAACGATGATGCTAGCAGCCTTGAGTACTCCGTCATTCCAGTGATTGGAATGGGTGGTATCGGGAAGACAACTCTTACTCAACTTGTCTACAATGATGAGAGTGTGAAGTTTGATTGCAAAGCATGGGTCTGTGTTTCTGATGATTTTGACATTCCGAGGATAACAAAAACAATCCTCCAGCACTTGGGAAGTTGTGAAGATAATGATTTAAATGTTCTTCAAGAAAGATTGAAGGACAAATTGTCTGGAAAGAAGTTTTTGATAGTGTTGGATGATGTTTGGAGTAACAACTATGATGATTGGACTGCCCTTTCTCTTCCCTTCAGTGCAGGAGCAATGGGGAGCAAAGTCATCATCACAACTCGTAGTGAAGACATTGCTTCAAAAATGGGCTCTGTTTGTGCTTACATATTGGAGAGGCTATCATTTGATGAGTGTCTACGCATATTTACCCAACATGCTTTGGATTCCAGAAATTTTGAAGCTCATTTGGAATTGAAAGAAATAGGAGAAGAGATAGTGGGAAAATGTAAAGGATTGCCTTAGGTTGCAAAGACACTTGGAGGACTCTTACGCCATAAACAGAACCTTGAAGAGTGGGAAGACATTTTGAGCAGTGAGATGTGGAATTTGCCAGAAACTGAAAGTGGCATTCTTTCAGCTTTGAGATTAAGCTATAGTCATCTTTCTTCCCATTTGAAGCAGTGTTTTGCTTACTGCGCAATCTTTCCTAAAGATTATGAGTTCGAGGAGGGTGAGCTAGTTTCCCTGTGGATGTCAGAGGGTTTTCTGAAGAAAAAAATGAAAAAGAAGCACATGGAAGACTTAGGCCATGAATATTTTCGTGATTTATCATCAAGGTCGTTTTTTCAACGATCTAGTAGCAACATATCACGATTTATAATGCATGATCTTATAAGTGATCTTGCTCGGTTTGTAAGTGGAGAAATATGCTTTTACTTGGATGACACGAAGAAGGAACCATGCTCAGTAGAATCATATGCTGCAGTTCGCCACTCTTCATTCACTTCTCATAGATATGAAATTTCTCAAAGATTTGATGTCTTCTATGAAATGAAGAACTTGCGAACATTCTTAGCATTGCCAACTTATTTATCACAGTCAAGGCCTTATCACTTATCTAGCAAGGTGTTGGATGATTTAGTGCCAAAATTAAAATGTTTAAGGGCATTGTCACTAGCTGGTTATTCTATTGAGGAATTGCCAAATTCTACTGGTACCTTAAAGCGTTTACGTTACCTTAACTTGTCCTATACTTGGATTAAAAGATTACCTGAATCGTTGGGTGAACTCTTCAACTTGCAGACTTTGAGGTTACGTGGGTGCCGGAAGCTTGTTGAGTTGCCCACATGTGTTGTCAATTTAATTAATTTGCAGTGCCTTGATATTAGAGATACAGATGGGTTGCAGGAGATGCCTCCGCAGATAAGCAAATTGATAAATCTTCGCATGTTGCCTAAGTTTATCGTGGGAGAAGGAAAAGGGCTTGGGATAACGGAGTTGATGAAGCTTTCGCATTTACAAGGGCAGCTTAAAATAGAGGGGTTGCTTAAGGTGAATATTCGAGATGCAGAACTTGCAAAACTGAAAGAGAAGACAGGTCTATGTGACTTAGCCTTGCATTGGATTAGTAATTTTGATGATTCACTACGAAATGAAAGGAATGAACTGCATGTCCTTGACTCATTAAAGCCTCACCGAAGTCTAGAAAAGCTTTCAGTTACATCATATGGCGGTACCGAGTTTCCATCATGGATAGGGGATAGCTGTTATTCTAAAATGGTGCACCTAAAGCTTCTTACATGTCGTAAGATCACATCACTTTCATCGGTTGGAAAACTCCCTGCTCTAAGGCATTTGAGCATAGAAGGAATGGATGGGGTGAAAGAAGTGTATGCTGAGGATTTCCAATCTCTTGAGACTTTGTACATCGGAGATATGTTGGGGTGGGAGCAATGGTTTTGGTCTGACGGTATCAATGAAAGTACTTGGGGAAAATTTCCTAAACTCAGTGAACTTACCTTGATAAATTGTCCGAGGTTGATTGGAGATTTGCCAAGTTGCCTTCCTTCCCTCAAAAAGCTTCACGTTGAAAAATGTCAAGGGGTGGTTCTTGCTCTCAGAGCGGCGCCTGATCTAACATCCCTCTCAAGCTTACAATTAATTCAAATTTCCGGCCTTGTAAGTTTACATGAAGAGCTCGTGCAGGCCTTGGTGGCGCTTGAAGATCTTGATCTTGTATGTTGTAATGAATTGACGTACTTGTGGCAAGATGGGGTTGATTTAGACAAACTTTCTAGTTTAAAACATTTACAGATCGTTGAATGTGAGCAGCTCGTGTCGCTGGTAGAGGGTGAGGAAGGGGTTTTGCCTTGCAATCTTGAGGTTTTGACAGTGGAAGACTGTTGTAACTTGGGGAAGCTGGCAAATGGGCTGAACAGCCTCACATCGCTCAGAGACTTGACAATACTTAGATGCAGAAAACTAGTGTGCTTTTCTGAAGGAGCAGGTTTGCCCCTCTCTCTCAAACGTCTTGTGATTTCAAATTGTGATTCTCTGAGATCGTTGCCCGATGGAATGATGACAATGGTGAACTACAGCGATTGTAACCAGTGCCTTCTTGAAGTGTTGTTAGTTGCTGCTTGTCCATCCCTAAAATCTCTTCCTAAGGGGAAGTTGCCAAAAACACTCAGGTTCTTGAACATTTCTTGGGATAACCAAGAGTCTCTTCCAGAGGGGATTTTGCAACGTGATGCAAGGGAGACTTCTCGCTCTAATCTTGAGCATTTAACACTACACAGTTTATCTGCCCCATCCTTTCCAACTGGCGAGTTTCCTATTTCTCTAAAGGAACTTAATATTGTCAATTGCAGAATACCGTCATTACCATCCCTGCATTTCCTCTTCCATCTCACTGAGTTGAGGATAATGAGGTGCAATGAGTTGAAGTCGTTCCCCAAAGGGGGCTTGCCCCTCCCAAATCTCATCTCTCTTTTCATATACCTTTGTGAAAAGTTGAGGTCCCTACCCACTCACATGGATAGCCTCAAGTCTCTTCAAGATTTAAGCATATCTAATTGTCACCGTCTGGATTCCTTACCGGAAAGGGGTTTGCCACCTAACCTGACTTCACTCCAAATTATAAATTGCAAAATTTCACTGCCAATCTCAGAGTGGGGACTCCGCATGCTCACTTCTCTTAAACGATTCTTAGTCAGATCTACAATAGATGTAGATCGCTTTCCGGATGATGAAGGTCTGCTACTTCCCCCTTCGTTAACTTTTCTTGAGATCTCTAATCAGGAGAATCTTAAATCGATATCCAGAGGCCTCCAACACCTCACCTCCCTTGAAGTATTAAACATTTTTGAGTGCCCTATACCCTGGTTCTTCCCCAGGGAGGGCTTCCCTCTCTCACTTGGACGTATAGGTATCCGTAGCAGCCCTCTTCTGGAGGAACAATGCTTGAAAGAAAAAGGAGATTATTGGTCCATCATTGCCCACATCCCCGAAGTTTATATCTCGTAAGATGCCGTTGATTCTTCAGTTTTTTGTTGTGCAGGATTTGAACGAGAAAAAAAAACAGAGAATCAGGTATTCTTTCTTGGTTTATCTGCTCCATAATCACATCCAAGGTTTATTGCTTCCTCACCATACTTCACACATTAATGGACTTTTACTTGTCCTTTTTTCTTTCCATACACTCCTGTAACGAAAAGGAAAATTAAAAGAAAGAAAAAAATGTACATAAATAATTGCATCATTTAAAAGGCTTGCTTAGATTGGACTCGTCCATAGTCATGCACAGCATAAACATGCCAACATATTTTTCTCCCTCTTCTTAAAACGTGGTATGCAACCTCATGCATCTGTAAGGAGAACAACCTTTTTTTTTTACTGTTTACTTTGCTAGGCAATTAATGGATTAACTTGAGGAAATAAGTTTGGCTGGTCTGTTGTCCAGGCTGGAACCTCTGCAAGTTGCAACTCCAACATAATTTTTTGTGATCATGAGCAAGTATCAAGTCTCCATCACTTAATATTAGGGATCCGAGATTTTATGGTGGCTTAGGTTCCGACAGACAGTCTTCAATCAAACGAAGAGGCTTGCCTGGTACTGTTCTCCAGCATTTCTGTTCTCTCACAGGTGTCATGCAATTCTACTATCTTAAGATAAGAAATTAATTTCAAGTTCTGATTTCAGTTTGATGTACAAAATGCAGTTTCATCATCTTTAACATACAAGTTTAGGAGACTTATAGGCATTCTATTATTCTTGGATGCAATTCGGTGTCTGATGTTCATTTATGCGGGCAAACTTTACTTTACAAGCCTGTGCAGAGGCCAAATGAAAGGCTGCATCTCAAATCAGTGGTGAGCTGTGTGTTTCCTCGCAGAACACTTTCATTTACTTTCAACTTATTTTCTATACACTAATGGATTGCTGTATGCTATGCATTTATGAAGGTGGCAAAAAGTAAAGCGAACTAAACTAGAAATTTTGTAATGCAGATGCAAAATGTGTGGAGGTATGCCTTTTCTAGTAACGGTTTTCTTTTGTTACATATAAATGAAATAGAACAATCCTGTTCCAGGTTTAGTTTATTCCAGCGTTAGATTTTCAGAGGATTTTATACGTTTCCTATTTGCAGGCAAATTTCATCATGTTATTCACAGCAATGAGTTGTACCGCATGAACGGTTCTCATCGTTGAGAGGACTCCTTCTCTGGGTCTTTTCAGCACACGTCTACACAGCGTAGCTTTACCTCTTTCTTATTGTTTGAAACCCATTGTTGAAGAGGGTGAGGAATTTGTTCCTGTGAGAATCAAATGCTGTTAAACCTTTGTTATAGTGGATTTTTTGATTCGTTCATGTGGATGTGTTTGCTCTTTGTCTGTTTTTGTTGTGGTTTTTTGATTTGGATTTATTGTTGGCTAAGAAAACCTCAACCTGTAGGAAACCCGCTTCCTGTGTTTCCTAAAAGCACCAAAGCATATGTGACACTTCCTAGACCTAATCCCCTTGCTGGGATCCAGGGGAAAAACAAAAAAAAAAAAATTGGTTGGGAATAAATTGTCTTATCAGATCAGAAGCAGACATGGAATCTTGCAAGGTACCTCATCGAACAGCTCCTGCATTAAAATTTTTATCAGATTTCATCATCTTCCATTTGAAATGGGGCACTCCAGAGCGCCATTGTACACGCACAACAACTTTATATTAGTAGATTGTTGATATCAAGAAAAAAACATCACTGTACAGAGGAATTTTCTTCGTCAGGCAGTAATTGTTAATTGAAACTCAACAACCTTCATTTCGTCATCGCTTTGACTGTTAGAAGAGTTCGATCCTAGCAAGATAATATTGGTTTGATCAAGTATAGCATCAGGATGCAAGTACGCAACACATAAAAGCACTGCATCAAACTTTAAAAGATATTGACATGAGAGGGTAATGTTGCTCTTCTTCATCAATTATTAGAAATCGACAAAACAATCATGCTGTGCCTGAGAAAAAACTGAAAAGCAGATCAAAGTCCCGAGACCAATTTGTTCTTTACTGCTGCTATAACAGAACAAATGAAAAGAAAGAAATAAAAGCACACAGTTTGTACTGCAAATGATGTTCGAAAACTCCCTATCATTGCTACTGCCAATTATATGCACAAGAAATCAGAATCTTGACATACCAAATATCCGTCTTCTACACAATCAGTACTCAATAACATTGAAAAAGAATTTGAACAGTTTAAGCAGCAGAATCAATAGATGCATCAGAAGACATAGCGTTGATATTCTCCACTACCATCTTTAACTTGAAGTTCTTTTCCTTCTCAAGGATCAACACCTCCATCAGATTCTCATTTTTTTGCACCATCTTTGCCTTTCCATCAGACTCTCTTCGTAACAGAAAAATCATACCTGCTACTCGCCTTCTCTGCTACTGTCTCTTGATTAAGGGTCTCAACAGCTCCTTCTATTCCACTCATGTTTGCACCAGCATGATCTCCCACTAAACCCTCCAAGTCACCTGACCCGCTTGACGACTCACTGAACCCAATGTTGGTGTCCGTATCGATGATGGTTTCACCTCCAAAATGAACCGTTTTCACAACATCATCTTTTGACTCAGCGTGAAATTCTGGCTCAAGCTCGAATTTGCTCTTATTAAATTTCCAGCCACTGATCCTTGTAGTCTTCACACTTGAACCCGCTGAGTCAGTGTCAGTACCAGAAGTAATCTGGCTTGATGTCCCATCACTTGAAGCGTTGGGTTCTTTGAATCTTTCTTCAACATTAGGCAACCCACGGAAAAACTCGTTGAACAAAAGGTCCAATCCTTCACAGTTCTTGAACAAAGAATACTGTAACAGCTGATCAGCAGAAGGTCTCCTTGAAGGGTCTTGATCAAGACAAGAAGCAACCATATCTTTGAACGCTTGAGAAAAGTGGTTGTTCTTGAAATCTTTCTTGCTCTTCTCATCGTAATCATAATCATAATCAGATAACCCAAACCTCTTCTTTATCTTCAACATCAAAGACTTCGAAGGAGGAAGGTAGGAGAAAGGAGGTCCGCCATGGGCCAATTCCAACGCAGTAACACCAAAAGACCATATATCAGACTTGAAACTATAACCTGTATTTGAGTCTTGTATAACCTCTGGCGCCATCCAATATGGAGTCCCTGCAACATCAGTTAACCTCATTTTTGATGAGGAAGACAATGAGGATGATTTCTCAATGCTGTTGGAGTCGTAAATCCAGACCGACATGCCAGAATCTTCAAGTTTTATGCTGCCATTATCTGTGTGATTTAAAAGAATGTTTCCTGCCTTGATATCTGTGTGTAAATAGTCTAGGCGATGAAGATAAGACAACCCCTTTAGGGTCTCTTTGAGAACTATAGCAATGCATGGCTCTAGCAGGCCATCAGGGAAAAAAGAAGAGACTATGGATTGGAGAGAACCAGCAGCCATGTAAGGCATAACCAGCCAAAGATGGTGATCCACGGTAAAAGAACAAAGGGAGCCAAGAAAGTTAGGGTGTGAATGAAGTGACATGGCCTTGGATTCACGTCTGAGACCATCAAGATCGGCTGCAGAATATTGTTCAAGATCAATAATCTTGATTGAAACCAAACCTGAGTACCGGATGTCGTTGTTGACACATGTTGCTTTGTGAACTGTGGCACGAGCACCACCACCAATCTGTTCCAAGATTCTATATGCATCTGCGCCCGTTGGGTATTGAATTTGAACTTTTCCATCAGCCCTGGATGATGAAGATGAAGCTGACATGGTTTTGATCTTGATCTTGAATGAGATGGATTTTGTTGGTTTCTTGAACTGGGCAAGGAGCTTTTCTTGATAATGAGGAAGGTTAATTTGTTTTGGAAAAACTAGGTGTTTTGCAGTTGGTTTTCTTGTGAAGTCTCAGGGGGAGAGAGCAGTGATTTATCTTCGAGAAGTAAGAGTCAGAAGATGCATGGCATGGGAAGTACATGAGTGCCTTTTATATGGAAGGGGGAAGGGAGGGATTTAATAACAGAGAGAAGCCTGTGCTTCCTGGGCTTCTTGTACCCCAGTCCTCATGGCCTTTTTCTTTCGGAATAACAATGAAGAGGAGAGAAATATGGGTTGATTAAGTTGGAAAAATTGTTCAGAGCTAAGTATCACAGCTTCGGTTTAGCTATTATATACTGCTCGCAAAGCATGCGTGAAAGTTTGCTCTTTTGAAAATTCAGTCTGCTTCTCAATTCTCAGCTTGCACTAATATATCCTTCCCTTCTCGCATGGAAATTTAAGAAAACACAAGTCGTTTTTTGTTTTCTTGATTAATTTTTATTGCTATGAAACAAGAGTTTGTGACAAACAATGTAATTAAGCAGTGGACAAATGAGCAATATGTACCGGCCTCGAGCACTGTTGGAGCGATTATTCAATACAAATCATCAAACAATGGAAAAAAAAAATAGAAGTACAATAAAATATAAGAGGAATACAGGGAAAGAACGGTGATGAATCCCATCCTCAAGGCTTTGGTGCAAGACCAGCCTTCAGAGCTTGAATGGTGGCAACATCAGTCTTGAAGGCCTTAGCCAAGATGTTATCGTCAATGCTGGTGGTGAAAAGGGTAGTAGGAAGTGATACAGTCCCTGCACTAGCACTTCCGAAAGCAGAAATTGCCAAAGCTGGATTTTGAGCATCGGCATTGTATTGGAAGTGGACGAGCCCCTTGGGAAATATGAACATATCACCAGCCTGTAGAGTCTGGGTGAAGAGCTTGTTGGTTGTGTCGACGAATCCTACTTGAAGAGAACCATCAACAAGGAAAAGAAGCTCCGCAGACCGAGGATGAGTGTGAGGTGGATTAGTAGTGCCAGCCGGGAATTGAAGCACCGCATATGAAACGCTTTGCCCAATAAGAGCTGGAAATTCGGCTGCACTTACCTTTGAGACCTTGAAAGCTGAAGGTGGTTGTGTGCCAACAAGGGCACGCATGCCAGTGAAAGTGAAGAATGCTCCATCAACCGTGGTTGCATTTAGTGGGACTATAAAATCAGAAATAATATCCGGGTCTCCAGCGATTGCCATTTTGGCGATGACAAATAAAGCTACTAGCAGTGACAAGAATTTGAAGGTGGAAGAAGCTGATGCCATGATGAAGAACTTGATGTGAAGATCAAGGTAGAGCTACTATAGTCTATTATGGCATTTGTGATGATGTGCTTGGTTTTGAAAGATTTATATAGAGGAGAAACTAACAGAAAGGCAAGCATGTACAGCAGGCTAGCTCTTCGATAATAACAATTGATGAACAATACAATGTTATCAGCACCAATGTTTGTATTGTTTATTCTTTATATATATATATATATATATATAAAACAAAGTATGATATAAAAAAAGAGTACAGATGCCGGCGGATGTTGTTGCTGCGGGTGAAGGGAATGAATATGAAATTTTCTTTTCTATCATACTTTGATGCTCCTGCAAATTACAACCAGCTGGTAACAATCATCTGAAACTCAACTTTCATAAACATGTTTTCAACTGAAAAATCCATGATTGAACAATCAAATATCAGATCAATGTTCAAAATTTAGTTCTCAAATCCAGATTATTAAGCCTTCAAGAGGAGGTTGGTTTAGATACTAATATATATTCAATCTAACCTATTGAAACGATCATGTATCTATATTAGATTAGCCTCATTCGTAGAGGAACAAAAATCTGTAGATATGTATAGTTTGTGCGTATAGTTGTGAAGGATGTGTTAAGTTGTAAAAAACACTATTTTTTGTTCGATGTGCAATCATTTCAAAATATTAATCAGTTCTTTATGAGTTAATAAATAAACACAACAGCAAGCCCCATCTCCATTACTCAAAATCAAACTCGAAAAAGACTGTGAGGCAGCCACATTGAGCTTGATTTTAACACAAGTTATCTCTCCAACTTGTTTATATCCCCTGGTGTTTTCCAGTTTCCACATGACCTTAATATCCAGATTTTAAGGTATCAAATTCCTCCCCTGCCATCCGCCAGAACAAAAGAAATGCCTGTTTTCTGTGTTCTCCTCATTCCTTTGTTCTCAACAGCACTTCAAAGCAGCTTAGGTCAAAAAAAGCCAAGGACCATGCTACAGATCCTGAATTTCATGGCATAACTTAAGATGCCATTAAACAGCATGTCGAATAGGCCTTGGCATATCGCCGAACCCCAGCAGCTCTTCTACTGGGCTTCACACGTCCACCAGTTCATGTCTTCTAACGAGTCATTTCATTTGTCCAAAGAGAATTTTTGAAAAGCTAAAGCATGTTTGTTTAAATATCAATGCGAGTTTCAAATGAAATCTTTGCAGAAAATGATCAGCTTCAACCTATATGAAGAATGTCAACTAGCTGCCCTTGAGGTCTTGGCCTAGCGGTAGTAGGGATTTGTTCCTTTCCTCTGCATCTGGGTTCGAATCTCATTGTGCAAGTTTGTCATCCCTGCGGTGCTTTACATGCTCACTGGGTTTGCAGAATGTTCAGTGGGCCGTGAGATTAGTCGTGATGTGCTTAAACTGACCCGGACACCCACGTAAATAAAAAAAAAATTGTCAACTAGTCAGTCTCACATGAAACCCTATATAGCTGAAATTAGTTAGTGTATATACTCTTCTAGAGATCAATTAAACTGTAGAAACAAAAGCTTTCTACCGGTCAAAATTTGATTTGTGTTATTTTTATTTTATTTTTATATGGAATAATAAAATAAAATTGAAATAAATAACATAAAAATAAATAAATCTTCGTATGTTTCTTGACCAATAAAAGGTTGATATATGAAATAAAATATTTAAGATATCTTGTCATAAATACAAGATTTCATTAATAAAAATCGACTAATAAAATAATACCATATAGCTTTGAAAAAAAGACTTGAGGGCCCCTACAAACTTCTATAAATTACGGGTTTCACCCTAGACAAAAAGACAAGAATTCTTGGAGATACAAAACAATTTTCAAGACAAGCACTTCAAGCAATGAAATTCTCTCGAAAGCTCTCAAGCTCTTTTTATCTACACTTGAAGTCTATAAAAAATAAAAATTTGTTGGATCAAGCATAAATGTCCTATAAAAATTCTTTAACAACACTTTGAAAACAAATCAAAGATAATTTTCAAAATATCAAATTATCAAATCTCACTTCACAATACACGCCCAAATTTGCATTCTTGTAAATCACAAATCTTGACTTGATTTTACAAATAAATTAAGTCATTATATATCAAATATAAAAGAAGAATCAGAGGATTGTTTTATTCTCTTGTAAGAATATTTTAAATAAAGATTATACTTGTTCATATATTTAATAAAATTAAATATTTATACATACATGTGTGCTTGTTTAATTTCAAGTGTTCAAAATTATATCAATAAATTTCTAGCAACTCCACTAGGGATATCTCTATCTCTCGTCTATTCTCTTAAAAAAAATAATCTCAACAACCTCTCAATAACAACTAGGAAGAATATGATCATCATTGTTGCTTCCAGAAGTTACAAGGCTACTGATTCAAGTCGTACAGTAGTGAAAAGTCAAATTATCCGATTTGAGTCTTCGTATCTCAATCCTTGTGTAATGACCTTGGTTCCACCAACAAGCCTTTCTTGAACATGAATCAGATTAAACAAAGCTTGCTTTTCATATTTAATTACCCTTTTGAAATCCACCTTAGCTTATGTATCTCAAAGAAGTCTATTGAAAACCTCTTTGAACTTATTAGTTCTAAGCCTTGTCACTAGACCAAACCATTAAAGATTCTTTAACCCTAAAATCCCTCATCAAGTTATATGTTCAAACTAAGTTGATTCTCAAGTTGATGTCAACATCAAAAGCAAACAAGGCATGTGAGCTCACTCCAAAGCTAAAGTTACAACTAGCTCCACCTCAAAAGTCAAGTGAGGGCGCACAAACTTTTCTTTAAGGACTACATTTTTGGAGGATCAATTGGTTAAATCAACAAAACTCATTAAGGGGCTTTTGACTTCACCCAAGGTAAAAGACCACGAGATAGTAAAGTTGATGAACAAACTTGAGAGCATGAATGACAGAGGTCAAACTTTGGCTACCAAGGTTGTGCAAGTAGATCAGTTGGATGTTGTTGAAGATTATACAATCAGAGCTCCAAGGAATATCCACAGTATTACTGATGTCATTTTCACCACAAATCCATTGAAAACTTATAAAATAAACCATAATCAACTAAGTAGAAAGTTCAATTCAACTTTTATATTCTTATGTGAAGCCCTATACCTAGGGATCCACCAAAGTTTCAACAATTCAATGGCAAAAGGAATCCATGGCAACATGTGGCTCACTTTGTAGAGACTTGCAACAACGCCGAAACTAATTATGGCCTCATGGTAAAATAATTTGTCCGTTCTTTGAAAGGTAATGCCTTTAACTGGAACACTAACTTGGAGTATGACTTAATTGATATTGGAATGCAAGTTTCTTAACCTCTTCTATAGCACTTGTCATGTGGTCAACATGATTGAATTCACTAATGCACATCAATAGAGGGAGGAGCTTGTCATCAACTACATTCATCGGTGGAGAAACTTTAGCCTCAACTGTAAGGATTGACTCACTGAAACTTCTACGCTAGATATATGTATTCAAGGATGCATTAGGGACTACTCTACATTTTACAAGGTATCAAACTAAAGTCTTTTGAAGAATTGACTTCTCAAGCACATGACATAGAACTTAGCATTGCTATAGTCAAAAACTCATCATTACATATTCAAGAGTCCATGAGAATTAAGCATGAAAGTCATAGATTCAAAAAGGGTGCTCTAAAGATTAAGGGAAAGCAATCTTTAGTAATTAACTATGTTGTCGTAAAGGTAATTAACTAGAGTTAAAATGAATGATTGTGTAACATCGAGTACTTTTTAAAAGGGTGAACGAAAGAAGTCATCCTTGAAAGAGCGACAAGCAAAAAAGTATTCATTCCCTGACTCAAACATATCTAGAATGCTAGATGATTTGCTCAAAGCAAATCTCATTGAGCTACAGGAGTTAGAATGTCCTGAAAAAGCAAACCAAGTGGAAAATCCGAATTATTGCAAATATCATCTCTTGATCAGTCATCCCGTAAAGAAGTGTTTTGTGTTGAAAGACAAGATCATCAGGCTACATGAGAATGGGGATATCATTTTAGACAATGGGAAAAGTGAAAGAAGCCTCATTACAGGCTCAAAATTGGAACTGCATTTGGGCAGCATATCCAAGATCATTTAGGTTAGATGCCATGGCCTTGTTCATTGGTGGAGGTCCACACCTCAATATCTGCAAAAGGACGGTTTAGTTGTCAGTGTCAATGGAGCGGTGGGCAGGGGGTGGAGGTTGCACATTCAAACATTTACCTGAACATCTGCAGCTGGTAGGGGGCAGTGTGACTGAATCATTTCCTTGGATATGAATCCAATGCCACCCTCCCATCCTTCTGGTGGCTGAACATAAAATTTTGAAATTAACATAAACAAGCATTTGCAGATCATGAAACCAACAAATCATGCATTTTGGTGAGATTTAGGGAACTCTCACACTGAAAACGAATGCATTAACCATTTATGGAACATCTGGAAAACTGCATTAGTAACCTGGTTTCCTTTTTCACTATCCATATAAAATGCAAATAGAAGCTAAATTTCCCTTTTCAGTATTAGTTTTGTTTTATTAGCAGTCTTCTTGAGATATGCATCTTCCTTTCAAGGTTTGGATAACAAGTTTCATTCTTCAACTCAGTGAAGATAACAGAAAAGCAAGCTTTTCAATAAATAAATTGGAATCAAAGAAGTATGCAACTTAAAAGGGTAGAAATTAAAAGAGAGAGAGAGAGAGATTGAAAAGACAAAATTAAGAGATGGGAAGAAATAAAAATAATACCTGATTCAAAACATAGTAGACCTTAAATCGGTTAGGAAAAGTGGTTGCAAGATTATCAATCTCTTCCTGCAAACATGCAAACAGAGTGGAGTTATGTTTTTTTAATACATCAACCAAAGAAGGGAGAGAGGGAGAGGGAGATTTACCTTCAAAAGAATGTCCTCATATGTGACATTGGCATAAATAAGATGTATGTTGGTTTTGTCATTTGGGTTTTCTAAAATGGCTCTAGTAACCTAAGAAGCCAAAGAAGAAAGAAAAGTAGTCAGTAAATCAGATTAATAATTTGTTCTGTCGCAAAATACGAGATTGTGTTTAATATGTACTTGGAACATGGGAGTGATTCCAGTGCCTCCAGCAATCATTCCAAAAGCTCTGACTTGGTTAGGTTGATACTTGAAGCGCCCCTAGAAAAATTATTTTAGTACATCAATGAACAGCAATTGTGATAAAGTTTCTGAAAAGAAGTAAAATGTGATATGATTCTGATAAGTGACAAGGTTTATAGGGTTAATTGGTTGAGAAGAAACCCAACCATTCAAGCAAAGCAATGGGAGGAACCATGTATTTATGGTACAAAAAGTTGTGCCTCGAAATGGAAAATCAAATTTCCATGGTAAAATCAAACTATAGTTTCTGACAAGCAAGTAATGCAGCAAGTTCTGAGTACTGCAAAGTTTATAGCTAATTGGTTGTGAAGAAACCCAACCAATTAACCAAAGCAAAGAGCAATGGTAAGAACGGGAACCATATATATGTTGCTGCTCAAAATGGAAAATCAAATTTTCTACAGAAAAAACTCAAACTCGCCTAACAAATCCCAGATTGATTTCAAAAACTAACTAGGAAATGTGAGAAATTGTAAGACAAAGAAATGCAACTGAGGAAATGAAATAGCTTTACCTTAGGCCCCTTAACAGCCAAGTAATCACCTTCACGCATTTCACGGAAGTGGTGGGACATTCTACCTTGTGGATACATCTATTTACATGAAACAACAAAAACAGGATGACAAACCAAAATAGGATTGTGCTATATCATAACGAAATGCAAACAGTACAGTATAGAATCAATCCACCTTTATAACTAGTTCAAAGTACCCAAGATCAGAATCCAAAGTTGTAGGAGTATACGGCTTGATAACTTCTTCACCAGCACTATCCTTTCCTCTGTTAATCAAAAGGTTTGATTAAGTCATTCGTGGAATCGGCTCATATAAAGCAAAAAAAGGGATTTCACCCATCACAAAAAAAGGCAAACCATAAACCAAACCTGCAACTCATATGTTGTCCAATTGGCAGTCCCAATACTGAATTCGGCTTGGGAAGAGCAAATTTAAACTTAGCCACATTATGACTGAGTTCGGTTCTCTTAACAAGTTTAAATTCCTTAAAATTTTCAGGGTCCAAGCAGCCTATCAAAAACATGTCAAGCCATCAATCAATCTGCACAAATCCTGATTTATATCCTCGAAGCTATAAGCTTTGGCTCCATAACCATGAAAACCAATTCTCCATTTGCCAATCAAAAGAAGCTCAGATTGGTAATAATTATAATCAAGCTCCAATTCCAACAAATGAATCCTCTTATTTTGCATCAAAATTAATCAAACAGCTAATAAATTCGAAAACCTGGGCATTATTAACAAATAATAATTAAACCCCACAAAAGGAAAAGGAAAAGGAAAAGAATAAAGAAGCTTCAAACTTCATAAACAATAAGCAAAAATAACAAATACCCAGATACCAAAATACAAAAAAAGTATACCTTTAGGTTTCTTGGTGATGTAGAAATAAAAAGCAGTGCTAGCACCAATGGCAACAAGAGCCACAGCTATGCCTATCATTTCAGCCCTATGCGACTGTAAATTTTCCATTTTGGATACGAAAGAGGGGAGGGTTTTTGCTTCCAAGGGGAAAGCTTTTGCCTTTCTCTTTCCCTCTTAGGAAAAAAATGGCCGGTGGTTAGATTTAGGAACCGGGACTAGTTCACGGAGGCTGTGTATGGTATTTATGTGGGTGCATGAGATTTTTAGGAGTCCTTGCTGCAGATGATCCTAGTTCCTCGGCGTTGAACTTGAGATGTAGCCCTATAGATTCACAAATGTTCCTTTCTCATCCTTATATTTTGACATGTGCAATTAGTGTCCCTTATAGTTTCTAAAAAGTTCCTGATGGAGAATACACCTTCTTTAATTATTATTTTTTTCATTTTTATTAATTAAAAAAAGAATTGGAGAAGAAAATTGGAAACAAACACGATTTATAGGATTGAAATCTTCTCTTGGTCATTCACCAACTATATTTCTCTTACAAATACAAGTATGATTTTTAACTTGAGATTTCATTGCTCTCATTTGAGCTATCATCAGTCTCTACTTGTCTTGGAGACTCTTCTGGTTTGCTGGGAGCTTCGACAGTGGCAAGCTTCGAGACAAGAAACATGGCCAGATGAGTATCCCCTGCAATAAACGAACGCAGACATAAGCAAATGATAGTAGAACTTCAGAAATTCAGACATTGAACCATTGTGTACCTACAAGAAGAGTTTTCAAATCATTTTTCAAAATCTTAACAGCACCATTTGGACAAACATCCTAGGATGTCCGTAAGAAACCAAAACTTTTCTTCATCAGCTTGAAAATAATAAGTCGTAGCAATCTAGAGAATGAATTTGTTCCCTACTCTATCAAGTGATATGATTTCTTTGGGGGCGTCTGGTATGATGGACAAGACGGGACCAATGGAAATGGATTAGAAATGCATGCATCTTGCCCCTTAGAAAGTCAACTTCTCTAGCAAAATCTTAACAAAAAATGAAAATGAACAAAAAGTTAGATCCATAAGAATTTCTTATTGGATTGTTTTCTAGCACATGGTATCCTATGCAAGTTCATGAGTTCAACAGCTTTCTGGAGTGCTCTTTCAATTTCTTGTCTAAATCTCAATGGAATTG
Organism: Populus nigra; assembly: GCF_951802175.1. Taxonomy (NCBI): domain Eukaryota; kingdom Viridiplantae; phylum Streptophyta; class Magnoliopsida; order Malpighiales; family Salicaceae; genus Populus; species Populus nigra. Next base: position 3,175,744 of record NC_084858.1, read on the forward strand.
TTACTGGTGTCCTGATAAAAGATGACACTGCATGCAACCAAATCGGTAAGAATCCGAAAGCAATCAACTTCAATTAGGGTCTAGAGAACAAAAATACTGCAGCATAATAATTACGCAGAAAATGGGGGGAAATGATATTTCTAGTTAGACTTGGTACCAAATGTGATACGACTTCCAGGCGATACACTGACAGCAGCTCCAGGAGTCCAGGTCTCAGCCGTTTCTCATCGATGAATGTTCCATTAGTACTGTCCAAATCTGTGACCACAAGTGTTCCTCCCTTTTTCTGAATGCGGGCGTGTAGAGCAGACACTGTCAAAAGTGGAAAGCAAATATTTAAATTGAAAGCTCCTGTTTACTTATGCAATAAACATGGCATTGACAAGGTAATTCAAATCATACCTGTTGCAACTGGAATCACCATGTCTGCCTTTTCGGTAACCTCACTCTAGAACAATGCCTAAAAGGTCTTGCTAGTTGGTGTATATTTGAGTAAAACTGAATTATCATGAACAGGTGATTGAAACACTCACAGAAGCAATTTCAAATGCATCTGGCATTTTAACCTTGAATCCTATGTGCCTTGAATCCCCATCACCTACCCTTTTACAGATAGACCAATGTAAGAGGCATCATTAATTTATATTTGATTGATGCAATACAATCAAAGTGAATTTTAGTATGAATCTTTGTAGCAAAAACACCAAGAAAATAGAAGTAATATGTAATTTAAAAAATATACTACAGTTCCTAAAAGAACTAAACAATGAAGAAATTATCTTATATCATTACTTCACTTATGCCTCCTTGTCTTCCATTTTTCCTATTTTCAAATTCTTCATGACCCACATGCTCCAATTTTGAAGCAACATCAAGTTTGATTCAGATTAAGCAGTAATTTGCCTCTCTTTTGATTATGCAACAAACTTTGCAATGCATGATCAATAATTTCAACTTAAATTTTATTTATTTTCTGGACAAGGAAGTTCATCAATGTTACTAACCAACAGTTTCAAGAAGCCATCTTTCTTCAACACTAGTCAATGTGCTTTCAGCCCCAGAAGCATGCACGAAACCAAGACCCCTCTGCTTCTTTGCTTTAATCCCAACACCTTGTAGATTTGAGAAAAAATCCTCAGGGGACTGAAATGTGATTGAATTATGAGCAAGAAGCGAGACTTTCGAATGAAAGATGGGAAAGTGACTGTGTAGTTATGTCTATTTGGTGCAAAATCTGGCCACCTCTATGACACTACACAAATTAGCTATTGCTTTTCATGTTGGTGTAGATAAAGAGGTTTTGAGCTGCATGTGGCAACCATTTAATGCCAAGACAGATGTGGATAATCAAATCTTGATTTCCTTGTAATTAATTCTATCCTTTTACTTCTCTCTTGCATATTCTATTTTTTAGAAAAATTTATCCTAGGAACTTCTTTTCCAGATCCTGCCTTGTTCAAAAATAAATTATTAGTATTAAGAAATAATTAAAGATACTAATATTTTTTTAAAAATAATTTTGTTAATTGAGAACCAATCATCTCTAGCAAACATATTTTGAACCTCTTGAATTTATAAATTAATGCTATTGGATGTTTCAAGTGTGTGTGGATTTCCCTTGATCTCTCCAATATCCAGAAAAAATTAACTAGACAGTCACTTCTTCAGATTCATGCAGGCCCTTAGATTGCAATAAAAACCATGCCTTATTATGGGAATTGCATGAGTTTGCAGCATGATACACCCTCACATCCTTTTCAGAATTGGAGTGGAGGAAGCTCCATTAATTTATACACCAACACCTCAGAAACTTCTAAAAAACCCCTAACACTATTAATTAATTTCGTAATCTTTTATTGCTTTATATATGAACATTTATCACGGCATTTGTTCGAATTGATTTTTTTAGATTTCACTCTTAACACATGCATGCATGGAAGTGGGAATTGAAAAGATAGAAACAAGATTTAGGCATGGCAATATCTCCAAAAGAGATTGACCAGTAAATTATTAGGCAGGAACCTTGAGTTCTTTTACAGTTGCTAGGATTCCTGGCCTAGCTGGTAGGACAGAAAGATCTTGCTAATTATAACATCTCCTCCTATCTCTAATTTACCCCACTATCTTTATTCACTTTAACACTTGGCCTTTTAGCAGTGTCTAATAAACCACCATCAACATTTACAGAGGATTCATCATCAGCTACTTGTACATTATTCCTCCTCCTCTTGGTTCTTTTAGATCTAGGATTTCTTATATTGAGCTTTTTGTGCCAAGTCAACATGCTAAGAACCTTACCACACATAGAACATGACCTGCAGCAGATCATTAAATAAAACCATACAGACAATTAGAAATTAATTGCCTTTATGTATATAACCATGATAATGAGAACCTGTGAAATTATACTCACAAGAAATCTCCTTCGCGTAAGGTCTGGCACTTTATGGCACAGTGAGTGCACCAAAGCATTGTGGACATGGCTAAATCTAATGAGCAGAAAAAAAAACTGAATTTCTTATGTGGGTAGGAGAAAAATCAACGAAAACCCAGTCTAATTCCAGAGTTTTTGGTATGTTGTACGATGTGATTTCTTGGGGTACAAGGAATATATAGGAGTCTTAATTCCTTGGGGAGGAAGGACTACTTGATCACCGACTATGATTTTTTTCTGAGAAGATACTATTAGAGATGGGCCATGCATCCTTGAGAGTGAGTTCTTCGCATGTTTATGATGGGCTGGGCTGATTTTTGTCTATCGGGCCTCAACCGGGTATGATGACACTGTCTTGAAAGATTTTTTCTGTCCAAGGGTGAAGGGAAAATAGTGTTTGTGATAACAGGATCCTAGCTAATTATTCCTCTCAATTCCATGAAATATTTTCTTCATTAGGGTTTTTAACAGGCATTCAACATCATCTAACAAATCCATAAATAAAACAATTTCACTCAGATTGTTTAAGAAACCCTACTTAACAGTGACAACAGGTCACTTTAGAATCTCTCCAATCACTCAAGAGGTGAAATAAATCTATTCAACAGACTTGGACACCAAATCCACCTGAACTGCTGTTGCTTGAGACACAGAAAACTGAAGAGAACAGAAAGGAAAGGGGATTTAAAGTAAAGAAGACTCTCTCTTCGTCTGAGAAACTCACAGTTTGTTAGCTTGTTACAAGGGAAATGGAGAATTTCACAAGGCATATTCCATACCTACTCAAAACAACACGCCCCCACAATGCAACACCAGTTCGAACTGAAAAAACATGGCAGGCCCTACTTCTATGTTACACATTTTGTTCTTTTTCTATCCTGCGTTTTGTCTGTCACCACCCTCATTTACAAAGATCAGCTGGATGTTCACATACTAGGTTCTTTGTCTAACCCTTCGGTCATTGGTGTCACCACCATCTGAAAGTTGGGCCCATACACTCCGCGACTTTCCACCTCCACTGCTGCAATCCTCCTCACAACCTGCCACTGTCTTCAGTATCTCTGATTGCAGTAACGGGCAGTTCTCCTTGAGGTTGGCAAAGCCATCTGACACCATTACAGCTGCAGTAATGATGCCCAAAAGAGAATAAGAAAACAGTATCAAGCACCAACAATCCATTACTTATTGAACATTGAGCGTATACAGAAATATATACTGTACAGCAGTTGTTAATAGCAGCAATTTACATTATGTAATGCTGTTAAGTTTCAAGTGATTTAGAAATGTTATTCATGTCATAAAACCCTGACACACTTCCCTGGCGGGAACATCTTCTATCTAAATACCACATCAATTACCGACATGGGAGAATTAATGGTCATTGAGGAATTGTATTAGGCGAGATGCATGAGTTTTAAACACCATTGCCTGGCTACACAGATGTATGAAGTGAAACATAAATGCCATGGCAGTTAAATTTATGCACTCCAAAGCTACATCCAACACGGAGGCCCTTCTCCTACCACCACCAAGTGATAATTGTGCACAAATTTATGCAGAGGACTTATTTCTTTACTGATCTTCACCTCCAGATTTCACCAAGGTCCTTAGCCTATCCCCTCATTTGACAACTGTGTTTATTTTGACAGCCATGCAATTCTCAATATAATGACAGCTACAAGAAATTACAAAGGGGAAACTAAAAATTACCTGCAAGGTTTTCAGCAGCAAATTTTAGGCAAACAGCTTTTAACTCTGTTGCATGATGACAGTCAGCCATGGTAAGGATGCTGGCAACAGAGTTCACAGATATATCCTTGCAGAGATGAGACCCACACATCAATTTGAGTCTGTCCAGACCATACCTGTCTGCCGCAGCTAACAACTTTGTTGTTAATGTTTCAGATATGGAGGAGACAAGAGATGAGCTGGACGTCACCATGTTCACATCTTCAGTGAGAGTATCTCGGTAAACAAAGTGCAGCATAGCCTGTAGGGAATCACATAAGAAAAAAAATAAAGAAACACAAACCAACAAGAACACAAATCCTGACCCAAAATGCTTTTATAAGGCACAATCTTAGGGGTTATCACCTTGAAAACCTTTGGTTCTAGATCAGAAATGACAATCTCTTTTTCATCTTTCTCTACGCCATCAAAAAACTTGGATCGGAAAAAAGGAGATCGGGCAGACAGCACCAACTTATGAGCATGAAATTTTTCCCCTGCCACATTAAAAATAACATCTGAACCTTCCATATTATCGAGCATCATGCCAAAATGAGCTCCTATATCAGACTCTGGAACCTGAATTGAGTTTAACTGGGAACAATCTGTTGCAGAAACCACTACTCCAACAGTACAATTGATTTTCAAGCAATCATCCTTAAGGTAATCCGATGTTTCAAGCATTGCCCGTCTGAAAAATCGCTTGTATCCCCTGTAATAAAGCAAACAGGACAGTATTAACATCCAAGTACAAAAGTTGCTATTCAATGACTCGTGTGTGTGTGTGTGTGTGTGTGTGCAGGACAGTATTAACATCCAAGTCCAAAAGTTGCTATTCAATGACTCGTGTGTGTGTGTGTGTGTGAAGTTAGGAAAAATGGGAGATTGAAATTAAAATATATCGGACCTTTTACATATCAACATCAAGGTGAAGGAGGCAAACATACAATGGATATAAAAGAGACAAAGCAGGAGAAGAGAATAAAAACTAAGGGGGCTGTTGAAAAACATGAATCAAAACTTTCTGCTAAAAGGCGTCATGCAAAAGATTTGTCCTGCAACAGCAGAGACATGAGCTAAATTGAAATGTTTGTTCATTTGCTGCTCGCAACTTTAATTTATAAATATTGATCACTCACGATTGCCCAACAATAAAATCAAAATCTCTATGAGCAATACAATGAGACTGAAGTCACCCTTTTCACAGTTCTTTGTAGCCTGATACAGTCAGCGTTGGGTTTTTTTTCCACCAGTAATGATCAATAGTTAGTAAAAACTCCATAAAGAAAATCCACCCTCAGCTTTTCAAAGACCTCCAATGCATTCCCCACATGTTAACAGGCACTGCCATAGGATAAGAAGCCACATGAGCCAATTGGCTATTGGTTCCTCAAAGTGTGAATCAGAGATATAGTTCAATTGATCATACACAGAGAATCCAAAGAAATTTGAGTGCTCAGCAACTAATTTCTAAATCAATCAAGAAAAGAGTGTCAACTCAGGCACAACATTATAAAATTTAACCAAGTTGGCAGTGATGAGAAGTTGATCTACAAACCTTAGGAAACTTGGATTGAACTTGTCAATCTTATGTGCATTACACTCCAGCAAAAATGATAATAGATATACAATTAGAATTGAAAAGGAAGCTGGATGAAATCTTCAAAAAATTTATCATGTGAATCTTAAACCTTGAGTTAACACAAGCAGGAAGTTGACAGAAATACAGAAGAAACAAAATAAAACAACAGCCTTGAATACAGCAAAAGCTATGTAAAATCATACTAGAAAGCAGGATTAGAACCCTAGTACTATAAAGATGCAAACTCTGGTGTTTTCTTTCTGTTCCTGACAAGTAACTAACCTTCAACACCTATTTACAGAAAGTATACATAAAGAAAGTGGAACACTCTGAAGAGAAATATTTATCAAAGGAATGAAAACCATTAAAGAAAACGAAAACAAAAAGATGAAAGGGAAAAAAGCAGGATGCAGGAAACTAGATGCTAAGATTGAGCAGGTACAAGAGCTTCAATATGTTAAGAGTAGAACATATAATAGGAGGTCTAGAAAACTTATATTAAGATGCACAGTACAAATTTTACATACACATAGTGAAATAACATCCCAAGTTTAAGGAGCCCTTCTTTACCAAACCATCAATTCCAAACCTCCAGCAACTGAAAACTGCTTCCATTTTGAATTGTACAAGTTCATGAATCTTTTGCATGGCAAATATTAACATAGATCCAGTAAAGTCTACAACAACCAAAAACTTCAGAAGACTTGAGCAGCATTTAACATTCTTCATTATCTGGTGTGTACTTTCCATACTCAAGAGTGGTTTCTATAAAAGGCAAACTAATCACACTGTTGTTACAGCAGTAGTGGGGGTCATTTCAATTTTAACATGAGTCTATAACTGATATGGCCTCTAGGATTTGAAGTATAGAAAAAATCACAGTGATTCAGTATACCTTAATGATGAATGGAGGGAAGAACAGATTCTGCATTACAAACATAATCCCTTCCAAAATGGAGGGAAGTTCCAATTCAATAGAATCAGAACTAAACTGAATAAAGAGCTCATTAAAGGTAGGTTTATTCAATTCAAAGAACACCATCAAGCTCTAGAATAAAACAGCAAACTTGTAGGAATTACCCCTGTAGCTCTATCCTACAAGACAAAAATCCACTCCACAGAAAAAGAAATTGTACACATCATATGATGTCCAATTCGCCAATAGCACAACTTTAACCATGGATAACTAATACAAACACCAGTTAGACCAAAATGCAGTCAATATGCACCCCATAATATCACCTTAACAAAATGCTTCAAGATTTCCACACGTGTACAGAAAAAATACAAGCTAAAGACATCAGAGCGATATCTTATTTCTCTTCTCTTCCTAATTAAATATCCCAATCAAGTACCAAAGCAATTCAACATCAACAACACCTAATATATCAATTCAGCATTTCTATACAGAAATTTTTCATCAAACTACCTCTAGAATCAACCTATCAAACACGTAACAAAACGACACACCATTTTAACCAAATAACACAATCCAACGAACAACCAATTTTTAACATCAAGAACAACTTGCACACAACAATGCCTCTCAACCATCGTCACACATAAGCTAATCACACTAAAAAAAATAACCCATCTAATAGAATCCAACCCTCACAAAAACCAGTCAAACACATACCCAGAAAAACCCCATCATCTACATTAACAAAAAGAATCACTCTTTCCAGCACAAAATCAAACCTCCACACGCCATCACACAATCAACAGAAATTTACCCTCACGCAGCCCAATTACAACTAACGAACAAATCAAATACGCAGACACGAGGGAAAAAAAAACACCCACATAGAAAAAAACTAAAAAAGGAACCAAATGTATTACCACATGCTGCCACGATACTTGAGCGTATAAGGCCCACTCTCAAGCGACCGATCAAAATGACTATGAACTTTATGTTTCCCTTTACCACTTTGATCAACAAGCGTCAATTCAAACAAAGCCCTAACATCCGTCCCTTCGCTAGCCAACGCGATAAAAACCGAAACATGAGCTGAACTATCCTCCGGATTTTTACCATCGGGGTAAAAGTAAATCGCCCATTGATACCCTCCCACCGTAAAATTATCGCTCGCGATGTGTTTGCCTACTCCCATTCCTTTCGCTAGCGAGTACCCTTGGATTACGAACTTGTGCGAGCCATTTACCGTTTCGGTTACGGACCGGGAGGAGGTTGGCGAGACTAGTGGGTTCGGTTCGGTCATCTTGAGAGACTATGATTCATGGAATTAGGGTTTTTTGGTTGTGATTGCAGAAGATTGAATGGGCATTTTACAAGGTGGGAGGATAGTCTAAAGCCTAGCTCAGGGGATAATATTAATGGGGGGTGGAGGAAATGACCGTGGTGGGCTGGAGGAAGGGGTGGGTTTTGATGACGTGGTGGTTGTTTATTGGATGGGTTGAGAAGTTTGGAGGTTGGTGGTAAGAAAGTAGAAAGGTTTGTTTTTTGTTAATGGTACCGTTTCGCATGTGTTTAGCGTCGGAGATTAGTTTTTAAAATATTATTAATTTAAAAATATATTAAAATAATATTTTTATTTTTTAAAAAAAATTATATTAAAATAATTTAAAAATATTAAAAAAATAAATTTTTAATAAACAAGGTTGAATTTCAATTTCAAAATGGGAAGTGGGATTTCTAGATGAAGATGATTGATGTTGTTACAAAATGCATCCTGTAGAGTGCCCTCCACTTGAATGAGATTAGGTTGTACTTGAGATTATAATAAAGATTGTTTTTTTATATATTTTTTTATTTTAAAATAATTTTTTTTTATTTTTTAAAAATTATTTTTAATATCTATACATAAAATAATTTAAAAATATATTAATTTAAAATAAAAAAATTCAATTTCTTTCAAAACCATTTCTAAAATATAATGAAAACACTATTTTAACTGCATGTCAATTTTAGGTTATTAAAAATAAAATTATTTTATTATTTTAATACGAAGGTTTTGATAAAATGGGTCAAATCTAATCAGAGTAATTTTTTAATTTTTTATGTTAAATTCAGTTGGCCCTCAAATCATGGAGTGTTTATGTTATATTTAGGGTATGCTTGTTTCTTGCAAAATGATTATAGAAAAATTATTTTTTAAATTTTCATGTGTTTGTTTGTCATTATAAAAGTTGGTCATTAGAAAATACTTTATAGTCAAAGAAAAATTTAGCTTGGTTTTCAGGAAAGTGTTTTTCTTTTATTTTGGACGAAAAACACTTTCTGAAAATTGTGGAAAAATTTAGAAATGTCATATTATTTGCTGATTATATCAAATTTGGTCCTCAAACTTTTGATTGCTATATATATTTTGTTTTGAATATTTATTTTTCAATTCCATTCCTTAAAATTTAATTTTTATATTAACTTTGATCCTTATTTTTATAATTGTTATTTATTTTTTCCTTATTATTTTTTAATTGAAATTTTTTTTATATTAAATTTGGTCCTCATTCTTTTTATTGTTACTTATTTAATTTGAAATAAATTATAAAATGTTAATTATTATTATTTTAATTTCTTCATCTTTTAATTTTTTTATTTTTTAGATTTGATCTCTATTATTTTGATTATTATTTATTTTATTTGAGATAATTTATGAAATTATATTTTTTTTCAATTTCATTCTCATTCAACTTTTTAATTTGTAAGATTGGTTTCTTATTATTTTAATAAACTTGAAAAAAAATAAAATATTAATAAGTTATTTTCCAGCTCATTTTCCACATAACCAAACATTGGAAAGTGTTTTCCAATTTATTTTCCATTACACTACCAAGCATCGGAAAATAATTCACTTTTCATAGAATTTATTTTCTTGAAATTCACTTTCTAGCAAATAAACGGGGGTAGCTTTTACAGGGGAAATTGGGCATCCGTAGAATAACATTGTTTTGAAAAATATTTGATAAAATATTATATTGTTACTTTGTTGCATTTTAAAAACATTGTACTTAGTAAAATTTGTTATTTTTAAGTATGATAATTATTTTTTTCACGCTAAAATATTAAATGTTGCATTTCTAAAGCGTAATAAGGCGAAAATACGTTATCATCTGGCTTAACTGATCGACAAGTACATGACGGTTAGTGAAATTGGTTAATTGATTCCAAAAGTAATAAAGAAAATTTCAAAATTGTCAAATTTAGGAGGCCTCAATGTGTTTTTTATATCTAAAGATCTAACGGTCCGCGTTGCGACGCAATGACTACGTACTATAAGAAAAACAACATCTAAAAACTTCTATAAATATTTGAGCATGATTTAATGGTCGGATAAAAAATAATAACTCTTATGATCTATTATTCTAATTTGACACAATCAAACCTTTCTTAAGTCTAAATTTATTCCATTGGTAAAAAAATATATTTATTAGGTCATCCATATAATATATTTGGAATAGATTCTCATTTAGTTATAACAAATCTATACTTGACTACTCAGAATCACCTATTACCACAAGCTGAACAAATATAATTGGACTTTTACTTTGTAGCACTTCAGAATCATGACATTTAGTAAATATCATGCTTAAGAAGCGCAAAAAAGTGAAAATATGTTATTTCATCAAATCATTTTCAAACGATGTTATCCCATCATTTTTTTATAATCAACTTGTTGATTTGACAAAAAAATAAATTTACGGTTATATTATTTATAGGAATTTTTTTTTGTTGTGGTTTAAAAAAATAAATTTTTTTAAAAATATGTATAATTAAAATTGTTGAGATAAATGTTTATATATCTTTATAAATAAAAATATATCTTCATAAATAAATAAAATATTATTTTAGCTTTTACAAATGAAACACTTAATTATTTTAGTATCTTTTGATTATTGGATATAAACTATCACAGTAACAAATATTCTCTTAATATGTACGATAAAATGTTCAGAGTAGCTGTTCTAACAGTGAGTGATACCGTTGCATCAGGGGCTGGGCCTGATCAAAGGTGTGGTATCAATTGTTGCTTCTTCTTTTTTCTAACATTTTAGCATCACCCGCACAGAAGCTTTCATGTTTTTTTTTTTTTTTTAATTATCGTGGAGTGTCCGGGCCAGCTTGCGCGCATCACGACTATTCCCCACGGCCACTGAACATCCTGCAAGTCCAGTGAGCAGGTAAGGCACCACGGGGTGATAGGCGTGCACATAGAGAATCGAACTCGAGACGGGAGCGGAACAAGTTACACAGTTGACCACTGAGCTAGACCCTTAAATGCGCTTTCATGCTTTCTTGATAGACTGATCAGTACCATTGATAGTTTCCTTGCTACCTCAAAACATACCATTAAAATATGATGATTAGCATTGTTTGATTTCTGTGACTGAACCTCTATTCAAGCTGCTTGTGGTAGTTTCGTTACTTTATTTAAAATCCAATATTTCGAGGTAATATACGTGTATGTCAAACCAAAGTTCATGGCATTCTGTCTTGTTTCCGTGTGACTGCACAATTAATTTCTATTTCTATGTTCCTGATTGTATCCAAGCTCTGAAAGAAAATAAGCTAAAAAATGTTTGGAAACTTGCAGCGGCCCAAGAGCAGTGTCAGTCTGAAATTCCTCATCAGAAAAACTAAGAGGAGCAAGAGTAGTCTTGACAGCTGTTGTCTCAGATGATGCGAGCAAACACAAGACTGTTCTGCAGAAATGGAGTTATAATGATAGAATGGATCTCATTCTTGACTTGAATGCAACATTGCAATATTTTCTTTTACCTTTTTTTTTTCTTCCTCTCCATCATTATCCCCTTCTGTAATGTTATATTAATTACTGAAGGTGGAACTGGCTTTACCCCAAGAGATGTGACTCCTGAAGCTACCAAGGAGCTGATTGAGAAGGAAACACCTGGCCTCCTTTATGTCATGATCATGCATGAGAGTTTGAAGGTACGTTATCCTCAAGCGTGTTCTTCCTACAGCTCAAAGCAGGAAATTATACACGAAACTGGTTATAGAACTAAGCTTTGGACTACCCTAAAATGGAGAAATGATTACAGTAATGTGTACACGAGGAAATATCCAGATTGAGTTTGCTTTTGAATCCAGTTAAGAGTTAATTTAGTTAAGTCCAGATAACTTGATGGGTAAAACCATGATTGAATTGACACTATCAAACTTGATAATGTCAGGTCAACTTTAATAATTTTTAAAATTTTTGTTTAAAATAATATTATTTTTCTTTGATGTTTCAAACATCAACGTTTCATTTTTTTTAAATAAACAATATCATTTGGAACAGATCCGGATTACCAACTAAATCATGAATGAAATGAAAACCTGCAACTCCAACCCTGGGTCAGGTATAATAATTTATTTTTCCAAGACAAATAATTCTACGTTATAGCTAATTGTGTAATATGTTAGAGCTCATAAAATAATTGCCTAGTTATAAGCAGGAACTACCAGTTCCTTGGTTCGCAAGTTACTGGCCACATCCTAAACTTGGTTCTCAAGTAATTAGCAAAAACGCTAACTTGATTCGCAAGTAACTAGCAAATTACTAAGACTACATATATACCCGCATGCACATATTATATAGCAGTAAACAGTTGGAGAAGTAGGCCAAGGAGAGAAAGGAAAGATGCAGATATTTGTGAAAACCCTAACTGGGAAGACTATTACTCTCGAGGTTGAGAGTAGTTACACAGTTGACAATGTCAAGGCAAAAATCCAAGACAAGGAAGGTAACCCTTTTTTGTTCTTCCCTTTTCATATCATATCATAAGCTTGTGTTGTTCTTTTTAACTAAGCTTGCCAAAGAAAACTGTGTGTAGATGGTCTAAATTTACATGGTGATTAATGTCGAATAGGAATTCCGCCGGAACAACAGAGGTTGATTTTTGCTGGAAAGCAACTTGAAGATAGCCGTACCTTAGCTAGCTACGATATCCAGAAAGGTTTGTTTCTCATTGTTCGTCAGAAAAATGCGAAGGGCTTCTGGTTTTTTGCAGTGATAGATTTTGTGAAAGGTTTTATTGATTTATCGTGGTTGGTGTTGTTGTTTAGAATCCACACTTCATCTAGTCTTGAGGCTTAGGGGAGGAAAAGGAGCTCCTAGCATGAAAATTGAGCCCTCCCTGAGGGAACTAGCTCGTAAATTCAATCAATACAAGCTGATTTGCCGCAGGTACACCTTCTGTCTTATCCTCGATGTTTAATATCCTAGAACTGATTAATGAACTCTTAGCTAGTGGGGCATACACATTGATTGACAAATTCTTGATTTAGAAAGTTAATATCATGCATGGATGGCCGTGTAGATTTTGTTTCATAGCCGGTTGAGATGCATTCCAAGAGTATAATCATCCCTTTTAAGATCACATTAACAGCTTATTTAAGCTAAACTCTCGGGATTAATTAAGGATCAAGAAAGTAATCCAACATGAACATGCAGACTTGTGATCTAGCAAACCAGTACTGATTGTTTTTTAGCTTACTGTTTTGGCTTGCTAGATGTTATTCTCGTCTGCCTCCCAGAGCTAAGAACTGCAGGAAGAAGAAGTGTGGCCATAGCAATGAGGTTATGATCAATTGTTTTTGCTCGATTTTCCATTATTTTCTTGTTTTGATTTCATTGTGCTGTCAGGACATGCTCTGATATCTTGTATTTTCTCTTTGCATGCAGCTGAGGCCTAAGAAGTTACCCCAGGGCTAATTAAATATGATCGTTTTGAAATTCAGGCCATCTAGTTTCTACAGTAAAATGCCCCAATCGAGATGCCTGCTTGCTGCTGAGCATTAATAACATTCAAACCTGTTATGGATTGAAATTTAGCTGTTTATCTATGTACTTTTGCGATCTAGCTACATAAAAATGGATCTAATTGAAAATATTTAGTACACATCGAGGACGAAATTGATGGACGCCAGGCAACTGGTGGACGGCAATATTCAAAATAAAAGGGTCTTTTTGCAATCAATTCAATAAATAAAGGATTACCTTAGCATTATGCAACTTTAAGAAACCGGATCACCTTTTTCACTCTTAAGAGCAACTACAGAAATAGAAAAAGGAGGGACTCGCTTTGCAAAATAAAAATGAGAGAGCATGACGGATCAAAAACAGCCAAAATAAGTGCAAAAGCGACAGCAGAAAGACCACCCAAAGCTTGAAAGTCTTCGGGGATAACTTCAAATCAGTCCCCATTCCACAGCCTCTTTCTCAATTAAGTCCCCAATCTGTACGTCTAACCGTCCTCAACGCATCCGTTAATCACCAACACATTCCTAAAATTATTCATACTCTTACATATGTTGTCTTTATGAGCTGGTAACACTTTTTTTACAATTTATTTTTTTTCTTTTCCAAAATTAAACTTTAACCAGAAAGAGTTTTATTCGAGTTTAATTATTATTTTAATTTTTTAATATAATTTAATTTCAAACCTGGAATCCAGGATTAACTTTCTGGGCTGAGCAGAGTGTAGCAATTATGACCTAATTGACAAAATGCTTGGGCATAAATGCAAACAGAAGGGCAGATCGGGGACTTTATTTGTTAAAAATACATACTAGGGACCTAAAGGATAAAAAGGGTGTCTTCTAGGGACTAATATGAGCCTACCCAACCTTTCTAAGACTCCCAAATCTATTCGGGAATAAATCCCCTTCCCCTTTCAATGCAAACCCTAAAAAGTACCCAATTTCTCCAGCTATAAATATAGTCTCATTCTCTCTCTCTCTCCTTCGCGAATCTTCTCTGATCCATCAAATTCACTCTATCTTCTCTCTCTCTCCAATTACCGCAACTCGCTACTTGGGATTCCCAATCTCACAGCCAAAGAGTTACGGTTTTTGAAGCTGCTTGTTACCGAACTGGAAAGGAGCCGTCGTGGAGAAGACGAGAAGGAGAAGCAGACGGGTTATTGTAAAATTACGGTTTTGCCCTTGTGATCTCGAAGAGCACAGATAAAAACGAATTCTGGATCCATGCCAAAGGTCTGTTCAAGCAGAAGTTCTAGCTTTTTGATTGCTTAGCTTGCCAACATTAGGGTTTTGTGATTTTGTTTCAAATTACAACTCTTCCATTCCTTCTTGCTGTAATGCGATTAGGTCAGCGAATGTAGAGAAATTCCATCGACTTAGCGTAGTAGTACGGTGAGACTTGACCGGGTGAAAATTTTGGTTTATAGGGTAATTAATGTGGCTATTTGTAATTTTTTATGTTACCAGAGCGGAGTTGGTATTAGTACGTGGAGTATCCGCAGCAGTAGCTGTCCCATAGGTGCATTGATTGGTTGATGAGGTGTTGATTTACGTGTGCCTTCTGTGTGCTACTCGTCGAGCTTGGTAGTGGTCAACAGTTTCGAAATCTTTAGATATTCTTGAAAGGAAGGGGAAAAGATTGGTCGTTCGATAATCGTATATGTAGGAGAGGTTTGTGGAGCTGAATATGATCTGGTGTGGTATACTGGGATAGAGGATAGTGTTTTCATTAAAATGGAGGGAGAACATTGCCTTGCATAGCGCATCAGCTCTTTCTTTTCTTTTCTTTTCTTTTTGTGGGTTTGTTGAGTGTTGACTAGGGGTGTTTTTATAGTCCAGTTTGGCTGGCAATTTATTTATGCTACACATGAGCAGTATAACCAAAAAATTGTCTAATCAATTAGCTCATCATTTTCGAAAAGCTCTGGGAGCTTATTTCTGATGGGTAGTTGTTGAGGTTGTATCATAACTCTGAAAAAGGTATCACTAGTTGGATGGGTTCCCTAATATAAGGGGCTGTTTATTGAAATTCTCGTCCTATGAATCATATGTGATTTTTAAGCTGCCAAGTCTCCTTGTTGCTTGTTCGAATTTTTCCCAATGTTTTGTATGGTGTTTGGAAGGATGGTCATTATAGAATCCCTTGTTTCCCTGAGGTTTAAATAGATCCCCCCAATGTTTACCTTTTCTGTTGATTATAGAATATCCATTGACCCCTTCAAAGTATAGTGGCCTTAGAAAAGATAGTGAATTGATGTGTAAATCTAATGTGCTATAAAATGAAGGAAATAAGCATTGAATGCCCACTTGTTTGTTCAGATGTTGCCTATAGCGTGAATTTTTTATATGAGTCATGCTATTCATGACCCTTGGTGTGATCATTTGTTTACTCTATCTTCAGCAGCAGTTTTGTTATTCAAATATCTTGTTCTGTAGATACTTGGATTACAGTATAAATTTACAAGTAGCTACTTGATGCATTCTTTGTTTATATACTGAAATGCTTTTTTAAAGGCATTTGATAGTTATGAAGCATTTATCTCTTGTGATAAATAACATGCAGTTGGTGGTTCACCTTCTCATTAAACATTGACCCATGGATCCAGAAAGCAAGAAGTTTGGAAGAGGTAAGAATTAGTTTTTAGAATATTTTTGGCTTGTTGCCCGTTACCCCTACCCCTACCCCCTCTTGATTTTAATGGTTGATGAGTGTTGTGTCCTAGGGTTATCATCATTACTCATTTCAAATCATTCCATACCTGGGTCATTCTATCTGAACATGGAGATGTAGGTATCTTGTATTGATGTTACAACCTGATGTTACAAATATTTTTGAGGCCAAGTATAATTTTTTTTGCTCTCCTCCCAACCAAACCAAAATTATACTTATACCAGAGCTGAAACAATATCTCCAAGTCTATCATCTACCACGTCATCCAAAAGAAAGTTAAGGCCAGCAGTCCTGTACTGTAACTGTGAGAAGTGAAGAGAATATGGTTGGAGGTTCATGTGGGGTTTGAAAATTGCTGTAAATCTTATCCAAGAGCATAATATTTAAACAAATATATAAGACTAAAAGATTGTAGGTAGAATTGATTATTAGGTCTATAACCATAAATTAAGTATACTTGGCCAAAAACGGAGAATGATTATGAAAATATTCAAGGGCACTTCTGAAATTCTCCATTTAGAAACATCAAATATAAATCATCTTCCAAAACGGTTTAAATTCTTTAGGAGGGATGAAAAAACTAGGTATTTTTTTAGCAATGTGCCTTATTGATCACTGACTTGGTAATGGCTCATCTCATAATAATCTTTGTATAAATTCATTCATGTGATTGCATGTAACGCTTGCATATGCAACTGAGCTTTATCTCTACCCCCTTGTTTTTATGAATCAAGAAAAAAACTCATCTTACCCCCATTCAGACTTGTGCATTCAGTTGACCTGCTCAATTTATCATTTCTAAATATCTGAAAAAGGAAACACCAGATGTCAAGCTGTCTTTATTTATTCAAAGCAATGCAAGTATTTTTTTCCCCCTAATGTCATTTAAATACAATAAACATCCTTCATCCACTTGAAGAAGGGAAGGGACAAGAAGGTATTCATAAAGAAGGAGCTCAGAATGTGAAATGAATATATAAGTGAAGCTTGGAGAAAAAAATTGAGGTTTACCTGATATTTTGTTGCATGCACTGATGAGATGGTGCCCTTTTGAAACTTCAGGACCAAGAGAGCTGACTGGTGCCGTTGATCTTATAAGTCACTTCAAATTGTTGCCCCACCATGAATTTTTCTGCAAGAGGTCACTTCCTTTGTCAATTGCAGACACGCATTATCTTCACAATGTGGTGGGAGACACTGAAATAAGAAAAGGAGAAGGGATGCAACTGGATCAGCTTATCCAGAATACCTCCAGAGATAGTAATGCACACATAGAGCCCTTTGACCTAGATGTACTTAGGGAGGCCTTCCAACTGAAGGAAACTACTCCTATAGATTTGCCTTCTGTAAGAAATCTATCTTGCCTTTAATTTTGTGGGTTTATCAGTCACTTTAGTTTAGTGTTGCAAAATTGGCATTGGTTCATAACACCAATGTATTTTGACATTTAGTACTATTTTGTTTGGTGTCCCAATGTATTTTTATTTATTTATTTATTTTTCCCATCCTCTTTAGGCAGAGAAGGGGACTCCTACCATAGCCGGGAAATCAAAAGTTGAGTCCAAGGACAAGGATAGGAAGCATAAAAAACACAAAGAGAGAGATAAGGAGAAGGAGAAGGAGCACAAGAAACGTAAACACCGTCATAAAGATAAAGACCGAAGTAAAGACAAAGACAAGGAGAAGAAGAAGGATAGAAGTGGACATCATGATTCTGGTGCTGACCATTCCAAAAAACACCACGATAAGGTTAGAACTTACTACTTGTTTGCAGCTACTGCTTGAACATGACGCAGCCTATAAAATCATAGTTAAATTTATAGACTAAGTTACTTTTGTATGGTGTTTGGCATCTATAGTAAACAGTTCAACTTCCTATGTGCACAATAACTCAAATCTCTATTCAAATAAATGTCACATTCACCATTGACAATTAAAAACTAGTAAATTTGCTGATGGCTAGGAATGAACTGCAGTGATTGGTGATTTTGACATTAAATGTTTTATGCTCAATGTCATTGCCAATATGGACTTTGTTGTTGTATGATTTCAGAAAAGGAAGCATGATGGAGATGAAGATTTCAATGATGTGCACAAGCACAAAAAAAGTAAGGTAATGTATATTTGTTTGAAGTAATGGTGATTTTGCAGTATGTCCAGTCTCATCTCTCTCATTTTTGTTATGAATTACTTGGCTGCTTTTCATTTCTTAGTCCCCCGTTCTCCTTAAATAAGCTCTCTGTTTTGTATTTTGTTCTCTTGCAGCATAAGAGCTCAAAGATAGATGAAATTGGTGTGATAAAGGTAGCAGGCTGAAACAGTTGCGTACTATAGTTCATTTTTGTTTGAAGTGGTTGTTGTTGACAGTTTGGAAGGGGTTTTGACTTGAAGTTGTCCATTGTTTTGAGGTAGATACTTTATCAGAATATGATTTCTATCCTTCTTTTAATTTGATGTATGAAAACTAATTTTGTGAATGTGTACCCATCAAACTCCAGAGACTCCTCCAAAATAAACAAGTAACAGATTTATATTGAATCATTCCACTTGCTCAAGCTGATTTAAATCATTCCTCTTTGAAAGAAAAAAGGAAGTTCTCCTTGGGCATAATCTAAAAAGTTTGGTGAATAAATAATAACCATGGATGATTTCTTGTGAGGTACCCAAACAAAGTAGCCTCTCATCGTCAACACTCTGCATGCTCTTTCATCTCCAGAGCATTACTATGTCGTTTAGTAGCATCAATTATGTGATATAAGTATAGCGGTGATAATCACTTTTGTTATTTTTCATCATTACCATTAAGGTGTTTCTAACATTTCGTTCTCATTTTTATGCAGAGTAGGTTTTGAACTGACTGAAAATGTGAAGATGGTGAATTCACCAGACAAGAACATTTGCATGCCAGGTTGAGATTTGCTGAAAATGGAACTTTGTATCATAACAATGGTCTAGTATAGTTGCTGGTAATAGGGAAAACTTCCCTTAGTTCTTATGGTGCATTGGATATTTCCTCGTGTACACATTATTGTAATCATTTCTCCATTTTAGGGTAGTCCAAAAGCTTAGTTCTATAACCAGTTTCGTGTAGAATTTCCTGCTTTGAGCTGTAGGAGGAACACGCATGAGGATAGAGATTGTGTATATTGATTAATTCCTTTCTTCCCCGAACAATTGACATGCTTCTTAGATAACCAATAGGATCTTAATGGGGCTAGGGTTTTTGCATGCTGTCTTGAATGTTCTCTTCAGTCGGGCGACATTCGTGTAACCGAACTGCAGAACTAGGGGAGATTATAGTTAGGAAACTGGGGAAATTTTTGTTAATGCTGATGATTCGTTTTGAGGTCAACTAGGGAATGATACTATCTTGTAATATATAACGAGCAAAATGGGACTGAGTGGGAATTCAAAGCTCTTAATGATCACAGAATAATTTCGGGACTGAAACTCATTGATGATTGATTGGTGCGAGCTGTGTTTGTACCCTAGCAAATCCCTGAAATGTGTCAGTAATGTTATCTACTCAGATAGTAATTTGATTTTCATCTTGTTTTCTGATTCTTTTGAGAGCAAAACTCAAGACTTGTAACTGTTGTTGGTGGCTTTGCTTCTTTTTATTGTTAGACTTGACCATTACCCTCTCTAACCTTAGCAGCCACTTGAAAGCTGAAAGGAGTCGAAGAATAATTCCATTTATTATAGTTTATATTCTATTATTTATAAAATTAATTTCACATTATTTATTGAAAAATATTAATTTATGTAATACTTTATTTGTGAAAAATACATAGAAAGAATGCATCAGACCACACGACGTGCTCCTGTGCAAATGTATTTTACTATTATCATGCAGAAACCTGAACACATCTGCAGCTACTCTTCCATTTTTCTAGCAAAGCATGGACGGGAGCTTGTGTTTTCCAACAGCTTGGTCATCTTCTCAGAAGCTTCTGCCCGCTGTATTTTCAACTCTTCATTTCTTCTCAGCTCCAGCTGTAATTCTTCTTCCAACATCTCCTTCTCCGCCCCCTTCAGATCTGCATTGAAGACGCTTTGCTGATATTCAAGAATCATACTCTGAATTTCATGCATTCCAGCCTCTCTGATTTCTAAGAGAGTTTCCTTCTCGTGGGTTACAGCCTGAAGTGCAAGTTCCATTTCCTCCACAGATTTGGATCCCTTCTGTATATCCGTTTGTACAACTTGCATTTCACTCTCTATCTTACCCAACTTTTTACTCAAAACATCAAATTCTTTCTTTATAAGACCAAGATTTTCGCGGGACAGCTTCATTTCATTCTGTATCTTGGTTTTCTCTTCCTCGGACTTCAATAACTCTGTAGCTTTACCGCCTAATTGCCAATTTCTCTGTGAGGTGTCTACATTCTCAATGTTATCTATGGCAAAAAGGACCTTTTCACTCTCCTGTCTCTGATTCTCCTCCATAAGTTTGGATTTCAAAACTGCCAGTGCGTTCTTCAATTCAATTTCAGATTGTTGAATCCTTCCCATGGTGGCCTCAGATTCTTCCTTGCAAACTTGAAGGCGAGCCAACTCTTCTTTCTTTTTCTCAAGATATGACGTTGAAGCATTTACCCTTGCCTTTGCTCTGTGTTCTCGCTGTTCAAAGTAGGCAATTGATGAAGCAAAACTTGACACGGAATATCTCAGTGCTGATAACTTCTTATCTACAAGAGCTCTTTTCTCTTGCATTTCAGAGGAAAGTAGCTCAAGGGATCGAAACTCTTCCTGTTTTATCAAGAGCCCTTCTTCTGTTACTTCAATTTCTCTCAGAACTTTATCAAACTCAATGAAAGCTTGTTCCGTGTTCAGTGGAGATGCAGGAGACTGAAGACATTTCTCTCCATCAACTTCCATACTGTTCTGTTCATCAGAAGAAAGCAATCTTCTCAGTTCATCCCTCTCATGCATAGCTATCTCATACAAACCCATCAGCTTTTCATTTTCTTCATGCGTTTCCATAAGCTGCTGCTCTAGGTTCTCAACTGTTTTCATCTCCCTCTCACTTGCGTTGGCAAGTTCAGGAGGAGTATCATTATCATGAACTTCCATGCCATTTTGTTCGCTCTCATCATCATTCACGTTCTTGTAGTTACTTTTTGAAGCTGCCCGTTCATACATTTCAATGAGACTATTTTTTTCCTCAATCAAAGCTTTTAGTTTTGACTGTAGCTCCTTGTTTGCCTCAATAAATGTTTCAAGCTTCAACTGCAGCTCATTATTCTCCGTAGACAATGTAATAGCTTTTTCATGAGCTTCAGCTTCTTGTTGACTTGCTGCGGCAATGGCATCAACCATTGTTTTGAGCTCCACATTGACAACTGATGCATCAGTTGACAAAGGAAGCTCAAGTTGCTCTGTTTTCTCGTTTGTGGCTCTAAAAAATCTCTCTTCTTCAAGTTTCATCATGAGATCATTGACATGCCTACAAAATAATCTAGTCAGGCAGACAGCATTTCAAAATAGTACAGTACATTCGCACATACACACTGCTTATTAGGTATTTGAGTCTACATAAACGTACATTCATCATCAGCTGTGTAATCATGCTGGAGGTAAAGTAACCAAACTTGTTCATTGAAAAATTAAATCAATTGACAGTTTGAAAATTTTATCAAGTGAAAGAATTAAGAGTCAATCCATTACCTTTCTAGTCTTTCCTTCTCTTCAAAACAGAAATCCAACTTCTTAAGGAGCAAGTCAATTTCGGCCTGGTTTTGAATAACCTATAATACATAAATAAAAAATCTGTCACGTTGTATCAAATGAAAGCCGCATAAAAGTTTGTGAACAAAGAAGTAGAGTGGCGGACCTGTATGCGAAGGAATTCGTTCTCCTCATTAATTGAAGATTGACAAGGTGATCTTGGTTCCTGTGTCAACAATAGTTATTTATATCCATAAAGTCTTTGGTGCTAAACCATGCATGAGTAATACAAACACCAAAGCATGCATAGTTCGTAAGATAATTCAAAAACATACACCAAGCACTTGCCATTATAATATGATTATCTAGAAACAAATTTGTAATTTCAAACTGGATCATTCTAAAATCAGGAGGCAGAATTTCTGCTTTTCTTTCTCTTTGTTTTTTTGGTAAAGATGGTGGATCCAAGCAAGAATTCCTCAGCAAAACTATCGTTGTAACATCCCGGGGATGGATGAAAAATGCAAAATTCTGAAATCTACAGTGCTGAATACAATATTCTCTGAATATCATATTACAACGTCATTCATTTTGTGCTACAGGATGGCTGCAGGAGAGAAATACCATCTAGGAACTTCTTATGCAAGCAGTTAGCCTGAATTTGAAGTTCGAAATATA
Organism: Populus nigra; assembly: GCF_951802175.1. Taxonomy (NCBI): domain Eukaryota; kingdom Viridiplantae; phylum Streptophyta; class Magnoliopsida; order Malpighiales; family Salicaceae; genus Populus; species Populus nigra. The sequence goes on from NC_084858.1 coordinate 3,198,233, forward strand.
ATTATCTCTACAATGAATAAATAGAAATGCAACTACTGAAATCATACTATTTTAAAAAGTTTTTGAGGTGAAAACCAAACAAAGAACTCTTGCAACAATGAAGAAGAAGCTAGCACCATCATCACCAGACTTTCATGAAAGAGTACAACCCATTAGCTTATTTTACATCCCATCTCAATAAATGTAATCAAAACTGATACGCTAAGAGTTAAATATATATGCCAAAGTGGTTGCACTGTTGTGAAAAATGCTTTGGAAGATACATCTGCTTGAATTGTACCTGACTCAAAATTGTTGGATCATCATGTACTGCTGCTGTCTTCATGTCTAAGCTAGTTTTCTGTAGTCGAAAGAAATTAAAAAAACTCACAGTTAATGAGAAAAAAAAATTCTAAATGTAGCCATGCATTTTCAAAGTTCACAGTAAAGCTTTTGAAGAACCTGAACTGCCAAGGAATCTGATTCATGCATAAGTTTCCAATCCAGTGCTTCTAGTAACTGCATATACAATCAGAAGATGTTTTAGAAAGGATAATTTGACTGAAAACAGCTTAAAACATGTTTAGACATTGTTTCCTCTACCTTATTCTGTAAGACCATGATTTGTTCATTCATCATCACCCTCTCACCTTCCTCACAAAATGACTTTAATCTGTGAAGTATAGCCAAAATAAGCATCCCCATTTAACGGGAAATGATTTCAGAATATATCTTGGACATAAAAATATTACTTGAAATCTGTTCTTTGCAAACAAAAAGATATAAAAAGAATATTCATGAACTAATCAGGTGCATTCCTGTTTTATCAGGTTCAGTTAGTTGGAAATTACTGTTTATTGCTAGCAGAGATGTTTGACCTTGGTTTTAGTTGCTAATATTATTAACTTTTTTTAGCCTAATTTTGACATAAATCTACATCCAGCTCGAATTTCATTGAATTGACAACCAATGTATATGTATCGAGACCAATATAATTTGCCACTTTACTGAGAAAGAGAGTTACAGAGGCTGAAAAAGACATGCCTTCTAATTTCTTCCTTTAGACGCAAATTTTCTGTGGCAAATCTTGTGACTTCTTGGTTGCGATCAACCTGGGTTCGTAAAACTTCAATTTGCTTCAGATGCTCCTCCTTTTCTTTCAACAAGTGTGTTTCAGCTGAAATCTTTCCAGCAGAAACTGCCTCTAGCCTCTTAACTCCTGCCTCTCGGAATCGTAGTATCATTTTTAAGCTTTTTATCTCATCCTCTCTCTGTTTGGTCTAGTGCATTCCAAAAAAAAATCAGAAACAATTTCAGATCATTAATTAAATCCAAACAATATGTTTCGCACATACCAGTTGCATAACTGCTTGATTTTCAGCTGTCAATGCCTTCAAAGCTATGTCCTTGTCCTTTTCTCTTCTAAAAGCCCCGACAAGGGCAACTTCATAATCTTTCTTCTATAAAAGTACAGCACAAAAAGAATTTTAGCTGAGAGTCATTCAACAATTCTGTGTTAAATAGTCAAGGTTAAGAACAAGCGACGGGTACCTGAGACATCCTATTTTCAGACATAAGCGGACTAGAGGATCCATGAAACCCTTCCCACTTGAAACTTCCAGGAGATCCGAGAAAGCTTAAGGATGAAGTATCACTATCTAGATTTTCAGCTTCCCCATTGACTAAACTACGCAGTCGAGACACTTCTTTCTGAAAGTATATGAACACAGATGCAATCATAAGCAGTCAAGATGGAAAACCTAACCTTGTCGCTTTCCTTGGAACAATATTGAGTTATTTTAGGTAACAATTATCTAATAATGTTACTAAAACAATGTACAGTGTTATTTTAGCTTTGAAATAAGAAAGGCCTCGTAAGATGAGGGAATCTCATTTGAGCACAATACCTTAAGTTGTTGAATTTGCAAGCGCATCACAATAACGTCTCCTGATGCATCTTCGTTAACAATTGCCTGGAGGAAAAGTAAAGCAGTGACTTTCTGTGTGCATAGCAATGGCTGACATTAAGAACTTACCATGTACCAATAAAATGTTTTGGAAAGCCCCACCAACAACTTCAATTGGGACTTTTTTTACTATAAGGGAAAGAAAAGTATGTGCCAAATTTTAATCTTTTACAATAGTATCAGTTACAGAAGGCTAGGCTTCGCTATTTCATGATCGCTGGTAACCAGGTATAGATTATACACAAACTTAAAAGCAAGATCACATACATTATTTTTTATGAATTTTGCTCGTTGTGCAAACTTCAATGTGCTTAACGTCTCCAAAGAACAACTGCAAGGGACCCAAAAAAAATATTATACTGAAATGTGAACACCCACATACAAATATGCCATGCTTGTTAACATTTATTTTTAAGTTTACACGAGTGGCCAAGCAAGAACTTAAGAGAAACCATTATGGAGAAGATAGCAACTAACCAAAGAGATGGACTGATATTTGCAATTATGATGGTTTTTGAATTTCCTCCCAGAGAATCCTGAAAAAAAAATAATTAGATAGAAATGCATATATTAGCAATTCATATCATTATAAAGGAAATTAGAACTTAATAGTCAAGACATTTAATGCAAAATATATTCCAAAATGATAGAACTTTATCTCTTCAAAAAATAAATATTAAAAACTTTTCAACTACACCACAATCTTTTGTAGGCCATAGCAGAGAGATTCTCTAATTCAGTCCATACTTTCAATGCTTCTACTACTTTCAAAGACTGTCATCGTCACTTATGCTAGGCAACCCAAGAATCTTATGATAATTAAGGTCACCATACTTCCTAAACTCAATTTAGTTGGATAACTACAGTGCATCCAACCAACCCTTATTCTTGAAGGTAGAAATTAATTAGGATGGAAGGAGGAGGAATGCTTCCACACAGAGGGCTCACACAAAAATTATCTAAAAGTTACAAAAAAGCAAGAATTATACTTCGATTCATGCCCACAAAATTCAAAAGGAACTTTTGCTCTAGCTGAAAACAAAATATAAAAACTCTGCTAAATGTATTCCAGATAGACATTTTGTTGTTATCTATGAGATTGGTAGGGTATACTTCTGATATTTCAAATTCAAGAATTAAACATATTCTATTTTAAAAAGTATACCTGAAGCAAAAATGTGAGCTTCGAATCCCGATAAGGAACATGGTGCGACTTGCCATTTGATATACTTACGAGGTTCATAATAACAAGTCTGCAAATATCAAAACCATCTAAATGAAATTAACAGTTGACTTGAATTCATACTTTGACTTCACATATAAAATAAGTCTTAAAATAGTTTTTTAAAAACGAATTAAGAATAAGTTGGAGACCGCACCCCAATGTCGAAAGTGACTTGTTGATATTGGTAGCTTCCTTAAGACGTTCACCTTCAGCACCAGAACTCTTTTGCCTATGATGATAAACATAAGGATAACAAAACTTAGATTGGAAGTTTTACTAATTAACGTCTTCAATAAAATTATTTTTCTATTCCACATCACAGCACCTTTCAGATCCTGCTAAATCAACAAGATTAAGCCGAGCAAACCGATGGTGAATTACGCCTTGGGATTCCCACTGATGACAAACCACCGATTAGAATTGCCATATCAAACCAATCCAATTAACAGTATTCAGAATCACTTATTTTCTTTCATACTTAAAACTAAATGTTTTTAAGGAATGAGATAAGGAAGGCATTCAGAATATGTTGCTTTTCAAGAATAAATGCAAATGAAGACTCTTGTATGATTTCTTTTCAATTATTCATATTATTTTTTTGTTGTTGAGAAAATCGACTAACCTTACTTTCAATGATGCAAGTAAATACACTATGAGAACGACTACTTGCACGATTCATATTTGTGGCTGCTACTTTTCTATTTGCTGCACCCTGAAAAAACAGTACACGATACTCGGTTAAGTAAAATTTTGAGGAAATAAAAGAAATAAGTATCCATGTAAATGTACAAGTTCGGATTTAATCTAAGAAAGAATTCTTCTTCCAAGTAAACTTTTTGTATCGTTGACTTTTCCCAATCTTCCAACAAGAGTTTCATACTTAGGACATTGTAGTTCTTGCTTCATATTACACAATTTTTAGAAGCTTTGTGCTTGATCTGATAATCAGAAACAGTTGGAGATTTCAAAACAGAATACTGATTGAAATTTTATTTCTCACAGTAAGCTTGCTTCGAAGAGCACATACATAGTGTTAAGGCAATTTGTATACCTGAATAAGTTGATGAAGCACATCTCGAGCACTTGCAACTTCTATCTCCTTGAGATTCTCCACATAAACCCCTTTCTTCACATCTTCTCTTATCTGTAATAATAATGTCCACCGAATATTCTTAATTTCACCAAAATGCTCAATTAAAGAAAAATAAAAGGAGTGCAACTTCAAATACACGCACATGGTTTAACACAGTTCAAAAGAAAACTAATATAAAGAGAGTTGTCAATGGTGTAAACATATAAAAAAATTTTGAGGGTTTTAGAGCTCTTTCATTGCAGAGTTCTTTTCCAAATTGCAAATTGCTTTTTTTAATGCAATCAAGAAAAAAACAAATCAATTGAAGAGATGCAGACTTCAAGAAGTAACCTATACCTGCAAGTTGGTAGATGACGGATCCAGGAGATCAAGAATCTGTTCGTTGTATATTTCCAAGAAAGAGCATTTACAGGTAAATTTTATCTTTTCATCTTTACGAACCTCTTTTTCCTGATACAAATGATCAATTAAAAACCACAATTAGATTCCTTTCACAGAAACGGAAAAAAGTTAATGCACTGATGTATATTCAGCAACCCTAAAAATAGAAAGCTAATTTATACTTTCAGCCATTGGCCATTGGTTTGAATATGAATTCTGTGAATGTGGAAGGAAAAAAGGCCTGCAGCAAACCTCCGCCGCTTAGCGAACAAAAAGATACCAGATATGCACACAGTAAACATAAGTCTACGAAATCTTAGAATCAGTTAAATCCAACTCATGATAAAAACAAAGGAAGGGGAGAAAGCACAAATCTTTCTTTTATGACCGTGCAATTGGGCTCATCTTTTCAAGATTAGCTAAATAGTAGCACATGAAAACTAATGCTTTGGAAATAGTTTGGGAATAGCTCACTCATATCCAAAAAACAAAAAATAAACATATTCATGGTCAGCTTGATGTCCAAGAGGAAAATCAAAAACCTTCTGGATTCTTGAGAACAAATACTCAAACACCCTAGGTGTCATTCCACAATTAACACTATGTCTTCGAGTCCCTCCCTCGATGTCTCCAAGCATTGTATGAGTCTTTCCACTTCCCGTCTGCATATATACACAATAGATTGTGTATTAACGAATGTTAAAGTCATTTTAGCTAAAAAAAAAATAAATTCTATAAGCCCTTCACAGCATTTTCATTCCAATCAATCTATCTCAAATACTGAAAACTAGAATACCACATTAAAATTAAAACCCTTAGCAAAATCTCACTTGGCCATATGCAAACATGCAGCTGTTGTAGCCTCCCATACAATTGTCCACCATCGGCAATCCAGCCATTTTGAACATTTTTTCCTGTTACACCACATTAATCAAATTAACCATTCCAATTAAGACTCTACCCCAAAAAAAACCAAACCCATTTTCGTTTCAGAGAAAAAAGAAAGAAAGAGGTGGATACCTGGCTAATAGTTTCATCCGCAACAAGATCGAAAGTAAACCGTGACTCGGGATGCCCGGTCCAAGTAATTGTCTGACAACTTTCTTGCCTAACGCACTTGCCATGCCCTTGAACAGATATTTCTGAACTGCTTAACGGTCTTAATCTTATAATAACCTAAAAAAATTAATCAAATAACAATAAATTAAACAAGATTGTAGCTTAATTGAATAGCAAAACCACTTAATTTAAAGCTTGAATGGCATCAAATTGTGATATTTCTGACTAAATCAACACTTTTTGAAAATCCAGGAACCAAAATGACAAGCAACAGCAAACCTGAACAAATTCAAAAAATAAAAATAAAAAATGACAACCCATATCACAAGCATAACCTTAATTTAAGCTTAATTAGGCTCAAAATATAATATTTGGACTAAATCATAACTTTTTTTAAATCAAGGTACAAAATGAAAAGAAAAGGGCTAACCTGCACGTTATGTTCCTTCCAGAATGAAGGATCCTCGGAGAACTCAAAGCTCTGAGCATGCCGCGGCACCGACACCACTGATCCTGTAACGCCACCGTTGTCGTCCTCCTCCCAGTCATCAATCCTCCGGGCTGCTGACATGGCAACCAAGGATTGGGCGGAAGCAAGGTTATGATCTCGAGAGACGGATTTCAGTAGATCTGGAGTGCTCGGCACAGATTCCGAGACGGACCGGTCATGAAACCCGAACCGGCTCTTAATCGCGCTCGCCGTGTCCGATAGGAAAGGCATTTTAAGTTGGTTGGAAAATCTAGGGCAAGAGTTCGGGGTGAAAGGGGTGTTTGGGAGGTGAGAAAATTCGAAGAGAAACGAGAAGAAAAAAGAGAGTGTTTCTTTCTTTCTTCTTTCCTTCCTTCCCTCCTTTCTTTCTTTGTTTTTTTTTCTTTTTGAAAATGAATTTTTGAGGGAAAATGAGGATTCGGTGGTGGGAGTGATCGGACGGTGGAGATAGGTTTAGATGAGCGGTTAGGATGGTTTGGATTTGAATTCTGGAGACCGTTTGAGTTTTGAAAAGGTGGATTTTTGTAGGAGAACGAAATTACTGGAAAGTCCCTGTCTCTAACGGTAAGATGATGGGCATATGTGAATTTAGCATCCTATAGTTGTTTTTAAAAGAATTTTTTAAAATATGTTACAATGATTTTTTTTATTTTTTTAAAATTATTTTTGAAATTAATGCATCAAAACGATTTAAAATATATAAAAAAATTAATTTTTAATAAAAAAAAATTAAATTTTTTAGAAACATGGATACAATCGCGTTTCCAAACACTTAAATCTATTCATTATAATTTTATTATGATTGTTTTTTTTTGTCTAAATTAGGATTTATTATTTGTGTTTATTTTTGAAGTTTTGATATCAATATATTTAGATAATGTTAATATTCTAATTTCTCATCCCGATTCATTATCATAATTATTTATAAATAAATTTTTTTATAATATATAAGATAATCATGTTTTTTTTTATTATGATAAGATATAGTACAATTATCCAGGTATTTATAACACAAAAATATCTTTATTATAGCAATATAGATTTCGATTAGAGTAATATATGGTGTTATTTTTTATTTTTCTAACCTCAATTTTTTATTTAAATTGTATTGTATAGGATAACATGTAAAAGTTTAAAGTTTAATTGGGTAAAGATTTAAATTTTATTGTTAAGATTAAGAAATTATTAGATAAATTTAGTTCATCATATCATATGTGATTTATATAAATAGATAATATATATTATTTTTTTATATTTGTTGTCCCATTCTCTGCAGTGCCCCTTATTTTCCCACCGTGCTCTCTTTCTTATATTTGTGTTTTGTACAGCAAGTTGAACTATCTATCTGAGATTGATTTTGCTCTTGCAGTTTAATCTAGGGATTCCTTGCTTTTGCTTGTCTTTCCCCCGTTTGGCATTGGGTTTTAAAAGGGGTGGGCTAAATTTTGAAATTTTTAGCGTGAGCGTAACTTGTGGACAAGGTAGTAGAAAGAAACATAAAATTTCAACGGGTAATAATTAACATTATTTAATTAACACTTTTGATGGTTTTGTGTAAAATAACTATCATATTAAAAAATTTAAGTTCTTAAATGATTATTTAAAATATTATTTATATTATTTTTCAATATATTTAAGTTTTTAACTTTTTAAACTTAAAATTTGTACATGCTCATATTACATTATGATTAATATTTATCAAATAAATAAAAATAGTGATATTTAAATTCATAATAGCCTGTTATTAAGGTTTTTATATCATGTTAAAAAATTATTTTAATCCAACAATTTAAATTTTTAAATAAAATAATTATGCTTTTAAACAAGATTTTAAAATATAATTTATATTATTCTTTTAACGAGAAGAAACTTTCAAGAATCGCAATTTTTTCTACCAAGTCATCTGAATATTAAGCTATGCCCACAACCATGACCTTGTTTAGGTCAGAAATATTTCACGTCGTAGATAATAATTATTTTTATTTTTATATTGACTTAAATCAATAATTAACCTGACTTGTGACTTATATTTAGCCCCGAGTCGACTCTCAAGTTAGATTTTAAAACTATTTCTATCGTGAAGAAAATGTCTTAATTTGAAACGGTCAGGGTCACCCACAGTACTATAATCGCCATAGAAGATTTCCATATGCTCGGAAGTAACTTGATTCATGGAAAGATCGACTAGCATATTCTCCACTTCCCATTGGTGGGCAAGATCCATCTGGAGTACAAAATGTTATTGACTGTTTATCTTGTTTATTTTGCAAGCTTAATCTCTAGAGAATCTAGAAAATGGCAGCATGACGTGACCTCCATGAGTATGGTGTGGCTCCAGATGAAGTGCAATGCATGTTTTGCGACGAGGGGAATATTAGTGGGTTTTATTGACTGTCAGGGCCGGGGAGATGTTGCGAATTGTGATGGAGCTCCCCTTAATGTCAGGGAGCTTTGCATAAGGTCTAGTTCCTTGGGCACTGGAGTAGCGACGGCATGAGTTGATTGGATCAAGAGAAGATGCGTGCATGCCGTGTTGGACTGGGAGACGACTATTCAGGAAGCACATTGCAGAAGCCGAAGGTAAAGGCCTTGCTCAAGAATTAGACCATCATGAGCAAGTTGCTAGCAATGCAAGTGCAGCCGCAGCTAACCCTGCCACCGGGGGTGTGACAGAGAGAGATGCTTGCGACTCACCAGTTTCTGAGAAAGTTGCTGGGCACTTCCTCGAAATGGGGATAGGTGTAAGGTTGCCTACTCGCTGAGTTTTCCAAGGATCAGTGAAACCACTTCTGATGAACTAGAGAAACATGTGCTAACACTGGCTGTGCCGTCCTGTTGGATGAATGGGTGGATAAAGACGGTCGATGTTTGGTCAATTTCCTTGTAGATTGTCCGGCTGGTCGTGTTTATCTGAGGTCATTACAGATATCAGTGGCAATAATGTTCCCTTGCAGAACTTGTTAGATGTTATTATTGAAGAGGTTAGGCAGCAAAATGTAGTTCAGGTCATGACTTGTTCTACAACAAGCTGGATGTTTTCGGTTATCAATCAGATTAGAAGGATTCACATGCACGATTTTTGGGCTGTGAGTGCATCAGATTGCATCGGCCTCATGCAAGAGAAGATTGCTGCTATAGATGACATTAGAAGAGTTTTAGATAAGGCAAAAAGCCTTGTCAGGTTTGCTCATAACAATGCTACAGTGCTAAAGCTGTTGGTAACGGATTCTCAAAATGACAACCTTTTCAAGCCTTCAAAGATGAGGTCGACAATCCCATTCTCGATTGTCGAGAGCATCCTCTCCAATAAAGATGAATTGAAATAAATTTTCACTTCATCAGAGTGAAAATCTTCTTTTAGGTCGAAGAAAGTGGAAGGCAAGAGTGCGGCTGCTTTGGTAACGGATTCTTCTTTCTGGAAGGCAGCAGAAACGGCATCAAAGACAACAACCGCTCTCAATCGTGTTGCTGACAAGATCAGTGATGACGATGAACCTTCGATTGGCTCCATATATGACAGCATGTATCAGATAAAGAAGCATTACAGGAGTTCGGAAACATGCCACTCTGGAAATTAATTGACTCAATATGAGATGATTTTCTTCACAGAGCCCTCCATGCTGCAGCATATCACCTAAATCCCAGCTTTATTACCCTGAATTAATTCCATTTTGACACCGAAACCGCGAATGGTCTTCACTGCTCCATTATCACTATGGAAAAGGATCAGAAGATTCAACACCTTATCATACAGGTTCTGCAAAGCTCATGGAGATTTCCAGGACGGTTATGCTGCAGATACAATAGAGAATGTTCATCTAGGCAAAGAAACTTCTTTTGAGATGCATAGAAAATGTTTGTAGTTTCCGGTGTTTGTACCATGTCTCTGGTTTACCATGTCATGGAGCAAGGCTATATATTTGTGGTCAGCATTTGGAAATCACTGACCTGTGATGCTGCTGTCAGGTTCAAGATAAACAGGAGTTAATTTTGATCGATCTTTTTCAAAATAAATCATCAATTTATTGCAAAAACAAAGAAGTTAGAAATTTACAGCATTATTGAAAGACAAAATACCTTGTTCAAGATAAACAGGAGTTAATTTCTTAGACGGATAACACTGTTGGTTTCCTGCACCGGAGGAATCTTCAAACGCCGCCGCCTTTTCCACCAGGTCCTCCGAATGAGAAGATTGACATTCGCACCTGCTGCTAATTAGATTTTAGTGTTTCCATCAAGCATCCAAAAGTATGAGAATTAGACAAATGTTAGGTCCCTTAACTGCATCTGCTGGTTGCGTTTGAAAGTCATGTTCATTTGAAGGGCCTCTTTCGCCATGGACTCCATAGCAAACCAAACTAGAGTTTAAGATCACTAACATAGGCATATCAATGGTGTTTTTTCAAGTTTTTGATGGGATTGAAAAAAAAAAAACTTATGCATGGATAAATTAGCTTCGGATATTGATATAATTAATATTACAGATCATATTTTCTTAATCTATACCCTAAAATTTAAATTTTTGTTCTTAAATTTGATTATTTTGAACACTTTCTCAACAAACAAAATAAGCATTTAATTTTAGAATCCATGTAGAGTAGCGTTCGATGGATCTATTTCGAATCATGAGAAGGATTGACTCTTTAGATTTATATAAATTATTAGTAAAGTAATTTTTAATATTACTATAAAAAACTATAATTTTATTTGAAAAGTATGGTATCATCGTTATGATTTTTAAAATATTATTATACTTTAAAGTAATTTTTAATATTACTATAAAAAAACTATAATTTTATTTGAAAAGTATGGTATCATGGTTATGATTTTTAAAATATTATTATATTTTATTTATGTATTTTTTTTTCTAAAATATGGTTTGTGTGAGGTCATTAAACATGTTTGATAACTTATTTTCTTTCTCTATTTTTTATTTTTTTAATGGACTAAAATGATTTTTTTTAGTATAGAAGAATCAAAATCAAGTTAAATCAATTTCGATAGATGGGTTAATATTTTAATTAGTTTAATATTAAATCCAATTTCAATTAGACAAAATCAAGTTTTTGAAATTAATATGTTGAGTTAAATTGGTTTTAACAATTGTGCTTTAAAATACTATATAGAAATAAAATTATGTATTGAAATAGTTAAGATAATAATAAATTATTAATATCCTAAAATTAATTTTTTTTATTTCAAATTAATTTTTTTAGTATTTTAAAATCATTTTAATATGTTAATATTAAAAATAATTATTAAAAAATAAAAATATTATATTAATATATTTTCATACAAAAAATACTTTAAAAAACAATCGTTATTACATCCAGAAACATTTTCTAAATCAACCTATTTCATTATTAAATTTAATTTCATGAACCAACCAATAGATTTATTACAAATTTAAAATCACAAACGAACCACTAAATTTATCACATGCTATTAAGTTTGAATCACCAATTTAGTAAATTATATTTAAAATGTGAAAGCCAAAATCATAATTATGAAATGAGATAACTAACGATGTGTACAGATTTAATGACATGTAAGAATTTGATTGGCTTGGTCCATGAGCGTACCTTGTGAATTAAATTCACCTAATAATTTTTCTAAGAAAATTTGAACAGAAAAATCAAGAGACTTGGACGTAAGGACTTAATTGAAGTAAAGTTAACTCCATTAAGTGACCTAATCGATGCTATGTTTCTATGCTGTACTCAATTGATAAATAGATAACAATGTAGGGACTAAGTTTGAGGCTTCCTAAAAAATCAAATCAGATCAAAGCCGGATGGAATCGATTTTGAGTAAATGTACCTACTCAAACCCTAGCTGACTCTCTCCGCCTGCCCATGCGTGTCCGTAAAATTCAAATTATAGGATTTTTTTTTCAAAATTAGGATTTCTTAAATTTAATTAATTAAATGGAAACGAAAGAGAAGCAAAAAACGAAAATCGAAGTAATCGAAGAAGAAGAAGAGAAGCAATCGGAGAAATTTGTAGTGGAAGTGAGTAGCGATGATGAAGAGGCAAATGAAGATCTGAGCTTGAAGATCGTAGAGAAGTCGCTGTTAATGAAAGCGGCGAAATTGACTGCAAACGGAAACTGTCTTATCGTTTTGGACGACGACGACGACGGTGATGGTAGCGGTGGTGATGGAGGAGATACTGGCGTGTTGGAGGTAGCTGCGACCTCGTCGATGGAGGCTGTGGCGGCGGGTGTGGGTCCCAGTGGTGGTAAGAAGAGGAAAAGGAAAGTTGAGAAAAGGATTAACATTTCAGTAAGTTGAGCTTAATTATGCTGTTCTTGTTAATTAAATTGATTATTTTATTTTTATTACAACTTGAAAATTGATTAGTTTTGAAATTAAGGGTTATTTGGTTTAATAATGCGTGGTTAGGCTGTTAATGCCAAGGAAGAAGGGAAGGTGGGAACGGCTGAGGAGGCGGAGACAGTTGAGAATTCGGAGACAATCGAGAAGGCAGGGACAAGTGAGAAGGTAGAGGCAGTTGAGGCTGCGGAATTGGTGGAATCTGGTGGTGCGAATGCGGATGAGGAGTCTGTTAATGTTGTGCTCCGAAAGCTTCTTGTGAGTTGAAATATTTGTTGTGATCTACAATTTTGAAAGAAATACTATTCCCTTGTGAAGGCTTAGATTGGTATATCTGTTATATGTCCTCTGTCAGCGGGGGCCAAGGTACTTTGATCCTCCGGATAGTGGCTGGTCAACTTGCTATAATTGTGGTGAGGAAGGGCATATGGCAGTTAACTGTCCGACACCTATGAAGAAGATTAAACCATGCTTTGTTTGCGGGAGTTTGGAGCATGGTGCTAAGCAATGTTCTAAGGTTTGTGAAGCTAATTATTTAGAATTTGGAGCCTTGTTATTTATTTATTGGATTCAGTTGTTTCCAAAAGCTGTTTGCTTGGACTTTTTTTTTCTTTTTTTTTTCCTTCAAGATTGTTAACAGTGCTTTGGATAAGAAGGAACTTTGTGGAAAAGTTAAACTCATTTTGTTTTGATGACCACCCATGTTTTTTTGTTGCTGCATTCAACTTTGCTTGAGAATGCTTTTATCCCATAGTTACTCTTAAATTTCACACATGCAGCATTTGAGATATTTGGTTTAGATGCGCTGTAACCTCTGGATGTACCTGTCAGCAGTCTTATCCCACTTCGCTGAGAATCACAAGGACCTATACTGTCCGTTTTTGAAAAGATGGATAACTTGGCTCCTTCATGTGGAATGTAAATATCATAGATGGGAGAAAATTATTAAAAAAAAAGAAGGAAAACCTGAACAAAAGAATACTGAAATGACTAAATATTGTCTTTATGTCTATGGCCGTATTGAATTAAATGTAAATAGTTTGAGGACTTGAAGAATCTACTTATTCTGCGTGTTTGTTGTGCTCCATTTTTTTCTGCAGGGACGAGATTGCTTTATTTGCAAGAAAAGTGGCCACCGTGCAAAAAATTGTCCTGATAAATATAATGCCACTCCCCAGAGCTCAAAAATATGTTTGAATTGTGGGGAATCCGGGCATGAGATGTTCTCATGCAAGAAAGATTATTCTCCTGATGATCTCAAGGTTGTTCCACTTTTTTCATCATTGCTTGTCCTTTTCTTCCTCCCTCCTGCTTACCTACAAGTTCATATTCTTATTCTAATTTGAATCTCATTCTTAATTCAATGTTTAATTTTTTTTTGGTCATCATTCAGGAAATACAATGCTACATCTGCAAGAGTTTTGGCCATTTATGTTGTGTTACCTCTGGTGATGATAGTCTGAGACAAGTTTCTTGCTACAGATGTGGTGAACTGGGTCATTCTGGTTTGGTAAGTCCTATTCAATGCTTTCAACATCTGCATGTCTGTCTCCATGGGCATCTCTCTTTGAGCATTCTGCATATCTTTTCACGTGTATTATGGTTAAGGAGAAAATTTCATCTATAAGTGCATGATGCTTTCATGGATGAAATGCATAATGACATGTTGATGTTATGTGATTTTAGGTTTAGGTATGTCTATATGATAGTTGCTATATTAATATCCTTGTGTTTCTTGTCAATGATTTAGTTCAGCATTGACTGTATTGTTCTATTTTCTCAATTGCTGAATCATCCTTTCATGATCTCAGGAGATGCCAGTGTGATGGTGGTTTAGAATTTGAAGTATGCACCATCTCTGGTGGTACTTTCTTTTGCTGATGTTTCTTTTCTCCCTAATGGTCTTGGATTTAAATTGTTTTTTTCTCGTTGTTAAAGTTGCAAGTGGTGGACATTATATCACATGTCGAATCATACAGTGTGGTTTACTTGATAAAATATTCTTTGATTCAATATGATCTGAAGCTGTACATTATTTTTACACCTATACATGACATTAACATTCTTCTTGCACATGATTTTATACTGTTATTATATAATTTTGTTTGTGCAAGATATCCTTGTGGTTGCTTTGATACTGCCCAAGTTTTGGAATATCTGTTATGGGATTTTGGCAAGTCTCTTGACATTGGCATCTGTTGATTGTAACATTGTTTCTCTTCACCCATCTGATCCTGAGGTGTTTTTAACTCTTTTTTTCCCAATTTTTTCTTGTTGGTGACTACCCTTCTTTTGTTGAATTTTATCTATTTATGCAGGAGTGTGGAAGGTCAAATGAGGAAGCCACTATGGCAGAATCACCTAGTTTATGCTACAGATGTGGGGAAGGAGGGCATTTTGCACGTGAGTGCACCAGATCTGCTAAGGTAGGTTTCTTCAGCGAAGATGTTTATCAATGTAGGCAGATTCATTTATATTCTACTTAACCATATTTCCTTACTTCAGCGTCAAAAGGTTCAGTTTTTCTTTGTGGAATTTTGTGTATGTTTCTAGAAATATCAGTAAAATGCATGCTTGTTTTACATAAGCAGGGTGGGAAGAGGAGCCGTGAATTATCAACCCTAACTCTAAAATCTCATAGAGAAAATAACAAGAGCATGGGAATTAAATCTGCTCCTCATGATCTTGGTAAGTCTCGTAAAAAGAGAAAAACCAAGTCCAAAGAGAAAGGCAATGATGCTACACTGCAAAAATCAAAACACAAAGGTCGTCGAATTGCGGAGGATCAAGGAAATTTATCCCAGTCAACACCAAAAAAGTCAAAACACAGAGGTGGATGGATTACAGACGATCCTGGAGATATATTTAAGTCAACACCAACAAAATCAAAACACAAAGGTGGATGGATTTCGGAGGATCCTGGAGATGTATCGCAATCAAAGTACAAGAAGAACCATTTCAAGTCTCCTTCAACACCTTCTTACAAGGGTCACAAGATTTCTCCTATGACTTCTGGTCATCATATGTCAGGCTCTCAAACTTCGAATAATAACAACTGGAGTCAATCAGGAACTTCAGCATTTGAAGGGTCGGCAACACCTTATCAGCACAGATATTCATTATCCAGGTTTGGCAACAAGTTTAGCAACCCTGGCAATGCATTTGGCAACTCTGGCCATGCGCACAGCAACACGGGCCATGCACACAGCCACACAGGCCATGCACACAGCCACTTCAGTCATGGATACAACTCTGGCCATGCATACAGCAACTCCGGCCAAGCATACAGCAATTCCAGCCATGCATACAACAACTCTGGCCATGTATACAACAACTCCAGCCATGCACACAGCCACTCTGTCCAAGGATACAACTCCGATCATGCATACATCAACTCCCGGCATGCATATAGCAAATCTGGACATGAACATAGCAGCCCAGGGTATTCATACAACAACTCAGGGCATGCATACACGAACTCTGGGCCTGGACACAGCAACCATGGCCATGCATATGGCAACTCCGGTTATGATTTTGGCAGCCCTGGCAGTGCTGGGATGAGGAGAAAGAACGGTTGGTGGTAGAAATGAAATTTATATTGAAACTGCCGGATCTGGGAACTCTAATTCTTTTCCCGGACCCTTTTGACCTGTGTATTTTTTTCTAATTTCTTCATCGCCTCAGTAAAGTCAATTTATTTTCCATACATGGATGCGCTTTTAGTGATCGATACCATCTTTTCTCAATGGATGTATCCACACACCTTATCGTAACCTTGGAAGGATAGCTGGCGGTTTAAGTTTAAAGAATTGATTTTTACCTTTCTGAAATAACATGGTGGTTTATGCATGCAAGAATAGTAATTTCAGCTCGCAAATATTACTCCTGAAGTTGAAATTTTTCACTTAACCGCAAAATGTAAAATGAAGGTAGCACTAAAAGATAAGTTTCTTGTTGTGGTAATTACTTCATTTCGGCATCCACATTTAAAAACCTGAAAAGCTGGAGTTTCCAATCCCTTAAAGAGTCGTCTTCAATATTAGTAGAAGATAAATTCATCAGTAGTGCTGTGTTCATACAAGAGATTCCAAAGTTACTGAAAAGCATTGCATTCGTTTAGATGACTTGACTTTGAACGAATTGGGAAGTAGAACTCTCTGTGCACAAACAACAGGATCATATAGTAAAAAGGAAGAAAAGAAAAGATATCACCCCTCTTTTTTATTATCAGGAATACAACATCTTTAGGTTATTTGGTGGTGGCGGACTGGCTAGATTTCATATAGGAAAACGTAGCAAAAGGGAAAAATCCGAACTAAAAAAAACATGAAAACCAAACACAGAACACGAAGAGGTGCTATTAGATAACATAGCAGCAGGAATAAGAAAACTGGATAAAATAGCAGCTCTCTAGCTAAGATCAGCTGGTGGAGAAGACTGACGCATCCTAGAGAAGATTGGAGCTCCATAATTGCCTCCTGGACCAGTTTTGCAAGAAATGGAAGCTTTTTATGCTTTAAAAGGAAGGCTTGCGGAGGAGAACAACTGAATTGATCACATCATTAGTAGGGTGAAAGATGGAGAGAAGCTCAAAGCCAAGAACATCCTGCTCCTCGACAACAGGGTAGAGAAAGGCTCTAGCCCCTTTTGCACTCCTCACCAGCAGAACCCCACCCTCCTTCATGTACTTCCTTATATGGCCTAGAATCTTGACTTTGTCTGCTTTGCTCATGCCAACCAAGGCAGCCAAGAAAATGCAATCATATTCACTCAGCTTCTCTTTAACTTCCACTATGTCACCCGTCTCAAACTTCATTCTCTTCTCAAGTTCAACATCAGAAGCAACAATTTGACGAGCGACATCATTAGCAGCCTCATCAATGTCAAAATTATCAAAGTGAGTGAATTTCATATGATGCGTAGCCATTATAAAAGAAGTGAGAGGCATTGGACCTGAACCCACAAAAGCCACCTTCTTTGGCTGCAGCACCCCACTTTCATTCAAGATCCTGTATTCAATGTTGGCTAGCTTGACATAGTTCCCATAGTACGGAAAAAGGTTAAGGTTGTTCAAAGGTTGATGGATTTTGCTCAAGAACGTTGCGAATTCAAGCTCCAACAGGCCCTCGGCATGGCCACATAAATTGATGAGGCTTTCTCTCATTGCTTGCACTTCTTCAGGCAAGGCAGTAATGTCTATGGATGATGGTAGGACACATAGTTTCACAAGGTTAGAGAAGAGGCTATTAACTTGCTTCGAAGGCCTTAACGAGCTAAGCTTGGATATGCTAGCATGGATTTGCGTTACCCGAGCTATGAGGAGCTCAGTAGAGATTTGGCTCTCGCAGTTGGAGATTTGGAGGGCAGCCATTGATGATGAATAGTTTGCAGTATCTGATTCTGTTGTACAAACTATTCAAGCTGCTAGCTAGAGTGTGTTGGTCGTGTGGTAAGGCCTTCCTATCGAAGTATTTATAGTAAATGCTGAACAGAATTATGCGCATTATTGAGAAAAATATACAAGTTTCGTACTGTGTAAGACCTTTATTATTTAATGTTATTGATTAGTGTTTCTTATTTGCTGAAATTTCCTACATGATCCGAATTCCTTACGCAGTAGAAGCTTTCTTTAACGGTGATCTATTAATTAGTATTGAAGCATGGAAATTAATGGTGCTAATATGCTGGAAATCTTACATGGTCAACAACAACCGTGCTGCTCCATGCCGTATATGATCTAAATTAGCAATGGATTGCAGCAAAAAACAAGATCCCATGAAGCTTCTTTCCCAATTTTTTCAAATATAAAACAATAGCATGTGGTGGCCACATGATGCAACCTATATGTGTCAACTAGGGCTTCACTCTTTGAACATTTTGAGCTTCGATGCCTTTCACACTGTGTTTTCTAAGTATATGAAATAGTATGCTTTTAAGCAGATACTAAAAGTGATTTATGTTCACACTATGCTCATAATCAACTGGGAGTCAAAGGTCATCAAGGCATGGAACATGCCTTAAGAGTTCAATTTCTTAGGTTTTTTTATTGATTTGTCAATCGTTTGCTTAAAAGTTGTCTCTGTATTTCATGAAAAAAGCTGATATAATTGCAGAATTTAGCTCCCAAGTTTCTCCAACTCCTGGGCTATAGATTTTGCAGAACCTTATCAACCTGGCACTGCCATTGAGTGGGGTATTTTAAGTTTTTACTTGTGTGTATCATATCATCAAGAGGGCAGCAACACTTTTATTGAGACGGGAATTAATTAAAAGCATATAGTAAAAAAATTCAAATTTAATTAGAGTCGCAATTTGTAGGAAGATTACAGGTTTCTCTTATAACAAAACCTACCCAAATCGTGTCAGTCTATCTAAAATTTTTTTAATAAATAATAAGACATCAACATATTAAAATTAATTTAAATTAATACGAGTTAATCTGTCAATCATCATACCAAATAATGAGATTATTATAATCTTATAGAAAGCAAATCAAAACAAGTTGTGAAATTTAATTTTCAATAAACTCAATATTGAAGGATAGAATTGAAGAAAATCAATTAAGAAAATTACCCGAGTCATCTCGGGTTAACCTATCAAATCCATGTTCCGGGTCATGAGACTAGAATAACCCACTAAAAAGCAAATTAAAACAAATTATAAAGTTCAATTATCAATCAATCCAATATTAAAAGGTGAAATTAAAAAAAAAACATAAAAAACAACTTGAGTTAACTAGGGTTAACCCGTCAAAACCGTAACCTGAGTTATAAAATGAGAATAACCTCATAGAAAACAGACTGAAACAAATCACAAAATCTAATTTTTAATTAATCCAATGTTAAAAAATAAATTTTTTTAAAAAAACTAATTAATTTTTTTTTTGAATCAACTGAGTTAATTTATTAAACTTATAATACGAAACATAAGTTTAGAATAAAACATATAAAAAAAATTGAAAAAAAATTATAAAATCTCAATTCTTAATAAATTTAATATTAAAAAATAAAATTATATATATATATATATATTAAAAATAATATCATCTCAATAAATTGTATTACATGACTCCTCCATTAAGTTTTTTTTTTTATATAAATTATGTAAGGCCTTGCTTCCCTATAAATTGGCCCGTCTATTTCACCTCTCTTTGACGAATGTTCGAATTCATGAAATAGAACTCTGCTCACCATAGACAAATAGACCTCTCTTTGAGAAATAGAACTTGTGCTTACAGGTACTTCATAGAGAATACCGGATTAAGTTTTATAAATTTAAAAATTGTTTATATAATTATTATTTTTAAAACTTGTAAGATTAATTGAGATTTATATAAATTAACTGGAATATAATATTAATTAAAATAAAATTTTTACTGTTGAAAAGAAGAGAGGTCTGAAGGTTTCTATAGACATATTTCTTTTATCAAAACAAGAAAGAATAATAGAATAGAGTTAACACCAGTGGGTTTGGCTCCCATCGCATGCCTTGCTATCAAAGCCATTAGGCAGATGAATCTCCTTTCTCCTCTAATGTCCGAAGTCCCAAATCTCTTTTCACTTCTTGACCTAACTTGTTCAAATTCTTAATCACCATGACCAAATCAAAACCAACTCGAACTCCCATGCCCCTTTGACCCTCCCTTTCCCCTTTGCTTTCTTGTCCAAAAAATACACAAAAGAAACTTTTCTAAAAAACAAGCCAGAACCTCATCATTCGTTCTCCTTTTCCTGTCCTTCTCAGGTTATTCCTGTCCTGACTAATTCCCTAACCCCCTCTATGATTTCTCTTTTTCTTGACTAATCTTCGAAACCCTAGAAAAGAGAAACTGCTTTAGTTCCTTGCATGATCATGTCTTCACTATTTTCTTGTAAAGATCAAGACTTTTCCAGAACCCTTGACTCTCTTCACAAAAAGCTAACATTTTAGGGTTTATTTTTGGATTCCAAACGTAACCCATTTTTCTACATACAATGTCTGATGATATGCTAATGCATTTCTCTTCAAACTCTTCAAACCAATCGGACCAGTCTTTGCCTACTAAAATCGCTAAACTTGAAGCTCGTATGGCTGGCAAAGTGTCTTCTGTCTATCCTGCCCCCCCTGTTCAGCTCCAGCAGCAACAACAGAAACATCCCATTTGGTCTTCTGTTTCTCCGGGTCCGAGATTTGGGCCTCCTGAGGAATTGGCAGAGTCTAGTGATTCTGACGATGATGTAAGTTTTCATGTTGTCATTGTGTTTATTTATGAATTTGAAGTGGGTTTTATAGAAATAGTGAAACTTATGATTGTTTTGTTACGTTGGAGGATAATTACATTGACCTGTTCGATATATTTGATGTTGTTATGAATCATTATATGTGCTGTGTAGTCATACTTTGTATTTTCCAGGGCTTAATCTCTTCATATTCATTCCACATGTGCTTGTACTTTGCCAAACTTTGGTTGAAAGTTGAATTGATTACTTGGTCTTATTCGGTTTGGAATTTGCAAGGAGCCTGTAGATGCAAGTCGAAATTTTTATGTTTGGACTGTATGTGTTCCACATGGAATAATAGTGGGTGATGATTTGTTGGTTTGAGAATGTGGTTTTCAGAATTTTTGAAAAATGTTTAATCATTACGTTTTGGTTTTGAGTTTCTGTTTTATGTGTGGGAGTTAAAGAGGATGCTATGTGTGAGGATTCTGCTTTTTGATGGACTATATAAAATGGGCAATGGATGGATATTCAAGAGGGAATGTTGCTTCTGTAAACAAGTGGTTACTAAAAGATTCATGTTGGTTTCTAGCATTGCTGAAATATGCGTAGTTAGGATTTTGCTCTAGTGTTGTAATTGATATTATAAAGTTGAGAAATAACACTCGATAAATCAAGTTTCTCAATGGTGATCTTAAATAGAATGTTGAAATTGATGTATGGTGGCATAGATGGACCTCAATATGGAAATGTGATTGCAACATCTGTTTGCTCTTTATACACATGAAACTTTGTTGATTTGTTGCAGTTAGATTGCAATGGAGCACATGCAATTTTTTAATCTATGCTCTGTACTTGTGAAGTGATGCTAAATGTGCAATTCTTGTTTATACCTGTGTGGAAGCTTACCTTTTCAATTAAGGAAGCCATTTAAACATTATGCTCAGTTATTTATTTTACCTGACCCATGACTTTGTCTTTTCCCTCTTTTATGCAGAATGGAGGGGGGTTTCTTATACAAGCAAACACTCAGAAGCGCCGGAGATTACAAGAAAATGATAATTCAGCTGTCTTTGAACATCTTGAGGTAGATTGATGTTAGACAATCTACTTTGGTCTGCAGTTGTTCTTCTCGATCATTTTTTTTTTAATTTTTTTTGACCACCTTGAGGCAATAGTTATGATTGACTGGTAAACTAGAAGATGATAACCTTATGTAGATTTTCTAGGCATAGTTTAGGTGTTGCTTAGCCAATTCCTTAACATAAACTCCTCTTTTGACTCTCATTTAGGCAAAATATTTTCACACTAATCTCTGTTTAAAACAATAAAAAAGACACAGACAGTGAATGATGGAAAGCAAAAGATTGGGGAAACTGTAGAGACCAAGGTCAGTACCGATGCAAATAGGAGAAAACAAGGTCGTGGAAGGGGGCATTCTAATTCTAGTAGAGGTCGTGGTGTGAGAGCTAATGATCAGACGAGATCACAAAGTTCTGTTTCAGCAGCCTTGCCTTCAAATGGTCAGCTTTCATGTCACAAGGTATATGCTCTTTCTCCAAAAATTCCACTAAATCCTGGTTTCCTCTATTTATCGAAATTCAATTTCGTTATAGGTTACATTTCATCGTAGCAAAGAAAGGGTTTCCTCCTTTTAGGGGCTCAGTTTATCTCCTCTTAACCTGGCATAGGAGAGAAAAAAATATGTGTATATGCCTTAACAGTACAGTGTACTAATTGAGGGAGAGTGAGTTTCCTCAACTCCATGGTGTGTGTGTGGAAACTGCAAAGATGTGATTTTATGGGTTGAGTTGCAAATGAACTATGAGCCAATTCTTTATTGTGCAATACAATGAATTGGTTGTACAATTATGGGTGCATTTATACTTATACTATGCATCATTATGTGTGCGTTTCTTTCAGGTCCATTTTGTAGTGTTTGAAGTATGTCGTTCAGGAGGAAATTTATGGTGTATTAGGGAAAATTGGAATCTAAATCTGGCATAACATTCCTGCAGACAGGCATGCCATGATTTCTTTTATTCAAAATGAGGAGTTTAATTGCATTTTTTAAGGCTTTTTTCATTCAAAATGATGAGTTTAATTGCGTTTTTTTAAGGCTTCTAGATGAGTTACCACAAAGTTTATTGAAGAATTAAGTGAGTTGTGATAACCATATTCAAAAGGAATATATTGTAATTTCATACTGTTATACAAAACTGAAGGGAAGATATGCATTTTCATTTCTTCCTTTAACATGATGCCTTAATTGCTTTCTTTCCAACTCAATCACAACTTATTGATCAAATTTTTTGTACATCATCAACCATTTGTAACCAGAAAGGAAATGGACATCATTTAACGCAGAAAAAAGCAGATAAGGCATTTGTTCTAATGCAATACTTTCTTTGCTTAATATCTGGGTTGCCAAACTATGCTAGTTGTTTGCGATGGTAGTTGGTTGATGATTGTGAGTGAGAAATAGATGGCGAGCTTCAGTAGCAGGCTCATGCTTTTTCAGGAAAATAAAATATGGTTTTAGTGAGCTTCTCCAATTACATTTAGTTCAAAACCTTATTTTGCAATGACTTTCTTATGTTTTATTAAATAGACTAATCTAAATATACTCATATTTCTTTTTCCTTAAAACAAACACATCCTCCTATTTAATAATTCTTACTATTCATTTAATGTTTATTATCATAACCATGAGGTGAGATTGCAGTGACTTGTAAATGATATCATGAAAATAATTATGATTCTTATTTTTTGTCATGCTTGAATTGAATCTGATTTGGAGGCCATTTATCGCTGTTCTTGTGAATCTTTAGGTGACAACTTTCCTTATGGAATTCATTGTTGTTTATTGCATTGATAATAATTTTTTTTCTAATTGACTGTAAGAAACTACAATTTGTGTCCTAGACCCGTTACTTTGACTGCAAAGGCCACTAAAAGACCACAGCCAGAAATGTTTTGTCATACATACTGAACCCTTACTCTGCAGCTTAATGTTGAGAACGGTAGGAATGCAATCTATATAAATCTATTTAGAATGACATATATATTAATTACACAGGATAGCACGGCCAAAGAGCACTTCCAAAATGGTGATCACGCATCTTTAGAGGTATCAGTTCAGTGATTTGGTGTTAAATTGTTCAAGATTTGTAGAATTCCTGCAATTTGTTAGATTTTATTGTTGCTGTTGTTTTTGCCATTGCAATTTGTGAAATGCTTTCCTCAAGGCACAACATGTTTTGACACTGCATTTCTAATCCTTCTTTTCAAATTGATTTAGGAGGAGCTCACATCTTTACATGCTAAAGTTGCTGCACTAGAGGATGATCTACGTAAATCGTGTCAAGAGGCCTCTAAAAATCACGACCTCTGCCACCAGTTAGAAAAGGTATGGTTTTGCCTTACTTTATGGATTTTGGTTCTTAACTATGGCTAATGATCTTTTATTATATCTGCACAGGAATTGAAGGAACTTAAAGATCTTGAACAACAAATGAAGCCAAAGGTATGCTTTTGGAGGGACTTTGGTTTTTTATCCATTTTTTCTCACATTCTCATTAAGTAGTACATGGTAATAAAATTACCCAAATGTTTCAAGTTTCGTTGCATGCTATAATGCCATATGATACTTAGCAAATGGGTTAAGTTGTTTGTGTCTCTTATTTTGCACCCTTACTAAAGAATTGGATTTTCTAAAGTGGGAAATGTAATGTTGATGAGGAGATTAAATATGGTTGCCCAATAAGGAATGTATAAATGGTGCAGGAAGATTCTAGAGATGATGAAACTTGGAAAGAACCAAACATTTAACATTGTTTTAGCAGGAAGGCAATGACATTTAAGGCTTGTGTTGTTGCAAGTAATTGGTGAAGAGTTTTGGGCTTGTTGATTTACTTGATTTAAAATTGTCAGATAATACCTTTTGCATATGGCTTCAGGTGGAATCTTCCTGATGTTTTTATTTTTTCACTAGGCATTTAACCTGCTTGCTTAATTTTCTCTTCATTGTGTAACCAGCAATAGGCAGGTTATCCACTCATTCAGTAGTTTAATAAGTTTTTCATTAGCAGATTTGTGATCATATCTAATGTTCATTTACTCGATGCAGAGGACCAAAATCATATTGGATCTGTTGATATCTGTTTCCAAAGCAGAGAGACAAGAAGCAAGGATGAAAGTTCGCCAAGATTCTTTAAGACTTGGCAGTGTGGGTGTTATCAGGTACACTCACATCTTCTTAAGCTTGTCCTTATTGTGCTTGAATGATCTCTCTTGGAGTTATCTAATAGAATTATCTCTTGTGAGTGATAAAAGTAGTGAAAAAAGATATTGATGAAAAAGGACCACCGAATTAGACAATTTGGGACCATGATCTCTTGAACCATGCATGGTCCCAGTGTGCAAGTTTTGGATTGTATAACTGCATGATCCGGTGAAGAAATAGGCTCTAAAGTGATTAAGTAATTATTTTTTTTGACACTAGGTCAGTACAATCTACTTTGTGGAAAAACAAATTCTATAATGCAACTTAGGAGAAAAGCTACTTCAAAGTAAAATCTAGAATACCAACAAGTTTTGATTCTATAACATTGCAGGTTGCTCACATCCTTCAGTTAATTTGTTGGTTTCTCTTTTAACAGCAGAAACTTTCCCTTGAATTTTTTGTTCATATGGGAGTGCTTATTTTCTTTCCATTTCAGAGCTGGAACTATCATATCCGAGACGTGGGAGGATGGGCAAATGCTGAAAGATCTAAATATCCATCTTGTATGCTGTAGTCATCATTCTCTCTCCAGTTAATTTGCCTTATTACAAGCTCACTTTTTCTTCATTATGAGTTACTTTTGACAATTTTCCTTTCTTTTTCTAATTTGCAATGTTTCCAAACTTTGAAAATGGTTTTGTAATTTAGCTTTTTAGTATTTTGCTTTACTAGTAGTTTGCTGCTTTCTAATTTCACTCAGTTGATTGGCCATGATTCCACTAGACTCATTATCCCAAGCTGGTTTTTCATCTTTAATCCCGCATCCATGTTCTGTTGAAATTCATTTCCTATTAAGGGTTCTTTTCAGTCTTTAGTTTCATTTACAATAAATCCAGTTTTATGGAATTTGTTTAGAAGCTCCATATAGGTGGTTGTAATGTTCTTTCATGATTTAATTTTCAGAGACAGTTATTAGAAACCAAGGAGGCTGTTGAACGGCAGCGGAAATCATTGAAGAAGCGACAATCTGGTAAAACATATTTCTTGTAATATTTGGCAGTAACTTTTTTCTACTCTTTGTGCATGTTTTTGGCACATTTCAAACTATGGTTAAGGCATTTATATACCAAGAAAGGATCTTTGGTGATCTTCAGTCTCAAGGTATTGGTGCTGTCTATGCTCTAAATTATTGGTATATGTCTTTGGCTATGAGAAACTATCTGAAGCTTTTGTGGCCTTCCAAGTTACTGCCATATTTATGATCTGCTTTCTGATTGGCCTTTTGCTTGCTGTCATGCATGCCTATATGCTGATGGGTGTATGGTAATTTATTGCCACAAAAGTTTCTGTATATTCGTTGCTAACTCAGGTGGGTGGCTTTTTGGAAGAAAATGGTTTATTATCGTTTATTATTGCCACCCGTTGCACTACAGGTGATAGACTGATGTTGCACTGATTTGTCCTGGCCTCAAACCCCAGCAAAATAATATTACTTATCACCGAAAAATGAGTAAATAAAAAGAAAAGAATTATTCCTCATGCTTTTACCATGTCCATCTACTATCTGTGATTTATTAAGATACTTTGAGTATTAACATTAGTTGCTGTTGTTATGAAGACAAAGGTGATGGTACAGATGCAGAATTAGGAGCACAAGAAGAAGATTTTCTCATCCAGGATGAGATTTTTAAATCTCGTCTAGTGAGCATCAAGCGTGTAAGTCATTCTGTTATCTCCATGCTGCATTTTGCAAAGTTGCAAGTGCTCCTTTGTTATTGAGTTGTTGATTCGCTGCAGGAGGAAGAGACAATTTTGCGTGAGAGAGACCGCTATGAACTGGAAAAGGGACGGCTTATACGTGAACTGAAAAGGATACGAGATGAGGATGGTTCACGTTTTAATAATTTTCAGATTTTAAATCACCGATATGCCCTTTTAAACCTTCTTGGGAAAGGAGGATTTAGTGAGGTTTACAAGGTCAGAACTTACAACAAGTAGTTTCATTTCATGATAGAAACATTAACCCCTGCTTGTTTGATGAAATTCATATTTAACATGACAAGAGTATAGATCATTCTGTTGCCAATATTGGCAATTGTAAAAAGCACATCCTTTTGCAGTGATTTGAAGTGAGAAATTTCCGGCAGGCTTATGATTTGGTGGAGCATAGATATGTTGCATGTAAGCTACATGGTCTGAATGTTCAATGGAGTGAGGATAAGAAGCAAAGTTACATACGGCACGCACTGCGAGAGTACAATATTCACAAGACCTTGGTGCATAATCACATTGTTCGGCTTTGGGACATTTTTGAAATTGACCAGAATACATTCTGCACAATCTTAGAGTACTGTAGTGGTATGACATTAAACTCCTTGACAACTTTCAGTCTGTTTATAGATGTACAGTAGAGTGAAGACCCAGTATATGAGGGCATCCAAACATTTGGATTATGGAATTTGCCTCTTAACACTCGGGTTTTTTTTCCTGTCATTTACCCATTTTCTACTCTTAGGTAAAGATCTTGATGCTGTTCTTAAAGCTACACCTGTATTACCTGAAAGAGAAGCTAGGATCATTATTGTCCAGATATTTCAAGGCCTTGTATACTTGAATAAGAGAGCACAGAAGATTATCCATTATGATCTGAAGCCTGGGAATGTTCTTTTTGATGAATTCGGTATTGCAAAAGTTACGGATTTTGGTCTTAGCAAGATAGTGGAGGAAGATGTTGGATCCCAGGGAATGGAACTTACATCTCAGGGAGCTGGAACTTATTGGCAAGTAACACTGAAGTTTGTCATCTGTGATTTTGGATGTTGTAAATGTTTGATCTTTTGCTTCAAGAAATAAATGCAATTGCAGTAATTTCCTAGACAATTATTTCCTACTCTCTTGATAAATCTTCTCTAGTTTAGCTATATGGGCAAAATTCTGATTCTGTTTTCTTCGTTTGTAATTTTAGGTATTTGCCACCAGAATGCTTTGAGCTCAGCAAGACTCCTTTAATATCATCAAAGGTATATTTTCTTCCCATCAAGGACATTTAGTCACAGCCATACCCAAGAGAATAAAATGCATTTACTGAAATGAGAATGTCCCATGTTTTTTGGGATTCATGGTCCTCTGATTCGTTGCTCACCTGCTGTTCAGTGATTGAGTTTATTTAGACCTCCATGAGAATTCCAAAGAGTTAGTTATCACCAAATATAATTTACTGCTTAAGCTTCATCTATTTAATCTTCTTCAAAATGCCCTTTCTTGAGATGCAGGTTGATGTCTGGTCAGCTGGAGTTCTGTTTTACCAAATGCTTTTTGGCAGACGCCCTTTTGGGCATGACCAAACTCAAGAACGAATACTACGTGAAGATACAATTATCAAAGCTCGCAGGGTTGAATTCCCTACAAAGCCTACTATCTCAAATGAGGCGAAGGTGAGTTTGATTTGAGTCTGGCAGTTTTCACTGCTTATTTTCTTAGGTCTTAGGTCTTATTCTCACAACAACAGTGGATAATGATTTTTGTACGTCCTTCTGATGAATTATAGGATTTGATTCGTCAATGTCTGACCTATAACCAAGCAGAGAGACCAGATGTTTTGACCATTGCTCAAGATCCATATCTTACATACTTGAAGAAGTAAGAGTGTACAAAGTCAAGGATTAAAGATTTAGAGAGAGCAGGGCGAGCGGTGGAGAGTTTTCTTTGGCCAAGCAGGAAAGAGAGTTATTGCAGTGCCAACTTGGAGTTTTGTATAGGCTGTAAAGGTTTGTTTTCCCATTCTTTCTCAATGTAATTCATTGAAATGTATCCAAATATTTTTTTCATGTTTTTTTTTTAATTTGTTTTGTCAACACATCAAAATCATTAAAAAGTATCAATTCAATACTTCTTCATGGAAAAAGCAGTTTGAAAAACATGTTTCGCTACATAAACAAACAAATAGTCGATAAGCTTTATATCAGCATTTAATCACTAGTATTAATTTTGTGAATTATATAACACTGATAAAAGGGAGAACAAATTGAATTAAAAAAAAAACTCAAAACATGGATAAAACGACATGCACTAATTCTCACATATTAAGCTAAGAATACTTGAAATTTAGTGGATTCAAACAATTAAATCTTACATATGAAAATAGAAGAGCTTAAAATTGATGCATATTAACAAAAAAATAAGTCTTGAGGTGTTTTCTATGTAGTTGAAAACATAATGGATTGGAGCAGTGATGTTTTTTAAATTCCATTTGATCCTTGAATATTTTTTTGCACAATTGAGTTTTTTTTAGTTTAAATTAGTATCCAATTGTATTTTGTTTTTTAGAGAAGGTTGAATTAAAAGACAGATGATTAAAATGAAAAACATGGATAATATAGGTGGCACTTTTAAATTTGTTTGTGAAGTACATTTTGGTTCCCCATCTTTTATTGCTATAAAGTGATTGGTTCCTGGAATTTTTTTAAAAAAACTACATTTTGATATAAAATTCTTTTTCCTTTTTTTTCATGAGAGGAAGAGAGAGGATTTGTCGGATTTCAGCAAAGAGAGAGAGAGAGCTCTTTGTTGGCGATGAACCTAACCACAAAAAATATTAAAATTGATGTCAATGGGTTCCACTAGGTGAGGGGAGTCTTATAGTAGTTGTTTTAAGTCTTAAAGTAACTTTAAAAACCGGATCTAGGCCAAGGATGCAATGTTTTTTTTTTTCCCTGGTTTGTTTTAGTGGTTTGAACCTTTTTTGGGTTTATTAGGTTAATAGGTTAGTTTTTTGGTGTTATAAGAGTATTTGTGGTTGAAATAGTTGAAAAAATGAGATTTTTGATAAAAAAAAACCCACATATCTAATTTTCCGACCACCACAATAAATGTTAAATTTTGGGCTTACAAGCAACACGTCGTTTGCCAATAATTTTTTTAAAAAAACAGGGGCAGATGACTTGAAAAAAATTGCAGGCCAGGCACGCGGTTCTGAGTTTTTCTTTCTTTATACTTTTTTTTTAATTAATACCTTTTTTTATGTTTTTTTTAAATATTTTTAATTAATACCCCTCTATATCATTTTTGGCTTATTTAGTTTTTTTTAAATAGTTATTATTTTTTAATTATATTAGGTGTTTTTAATTTTTCATGAAGTTAATATGATTCATCTTTAATTTTTTTTATATTTTAATATAAATTAAATTTATTTTTATAATACAAATTAATTTAAATAAATAAATTCATTAAACATAACCGGATAAATACCTCGTGTTATGCTATTAAATATCATGATTTATATTTATCTCTTGCTTTTTCATTGATTTCGTGTGGTAGCCTAGCTTTTTCTAGAGTGATATTTTCTTTGTTTTTTTAATTGTAACTTATTTTTTATCATGATAAAAAATTAATCAAAATTTAACTTGTTTATTTTTAAAAGAATTTATTAAAAAAATTGATTCGGCCTTTAGCTTCTTATGACTAGCAATCGAGTATCATCTCCTTCATATATAGGCAGAGGCATCTTCAAACGTTAGAGAGCATCATGCCTGCCGATATCAACAACAATAAAATGTGATGATGATATTTGGTCAGAAACAACACCATTGATATTTCTACCACAATATTCAATAAGAAACAGAATCAGAATTATGATGTTCTTGAATTTTCTCATAAAAAAACATAATAGTAAATCTTGAGATAAACAACACCGTATTAGTTCCATAACCATCCATACCTTGAGAAGTTTTCCTTGGAAATCAATTGTTTAAATTAAACCATAATAATTAACCCTCTATTTTTCCTTAATGAATTAATATACACATTATTAAGAAATAACTATTTTATAAAAAAATTCTAATTATCAATTCAATCCTAAAACGAATAAATTCTCATCATATTACCCTATTAACCCTCACTTAAAAGTATATTTATTAAACCCAACATGACTTGACATATCGATTCAGAATCCGATTCAAAGACCTAATCTAGTCAACTTCAATAAATTTTTTTTATCCAATACAATGTCATTTTAGGATATATATAGGTTGACCCCAAAATAAATAAATTCTTACATGGGTTCTCCATCTATTAGACATTACTCTAGAAACCTTTACTCCAAACAATAGTTATTAAACCAAGCATGGTCCAGAAGGTCTACTCGAAACCTAATCGACTTGGGCTTTTTTTTGAACCTGAATAGACATTAACTCGATCAAACTAATATAAGACCAAAATTATAAATTTCAAGGATTTTTGTTTTCAATCTTTTTTTCGCTAAAAATAATGTCATTTTATGATAAATCCAAATTGAACTATCAATTTATTGGTTTATTTGGTCAGCTCGCGAAATTAATCTTGAATTAAATTTAATAACTATGATTAAAACATGACTTGGTATGTGATTCATAACCCAATCCAAAGACATAATCTAGTCAACTTTAATGATTTCTTTTTTGTAACTTTTTTGTTTAAAATAATATTATTTTAGAATATATGAAAGGTTGACTCCAAAACAAATAAATTCTCACATGGGTTCTCCATCTATTAGACATTACTCAAGTAACCTTCACTCCAAACAACAATAGTTATTAAACCAAGCATTGTCCGGGAGGTCTTCTTTAAACCTAATCGACTTGGGTTTTTTTTTTAACCTAAATGGAAATTGACTCGATCAAACTAAGAGTATACCAATATTTTGAATTTTATGGATTTTTTTTTCAAAACAATGTAATTTTATAATAAATTTAAATTAACCTACCAATTTATAGATTTATTTGCACGACATGAATCTTGGACTAAATTTAATAACTATAATTGAAACTTTTTCCTTCAAAATGACATCAAAGAGAACCTATTTTGTTTTAAAATGAAAACATTTTTATCACATATTATAATAATATGGGTAATACCTAATAGATCATGCCATGGGGATCCCATTAGTAATATTTTTTTGTTTGGGTACCTACTTGAGAAACATGAAAGAAAACTATCCGTTAACAGCCTCGAAAAATCAAACCGACCTCACAATCCTTTTCCCTCAAGGAAAAGAGTCACGTTAAAAAACAACCCGCCTGCAACACTTCCACTTCATTGATTTTGATTCACAGTACACGAAAAAAAACTCCTTGATCTTTCAAGTTCCTCTTTTCTTTGCCTGTTAAATTGTGTAACAATAACGGAATTCCTCGGTGGAGACATAGTAGAAGTTGTTGGTGGGAGGAACCACTGGTGGTGGCTTTGAAACACTCAGAGGGGATAAAACACAAAGTTTTATTTCAAGAACACAAGCTTACAAGAGCAAAAATAAATACAACAAGCTTAACAATACACACCCTCTCTTTCTCTCTAGTGTTTCTCTCTATTCTCTCTACTCTCCCACACCTAATAGCATAAGCTCAGCTTGCTATTTATACACGAATTCAAAACAAGATAATTCAACCTTCAAGTGTGAAGGCGGCTGTGGACGGTGGTGTGAAGGCGGCTGGCGGCTGCGGCTGGTGGCTGGCGGCTGGTCGGTGGCGGCTGGTGGTTGCCTTCCTTGACCATCTAGATTGAGTTTAATATTCAACAAATCTCCCCTTTAAACTCAATCGAGGGATATCATGCCAAGCATGAACACTTCTCCTTTCAATGCCTTCTCTTTGCTTGTAGCCTTTAGCTACTAATCTGGCTTTGTATCTTTGCACTTCTCCTTTTGCATTTTTCTTTGTCTTGTAGACCCATTTGACACCTATTGCTTTCTTGTTTTCTGGTAGATAAGTCAGCTTCCAGGTATCATTCTTCTCAATGGCATGTATTTCTTCATCCATTGCTTTTATCCACTTCTCTTCTGTGACAGCTTCATTGAAGCTTAATGGGTCACTATCTGCAAAGAAACAAAACAAATTTGTATCTTCCATTACTTGAGTGGCGTCGTACAGCTCTTCAAGATTTTTCATCCTTCTTGGTTCTTCTGATGAGGATGCTGATGGTGGTGTTGATGATGATGCTCCTGGTGAGTTCCTCCTGTTGAATACAGGGAATCTGTGTACCGGACTTTGTGGTTCAGCTGCTGGCACAATCGGTTCTTCGATAAGTACTGTTGGTACTTCTTCACCTTCAAGGATCAAATCAATGTTGATCCATTTGGTTGCTTCTTTATCATCATTCCATTCCCAAGATTTATCTTCTTCAAAGATAACATCTCTACTCATAATCACCTTCTTCGTGATGGGATTATACAGCTTGTATCCCATCCTTCTTTCACCATATCCGACAAAGATGCATTTCTCGCTTTTATCATCAAGCTTTCTCCTTCTTGCATCTGGGATCTTTGCATATGCCACACAACCAAAGACTCGTAGATGAGTAACACTTGGTTTGTGACCACTCCATGCTTCTTCTGGAATAACTCCTTGCAAACTTCTGGTTGGGCAGCGATTCAGTAGATACACTGCACATGATACAGCTTCAGCCCAGTATTGCTTGGGCAACTTCTTTGCTTTGAGCAGACTTCTTGCCATGTCAAGAATCGTGCGATTCTTCCTTTCAGCTACACCATTCAGCTGTGGTGTATAAGCAGGTGTTGTCTGATGTCTGATGCCTTGTTGTGTACAATAGGCTTCAAAGTCATTTGCTGTATATTCTCCACCTTGATCAGATCTCACGGTTCTGATCATGTAGCCACTTTGCTTCTCCACAATTGCTTTAAAATCTTTAAAACAATTGAATACTTCTGACTTCCTCTTTAGAAAGTATATCCACGTCTTTCTGCTAAAATCATCAATAAACGTGAGGAAGTACCTATTTTGTCCAGTCGACATAGGCGTTATTGGGCCACACACATCTGTGTGCACTAACTCCAGTGGCCTCTTTGCTCTCCAGTTGACTTCTTTGGCAAAACTGGATCTGTGATGTTTGCTGAGGACACAACTCTCACAGACTTCATCTGGATGATCAATGTGGGGCAAACCTTTGACCATCTTCTTGCTTGCTAGCATCTTCAGACTTGTGAAATTCAGATGTCCAAGCCTCAGGTGCCAAAGCCATTCTTCACTGTTGGTGATGGCACTCAAACACCTTGCTGCATCATACTGGATGTTCAAAGGAAACATCCTATTCTTGGACATTTTCACATAGGCCATTAATCTCCCATTGTTGTCTCTAATTGTCAGATGACAATTCTTCGAGTAAAAAGTATATCCTCTCTCCAAAAGTTGACCTAAGCTGATCAGGTTCTGCTTTATGGCTGGGACATAATAGACATTGGCGATGTGGCTGGAATCGCCGTTCTTCAACTTAATTGGGATGCTGCCTTTACCTTTGAATGGAACCTTTGTGGTATCTCCAAAAGTAACTAGACCTTGCTTGGTCACATCTAGATCACTAAATAACTCTCGGTAGCCGCACATGTGATTGCTGGCTCCAGTATCTAGATACCATATATTTTCCTGTTTCTCGCCAAGTTCTTGTTGGACAAGAAATGCAGCTTCTTCTCTGTCATCCTTCTCTGCATAGTTGGCTTGCTCACGTATCTCCAACGGAGCTTTCCTTTTGCATTCAGTGCTATAGTGCCCAAATTGATTGCAACTATAACATTGGATATTCCTCTTGTCACGGTTATTGTAACCGCCTCCTCTTCCTCTAGGAGTGAATGCTTGTTGTCTTTGGCCTCCTCTGGTGGTATTTCTGCCACCTCTTCCTCTGAAGCTTGTATTCCAAGAACCTCTTCCTTGGAATCTCTGGAATCCTCCTCTGGATTGTTGACTTCCTGCTTGAGCACTTGTTGAGGTCTCCCCTTGCTCATATCTGTCCTTGAGAGACAGCTTTGCTTGTAAGGCATGCTCGATGGCCTTATCTCCATTTCGCTTTACAATCTTCTGCTCATGAGCTTGCAAAGAACTCATAAGCTCATCAACTGTCAACTTGTCCACTTCCTTGGACTCTTCAATGGCGACAACAACAAAATCAAATTTTGGATCTAGGGATCTCAAAATTTTCTCAGTAATTCGAGAATCTATGATGGCTTCTCCATTTCTCCTCATCTGATTGACTATCACCATAATTCTTGTGTGATAATCAGAAATAGACTCCGAGGACTTCATTTGCAATAACTCAAATTCACCTCGCAAAGATTGAAGACGAATCTTCTTGATTCTGTCAGCACCTTTGTACTTTTGTTGGAGAGCCTCCCATATATCATGTGATGTTTCAGCGGAAGCTATGATCTCGAATGTATCTTCATCAAGACCTTGGTAGATGATGGTCTTTGCTTTGTTGTCCTTCTTTCTGTTGACTTTCAGGGCTTGCTTCTGTGCCTCTTGTAAAGCTTCTTCTTCTTCTTTGGACTCTGGTTCATCATAACCATAGTGTACAATCTCCAAACACTCTTGTGAACCAAGGAATGCCTTTAATCTGATGCACCAACTATCATAGTTGTCTTTGGTCAGCTTCGGGATGAGTGTTTGTGTACTTTCTGTAGTCATTTTGCTCTTTTAATGACTATATCTCCTTCTGGGAGTTGAATTTGGCAAAACGGACACTGTAGATCGATCCGGAATGGTCGAAATAGTCGGGAACCGGTCTGACTTTGTAGAAATCGGGTCAGAAAATGGGTGAACCGGTCCAAAAATCAATTCTGGGCGTCGGGCGGTTCGCTGGGTTGAACCGGGAATATTCTGTGGAATATTCTATCGGCTCGGCTTCGGCTAATAGCGGCTCGGCTTGAAAAGGGAATATTCTCGGGAATATTCTCCGGCTCGGCTGGAGGCTTGGCTTGAGGCTTGGCTCGGCTTGGCTCGGCTCGGCTTAAACGGCTCAACATATGGCGCGCGTGTGGCTCAGTCGTCTTCTTCCTCTGGCGCGCGTGGGTGAGACTGGGCTACAGTTACCGGAACTTCAGGTGGCGCGTGTGGATCACCCCGGTGTCCGATTGAGCTGATTTTTGCGGCAGTGAGTTCGTATGGATGAGCTCTACACGGTGGAATGATCAAAACTTGTTTTTGACAACTTTGAAAATTCGGCTATCCCAGAAAATACTTCTGTTTTCTGACGAACGGGGCTCTGATACCAATTGTTGGTGGGAGGAACCACTGGTGGTGGCTTTGAAACACTCAGAGGGGATAAAACACAAAGTTTTATTTCAAGAACACAAGCTTACAAGAGCAAAAATAAATACAACAAGCTTAACAATACACACCCTCTCTTTCTCTCTAGTGTTTCTCTCTATTCTCTCTACTCTCCCACACCTAATAGCATAAGCTCAGCTTGCTATTTATACACGAATTCAAAACAAGATAATTCAACCTTCAAGTGTGAAGGCGGCTGTGGACGGTGGTGTGAAGGCGGCTGGCGGCTGCGGCTGGTGGCTGGCGGCTGGTCGGTGGCGGCTGGTGGTTGCCTTCCTTGACCATCTAGATTGAGTTTAATATTCAACAGAAGTATGTAGCGAAGAGGAAGGATTTCTTGGATCATATTATGCAGCGGCAACGGTCAAGAAACTTGAGGCCAACTCTTATGCAGTGCAGTACGAGAACTTAGTGGAAGAGGAAGACATGTCAAAGCAACTGATAGAGACACACCGCAAGCCCAACGCTAAAACCCCTTTCAGTCGATGGAGTAACAATTTCGTAAGTTTTCTTGCTAATCTAGCTCTGCTGCGCCGTGGTTTTAGTGCCTGTATTTGTTACTTAGAACCTATGGTTTGAGACCGATTTTTGTATATTCTGTAAATTTCTGGAAGTTGAAACTCTAGTTAGCAGTTGTTAGTTTTTTTAAGCATTTATTTTTTAATCTTGGAAACTGTTTTTGTTTTATTTATTTATTTTTAATTTCCTCCTTAAAAAAGCATGAAATAATTTCAGAGATTTTGGATCGTACAAAGATAGGCATGCTAATCCTTTTTTTTTTTGAAAATTTAAATTAATTTTTTTTGTCTCTAACAGTAAGAAAATTCCGCTAATGGTGCTGTTCTTTAATCTCTTTGATAGAAGGTGGATGATTCTGTAATTTCATAATGTACATAAAGCAGGTAATGTCGTGCCGGATTTTTTTTTGTGTATGGTTTTGTTTTTGAAAATAGAGAGCTGAATTTGATTTTTGTTCGGATAAAGGCTGTAATCGAGGTTCTAGAAGCTATCGAGAACAAATTGCTACCGAGCCCCTTTCAGTTTGAAAGTTAATTGTGCTGGTAAGTTTGTTTTAAGAGCTATCGAGAACATATTGATTTATTAATTTTTTATATATATAATTTTATTCATTTGTTGTCTAGCTGTTATAATGTATTAAGTGATGAGTGTCGCACGTCAGAAAATCCGCGCGGCATCGGCTTGGCGATTTTTCATTGTTTGCTTGATTTGATTTGATTGGTTCATTGAAGTCGCCACCTAGTAATTTATTGAGGGCTACTAGGAAACCTGATATACTGGTCTTGTTAGAGATTCACAGGTAAGGGACTGGTTGTGATTAGGGAAGGTATGAGCACCCCTAATGCACCCTACCTGAGGTAAGCTGCTTCGTGGACTTGATGTGTTTTTAAAAATAAAATTTTAGCCCAATTCTAAGGTTTTGATAAATCAGTTATTAGTTCCCAAAATATATGTAGATACATGTTCTACATTGTCATGGAAAATACAACATGATTTTTATCTGACCTTTAGATATTTGTGCATATAAATTAAATTCATTTTTTTTTCTTTTTATTCAATAACATACATAACAAAAAAAAAAAAAAAATACAAACACACACTACTCTTTTTCTATTATTATTTCTTTTTTCTTCTCTTCTCTTCTCTTTTCTTTTTTTGTTCTTTTTGTACATCACATTACAAAATTATAAAAAAATTTAGACACTCCGTAAAAATTACATTACATAATTTAAAAATTACAAAATAGTCCCTAAACTTCAGAAATTGCAGGGAGACACTTCTGGAACTGCCTGAACAGTTCTGGAACAGTGGCGGCGCGTGGCTTCACGCGCCGCCGCTGACAGTGCCCGGAAATGGGCGGATCTGCCCTGCTTTCTCCTTCTCTCTTCTCTGCCGATGGTGACCTGCAAAATCAACCAAAAACGCAACATAGGCAGTTGATTTTAGTTGTTTTTCTTTGTTGTTTTTTTAGATCTGTTCTCGGGTTCTTCTCCCGGATCTGTCCCGTTCGGGTCTGCTGCTATGGATTTCATCTCCTTCTCCTCTGCTTCGGGCGGCGCTGCTGGCTGATAGTGGATCTGTGGCCGGGCATGGAGATCGGAGGAGAAGCTATCGTGGCCGGCTGTTTTGGGGAGGAGCTGCTGCTGTTGTGGTGCTCGCTGGAGGCCGGCGTTGATGGTCTTCCTTCGCTGCTGTTGTTCGTGGGTCTCGCTGCTGGAGCTGGGTCGGCCGAGAGAGGGAAAAACGGTGGTCGGCCGAGAGAGCCGGAAGAAGAAGGAAGGTGCTGGGAGCAGGGGAGTGAGCGGCCGAGAGGGGGCAAGGTTCCAGCGGCGGTTCTGGCTTGTTTTGGGATGAGGGGAAGTGACTGTAAGAGGGGGATCTGTTTGGTTTGTCTTTGGCAAAAATATGGTGCTGGCCGAGAGGTTGTGTGCAGAGGAAAGGGGCTGTGTGGAGTCTTCGGGTGGCTGGTTTGTGGGCAGCGGCTGGTGGAGATGGGTGAAGGAGAAGAAACCAACGGGTCCAAGCTGGGGGTGCGGCGGCTGCTTGGAGAAGAGATAGATTTAGGTTTCCCCTCTTTTTTTCATTCTCCAAACTGCCCCCCCCCTCCCCTTTGTAAATTTTCTCCCCCAAATTGCAGAAATACCCCCCCTCTGTTTCACAAAATCAGTATAGCATGGTATTTATAGGAAAAGTTTTACTAGGTTTTCAAACTAATCCCTCAACCTTTCCTTTCCTTCTCTTTTTCTCTTTTTTTTGTAAATTTTGATTTTTCTTATTATTTTTTTTTTTGTATTTTTGAAAGCGAGCAATATCAACGTCAACTCAACAAGGAAAATCAATGATCATAAAATTTACGCGTTAAAAGTTGAACGCGTTTCAAATACCTTTGAAAATTTAAATTCTTTTGAGATGATGTTGAAAATGCTAAAAACGATGCAAATATATCAAAAATGCATTTTTTTGGGTTTTCATTGTTTTTTTGCTATTTTTGGTTTTTTTTTCTAAAAAATTATCAAAAGATGGGTCAAAAATTGGGTAGCAACAGATGCCCCCTCTTTACAATGCTTACGAAGCAAAACTCCTCAATGTTTTGCATAGTAAGCTTTGTAAAGAAAAGAAAAGGAAAATGATCTCATTATCTTGGGCGACCTGCCCACACATATTCAAAGTGGTCTATTTTCAGGGGCGACCGGCCCACACACTCACACTGGTCTATTTTCACGGGCGACCTGCCCACACATACTCAAAGTGGTCTCTTTTCAGGGGCGACCAGCCTACTCACTCACACTGGTCTATTTTCACGGGCGACCTGCCCACACATACTCAAAGTGGTCTATTTTCAGGGGCAAACCTGCCCACAAACTCACACTGGTCTATTTTCACGGGCGACCTCCCCACACATACTCACTTTGGTCTATTTTCAGGGGCGACCTGCCCACACACTCACACGGGTCTATTTTCACGGGCGACCTGCCCTTTTGGTTGGGTTTATCTGGGATCCCATCTGGCGATCTAACAAGAACAAAAATTGGTGTCTAGCTCGGTCAACCTGAAATCCCATCTAGCGATTCCCTTTAACCAAAGCTAAATTCTGCGTGGTTAGGCTAAACTGAGATCCCTTTGCCGATCCCCTTTAACCAGAACCAAAACTCCTGTGTGCGGTTAGGATAGACTGAGATTCCTTTCGCCAATCCCCTCTAACCAGAACCGAAATCTGTGTGGTTGGGCTGAACTGAGACCCCTTCGCCGATCCCCTTCAACTAGAACCAAAACTCTTGTATGCGGTTAGGATAGACTGAGATTCCTTTCGCCAATCCCCTCTAACCAGAACCAAAACTCCTGTGTGGTTAGGATAGACTGAGATTCCTTTCCCTAATCCCCTCTAACCAGAACCAAAATCCTTTGCAGTTAGGTTAAACTGAGATCCCTTCGCCGATCCCCTTTAACCATAACCAAAGTCTCTTCGTGGCTAGGCTAGACTGAGATCCCTTCGCCGATCCCCTCTAACCAGAGCCAAAATCCTCTGTGGTTAGGATAGACTGAGATTCCTTTCGCCAATCCCCTCTAACCAGAACCAAAATCTTCTGTGGTTAGGCTAAACTGAGATCCCTTCGCCGATCCCCTTTAACCATAACCAAAGTCTCTTCGTGGCTAAGCTAGACTGAGATCCCTTCGCCGATCCCCTCTAACCAGAGCCAAAATCCTCTGTGGTTAGGATAGACTGAGATTCCTTTCGCCAATCCCCTCTAACCAGAACCAAAATCTTCTGTGGTTAGGCTAAACTGAGATCCCTTCGCCGATCCCCTCCAACCAGAACCAAAACTCCTTTGCAGTTAGGTTAAACTGAGATCCCTTCGCCGATCCCCTTTAACCATAACCAAAGTCTCTTCGTGGCTAGGCTAGACTGAGATCCCTTCGCCGATCCCCTCTAACCAGAGCCAAAATCCTCTGTGGTTAGAATAGACTGAGATTCCTTTCGCCAATCCCCTCTAACCAGAACCAAAACTCCTTTGCAGTTAGGTTAAACTGAGATCCCTTCACCGATCCCCTTTAACCATAACCAAAGTCTCTTCGTGGCTAAGCTAGACTGAGATCCCTTCGCCGATCCCCTCTAACCAGAGCCAAAATCCTCTGTGGTTAGGATAGACTGAGATTCCTTTCGCCAATCCCCTCTAACCAGAACCAAAATCTTCTGTGGTAGGCTGAACTGAGATCCCTTCGCCGATCCCCTCCAACCAGAACCAAAATCCTTTGCAGTTAGGTTAAATTGAGATCCTTTCGCCGATCCCCATTAACCATAACCAAAGTCTCTTCGTGGCTAGGCTAGACTGAGATCCCTTCGCCGATCCCCTCCTACCAGAGCCAAAGAATGTGTGTAGCTCGGTCAACCTGAAGTCCCATCTGGCGATTCCCTTTAACCAAAGCTACATGAGATCCAATCTGGCGACCTCATTAAAGTGGAACAAAAAAAAATGTGTGTAGCTCGGTCAACCTGAAATCCCATCTGGCGATTCCCTTTAACCAAAGCTACATGAGATCCCATCTGGCGACCTCATTAAACCAAAATAAAGAATATGTGTAACAAAATGGTCTCATTGTAATGGGTGACCTACCCAGGTGGAAAGAATGTGGAAAACAGTCTCATTATGATGGGTGACCTACCCAAATGGAAAGAATGTGAAGTGCGGTCTCATTATAATGGGTGACCTATCCAGATGGAAGATAGAAAAAAATGAAGTGGTCTCATTGTTATGGGTGACCTACCCAGATGGAAAAAATGTGATGTGCGGTCTCATTATAATGGGTGACCTACCCAGATGGAAGATAGAAAAAATATGAAGTGGTCTCATTGTTATGGGTGACCTACCCAGATGGAAAAAATGTGATGTGTGGTCTCATTATAATGGGTGACCTACCCAGATGGAAGATAGAAAAAAAATGAAGTGGTCTCATTGTTATGGGTGACCTACCCAGGTGGAGGATAGAAAAAATATGAAGTGGTCTCATTGTAATGGGTGACCTACCCAGATGGAAGATAGAAAAAATATGAAGTGGTCTCATTGTTATGGGTGACCTACCCAGGTGGAAGATAGAAAAATGTGAAGTGGTCGCGTTATAATGGGTGACCTACCCAAATGGAAGATGGTGGTCTCATTGTGATGGGTGACCTACCCAAGTGGAAGAATGGCCTCATTGTAATGGGTGACCTACCCAAATGAAAGATATGATGTGACAAGTGCGAAAAATGGGACTTACCTGGCGAAGTCCTGAAGGGATGATAGAAGAAGGGCCGAAAAACTTGGTGCTTCTTGATAATTCCTGATCGTAGGACTTCGAAAACTCAATGCTTCCTGATTGCAAGGTTGATCTTTTCATTTCTTTGAGATTTTCCTAACAGAGAGGTTTATCTCATCTTCTTCCCGTTTCAAGGTCACAAACATGATTATATGTTATTATCAGCTCAATGATTCTCCCCTTTTTTTGTTGTTTTTTTTTTGTTCCCCAATCTTGCTAAACTACATTGAGGATTTTTCCTGCAACAAAAATAAAAAATATGTGCAATGTTTTAATGTTAGATGACATGCATGCATCCTTACCTGATTTGAAATATAGGTCCCCGTCTCTTCGATGTTCCATCATCACAGGGTGCCTTTGTTTGCATTCCCAAGCCTTCTTTGTTCTTTCGATGCATTAGCTTATTCATGTGCTGTGCTAGCCATCCACTCAGCTGTAGGTGCAGTGCCCATCCTGGGCTGTCTTCGACAGTTACTGCTCTTGTTGTTTATCAAGCTTGACTCTGCCCCCAAGTGCGGTGTTGCTTGATTCATCATGAAGGATTTTCTCTTTTGGATTGTTCTGAGAATTATCCTCTGATCGATTGTGTGCATCATGCCAACACCATCAAGATTGTCAACCAGTCATGAACTTGCCTAAAGTTGAAACAATACTCTTCAAGTATATGTTATCATTAGTCTTCTTGGAACTGTCAGGTCATCTAAACATGGATCTCATACCTTGCAGTAAAAGGCTCATCGTTGTAAGCTCAATGTTCTTCTCCATGGATTCCTCTCAGCTTGTCAAATCAGATCATGAAAGGAAATGTGTTGGCATCATCAATGATGTTCATCACCCATATTCATGCGGTGAAGTGCACATTTGAGCTTCGAAACAAATGGTTCCACGGTCAGTCTTGGTGGGTGCATCTTTCTGACATCCATTCAAATGCAACTGTACGATAACCATGTTTCAAAGGATGACAATATGAGATTGTCCTTCAAGTGCAGCATTGTTCCACAGTCAGTCTTGGTGGTGTACATCTTTTCGCCATTCAATTACATTCATTCGTGTATCCTCATCGATTGCTAGCCATGTTTCAAAAGATGATGCTATGAAGATGTCCTTCAGGTACATCTTTGATCCACCGTCAGTCTTGGTGGTGTGCATATGTTAGATGTTCATTCAAATGCACTCACTTGATAATATCTGCCAGGAGTCATGGCCATGTTTAAAGGGTAACCCAAGTTAACGATAATAAAATGCTCTTCAAGTGCAGCATTGCTCATCAATTGTTGCTGAAGTTCACTAAATCACTGACTGTCTTTGAACAACATTGCCCTCGGTAATGATCCGAATGCTTGTTCTGCTGATTAGCTTTCTTTAAACACCATTGTCCTCAGTGCATTGATTCATCATTTGATCATCTTTCATTGCCCCCAGCTGATCTGAATACTGTTTGTTTTCCTACCTAGGATCCACTGTATTGCCCCCAGGTGGTCAACTTTTCAAGGAGTGTTGAGAAATGTCATTCTTGTCAAGGGATTTTGCAAACTCGATCGATATTCTTCTTGTTTGACAATCTTTCTATTCCGGAATCAACTCTCATACTTCAAAGATCATGTCTATTCAAAGTCTAGTTGTCGAAATGAAATCAGATAGATGTTAGTTTTTTGAAAATCAAGTTTCTTCGGTCAAAGATCCAACACACGTTATTCGAAATATACAGTCCTTTGATTGTCATGTATTTTGAAAACAGAAATTGACCCGTTGTAAGACTAAAATGGTTTTTTTTTTCATGGTTCTTTGTATCCATTTTAGACTCTGATTCTGGGTATATCTTTTGATGATCTGTGATGAGGTGACCTTCTGTGAATTTCAAGAAACAAAAGGCTCAAGTCAAAACTTGAGGATTCATCAAGAAAGATTGTTTTCTTTTTTTTTTAGCACCAATTTTATCAGCATGCATAATAACCAGTAGCTTACTTCATGAAGCCACGACTCTTATGGAAAAAAAACTCTTCAAGTTTTGAGATCGCCATTTATCGGTTTAGATTGTTTACTTGATCAAAAAGGGCTTTTAAAAGCACGTAATGCAGGCTATGGTTCATGGCTTATGAAAGAAAGGAAAATTCAGGCTCAAAAGGTGTTTGAGGGTTTCAAAGACCTAAGATCAACATCAAACTATTCATCAACTCTTTTTCTATTGTTGTCTTTGTAGAGGAAATGACATATAACCTTATTAACCTTAAATATCAGAATTCTCTTAACATAGGTTATATGCAAATCCAACTTTTTCTTTGATGAATAACCAATCTCAATCATCTGATAACTTCAGGGGTTTATCATGGATGCCAAAGGTCATGGCTTTCACATAGCATTTCTCATAGTTTTCTAACACGCCCCCAGTCTAGGTCTTCTTTCTTTTAACTCTCAAACGTTGGACTTTTGTTCTAAGCCTTCTCTTTCACTTTTGTCTTTTCTTATTTGCCCCCAGTGCGGGGAGTGATCCTAGTCAGGGTTTCTTGAAAGAAAATATTTTACCAGGCTCAAATGGGGACCACAAGGGATAATATTTCAAGAAATGTGAAAGGATAACAAAGATGGCATTTTCTCATTTCAAGTAAGGTCGGTTAGAACCGATAAATTTTGACCTCGTCCAGTGTAATGATTTGGACTTGTAAGAATCATGATTCACGAGTCCATAACTACTGAATCCACTACATGTCATTATGCATATTGCTAAAACTAGCTATATGATGCGTGGTTTAGTTTCAGGAGGTATGAGTTCAAAATTGTTTGGTCACCTCATGTCATTTTCAAGCATC
Source organism: Populus nigra (assembly GCF_951802175.1). NCBI lineage: Eukaryota > Viridiplantae > Streptophyta > Magnoliopsida > Malpighiales > Salicaceae > Populus > Populus nigra. The sequence goes on from NC_084858.1 coordinate 3,242,893, forward strand.
AAGTCATTTCTGCAATCAAAACACTTTTAATCTTCAGGATTGACTAGCTTTAATTTTGTATGTTGGAGTTTGATCAAAAAATATTTTTGTCAAAATACCCTTTGAAAGAAGCATCTCTTGATTTCACAACAACAAAAAGACAAAGAAAAGACATGTTTCGTTCAAGGATGAGATGTGACCCCCAAAACAAAATGCGGAATGACAACTCCACAATAAAATGATGGACAATTCAGTACCATTCTTGGATCAGCTTTTCTGGCCATATTTGTGTTTTGCCGAGCAACTTCGATCACTTGTTGTTCTGATGATGTTCTGGTGAAAAAATGATTGATGACATCATCTTTCACAAACTCAGCTCGATTCTTGAAACTCTTGTATCTGTCCAACTAAAATGGCCCAAGAACCCACCATGATATTCACATCTCATTTGAATTATACCACGGTGGTTGCATGCAATTTAACGAAGTGGGTGCAACAAGTCTGGAATCTAACAGATGCTGGTCGACAAACTTGAGTGGCAGATGAGTGTCAATCTTGGCAAAGACATTTGAGCAGTTGATGTTATGGCAAGACCTGACTAGGCAAAATGACTGAGGTTTCTCAATTGAGAGTCATCTTCTAATTCAACTCTCATCACTGTTATGGAATCCATGGTAGATCCTTCAATCTTTCCTCTCTTGATAGCTAGCTCAATTCTTTTGGCAATCCACGCAACTTCATGTCAATATTTCAATGTTGTTGTGGTTGGTTGAGGGTTGTCGGAAACCTTTCAACAGCTTGGTAATCTTGGCAGTGCCCAGAAACATGTGGCATCGCCATTACCGACATGTGGAATCACACATTGTCAAAACTGGAAGAGAACTTGATGAATCTAAAACTCCTTTGTCTCCTCTTTGATTCCTCACTGACGGTGCAGCAAACAGACACCGGTAGAAGGAGCTCTGCTCTGTTGAAGTTTCAATCTTCTTTCTATTTTTCAGCCGAGGTCTGTCTCTTTTCCCTACTTTTGCATTTTCAAGCTAACATTGATGAGAGAAAGTTATAGATGATCAGAAACTACTGCATCCCTTATTGGATTCTCCACTTGCAGAGCTACAAACAGATTTCTGCAGAGAGAGCTCTGCCACGGTGAAGTTCTATATTTGCTCCTGCTTTCTAGCTCAAGTCTGGCTTTCCTGCCTACTACAGTGTTTCGATGCTGAAACTGGCGGGGTAAGTTTTCATATTGTTTGGAACTACTACATCCCCTCTTGCATTCCCCACTTGCAGAGCCATAAACGGGTTTTTGTAGAGAGAGCTCTGCCACGTCAAAGTTCGACGACTGCTCATGTTTTCAGACTAGGTCTGACTCTTCGACCTACTCCAGTGTTTCAGTGCTGAAACTGATGAGCCAAAGTTTTGTAGAATTTGAAAGTATTGCATCCCCTCTTGCATTCCCCACTGGAAGATCCCCAAACAAATCTCTACAGAGAGAGCTCTGCAACGTAGAAGTTTGATGTCTATTCATGTTTTTCAGACCAGGTCTGGCTCTTCAACCTACCACGGTGTCTTTGTGCTGAAACTGATGAGAGATTTTTATAGCATATGCAACTTATAAATCCCCTCTTGCATTCCCAACTTGCAGAGCCATAAACGGATTTTTGTAGAGAGAGCTCTGCCACATTGAAGTTCAATGTCTAATCATGGTTTTTTTTTTTTGCTGCTGAACTGGAATTAAGCTCACAGTAAGGGTAACTTCAAAGAAGGCTAATGCATCATGCACAGAAGGCTAGCAATTATTTGGTGCCATTAGAAAATGTGGAGGCGATGAGTAATTATCAGTGCAACTGAACAAGAACAAAGGTTGTCATTAGCTGATGACTGAAGGCATTGCTGCAGCTATTCATGACTGAAAAGGATAGGTGCAACTTCAATTGGACGTGGAAAAGCAGTGTTTCTACAGAAGACTGTGCAGACATTCCCTTTCCATTTGAAGCTCAACACTTGTTCAAGCAGATCTGAGTCTAGCTACTTCACCTTTAATGCTCTCAACTTTCTTTTGACAATGAGCCTCTCTCTGACCCCTTTCTTCATTTCCCATCATCTTTGTTCAATCAGGTGTAGCAAAGCTCGGACGGGGAACCTATTTTTATCTCGGTATATGCATGATAAATGTATAAACATGTAAACTATATGATGAACTCGCCCTTCGAGGGGTGACATATGGTCGTAACTCTTGTATGATGAAACAAGAATCTTGATTCTTGCCCAAACTCTACAATGAAAATTTTCTAAGTGATGGCCATTGGGTCACCCACAAGTCTTGAGTTCAAGATGCTTCAAGAAGGGTTTGCCCTGATGCAAAACAATGTATACGGAGCACACATCCTAAAGGCAGGTTCTAATCTTTTTAAGTGAGACAAAAGACAGGTTTACTACTAGGTCTTTAAAAAGGGTCTCTTGTTGTCCCAGTGATTGCCCTCGTAGAGGCAATATGGGGGCTTGTAGGCAATGAGATGGCACGTGTCCAACTATTACCAGTCTAAGCACTCAACAAAGAGTTGGGGTTTACACAAACTTAAACCTTGACTAAAAGTCGTAAGGTAAGCTGCTAGTCCCCCTCCTAACCTGAAGCTTGTGTGTGCTTTCAAAAATAAATACAAGTGATGCATGAAACAATTCTAAAAATGCATGGATAAGACAAAAATAAAACAAGACAAAAATACAAAAACTTAAACACATCAAATACACAAAGCTTAGTCCAATATTGTCAGAAACAGTACCTTCCCCAGTGGAGTCGCCATTCTGTCGCACGTCAGAAAATCCGCGCGGCATCGGCTTGGCGATTTTTCATTGTTTGCTTGATTTGATTTGATTGGTTCATTGGAGTCGCCACCTAGTAATTTATTGAGGGCTACTAGGAAACCTGATATACTGGTCTTGTTAGAGATTCACGGGTAAGGGACTGGTTGTGATTAGGGAAGGTATGAGCACCCCTAATGCACCCTACCTGAGGTAAGCTGCTTCGTGGACTTGATGTGTTTTTAAAAATAAAATTTTAGCCCAATTCTAAGGTTTTGATAAATCAGTTATTAGTTCCCAAAATATATGTAGATACATGTTCTACATTTTCATGGAAAATACAACATGATTTTTATCTGACCTTTAGATATTTGTGCATATAAATTAAATTCATTTTTTTTTCTTTTTATTCAATAACATACATAACAAAAAAAAAAAAAGTACAAACACACACTACTCTTTTTCTATTATTATTTCTTTTTTCTTCTCTTCTCTTCTCTTTTCTTTTTTTGTTCTTTTTGTACATTACATTACAAAATTATAAAAAAATTTAGACACTCCGTAAAAATTACATTACATAATTTAAAAATTACAAAATAGTCCCTAAACTTCAGAAATTGCAGGGAGACACTTCTGGAACTGCCTGAACAGTTCTGGAACAGTGGCGGCGCGTGGCTTCACGCGCCGCCGCTGACAGTGCCCGGAAATGGGCGGATCTGCCCTGCTTTCTCCTTCTCTCTTCTCTGCCGATGGTGACCTGCAAAATCAACCAAAAACGCAACATAGGCAGTTGATTTTAGTTGTTTTTCTTTGTTGTTTTTTTAGATCTGTTCTCGGGTTCTTCTCCCGGATCTGTCCCGTTCGGGTCTGCTGCTATGGATTTCATCTCCTTCTCCTCTGCTTCGGGCGGCGCTGCTGGCTGATAGTGGATCTGTGGCCGGGCATGGAGATCGGAGGAGAAGCTATCGTGGCCGGCTGTTTTGGGGAGGAGCTGCTGCTGTTGTGGTGCTCGCTGGAGGCCGGCGTTGATGGTCTTCCTTCGCTGCTGTTGTTCGTGGGTCTCGCTGCTGGAGCTGGGTCGGCCGAGAGAGGGAAAAACGGTGGTCGGCCGAGAGAGCCGGAAGAAGAAGGAAGGTGCTGGGAGCAGGGGAGTGAGCGGCCGAGAGGGGGCAAGGTTCCAGCGGCGGTTCTGGCTTGTTTTGGGATGAGGGGAAGTGACTGTAAGAGGGGGATCTGTTTGGTTTGTCTTTGGCAAAAATATGGTGCTGGCCGAGAGGTTGTGTGCAGAGGAAAGGGGCTGTGTGGAGTCTTCGGGTGGCTGGTTTGTGGGCAGCGGCTGGTGGAGATGGGTGAAGGAGAAGAAACCAACGGGTCCAAGCTGGGGGTGCGGCGGCTGCTTGGAGAAGAGATAGATTTAGGTTTCCCCTCTTTTTTTCATTCTCCAAACTGCCCCCCCCCTCCCCTTTGTAAATTTTCTCCCCCAAATTGCAGAAATACCCCCCCTCTGTTTCACAAAATCAGTATAGCATGGTATTTATAGGAAAAGTTTTACTAGGTTTTCAAACTAATCCCTCAACCTTTCCTTTCCTTCTCTTTTTCTCTTTTTTTTGTAAATTTTGATTTTTCTTATTATTTTTTTTTTGTATTTTTGAAAGCGAGCAATATCAACGTCAACTCAACAAGGAAAATCAATGATCATAAAATTTACGCGTTAAAAGTTGAACGCGTTTCAAATACCTTTGAAAATTTAAATTCTTTTGAGATGATGTTGAAAATGCTAAAAACGATGCAAATATATCAAAAATGCATTTTTTTGGGTTTTCATTGTTTTTTTGCTATTTTTGGTTTTTTTTTCTAAAAAATTATCAAAAGATGGGTCAAAAATTGGGTAGCAACAATGAGTATTTTAAATTTCTGGGCTGCAGGAGTATTCCCTTAATTTTTGATGAGTGTCAATAGTCAAATTTATCTCTTGTATTGCTATCGTAGCAAACAATGCACTCAAGAGCTTGAGCTTCTGTTTCTGTAATGGATGCTGGTAAGGATAAAATTGTTGCTGCTGCAACTTCACCACATCTACTGGAGAAATCAGTTGAGAATGATTGATTTGGTGGTTGCCTTTACTTTTAACAAGACTGCTTTGCATTCTGTTCATGCAATGACTGTTTTGCTACTTAATTATGCACGGTGGATTAATTTAGAAACCAAATGGGTTCCCTTAGAGATGCCTTATCTGATGAATTCATTTCTATAGGAGATGCCTTTGTGATGGATGATTTCTGCGCAATTGTGTTGGTTCATTTACATTTTCATTGAGTCGCTTTCTACGTGCAACCATTGATTTATTTGATGTTTATCTTGAGAGAATATATGACCTGTGTGTGTTTGAGTAGCATTCTCAAATATGACTCATCATGGAAATGTGCATAAGTTTTATAAGCTTTTGGCTTGGTGTTTGCTTACAAAACATTACGTATATTAGGACGCCTAAATTTGCATCACATTCAGTTCTCCACCATGCTTGTTCTAACTAAAATTATATTGATCCAGCAAAAACATTGATTCGAGGTTGTTGTTAATAATTTGTATGTTGGTTTATGCGCAACTGAAAACTCAGTAATTACTTGTGCTATTTTGTTTTAAATTCTTATTTCTATACGTGTTTTGTTAATTGATTGCTAATGTTTTTATTAGCTTGGTCTGTAAATTTGGGTTGAAAATTTTTGGTGTGAGAAGCTCTGTAGTGATTGCTTTTGGAATTCAAGAATGGATAGTTGTGAGAAGAAGTTTTAATTTGATAATTGTGATCGATTGATACTAACTATAAAAGTAAGCAAGGCTATAAAGCACCTATATATACGCTTCTGGTGTCCACCCCAAACCACAATGCTACTAGGAAATTTATATGATTTGCGAAGTAAAACAATTTGTTCTTGATATGATATTTGTAAGTAACTTAAATTATTTGACTGGAATGTTCTTGGATACCGGTGGAGCATTGTTTATGTCCGAGGGCTTGTCTATAAATGTGTGCATTTTTGGAAAATTTGCATGAGCTAAATTGTCAATGAAGTTGATGTGACTTCTGCAATGGTCTGCATGATTATATCGCTACAAACTGATGGTTTAGACTGTATAACTGTAGATGGTTAGGATAAAAATCTTATATGTTATTTTACATGACGATTGTTATACATGTTTATGATGCCTTAACAAGTTACTAATGATCAGGTGATCAAGTAAGGAAAAAAATCGATATCACGAGGTTTTTTTATGACTATTGATGCTCAAAATTGAAGTTAATTTATGAACATAATTATGTAGAATAGATCGCATTAAGGTAAGAAATCTCATGAATGTGTAATTTCCATCACGTAGACTAAAATGAGAAAAGCAAGCAGAGCTAGAGATTAATTTCATAACTAATCTGAAATGATAAAAACAAAAGTTGGAAGCCATAATACCCTTTGCAAAGTCTGAAATGTTACATGGTGAAGCTGAATTGAAGGGGCAGGAACTGAATGAAGCTAACTCATCGACTGAAGTCGTAACACAAGAACTCTGAAGTGAGCTTTGAGTTGTTTTTAGAAACTTGATTATAATATTTCACTGTAAAAGACTTCTTCGACTAGCTGTTCTTCTAGGTGTTTCTGATAGGATGGATAGACTCATTGGCTTAAGTCACAACACAAGAACTCTGAACTATGAATTTGCTTTATTGCTTTTTTATGTGATAAATGACTAGTCCGAGTTTCAGTTTTTTGTTCTTGGCTTTTAACGTATTGTTAAACTATTATGTTTTGTAATCAATGTTTTAAATCTATTTATCCTGCCTGATTTGCCAGCCGATATCTATGCTGAAATCCTAGAAGATGATGTTTTGGTTGTGCCAGCCGTATGTGTGTGTGTATATATATATATATATATATATATATATAAAAGCTGAATTGGCTAATATGAAGAGTATGAAAACATTGATTGATTTACGTACAATTCAAATAAATGGATTTGCAAAATAAACAAATGAAGTCGATCAACAAATAAATAAACGTAATTAATGACAAAATATGAAGTGAAAGTTTTAATTGATTATGGAATTAACATAGATAGCTTAAACATCTCTCTTCACTTTCTACTTGAAAAATTACTTAGGAAAATTATATATTTGTAAGGAAATTACTAGCCTATTTTGCTAGTGGTTGAGTTATATTTTTGTTAAAATTTAATTTTTTTAAATTAATATTTTATATTTTTAGATCGTTGTAATGCACATCAAAAATAATATATTTTTTTAAAATATTATTTTAAAATATTTTTAAATAAAAAAACACTTTAAATTATAGAAAATAACACCCATAAACTTTGTATATGATAAGAGCTTCACCTTCGTGATTAACCAACCTTGCAATTATAATGAAAGACATGGGTGGAGAGCTCAAATCCAACCACTTGACATTAAGATATTGGATTGTTTCAGTACTATGAATTTTCTGTAAATATTTTGTTTGCCTTCCAAAAAAAAAAAAACTAAAAAGAAAGATGCAAGGAAGGACTCTCAAGCTCCATTGACCCGGTCGTATTGGAACTAAGATAGGCGAAATGAAAAAAAAAATGATGGGCAATTTTCATTTAAAAGAAAATGGTGTCAATCTGCGTTAATTTTCAAATCAGCTCTTAATATTTGATTTGTTCAATCAAGTTCTCAATTGTAATTTTGATTTTAAGAATTCATTCAATTGCATTCTTGCCAAAATCAATATCTGGCTCTGAAGTTGGCTGCCTTTTTTATTTCGGTCATTGGTCTCGGAATTATGCAATTTGACCCTCATTTGAGTAATAAACTTTCAATTTCTTCAATTTGGCCCATGATTTAGTCAATTATAGCCCCTCATTTTACGGGCATTTTTCATTTTGATCCTTGGTTTCGGGTTTCTTCAATCAAGTCCCTAATTTGCCATCAAACTTTAATATTTATGCAGTTAAGACCCTGATTTGACTAAATCAATATTTATGCAGTTAAGCTCTTGATTTGACTAAATCAACTCTCAAAAAATATAATTTGACTCCTGAATCTTAATTTCTTACAATTAAAGCCCAAATTAACTTAAAATCAATTTTTCTTGCAATCAAACCCACCATAAATTCAATTAAATCTTTAATAAAACTTAATTGAGTTCATAAACTTTTGATTTTGGATTTTTCTTTCTCATATTAAATTCTCTTTGTCAATAGGGCTTTCATAAGTCAAAAATATACAGTCAGATTTCAATCTTGTATTTTTGCATCTCCTCAACCAATTTCTACTTATTTTCTAGGCGTTTTAGCATCCTTTTCTCACTGTTATTATTTTTTAGATTTTTTTAGTTTTTATTCCGAATGTATTTTTTTATTTTTGGTAGAGAAAAAGTGAATTTAGGGAATACCCAAAAATGGATTATGACAAAGATGATGTTTTATTAGTTTTTATCCTCTTTTTTGTTTTGTTTTTTATTTTTTTATTTTTGGTTTGATTCTATTGGGTTAACCCTTTATAGTTTTTTTTTTTAATATCACCCCTCCCATTTTTCAATTTATAAATAATCTATCAAATTACAAATATTTTTTAATTTCACCTCCTATGATTTTTTAATCTTTCAAATTTGGTCCTTATTATTTTAATTACTATTTATTTTGTATGGAATCATTTTTTTTTTCAAATTTTATCTTCCTTGGGTTTTGTTCTCTCAAATCTTATCTTCATTCAATATGTTGTTATTCTTTTTTGTTTTAACAAGTTTTATTATTAATATTTTTCAACGATTCGTATAAAATTAAATTGACTAAGAGTTAAGGTTCTTTATTGAATTTGAATCTAGAATTTAGTGAGTTGTGGGTTAATTTTAGAAATTACATTAGATTTAGAAAGTTCAACTGAGTTTGCTTAGTATTTTTTTTAAAGCTTATGTTTTTTCCTTTGAGTTTTGCTTTGTTATTTTTTGTAATTTTTCTTTTATTAGATTATAATTAGGTTGTTTGATAATCTAAACAAACTTAGATTCGTTCTATTTACGTTTTTATAATTAGGTTTTTTTACCTTAATATTTTTTTTACATTGAAAATTTCTTTTCTTGTGAATGTCTAAATAGCTAGCATGCATGGTAGTAAACCGCCCAACCACGAAGGAAGTATGTGATAAGCTTGCTAAGCTGAAAGCCCTTCATCAGAAATCACTTATTTGGCGAATCATCACAATCTTTCGGCAACAACGCAAGCCTTTCCCATGAGTGCGCGCGCGCGCGCGCGCGCGTGTGTGTGCAGCTCTTTTGTAGAAATCAAGCTGAATTAGCTAATATGAAAAGTATGAAAACATTGATTGATTTACATATAATTCATCAAATAAAAGGATTTGCAAAATAAACAAATGAAGTCGATCAACAAATAATTAATGTAATTAATGAAAAATATGAAGTCAAAGTTTTAATAGATTATGTAATTAACATACATAGCTTAAACATCTCTCCTCACTTTCTACTTGAGAAATTACAAAGGAAAATTATATATTTGTAAGGAAATTACGAGCCTGTTTGGCTACATGGTTTAGCTATGATTTTGCTAAAATTTAATTTTTTATATATTTTTAGATTATTTTGATGTTTATTAAAAATAATTTTTTTAAAAATATATTATTTTAATATATTTTAAAATAAAAAACGTTTTAAATTATAGAAAATAACACCCATAAACTTTGCATACGATAGCTTCACCTTCATCACTAACCCACCTTGCAATTATAATGAAAGACATGGGCGGGGAGCTCAAATCCAACCACTTGTCATTAAGATATTGGATTGTTTTAGTACTATGAATTTTCTGCAAATATTTTGTTTGCATTCCTAAAAAAAAAAAAAAAACTAAAAAGAAAGATGCAGGAAGGACTCTCAGGGCTCCATTAACCCGGTCGTATTTAACTAGTCATAAATTGAACTAAAGATAGGCAAAACAAAAAGAAAAAATGATGGGTTGGTATATAACTTCTATATAAAAAAAGGAACTAGGATAATTTATTTTAAAAAAATTCATCTTGAATTGGAATAAAGTGAATGAGAATCTTAATAGGGATTTCTAGAATTTAGGCAATCAATGTATCTTTAATTAGTTTCAAAGTTACTTGAGATTAAGTTTTTTTTTAATAATTTTAAGAATACATACTTAATATAATTATTAAATTAATGTATTTAATTAGAAAATCAAATTCTATTAAATATTAATTTTAAAATATGAATTAAAAAAAAACAAATCCCCTTAATCATTAATTATTACTCTGAGTACCCCCAACGTCGAGGTTGGTGGCTGTGATTTGGCTTCATTGGGGTTGTCTACACATGTAGTAGTAATTGTAGACTTTGATTTGGTCAATGTTATGTGACTTCTTCCCAGCCAGGTACCTCTATTTTGTAATAGCTCCTTCATTCAATGATTTCTTGATTTTTAACTCTCTCATCATATCTTCGATCAGCAGCTAAATAATTTCTTAAGATTAATAAAACTCCAATACGAAGAGAGTGAAAACATTGAAAGAAAGATTTAGATATAATTGATCGTCAAATAAATGGACTTTGACAAATAACCAAATGAAGTCAATTAACAAATAACCATTTAAAAAATAACCAAATGAAGTCAATTAACAATTAATTAATGAACAAAATCTAAAGTGAATGAAAGTTTTAACTGATTATGAGCTAAAACATCTCTCTTCAGTTTCCACATGAGAAATTACGAAGGAAAAGTAAACATTTGGGAGGGAATTAACCAGGCAATGCAGCCAAAGACTTTGCATGCCAACTGCGATAGCTTTCACATTCATGATTGACCTTACCTTGCAATTATAGTGAGCCCCTCAAGCTCACCTACTAGCTAGGAGTCTTCTACATGTATATTTTTCTTGCTTTGAAAAATAAAAACTGAAAAGAAAGATCTAGGAAGGGACTCTCAAGAGTCTATCGACCCTGTAGTCTTGGACTTGGTCGTGTTAACAATTGTTTTATTGGTCCGTGTTAATTAGCTTATATATATATATATGTCCTCTACAAGAAAAGAAGTTGCAGAAGTTAGCGGGGGACGGGAGAGAGTTAGTTTGGAACTTCTTTATACAAATCTTCTAGGGGTCAATTGCTACTTATTAAGTTGGGAGGTGCATAGTCATGTGGGTGTTTTTGCTGATGATGTCGCTATTATCGTGTCCAGCTGCAGCATCAACAGCAAGCCCAGATGTAAAACCTGGCTGCCAAGATAAGTGTGGGGATGTTAGAGTTCCTTACCCCTTTGGGATTGGAGAACAAAGCTGTGCCATGAATAGGCCCTTCTTTCTAAACTGCACTTCAGGCGCTGATGGTCATCCTGAACTGTTTTTTGGAAGAAACATGCCTGCTCGCAAAATATCAGTGCTGGAGGGCACAGTCACTGTGGGCATTGAGGCAGCATTTGACTGCTATAACGAAACAGGGAACATAACAGATATATTCTCTCAGCGTATCAGACTTGGATCAGGCCCCTTCATGTTCTCAGATACCCGAAATGTATTCACAGCTATTGGTTGTGATACCTTTGCCCAGGTCACCAACAAAGATCGTACATACGGAGCTGCATGTCTCTCCATATGCACAGAATATGTGAACATGTCAGATGGAAATCCTTGCTCAGGTTCTGGATGCTGCCAAACCTCGATTCCCAAGGGCCTCAAGTCACTTAACATTTCAACTTTCAGTTATAACAACCACGCGAATGTTTCGGACTTCAATCCTTGTGGATTTGCCTTTTTAGTGGAGAGAAGCTCCTTGAAGCTTTCAGATTGGCGGCTCTCTCGCAAGCCAAAATATGATAAAGATGCATATACAACAGATGTTGTGATTGAATGGGTAGTTGAAAATAAGACGTGCGAACAGGCCAAAGCTAATCAAAGTGCGTATGCTTGTGGCACAAATGCAAATTGCACTGACTCTGAGAATCAAGGATATCGTTGCTTATGCGACAAAGGGTTCGAAGGAAACCCTTATCTCCCAGATGGCTGCCAAGGTAAACTGATTATTTCTCTTCTTTAGGCTTTAATTACTAGTAATTATGCTTATCTTGTTCCATGTGGTTAATTGTCAGTGCGGTGTTCATCAAGTACGTTGAAATTTATTTTTTCCACTAATATTTTTAACATTTACAATAGATATGGATGAATGCAAGGGTGGAGGAAAAAACCCTTGTGAAGAAGGTACTTGCGAGAATGTGATTGGAGACTACAAGTGTCGATGTCCACGTGGCAAGTACGGTGATGGTAAAACAGGTTGTAAAGGAGTTGGTATCATCACAATTATTGCAGGTAATTAGCTTTCTTTGCATTCTCTTGTAAGTATAGAAATTCGGCTAATTTTTTATATTATTTTATGTTTTTATATTTAATGGGATGTTGATTGATTTATTATCGATTTTTTTTCATTTAATTAAATTAAAATTAGTTTATTTATTTTAGTTGAGTATATAGTCCAAGTTATATATATATATTTTTTTAAAATAAACTTATTATACTTAAATATTATTTTTTATATATAAAAAATAATTCAGCTCAACATCAAAGCACGGGCTTGGTACAGTGACTATTCATGAATCCCTTGGTTCTAATATGAAAAAATCCGCAAGGCCGTCAATTAGTAATAAAAAAGGTCTGAACTTTTTGATTTTTTAATACTGATTTTTTAAACTACAATTGAACCATTATAAATTAATATCTTTTCAAACCATAAAAATTAATTAATTAATTAAGATATATTGTTTAAACTTCAAATTTAAGTTGGGATTAAACAAAAATATTATTTAATAAGAGTTATTAATTTATGAAAGTTATATAAAGCATACAGAGTTTATATATAGTGTACACGGTTTTCATGATCATAAGGTGCCTTCTAAAAAATTACTTAAATGAGACACGTGGAATCACATGATTTGCAAACAAAAAATAAATAAAAAGGGGTTAAACTTAATTATTTTTATAAATTAATGGTTCTCTCTCTCTCTCTCTCTCTCTCTCTCTCTCTCTCTCTCTCTCTTGTTCTTCAATCAATTGTTTTAGCTTTGCTTCCTTTCTTCTACTTCTGGCTGCTATTGGTGTTGAGGAGACCACGACATTTGAGGTAGCTTTTGATCGGAAGGCTAACAAAGCCTTGATTTTAACTTGACTTGATAGTTCGAGGGATCAAAATAAATTAAAAAATAAAACATCACGAATTTAGTTGGATTAACGAAGCTCATATGGAGGCTTTCGATCACTTACAATAGCAAAAAGTTAGTAAATAAATATTTTCCCTTGGTTTGATTTTGAAAGTAACGTCCTTCTTTGACATTTGCTTGCAGCTGTTGGCGCAAGCATTTTCCTTGTGGTTATTTGTCTGCTACTCTACATGATCTGCACGAAAAGAATAAAGGAGAAGAACTTCCAAGAGAACGGGGGGAAAATTTTAAAGAATCAACGAGTTAGGATTTTCAGCGAGGCAGAGCTGGCAAAGGCAACCAACAATTATGCTGATGATCGGAAACTAGGGGAGGGTGGTTTTGGTTCTGTTTACAGTGGAGTTTTAACAGATAATACAGTGGTTGCTGTCAAGAAGTCCAAAGGGGTGGACAAAGCTCAGATGAATGAGGAATTTCAAAAGGAAATGAGCATTGTTTCACAGGTCAATCACAAGAATGTGGTAAAGCTCTTGGGCCTGTGTTTAGAGACCAAAGTTCCATTACTGGTCTATGAGTTCATCTCAAATGGAACTCTTTCCAAGCACATCCACGACAAAGGTTCCCGGATATTGGCTTCCTGGACCAATCGTTTGAGGGTAGCATCGGAGGCTGCGCTTGCGCTTGATTATTTGCACTCTCTGGCAGACCCTCCAGTTATTCATGGAGATGTCAAGTCAGTGAACATACTTCTAGACAATAATTCCACAGCAAAAGTAGCAGATTTTGGAGCTTCGGTGCTGATGTCTCCTGGCCAAACCAATATCTTAGCTACAAAAATACAAGGGACTCTAGGCTACCTGGATCCTGAGTATCTTATGACGGGTATTTTAACCGTTCAAAGTGATGTCTATAGCTTTGGGGTAGTTCTTGTGGAGCTTCTCACTGGAGAGATGCCAAACTCCATTTCCAAGTCTGGAGAGAAACGGAACGTTATTCAACACTTCATCTCAGCACTGGAAAATAATCATCTCTTCAAAATTTTGGATTTCCAGACAGCTGATGAAGGTGAAATTGATGAGATAGAAGCTGTAGCTGAGCTTGCAAAAGGATGTCTCAATAGCATGGGAGTAAACCGGCCAACCATGAAGGAAGTGTCCGATGAGCTAGCTAAGCTGAAAGCTCTTCATCAGAAATCATTGGCTCAGCAAAATAGCGAGGAAACAGACTACTTGTTAGGCGAATCATCACAATCTTTCTGCAAGAATGCAAGTCCTCCCATGGATCAATCCCAGACTGTGATATCCTTGCAAATTGAGAACTACACTAACAGCAATTAAAGCCAGACCACAATCAGTTTCCAACATTCAATAAGTCAGACAGCTCCATTAATAAATTGTAGATTATGGCTATTGATGTTCTTGAGTTATTGTCTCTACTAATTCTCCTGGAACTTGGAAGCTTGACATTTTTCAAGAATCCTGATTTACCTTTTCTTTTGTCACCTATGTTCAAATAAAAATGGTGTGTTTACAGGACGTACTACTCTCTCAAAAAGAAATTGATAAGTACCTTCGATTTCCTAATCAAACCAGATTCAATTATGTTTACCTACATTTACAGATAGAGAATGCTCCACAGCTAGTTCAAATTTCCATAGCATACGAATTCTTACCAAAACAAGATTCCCATCATTTTCTAGCCATTGCATTAGCAGCTATAACCATAGTTTTTAAACTCAACCTTTTAATCTACGACAAGTCTCAGGTTTCGGGTCAGGTGATGAATTAATTCGGGTTAACTCAATTTTTTTAATTTTATAAAAAGTAAAAATGACATCATTTGAACAAAATAAAAAAAAAGTCAACATATTTTGATCGAGTCTCGGGTCAACCTAGATTTTTGATTCGGTCAATTCTCCCTCAATTTTTATTGAAAACCTTCTTGGCCTAAGCTCTGAGTCACGAAAATCATGGGTTAACCTTCAAATCGGGATCTTAAAACAATTGCTACATCTTATAGAAATACGTTGTTCTTTTTTTTTTATTAGAATAGAATAAAAGGAATAATTTGATTGCCTTTAATTTTGACTTTGTTAAAAAAAATAAAAAACAAGTAAAACCATGTATATTCAGAATAAAAATTAAAACAGAAATCCATACCTTTTCTTATATATATTTTTCAATCCTTAGAATACAAGATAAATAATCTATTTACAGGAGAAGAAATGAGAACATTAAAGAATACTAGGAAATACAAGTGTCATGGAAAACTAAGAGACTAAACTCAAAAGTCATGAAGTCTAAAAGATTCTAATGGGTATTAAATGTATATAATTATAGATTTTATAACACTTTCCCTTGAATGATAATTTACTAAAAATGTGTCTCATTAAAACCTTGCAAAGAAAAACCCAATAGAAAAAAAACCTTCAGAATTCAATGGGAAAAAACCTAAACGAAGGAAAAACAGTATGATATTTTTGTGTGATTTCTAAATACTTTAGAATTCAATAGAAGGTTTAATATAGACACTTCAAGATCCATATTTGAATACTTCAGGATTTAAAAAAAAAACCAAATTACCTCATTAAAACCTTGCAAAGAAAAAGGAGTACAATTTGCATTAATCTCACCTCAAAAGTACATGTTTAATGATAAATATTTAAGATGACACATTCCAATATTATGGACAAGCTTTTTGAAAGTTGAGGCTGGTAAAGACTTCGTAAATAAGTCTACTAAATTATCACTTGACATGATTTGATTGATATCAATTTTCCCTTCTGTTAAAGCTCGTGAGTATAAAAGAACTTTGGTGAGATATGTTTTGTTTTATCTCCTTTAATATAGTCTCCTCTAAGTTGAGTGATGCATGCAGCATTATCTTCAAACAATATTATGGGACTATCTTCAATGGTTAACAATCCATATTTTTTTTTATGTGCTGGATAATTGATCTTAGTCATATATATTCTTGACTTGCTTAATGGATTGCAATAATTTCTGAATGATTTGATGAAGTAGTCACTAATGTTTGTTTGACAGATCTCCAAGAAATTGCAGTACCTTCATAGGTAAATAGATAACTTGTTTGTGATCTCCTTTTATGGGGATTAGAGAGATAACCTGTATCTTCATATCCAATTAATTGTGAATTTTTGATCTACTCTAAAATAATCCAATTTTAGTTGTTCCATAGAGATAACGAAGTATATGTTTGATCCCATTCCAATATCTTTTTGTGGGAGTGAAACTGTATCTTGCCAATAAATTGATTGCAAAAGCTATATCTGGTATTATACAATTTGTAAGATATATGAGTGCTCTAATAGCACTAAGATATGGTACTCTTGGACCAAGAATTTCTTCATCCTTTTCTAATAGTTGAAAAAGGTTCTTCGCATCAAGTGATCAAACAACCATATATGTACTCAAAGGATGAGTAGTGTCCATGTAAAAGTGCTTTAGGACCTTTTTTGTATATGTTGATTGATGAACAACTATTCCATTTGAAAGATGTTCAATCTGTAAACCAAGATAAAAATTTTTATTTCGAGAACTTTCATTTCAAATTCATCTTTCAAATAGGTTGCAGTTTTTATAAGCTTTTCTAGAGTACCAACAAGATTTAAATTATCAACATATACTGCAACAATAGCAAATTCAGGTGTGGTTTTCTTAATAAAAATACATGGGCAAATCTTATTATTTTCAAACCCTTTTTTTATGAGGTATTCATTAAGACAATTATACCACATTCAACCAAATTGCTTTAACCCGTATAAAGATTTTTGTATTTAATAGAATAAATACTTTTGGCTTTATCATAAAGACTTCAGGCATTTTGAATCCTTCAGGGATTTTCATATGGATATCTTTATCTAATGATCTATATAGATATGCTGTAACTACATCTATTAAAAGCATATCTAGAGTTTCTGAGACTACTAAATCAATAAAAAATCTAAAAGTGATTGCATCCATAACTAGAGAATAAGTTTCCTCATAATCAATGCCAAGTTTTTGTGAGAAACCTTGTGCAACAAGTCGTGCCTTGTATAGAACAATTTTATTGTACTCATTTCATTTTTTAACGAAAACCCACTTAGCATAATTCCTTTAGGTGTATGAACTTCATGTCCAAATACTTCATGTTTTACAAGTGAGTTTAACTCTGTTTGGATTGCTTCTTTCCACTTTGACCAATTATTTCTATGTCGATATTCTTTGATAGTTTGTGGTTCAATTTCATTATCACTTCTGGTGATGCCAAAAGAAACCTTAAATGCAAACACGTCATTTATGAAAATTTTATTTCAATCCAAAATTTCTTTTTTGTGAACATAGTTTATGGAGATCTCATTATTTCTAGTACCTGTATCTCTTCAAGAGATGCCTCTTCAGGAGGATCACTATTAGGAGATGATTTTGACATTATATTTATCGCCTATTTTATGGATGAGGAATCTTTAGGAGTACCATCATCTATTTATTGTAATTTTTATGTTCTAAGATTTTTATCCTTCGGGCATGGCATAGATTCATTTGCTACGATGTTGCCTTTTTTCCTTTAGGGATTTCAATTCTAGATAAAGTATTTGCAGCTAGAATATGAGATTTAACCACCTTTTCACTGTTGGTGAAAACATTCGATGATTGATTTGTAATATTTTATAAATGAATTATCTTTTGAACTTCAAGTGCACATTGATTTGTCCTTGGATCAAAATGAGATAACTTCGAGTTATTTCAAGTAATTTCTTATCATGCATGTGTGAATGTTTTGTTTAAGATGATGTTAGGAGAGTTATGATTTTATAAATAAAAAGTAGCATGTGTGAATGTTTTGTTTA
The DNA here is from genome assembly GCF_951802175.1 of Populus nigra. Classification (NCBI taxonomy): domain Eukaryota; kingdom Viridiplantae; phylum Streptophyta; class Magnoliopsida; order Malpighiales; family Salicaceae; genus Populus; species Populus nigra. The sequence continues at coordinate 3,260,717 of NC_084858.1, forward strand.
AGATCTAATATAGAAGAAATTATTAAATTTAATAAATAAAAACTTGTTAAAAAATACCATATTCTTATTACTACTAAAATGAAATAAAAGTAGCTGTCAATAGTTGTAGAAACTTGTAACAATAATATGAAATGGAAAAGCATAGATATTCTCCTTGACAATATTGTCGAGTATTTCGATATATGCTCAGCTTCATGAATACCGACTTGGATTTGCTTGAATATATATATAAAATAGATCTGATTAGGCTTTAGGCTGGGTTTAAATAAAACTCAAAGGTAAAAGATTTGGTTTTAGGTTTGGTATAGATATTAATCTATCCTAACCCTACACGAAAACTAACCTGAAATAAATAAATAATCTAAAAGTTTAAAATATTCACAAGTATATAAAGTCTAAATAGTTATAAATTATAGCTTTTGGTTCAGTTTATGTTAGGGTTCAAGTTATGAATACTCAAAACCCGATCAGATCGGATTTGCATATAAAATTAAAAATCCATAAGTGTTTGAATTCAAGTAATTATTTTAAATTTGAATTTAAATATAGATACTACAAAACCAAATTTATAGATATCCAGTGCCATCGATGGAGAGAGGAAGAGAGATCGGCAACTTGAATTAATTTATTCTTAAAAATTTTCTTAATCATGCTATAATTTCTTTTCCGTTTTATAAAATTTTTATTGTGCTATTAGAATAATTTTAAAAAGTAGTTTTACAATAAGTTATGAAACAATACAAAGTAGTTTACATAATTATTGATATTTGGAAACAATTGTCCATGTCATTTTTTTTTAAATATGAATTTGCATTCCTCGTGCTCATGGATTGAATGGTTTCCATAGGAGTATAAATTATCTACACAGATTAGAGAGGGAAGTAGTTTTTCGAAGTAATACAAGTTGGGCAGTGCATAAAAAATGATCATGTTTAATTGCTATTATTGTATTGGCCAGTGGCAGCAGCAACACGAAGGACAGATGTAAAACCTGACTGCTAATTAGCAAGGTATGGGAATCGATACTTATATATATATATATATATATATATATACACACACAACCTTTTTTCAATAATGAATTCTTTCCATGTCATGTTTTTAAAATCTATTTGCCTAAAATAAAAAATAACTATGGAAAAGAACAAGTTTTGATGACTCGATGAGTAATCAAAATAAAAATATCCAAGAAATTAATAATCAAACACACATTGATTATTCATACTACATCACATTATTTTTTTTGGATTAACGTGGGTGTCAGAATCAACTTACACGTACTTTGACTAATCTTACAGGTCCTGAAGTTAATGATCATATAAACTTCCAGTATTTTTATAACTTATAACATGGTGCACAAAGCAAATACATCAAACTCAGGTAATTGTAACATGAACTTATAATCATATAGATACAAACACACATATATACTTTATAGATATTTTTAAAGAAATATTTCATAATAACCACTCACAATCTTAGTGAATTCAATCACTTTCATTATACAAAACTTACATATAATATCTTTGAAATTAATACCTAAACACAACATAAAATTAATTTCAAATGCAAACTAGATCAATAAAATTAGATATATAATCCATTGTCAATAAATCTAAATTCCCTTATGATGTAAATTGTGGTGTTTTGATAACATCTTTTTTTCTTAATAAGAGATCTCGAGTTTAGCTGGTGCTTTGGATGTGTTCACTCTCATGATTAAGTTTAATGATTATTTGAACAAGGCTCAAAACTAATGCGTGCCTATAGCCAAAGGGCAAGCAACTTCGCAAGTGGTTAATGCTGCTGATGTAGTCGACTTGGCAGCTGATGAGTTACACAACAAACTCACATGTTAATATATAATTAGATGCAAAATCTTTTATTTTTCATTGATTTTATTTGTTGTTAAGATTGGGTCAAAACAAAGTGTAAGCTGAAACAATTAATTTTATTTGCATATCAAGGTTGTGAGATCGATTAACTTATTTGATGACTGATGTTGATCAAATAAGTTAACTTCGCAAGGGGTTAATGTGTATCTAGTCAACTTGGTATCTGACATACACTACCTACTCGCATATTAATATATAATTAGAAGCAAATCTTTTATTTTTCATTGATTTTCCAAGGAGCTGACTACTTCCAATTGATCTTGACCATAATGAATATCCAAAGCTACTGCTATGATCTTCAAAAGTCTTTAGTGTTTAATATTTTTATGGTGATTACGTCTCTGCTAATCAAACCACTCCAATACTGACATCTGGGAGTGCTTGTCACTCAATTAAATCACAAATAAATTTTAAGTTTTAAAAGTAATTTAAATTGAAATTCATTCAAAAGGGTTGAATCTTGATGTAGATGTTAATTAATTAATTAAATTAGAGTATAAGTTGGCGGGCTGCACTCTAAAGTAAATCACTTGGAAGTTTCAGATTTTTATAGGAGTGATGATAACCTTAATTATTATTATTATGATTATTATTATTATTATTATTATAGTTTTGATAATGATATATACTGGAAGAGTTTACCAAACAGATAAGATTATTGATAGATCTTGATTAAACAATGATAAATTACATTAAAGTCTAACAATTGGTCTGTATATAGTCAATTGATGCTGGCCGGCTGCCAAAGTGTAAGCAAGCACTCTATTTCTCTCAGTATCTCATATACATATTCAATTTCTTTTAAGGATCAAAGCAACATCGATATAATTGATTTGATAAAAAAATTAATCAAGTTGATCTGTTTTTTTTTTAAAATCAAAATAATATTTTTTTATCAATTATTTTTAAAAAATCAACGGGTTTTAACGAAGTTTTATTCACATTGAGTTAATTCTGGTTTTTTATCGGGCTAGAGGAGGTCGATTCATTCTTCTTTTTTTTTTCTTCAGCCTGGACTGACATAGGTCTGGGATTAATTTTATTTGCATATCAAGGTTGTGAGATCGATTAACTTATTTGATGACTGATGTTGATGGGTTTAGTTCTTGTAACGAGTTAACTTTGCAACTTGGTAGCTGACATACACTACATACTCACATATTACGCAAATCTTTTAATTTTCATTTTCGTACTCACAAATTATCTACTGATCAGACTAATTAAACAGAACTCAGATTAGATGGGCCTTGGAATTAATTACAGGTACGTATGTGACCTTGGAATTAATCTTATTATGATTTTCTCCGTTTAGAGGCCTTGCAGACATTACTGGCATTGTCTATAATTCCCGAGTTGTAGCTTTATAAAGCAATTATATACTAGACAGTAATATAAATTTATTTTTGAAAATTCTTTTAACAATTTGATATTTTTAATTAAAATGGTTATATGATATAGAATATATCAAAGTTCTAACTAAACATTCACCAATCTCCTCAAATTCATTTTTTTTACTTTCAAAATAAAAAATAAAAAATAAAAAATAAAATAAAGACTGACAACATGAAAAACAAGCCAAGAAAGATTTCAAACATATAGAAAAATCAAAGTTCAATTTTGGATGAAATTTGAAGCTTAATTGTACCCCATTAAAAGAATTTAATTAGGTGCAAGGACATGATTATACTTTAAAAGGTTCAAATTAATTTTTTTAGGGGCTTAATTGGTGAAAAAATAAGTTTGAGAGACCAATTTGGGCTTAATAGAGAAAATTGAAATTTTAAGAGACCAAATATGATTTTTACCAAGTCAATTGAATAAAATTAGGGGCAAAATCACAAAAAAAAGTTTTTGGGTCAATTAGGGATTAAATTAAAGAAATTTACAGCCAATAATCAATCTGCAAAAAACACTAAACTATAGGGACCTAATTGATGAAAATTAGGGGTGGAATTGAAGAAAATTAAAAGTTTAATGATCAATTGAGGGTCAAATTGCATAAATACAAGACCAAGGACCAAACTGAAAAAAGCGCTGAAATTAGGGGCTGATTTTGAAATTCAGCAGAAGCAAAATCACATTAAATCAGAAGTTTGGAGTCAATTAGAAGTACAATTGACATAAATCAAAAGCCAAAGGATCAAATTGAACTTTAGCCAAAATCCCTAATTCAAGGTAAAAAACAATGTCGTTTTTTAATAGTAAAAAAAACCAGATAATGCGTCGTCTGGTTACTGTTCATCCCCTACCTTTTTACCCAAAAAAGCTACTCGAGTGACTACTTTTCAGGGGCATTTAATTCTTCATCTCTCAACCAAATTGGACAAACCATACACTACTATGATGGGCTGACATTAAACTACATCCTAGAGTAGGTCTCGTCGGCTATATGTCCCTACAACCTTCACGGCGCCGCCCCAAAGTGGTTAAACCGACCAACCTTTCACAACCAACTTTTTCAGGCCATGAGAACAACTTTGAACCAACGTGATCCTTCCCGGCCAAACCAAGGGCCACGATTTGACACCATTAAAGACAAAACATCCATCTTCCACCCGCTATAAATCAGGGTGGATTTCATAGCCTGAGCATGAAGAAATCAGTGTGCAAATTTAGCAAAAAAATATTTTTTTTTCCAAATGTTTTCCTTCTCCTCTGCCAGCCTCACTTTCCCCCTCTTTTTCTCCACCTCCGGCAACACCACCACCTTTAGCCACCGTGCACGATCTTCCCTGCACCACTAGGAACGCCTCCAACAACTCTTTGTCTCCAGACAAGCAAGGTTGCTCTCCTTTTTCACCTCAAAACCCTTCCCCTTGATAGCCATTTACATGCAGAATTCCTTTTGCATCTAGAATTTATCGAGCATGACCAATCTCATAATGCAGAATAAGGTCAGAAAGTTTTTTAACACACGAGAATTTCTTCTCTCCTTTTGTAATTATATTTTCATTTTCATGGATCTGTCAATTTTATATCGATTGCTAGTGAAATCGGTTGCTAGTGAGAAACCATGACTTTAATTAACTCATTCATCTTTGTCGGTCGCGCAGCCAAACTCTGATGAGCGATGACAAATTGTAAGAATTAATTTTTTATTAACACTTATAATTTTTACTTAATAAAAAAAAAAACTTTAATAACACTTATGCATTAATTTTTTTGCATCGAAAAATAAATTATTCACCTTATAGTGAGGCGAGTTAAATAGACACTTTAATATTTTTTTTATATTTATTGGCATAAATTATTCTTAATTTATTTAATTAAATATATACATAGAGTTTTTTTATTTAAAATTAAGATTTTTTTTGTAAAAAATATATTTAAAAAACTTATATATTTATTTTTTTGATAAAAATATTATCTGACCATGACTATGCACGGGTAAAATATCTAGCTGTATACACAACGAAGGCGGGTAAATTTGCCATCAAATGAAACGAACTCTTTTTACATGGTTTTTTTAATTATGAGCCGATGGAGCCTTGCTTCCAGTTGCTCTGCAATCAATTTAATAGACCTATGGACCTAAAGGCCTTCTTTGAGTCCATAGGTCTACTATCAAATTGAGCCCATTATTGGTGATGGGCTTGAAAGTAACATTAACGGCCTATTACTTCTATGGAAACTCGTATCTGTAAAACAATAGAATATAAAACAATTGGATTTGAATCTTCTCAGGTTCCTGAGGAGATCCAAATGCTCATCACTTAGTAAGAAGTTAGTAAATGTATCCTTTCCATGGGTTCGTTTTGTAAGTTACACACATCTTTCGTTGACATTGTTTTGCAGCTATTGGAGCAACAATTTTCCTTGTGATTATTTGTCTACAATTCTACATGATGTGCAGGAAAAGAAAAAAAGTGAGGAGAAAAACTTCAGAGAGAACGAGGGATAGCATCGGAGATTACCCTTGCGCTTGATTATCTGCTTTCTCTAGCAGACCCTCCAATTGTTCATGGAGATGTCAAGTCGGTGAGCATGCTTTCAGACAACAATTATATGGCAAAGATTGCAGATTTTGGAGCTTCACCTCTGATTTCTTCAGGCCAAGCCATTATAGTCAAAAAAAATATAAGCCACTTTTAGCTAGCTGGATCCATAGTATCCCATGACGGGCAATTTAACCGTACAAAGTGATGTCTATAGCTTTGGAGTTGTCCTTGTGGAGCTTCTCACAGGAGAGCTGCCAAACTGAAATGTCAAGTCAGGAGGGAAACTGAACATTGTTGTACATACTGGACCGAAAGCAAACACAAATAAAACACAAACAAAGCAGATTTACGTGGTTCCCCAAAACCGAGTACGTCCACGGAGGCAGCAGATTGTATATTATTGGAGGAATGATACAAACACTCAACTCAACCCAGTACAATCCCACAAAACCAGTGTTTCACTCTTACACTCGGTGTTTCTCTCAAATCTGCACTCTTTCACTCTCACAGTTGCATTATTTTCTTCTGCACACTTGCACACACCTCTTCACTTGCACTGCACTCACTAATCACTAATTGTCTCCATTTATAGGAGGAAGGAGAGCATAAAGGAGAGCCTTGAAACATGCCACTAATTGTGGCACTAACCACTAATGGTGCTTCCACTAAGCATAGTGGTGGGGTATTGTTATTATCAATAAAATCTAGACAAATCTCCACAAATCTCCACCTTGGCAAGATTTTTTCCATCCAATCCTCGTGATCAATCAATGCTGCCTCTAATGCGCTATATGGCGCTGCACCCTGAAGGTGCTCAACACCGAGAAATGTTGACCAAGTCCAAACAATGTTGGAACTTGATCCCTGAGACACATTTTGTGAGCATGTCAGCTGGATTATCTGCGGTACCAATCTTCTGTAGCAGAATATCCCCTTCATCCACAATTTCTCGAACAAAATGAAATCGAACATCAATGTGCTTGGTGCGGGAATGATGAACCTGATTCTTTGCAAGACAAATAGCACTTTGACTATCACAATGGACATCCACGTGCTCTTGAACCATTCCCAAATCTTCAATCAACCCATGTAACCAAATAGCTTCCTTGAAAGCTTCTGTTACTGCCATGTACTCTGCCTCAGTTGTTGACAAACCTACTGTTGATTGTAACGTTGACCTCCAACTTACAGGCCCTTTAGCAAGTGTAAACACATAGCCTGTTGTGGAACGACGCTTGTCTAAGTCACTAGCATAGTCTGAATCCACATAACCAACTAAATTTTGTCCGAGTCTATCATCCCTCTCAAACTTCAAACCAATATCAGTTGTGCCATGAATGTACCGAAGAATCCACTTAACTGCTTGCCAGTGACCCTTTCTCGGATCATGCATATATCTGCTCACCATACTGACAGCATGTGAAATATCTGGTCTCGTACAAACCATTGCATACATTAATGCACCAACTGCATTTGCATAAGGAATTTGAGCCATCTGTTTGCGCTCTTCCTCTGTGTGTGGAGACATTGAAGCACTTAGCTTAAAATGAGGAGCTAAAGGTGTGCTTACAGGCTTGGTCTTACCATCTACCCCAAATCTCTGTAGAATTTTCTTCAAGTATTGGGTCTGTGTCAAACAGACTATGCCTTTTCTTCTGTCTCTCTGAATCTCCATGCCAAGAATCTTCTTAGCTTCTCCAAGGTCCTTCATTTCAAACTCAGTTCTCAGTTGAGCTTTCAGTCTATCAATCTCCACCTTGCTCTTCGATGCGATCAACATATCATCCACATATAAGAGCAAATAGATGAAAGAACCATCAAGAAGTTTGCGAAAATATACACAGTGATCAAACTGACTCCGTGTGTATCCATGTTCTGCCATGAACTTATCAAATCGCTTATACCACTGGCGAGGAGATTGTTTCAATCCATACAATGACTTCTTCAGTTTACAAGCCCAATTCTCTTTCCCAGTGACTTTGAAACCATCTGGCTGAGACATGTAAATTTCCTCTTCCAAATCTCCATGTAGGAAGGCAGTTTTCACATCAAGTTGGGCTAACTCCAAATCAAACTGTGCAACCAAGGCTAACAGAATACGGATTGATGAATGCTTAACAACTGGAGAGAATACTTCATTATAATCTATCCCCTCCTTCTGAGCATAGCCTTTTGCTACCAATCTTACTTTGAATCGGATGTTGTCTTTTCCAGGATTACCTTCCTTCTTGGCATATACCCACTTGCAACCAATTGTCTTCTTTCCCTTAGGGAGTTGTACCAAATCCCAAGTCTGATTCTTGTGGAGAGATTTCATCTCTTCATCCATTGCCTCTTTCCATTTTGCACTTTCTACACTCTGTACTGCTTCTTTGTAGGTGTAGGGGATTCCATCATCAATCACCGGAAGTGCATAAGCCACCATATTACAATACCGAGCAGGTTTCTTGATAACCCTTTTTGGTTTACTCGTTGCAATGGATTCTTGTTGTGTGGTTGCTGGAGTTGTTGCATCCTCTTCCTCTGAACTTTCATCTGAATCTCCTTCAGTAGGGATTGTCTGAACAGTCTTTATAGGGATAACTGAAGTCTCCAACTCCACCTGTTGTGCATCACCAGACTGTTTTTCCTTATCCTGTGATTTCTCTTGCTGTAACATGCCAGACTCATCAAAAGTGACATCTCTACTCAAAATCACTTTCTTTGATTCAGAACACCAGAGTCTGTAACCTTTCACTCCTCCACTAAAGCCCAAAAATATAGCTTTCTTGGCTCTAGGATCTAGCTTGGACTCAGTAACATGATAATATGTTGAGCAACCAAATATACGCATAGAGTCATAATTATTTGCAGGAGAGCCTGACCATACCTCTAAGGGGGTTCTTCCATTTAATGCTGCTGAAGGTAGCCGGTTAACAATATGACGAGCATAGCTTAATGCCTCGCCCCAGAACACTTTGCTTAGTCCCGAATGTGATAGCATACATCGGACTTTCTCCACCAATGTGCGGTTCATGCGTTCTGCTACTCCATTCTGTTGTGGTGTTTTGCGAACAGTAAAATGTCGCTTGATCCCTTCATTTTGACAAACTTCAAAGAAAGGATCCGAAGTGTACTCACCACCATTATCTGACCGAAGAGTCTTAACTCTCTTTCCAGTTTGAGTCTCCACCATTTTCTTCCATTTCAGAAAGATATCAAGGACCTCATCCTTGTGTTTCATCATGTACACCCATACTCGTCTTGAGAAATCATCAATAAAAGTAACAAACCAACGATTACCTCCAATTGATTCATTTTTTGAAGGTCCCCATACGTCTGTGTGAACATAATCTAGGATCCCTTTTGTGTTGTGTACCGCAGTGCCAAACTTGACCATTGTCTGTTTTCCAAGAACACAATGCTCGCAGAACCCATGCTTCCCAGTCTTGGCGCCTTTTAATAGACCTTGCTTGACTAATCCTTGCAAAGCCTTTTCACTAGCATGCCCTAAACGCATGTGCCAAAGTCTGGAATTATCTGCTTCATCATCTTCTATGCTCTTGGAGACAACTGCTGTACCAGTAACTGTAGATCCATCCAGGAAATATAAGTTTCCTTTCCTCGTGCCTCTTAAGACAACTAATGCACCACGGATTGCTCTTAAGACTCCACCATGCATGATAATCTTATAACCACTGGATTCTAGGACTCCAAGTGAGAAGAGATTTTTCTTCAAACTAGGTACATACCGTACATCTGTTAGTGTCTTGACTACCCCATTATGCATCTTCAGATGGATAGTCCCAATCCCTTTGATCTCACTAACATCATCATTACCCATCAACACAACTCCTCCATCGAACTCCTCGAGTCTCGAGAATAAGTGCTTGTTAGGGCACATGTGATAGGAACATGCAGAATCAAGAATCCATTCACCATAATGGTTTTCTAGTGATGAGACCATGAATGCAGAGTCTCGTTCATCCTCATCTCGTGCAACGTTCACAGTTGGTTCGTCTTTTTCCTTGTTGCCCTTGATTGGACAATCTTTCTTCCAGTGCCCTTTTTTGTGACAAAAGGCACACTCATCTTTTGCAAGATATTGTCTGTTTGATGATTCTCCTCTAGATTTTGAGCGAGATCTCCCTCACCCTAGAAATCTTCTGGGGTTTGTTCTGCCTCTAACAGTCAATGCTTCTGACGTTGACTCCTTGTGAACAATCTGGTCCTTCTTCCGGTACTCATTGTTCACCAAAGCATTGGACACATCAATGAATTTAATCTTTTCTTTACCATACAGTAAAGTGGTGACAAGATGTTCATATGTGTCAGGCAGTGAATTTAATAACAGTAGAGCTTTATCTTCATCATCAATTTCCACATCTAAATTCTTCAAATCAGCTATCATTTTATTGAAATCATTCAGATGCTCATTCATAGAAGTACCTTTCTTATGTTGAAACCGGAAGATCCTTTTCTTCAAGTGGAGACGATTCTCTATACTCTTCTTCATAAACTTGTCCTCCAGTGCTTGCCATAATTCCTTTGCAGAGTTTTGTTCTGAAAAGGTGTACTTCTGATCCTTTACAAGACAAAGTCGGATGGAACTGCAAGCCAGCCGATTTATCCTTTCCCAGCTTTTATCATCCAGATCCTCTGGTTTATTTTCTAGAGTGAAATCTAAATTCATTTGGACAAGCATATCCATGACTTCACATTTCCACATGCCAAAATTACCTTTCCCATCAAACTTCTCCACCTCAAATTTGGTATTCGATACCGGGATGTATTGTGGAGGTATACTAGCATTCCCCACTGATTTTTCTTCTGGAATATCAGCCATTATGACGTCTTTGGATTACAAATGGAATCCCGAACTTGTTAAAACACACACTTTTATGCTCAAAAGTGCCAAAACAGTAACTTCGGTATGCTGTTTAACAAAACGGACACCACGGTTGCGTCCGGAATGGTTGAAAATGCTAGGAACCAACTTGACTCGGCCGAAAACAGGTCAAAAAATCACCGAGTTGGCCAAAAAACCAATCTGACCGAGTTGACTCAGGAAAGGAATATTCTGTCTCTGATAAAGAATATTCTGTCACAGGAATATTCTCTTACTGTTAACAGAATATTCTTATTATGTTAAGAGAATATTCTGTCACTGTTGGATGACGTGGCTGATGACAGGGCGATGTGGACCCTCTGTTGATGACGTGGATGCTGACTCAGCGCCTACGTGTCGGATGACGTGGCTGTCTTCTCAGGCGAGAATTCCGGCACTGACTGGTTTTCCCGGCAGTTTTCCGGCGAAACTTCGGCGAGCTCTACAGGGCTCGTTTCAACTCCGATTTCGACGATCTTTATATCACCGGACTCGTATCGACGAGAGGAATCTCCGCAGCTGGTCAAAATCAAGATCTGAGAACTTTGAAAATTCTGCAACTTTGAACAGAGAGCTGAAAAACATGTTTTTCTGTGTTTAAGCTTCCCTAATGCTCTGATACCAATTTGTTGTACATACTGGACCGAAAGCAAACACAAATAAAATACAAACAAAGCAGATTTACGTGGTTCCCCAAAACCGGGTACGTCCACGGAGGCAGCAGATTGTATATTATTGGAGGATTGATACAAACACTCAACTCAACCCAGTACAATCCCACAAAACCAGTGTTTCACTCTTACACTCGGTGTTTCTCTCAAATCTGCACTCTTTCACTCTCACAGTTGCATTATTTTCTTCTGCACACTTGCACACACCTCTTCACTTGCACTGCACTCACTAATCATTAATTGTCTCCATTTATAGGAGGAAGGAGAGCATAAAGGAGAGCCTTGAAACATGCCACTAATTGTGGCACTAACCACTAATGGTGCTTCCACTAAGCACAGTGGTGGGGTATTGTTATTATCAATAAAATCTAGACAAATCTCCACAAACATTACTCGGTACTTTATCTCCACACTGGAAAATAATCATCTTTCCTGAATTTTGGATTTTCAGGAAGCTGATGAACGTTAAATGGATGGGATAGAAGCTGTAGCTGAGCTTGCAAATTATCATAAAAAAACACACTAAAGCTACTGGTGATATGATTGTCCATCTACTATTCATTGTAATAATATAATTATGAATATAATTATGAATTTACCCTACCAAAAAATAATGACACTAGAGCTCCTAGCGAGCTAGGCCACCCGACTTTGCCTCGGTGTCGGGCAAGGTGGCCAATGGAGAGCTGCTTGCAGGGCACGACTTTTTGGTTTTTCATCATTCCTTAGTTTTTTTTTTTTTTATCATGAGGGGATGTGGGTTGCGTTAGGTTTTGGGTTTTAATAGTGTTTAGGCAAGCAGAGGAAGAGAGAGAGAGAGAGAGAGAGGCAGGAAGAAACAAAAGAAAAAAAAAAGCTTCTCTTCCCCTATTGCACTTCCAGGGGAAGAAGAAAAAGAACTGTGCCGCTTAAAACGACATTGTTTTTTTTAAAAAAAACATGAAACAATGTCGTTTTGATTGAAATGCGTTGTTTCATTTAAAAGAAAATAGTGCCAAATTGCGTTAATTTTCAAACCAGCCCTCAATATTGATTTGTTCAATTAAGTCCTCAATTGCAATTTTGATTTTAAGAATTCATTCAATTGCATTCCTGCCAAATTTAATATCCAGCCCTGAAGTTGGCTGCCTTTTTTATTTCAGTCATTAGTCTCGGAATTATATAATTTGACCCTCATTTGAGCAATAAACTTTCAATTTCTTCAATTTGACCCCTGATTTAGTGTATTGCAGCCCCTCTATTTACATGCATTTTCCATTTTGGTCCTTGGTTTCTGATTTCTTCAATCAAGTCTCTAATTAGCCTTCAAACTTTAATATTTATGCGGTTATGCCTCTGATTTGACTAAATCAATATTTATGTAGTTAAGCTCCTGATTTGACTAAATCAACTCTCAAAAAATATAATTTGACCCCTGAACCTTAATTTCTTCCAATTAAAGCCTAAATTGACTTAAAATCAATTTTTCTTGCAATCAAACCCTCCATAAATTCAATTAAATCTTTAATAAAATTTAATTGAGTCCATAAACATCCGATTTTGGACTTCTTTTTTCTCAATTTATATTCTCTTTGTCAATAGGGCTCTCATAAGTAAAAACAAATACTGTCAGATTTCAATCTTTGTATTTTTAAACCTCCTCAATCAATTTCTAGCTATTTTCTGGACGCTCCAGCATCCTTTTCTCACTGTTATTATTTTTTGAATTTTTTTTATTTGTATTCTGAATATATTTTTTGATTTTTGGAAGAGAAAAAATGAATTTGGAAAATAACCCAAAAATGGGTTATGACAAAGATTGTTGTAACCCATTTTTGGGTCCCCACGAAGTATATATATATAGCCAAAGGGGGTTAGAAAAATAACAGGAGGCAGAAGCGCTCAGAAAATGGTCGGAAAATTGGTCAGTGAGGTTAAAAATACAAAGATTGGATTTTTGACAGTATATTCTTGAAGGAGAAGAGCCCTGTTGAGAAGGAAAAGTTGAAATTTGAGGAGAAAAGCCCAAATTTGGATGTTTATGGACTTAATTGGATTTTTAAATGAATTTATAGGGGATTTGATTGCAAGAAAAATTGATTTTTAAGTCAATTTGGGCTTTAATTGGAAGAAATTAAAGTTCTGGAGCCAAATTATAATTTTTAGGAATTTATTAGGTCAAATCAGGGGCTTAATTGCATAGATATTGAAGTTTAATGGCCAATTAGGGACTTAATTGTGAAAATCCGAAACCAGGGACCAAATTGGAATAGGCGTGTAAGTAGGGGGCTGGAATTAATTGATTCAGGGGCCTAATTGAAGAAATTGGAAGTTTATTGATCAATTAAGGGCTCAATTGCATAAATCAGAGGCCAAGGACTAAAGTGAAAAACGCAGCCAACAAGAGGGGTGGAGACCGAAATTGGCAGGGACGCAATTGAAGAAAAAAAGATGATTAAGGGTTGATTTGAAATTTGGCGCGTTCTGGCGCCACTTTTAAATGAAACAGCGCGTTTTCTCCAAAACGACGCCGTTTCATAATTTAAAAAAAAAAGAGGGGACGGTGTCGTTTTGAACGACACTATTCCTCTTTCTTCTTCCCCCAGACATTGTAGCAGGGGAAGAAAGAAAAGTTTTGCTTTTCTTTGATTTTGCTGCGTCCCTCTCTCCTGCCGCATGCCTTGCCAAGACCGAGAGAGCCGCACCTCGCCAGCCATACCCACTGACCGACCACCCGCCGCGCGCCTACCAGAAAAACGGGGAAGCCGTACCTCGACAGCTGCACCCAAATGGCCGACCAACCGCCGCAGCCTTTGCTCCCCATGTGCAACCATAAAAAGCCCCGCCCCTTGGCTCTATAAATAGACCCAAGAACACTGAAAAATGAGGGAGGACCCGAAAGAGAGAGAACGGAGAGAAGAGAGAGAAAGGGAAGAGAAAAAAAAAGGAACCTAAGAGAGAAAGGAAAAGCTAAAGAGAAAGGAGAATAAATCCAAAAAGGAGAGGAACCGAAATATAAGAAGGGAAAGCTAGAAACGGAGAGAAAAACTTAAAAAAAAAAAACAGTAACACCGCCGTTCGGTTGAGACCGCAGTGCCGCTGCTTGGAGCCGTCGTCCGTGAGCTAGCACCGCCTCCAGCAGCAGCACCACCACCAGCGCCACAGCCTCCTCCGCGCCAGGTAACTCTTCTTCCCCCTTATTCTGGTGTTTATTTTTTTCCTTCTCTGCATGCAGAACAAATAGTGTTCTGCATGCAGGGGTGGGGGGGAAATAATTCCCCCCGCCCGTTTTGGTTGCTGGGCCAGGCGGATCCTGGCCCAGCCCTGCCTTCTAGGCCGGGCTTGGCCCAGAAGGGAATATTAGTTTTTTGGGCCGAGACCGGCCCAATCCATTTTGGGCCGAGACCGGCCCAACACATTTTGGGGCTGAGTCCGGCCCAGTTCGTTGGGCCGGCCCAGCCCAGCCCAGCCCAATTATATATTATATACTATGTATATTATATTGTGTTTTGTGTTATTTATATCTAGATATATATATAGAAAAATTAATTAATTTCTTCGAAAATTATTTCAAAAAAATGTGATTTTCTATAAGTTTATTACCATATTTTGATCAATATTGGTTTGTATTTTTATACCGTAAAGATACAAATCCGGTATTAAAATACCCGGTTTTCGTCAAAAAAAAATGTTTTGTTTTCATGCATACGGCCTAGTCTCTCCAATATATATATATATATAAATATTATAACATCATATTTTCACACAACAAAGGAAATTTCAAAAAACAATATATGTATTAACATGCATTTTGGCTTTAATAACCAGTTTATTCAAGCCATGAGAACTAGGCCAATATTTCAAAAATTCTAAAAAAAAATCTTTTTGTCTTCTTTTAGTATTTGGGATTACGAATTTATACGTAAAACGTATTCCTGATATTAAAAATACGGTTTTTTTACATAGATGTTAGAATGGTTAGGTTTTACCCGATAAGATAAGGACCTCCTTATTGAGGAGGACTTTTCTTGAACCATAGACGGACCAACAACTAGGAAACACAACGAGACCTTGAATTTTATCAGAAAAATAAACAATGCAACTTACCTTAGGTAGGGTGTATTTAGGGTGCTAATACCTTCCCTTTACGCAACCAGTCCCCGTACCCAATCTCTGAGACCAGTTAGGGTTCCTAGTGACCAAAATACTAGGTGGCGACTCCCATTCCACTTTCTACCAACAAAAGACAATATCTTCTTGTCTCCCCACATTTGCCAAATAGATACCATACACACTTCCTAGATTTTATATGGAATCATTTTGTTTTCAAATTTTATCTTCCTTGGGTTTTGTTCTCTCAAATCTTATCCTCATTGTTATGTTGTTATTTTTTTTTTGTTTTAAGAAGTTTTTTTATTAATATTTTTCAACGATTCATATAAAATTAAATTGATTGAGAGTTAAGGTTCTTTATTGAATTTGAGTCTAGAATTCAGTGAGTTGTGGGTTTTAGAAATTAGATTAGATTTAGAAAGTTCAACTGAGTTTGCTTGGTATTTGTTTTTAAAGCTTATGTTTTTTTCTTTGAGTTTTGCTTTGTTATTTTTTGTAATTGTTTTTACTAGATTATAATTAGGTTGTTTGATAATCCGAACAAACTTAGATTCGTTCTATTTACCTTTTTATAATTAGGTTTTTTTACCCTAATATTTCTTTTACGTTGAAAATTTCTTTTCTTGTAGATGTCTAAATAGCATGCATGGTAGTAAACCGACCAACCACGAAGGAAGTATGTGATAAGATTGCTTAGCTAAAAGCCCTTCATCATAATTTATGGAAGTTGGCTCTCTTGGACAAGCTTTATCTCTCAGTCTCGATCCATTTTGGCATTTGCAAATTTGCTAACCATATATGTTGCTTCTAATTTGGTAAATATATATGAATAGTAAATATACTAGAATAGATAAAAATAAAGTGTTTATATACAAAGTCATGGTCCATTAAGAAAAAACTTTTGACACTTTTGAGTTAAAGATAGTGTTCTTTTAAATATGTAAGCCTTATACATGCAGCTGATATACCGATTTAATGTGAAATTTTATGATACCAAGGTAGTATCTAATAATATTTTATTTGTTATTTTCCAGTACTTATTTTAAATAAAAAATAAATATAAGAAGCACGTGAAGATATTTATTATTTTTAATGAATCATGGAATTTATTTTTTTCTTTTATTTTTTTGTGGTTGTTTTATTTTTCAAAGTGAATCCAAAAGACAATCAATAAAATGTCATAACTAAATAACTTTAGGGTGGATGGTGTGTTAATTTTTAAAGTTTATATGGTTTTATGTTTACCTTTCATTTTAGAGAAAAATATGGCAGAGGAAGAGAACAAGCAGAGGAGATGGTCTCTGAATTACTTCTCTTCTACTTTTTATTAGTATATCAAAACAAGGCGTAAGCACACAATACGTTCATACGTGCAGGATGTAAATATATATAAATAAGAAACAGAGTAACTATTAACTTTCCATAGTTGTTGTTGTAACCTATTTTTGGGTCCCCACAAATAAATATATAATAATAATAAAAAAAAAACTGAACAGTGTCATTTTGACACTGTTCCTCTTCCCTCCTGCTGCTCCCAAAACTTAGAGCCCCACACCCCTTTAAACAAGAAACAATGATTGCATGCTGCTCCCAAAACTTAAAGCCCCGCGCCCACTAGCCGACCAACCGCCGCGTGCCCTGCTCCCCATGCGCAGCAACGTCCCCGCTCTCCCGTCGCCTATAAATGCTGCTCTTAGCAGCTGCAAAAAGGAAGAGGGGGTTTTGAGAGAGTTCAATTTTGGAACGAGAAAGAGAGAACCAAACCAGCCCCCCTCCATTTTGATTTTCTTCTTCTGGGCGCTGCCCACGCTTGTTTTTCTGCCAGAATCAAAGCAGCCACCCCCTTGCTTGCACATTGATCCATCTTCTTTCTCTCAGCACCGAACCAGAGCACAAGACAGCCCCCGAGAGCCCTGATTCTCTTCCAATTTCCCCCCTACACACGTCCTCATTTTCCTCTCCTGAACCGTCTCCCTCTCATTTAGCAACAAGAAAAAACCAGAGAACAAAAGTCCCCCTCTTCTCTGCTTTTCTCCCCTGAGGCCGGCCATTTCAGAGCCTCTCCCCGCCATCCCTCTATCGGCTGCAGCCCTTTCGCCAATGCCCTCATCATCTCCTCCATCCCAGCAGCAGCAGCAACACCAGGAGGAGGAGCAGCGGCAGCGGCAGCAACACCACCAACCGCAGCAACAGCAACACGCAGGCGAAGGAAGCAGCAGCAAGGCACTGCCCGACACTGAGAACAACCCACCATTTTCTTCCCAGCCGCGGCAACCCTACCAGGAATAGAGCACGTCCTCTCCACCACCACCAGCTGCCACTGTCTTCCTAGTCGACAACAACACAGTTGGGAGCAGAAGGAGAAAGGGAAAAAGAGGAGAACAGAGTTAAAGAGGAACGTAGAGGAGAAAAAGGAAAAAAAGGCTGAACACCGCACTCCAAAGGCCGACCACCATCTCAGCCATCCTCCGGTCAGCAACCACCACCAGCACCTCCATGACGCCACTGTAGAGAGAGAAGAACAAGGTTGACAGAGGGAACAAAGGAAACAGGGGAGAACAGAGCTGAAGAAAAAAAAAAGAGCAAAGAGGAGGAAGAAAGGCTGACCACCAGCCCAGCCACCCTCCGGTCAGCAACCACTTGCAGCACTGCCTTCAGAGCCACCACAAGTCAGCCCTCTGACCCTTATCTTTTTTACTGTTCATCGTCTTTTTTACTGGTTACTGCACAGTAACCGGCTAATTAATTCACGGGTTACTGTTCACCTGCATAGTAACCCCGTTTACTGTACAGTGAACAGTAACCAGTCATGTGGTTTTGGGCTGGGCTGAGTCCAGCCCTGTAGAAACCAAGCCCCAATTTATTTTGGGCTGATTTCGGCCCAGTTTCCTTTTGGGCCGGGTCTGGCCCGTTCAAACAAAAATTCTTCAAAAATTATTTCAAAAAATATGTGATTTTCTGTAATTTTATTAATGTATTTTGATCAATATCGGTTTGTATTTTTATACTGTAAAGATACAAATCCGGTATTAAAATACCCGATTTTCGTCAAGACAAAAAAAAATAAAAATAAATTAAAAATGTTTTGTTTTCATGCATACGGCCTAGTCTCTCCAATATATATATATATATATATAAATATTATAACATCATATTTTCACACAACAAAGGAAATTTCAAAAACAATATATGTATTAGCATGCATTTTGGCTTTAATAACCAGTTTATTCAAGCCATGAGAACTAGGCCAATGTTTCAAAAATTCTAAAAAAATCTTTTTGTCTTATTTTAGTATTTGGGATTACGAATTTATACATAAAACGTATTCCTGATATTAAAAATATGGTTTTTTTTACATAGACATTAGAACGGTTAGGTTTTACCCGATAAGATAAGGACCTCCTTATTGAGGAGGACTTTTCTTGAACCATAGACGGACCAACATACATAGACATTAGAACGGTTGGGTTTTACCCGATAAGATAAGGACCTCCTTATTGAGGAGGACTTTTCTTGAACCATAGACGGACCAACATATATAGACGTTATAAGAACAGTTAGGTTTTACCCGATAAGATAAGGATCTCCTTATTGAGGAGGACTTTTCTTGAACCATAAACGGACCAACAACTAGAAATACCATAACACCTTAGCTTTTTTATCAGACAATCAAACAATGCAGCTTACCTTAGGTAAGGCGTATTTGGGGTGCTAATACCTTCCCTTTACGCAACCAGTCCCCATGCCCGATCTCTGAGACCAGTTAGGGTTCCTAGTGACCAAAATACTAGGTGGCGACTCCCATTCTATTTTTCACTGCTAAGAGGCAAAGAATTCCTTGTCTCCCTATATTTACCAAATATATACCCCCTACACACTTGAGGGTGGACGATCGCCGCGACGTCGCGCACCCGCGACAGAATGGCGACTCCACTGGGGACCTTGTGGACTAAGCTTTGTTTTTGTCTGATTTGTTTTTTTGTCTTCGTGTGTTTATTGTTAAATATAGAACTGTCTCATGTGTATATGCTTTAAATATTTTTACACATATTTTTACACCTATTGTTCATGCATTATATAGAACTGTCTCATGCATCACATACTTTGATTATTGAGAGCACACACAAACTTTAAGTTAAGTGGGGGACTAGCAGCTTACCTTACGACTGTTAGTCAAGGTTTAAATTTGTGTAAACCCCAACTCTTCGCTGAGTGCTTAGACTGGCAATAGTTGGTACATGTGCCATCTCATTGCCTACAAGCCCCCATATTGCCTCCACGAGGGCAATCACTGGGACAGCAAGAGACCCTTTTTAGAGACCAAGTAGTAAACCTACCCTATGTCTCACGTAAAGGAACTAGAACCTACCTTTAGGTTATATGCTCCATAATCTCTTTTGCATCAAAACAAGTCTAAACCTAAAGGCATTTTGAATCCCAGGACTTGTGAATGAAATGGCCACCATTGCTAAATTTTCCATCATAAAATATGAAATGTCATAATTGACTGAAGGAGACTGCCTTAGAAGCGATGCTAAGAAACTGTCACCAATCAAGAACTTGAATTGCATTATGAATGAGGTGAACAAGTTAACGACTCACTTTCAGAATGTGGATAAGGATGCATTTAGTAGATATGGACATTTGATGGAAATTGCAAGGGTAGAAGTTTTAAGCCCAGCGATGCGAACCATAGTTCATTTTGGGGATCCAGACTACTGATGTCTTTCTTTTGGAAGCATAGACCTACGTTCCACTATGAAGGAATATGGATTGTTGACTGAGTTTCCAAACAATCTGTATCGGATTTATTTGCCTTTGAGATCTGATAAGATCATCCTCAAACTGTCAAAACTGCTCAGAATCTCCAACTTGGAAAAGTTTTTGGAAAAGAATGCTACCAGACTAAAATGGAGGATGCTAGAAATTGAGCTGGAAAAGAAGTCAGGATTAGAAAAAGAGAGATGGATTGCCCTGGGCATAGTTGGCCTAATGGTGATTTCAAGTGGATAGCCCCATGAGTAACGACAGTGAAAGTCCTAATGAGTTGTGGACAAAGATATTGGGTGCCTTGGTGGGGATTACAGGCTATGTGAGTTATGCTCCTGCCCTGATCATAAGGCAACTTGGGGGCATGCAGTTTGTTCCAAGGACTATGGGAATTGCTCAATTCTTGGATTTGTTCAAAGATCTTATTGCACAAGAAGTTTTGGAGATCATCAAACGAGATTGGAAGCATCTGGTTTTGGTTGAGATAGAAGGTTTAAAGGATCCAAGTGCAAGTGAAGGATATGCCAGCTTCAGCCATGCCTTATGTAGGAGTCAAATCTCCCCAAATTATAAAAGAGCCTATCAAGAGAAAAAAGGACAATAATGAAGAGGAGTTGAGAAGACAAAGCAATGTTGGAAGAAATGATTGCTGGAAGGAGATAAAAGAAGAGCATTTCTAGATGAACAAACACAATCTAGAGATGCGAGAATAACAAAGCTTGAGTTAAAGCTAAGTGAAGAGAAGATTGTTAGGAAAGAAGTGAGAAGGAGCTAGGAGGGATGAGTTTTGATTGGATGCAAAGTTGCTTTGAACTTGAAGCATTGGAGATTGACTTTAAAGATTGCCGAGGAAGCGCAAAATATTACCAAGAAAAATTTGCACAAGTTCAATTCGAACAGATGGATAAGATTAGGAAGTATGAGGATTTGAACAAGAAATATATTGAGTTGGAAAACCGTTTGACAGAGATTGTAAAGGAAGAGAGTAAAAGGAAAGGTTTTGACAAGGAATGCGAAAAGGTGAAGTATTTGGACAATAAACTAGCAGCAATGGAAAAATACAGGGATCAAATCGACGCTAACAAATACCGCTTTGAACAGAACCAATGTGTTGCTCATAGAAAAGATGACCAAAACAGATGAGCAAATGGACGAAGCTGCTGCACATGCTCGGATTATTAGAATCAATGCGTGAAAAGTGGGAGGGGACATCATTTGCTAGCGCCGAAGCCTAGCTAAAATTGATGCCTTTCTAGGGAAGATTGAGAACCGCGGCTTTGCCTTTTTACCTTTGGCTAGAGAGTTTGTGGAGGAAAGGTAATAAACTTATCAAGCATTAATGAAAAGGGCGTTGACCTATCTTCTTATGCAAAATCTGTCTCTTGGTGAACATGATTCAAGCAAACGACTTGAAAGGCAGTACTCCTAGCAATGTGATAAGAGAGCCTATGTTTATAAGGTGGTGGCTGTTATTCGTTCATAAGAAGGCTGCATCCATACCCAATATACAAAGCATTCTTATGACAATCATGCATTATGTCATGCATTTTCTTATGCATCTATGCACGCATCAGACCTAGAAACATAGATCCTCCTTCTAGTCTACCACACCCATTCCAGAACAAGGATGGAGAACAAAGAAAGAACTCACTTAAAGTCACATTACCAGACCGAGTTAGAATTCGTAAAAAATAAAGTTGCTCGGCTGACCGACCTACTCGAGCAACTTCTAACAGCTAAGAATGGGGAAGGAACATCAGCACAACCGCCTGAAGGTGCGCCAGCAACTCACATCCCTCAAGCATCTCAAAGCCAGGGGGCAAACTTGGCCAATGAACAACATTTTGTGCCTATCACCCCTATCCAGCCAACTCATGCTCCAATCACTGTGGACTTAACAGCGGAAGGAACCACGGATAATAGGTCTCCTAGTTTGATGGACCAGGATAAGTTGTTTGCTTTGGAAGAAGGATTAAGGGCAGTTGAGGGTAATGACTGGTTTGAGCAACCGAAGTATGTCTGGTACCAAACATCACGGTGCTAAAGGATTTTAGGATGCCAGAGTTCATTAAGTATGTCATCACCCAATTTTGGGTGATTCCCCAAAATTCGTTTTTTTCCAAAAAAAATAAAAATCAAAATAAAAAAATCAAAATAAAAAAATAAAATAAAGGCTACAAAAATAGGCGAAAATCAAGCTGCAATTTTTGGAAGAATTTCAAGGCCCAATTGTACGCTGTTATGCCCAAAAGTAGAAAAATGCAAATTCAAGGTCAAATTAAATGAGTATTGGACGAATTTGCATAAAAATTAAGTCTAATGACATAATTAAATTTTTAATGGGTCAATTTGATTTAATCATGGGCCAAATTGAATTTTAATTATGTTTAAGAATTAATTTGGGTCCAATTGAAGGACTTAATTAAGTGCAAGGACTTAATTATACTTTAAGCGGGTCAAATTAATTGGAGGACTTAATTGGTTAAAAATTAAGTTTGGGAGCTTAATTTGGACTTAATTGAAAAATCAGGAATTTTAAGAAACCCAATTTAATTTTTACCAAGTAAATCAATTGAAATCAGGGGCCAAACACAAAACTTGAGGGACCAATTTTGAAGCCCGAAAAAACTATTTTGCCTATAAATAGCCTTCATTTTCAGCCAAACTGGGGGGGGGGGTGATTTTGGACAACATAAAAAAAAAATACAAAAAACCCTAAACAAAAAAAAACCCTAAAACCATCACTCTCTTCTCTATTTTTGGCAGCAGCCACCGCCCCCCACCCGGTTGAAATTTCCTTCTCTCCTTCGGTGAAAAAAACTGACCGGCGCCCCCCATTCTGTTATTTTCCCCTCTCCACAGCTGCCCAACGCCATCATCTTCCTTCCTCTCCCCTTTCATTTTTTTTCTCTCCACCATAGCCGGCCATCAACACCAGCCCTCAACCGTTCCAGCTCCCCCACAGACCAGCGGCCGGACCCCTCTTGGAGAACCCAAATCGCTCCTCTTCTTCCACCGATCGCCTCCCCCTTTGCCTTCGTTTTCTTCTTCTTCCAGCGGCGACGACGCTTCCCCGTGCAGTAGCGCCGTCTCCCTCCAACAGACCCGGTTGCTCCACCGACCCGTGCAGCAGCGCCGTCTCCAACTCCTTTCTTCAGCCCAGCACCATCGCCTGCAGCCGATCCTCCCTCTCAGCCACCGTTCTTCCCCCTCTCGGCTGCCAGCCTCCAGCGCTCCTCCTTGACGGCGCCAGTACATGGAACAAGAACAGGGGAGAAGAAGGCGAGCAAAGGAAACAGATTTGCAGCAAAGCAGATCCAAACAAATCGAAGCAGATTTTACAAAACGAAACAAAGGAAACAAAAAACTAAAATCAATTGGTTGCTGTGGATTTTGTTGTTTTTGCAGGTCACCGCCGGTGCAGGGAGGAAGAGGAGAGGAAGAGAGTCCCGATCTGGTAGCTCCCGCCGTCTTCATGGGTGGTGGCGCGTGGACCCACGCACCGCCAATGACGGTGGCGCGTGGACCCACGCGCCGCCAGTGTTGCTGCAGTTCCTGAAGCACTTCCCTTGCAATTTCTGGAGTTTTGGGGACTGTTTTGTAAATTTGAAATTATTTGGTGTAATTTTAATTTATTTTTGAATTTTATAATTTGTATTGTGGATGTAAAAAAAAAGAAAAAGGAAAAAGAAAAAGAAAAAACAAAAGAAGAAAAAATATAATAAAAAATGTGTGTGTTGTGCTTGTATTTTTTATTTATGTTATTGAATTATTAAAAAAATATAACAAGAAAAAGAAAAAAAAAAAAAAGCAAAAAAACAAAAAATGCATGTTTGTATTTATTTCAGGGATCCTTTCATGATGAGACGGCAAAAGAATAAAGAAGGATTTAATATTTTGATTGGATCACGGTGTAGAAGTATAAACTTGTACGGAAGTTGTATTTCTAAAATCCGATGAAAAGACAAAATTTTTAAAACTTCTTTAACACATCAAAGCCACGAAGCAGCTTACCTCAGGTAGGGTGCGTTAGGGGTGCTAATACCTTCCCTAACCACAATCAGTCCCTTACCCGCGAATCTCTAACAAGACCAGTCAACCCGGGTTTCCTAGTAACCCTCAATTAAATACTAGGTGGCGACTCCCAACAAAATTAATTCCAATAACAGAGAGAGAAAAACCGCCATCGCCAGGACGGACGACGCCGCGCGCGGGTGTTTTCCGACGTGCGACAGAATGGCGACTCCGCTGGGGAGGTACTGTTTCTAACAACATTGGACTAAGCTTTGTGTATTTGATGTGTTTAAATTTTGCCATTTTTGTCTTGTTTTATTTTATCCATGCATTTTTAGAATTTTTCATGCATCACCTGTATTTATTTTGAAAGCACACACACAAACCTCTAAGTTAGGAGGGGAGTAGCGGTCTGCCTCATAACTTTCAGTCGGGGTTCAGATTTGTGAAACATCCAACTATGAGCTGAGTGTTTACTCGGTAATGGCGATCACAGGGTGCCTTGACCATTCCTTGTAAACCCCTATACCGCCTTTACATGAGGTGGTCACTGGGCGGTTCATAGACCCTTTTGAGACCAGGTAGAAAACCTACCCATGTTCACATAATCAATAGAACCTGTCCTTAGGTTGTATGTGCTATCATTTATCTGCATTGGGGCGAACCCTTCTTGAATCATCTTGAATTCAAGACTTGTGGGTGACAGAATGATCGTCATTCCGAAAATTTTCATTGTAAAGTTTGGGCAAGAATCAATATTCTTGTTTCATCATACAAAAGTGACGATCATATGTCACCCCTCGAAGGGCAAGTTCATCATATAGATTGCATGTTCATACATTTTCTCATGCATGCACCAGAATAAAAAGTGGGTCCCCTCCGAGTCTGCAACACCCAATTTTGAGCAGAAAAAAAACATTGGAGATACAGAGTGTACTCGCCGTAGCACCCATTTTCAAAAAAAAGTTGGGGTCTTTAAACAAAAGCTTGACTTGCCTCTAGCTTACTCGAGCAAATACTGAGAAATGACCATAGGGAAGTTCCCTCCAACTGACCTATCATCTTTGTTCAAACCCCAACAACGACTCAACCCAAAGAAACTGGGGGGCAAACATGGTCAAAAGCCTCAACACAATCCGAAGGGGAATTGCATCGCAGAATGGCGAGCCAGTTCTTGTCCTGCTCAAAAAAAAAAAAAAGCTATACCCCTACTTGATCATGCCTGCAAAAACTTCTTGATTTTTTTTCAACCTATCCTAGTTTTTGTCGGTAATTTGGCTCAAAATTCCACAAGATTTTCCTTTCCAATGAGCCTTTCCTGTTAAGAAAATCATGTGTTTTTTTTTTGTGTGTTCATGCAAATAACATACTGAGCACACCTTTGTACTTACAAAACCACCGCACCAAGAATTCTTTGGTATTTTTCCCCTTTTTCCCAAAACCATGCATGACCCCATGTTTTCACAAGGATTTTTGGGAAATCAAAGTTTAGTACAAAAAACAGAAATCATGTTGATGTTTGTCCGAAACAAACAAGTTCTGGAAATTCAAATGATTCCTTAGAGAGGTAACCATGCACCTAGAAAACCCAAAAAAATGCACAATCACCATGAAGTGACTCTAAAGCTGGGTTTTATTTGCATGAATAATGAGAAACCACTCTACATACGCGCATGAAAGCAAGGCTTACCGATCCTAAATGCATGCATTTGAGATGAAGAAAGGTCATCTTTGCTAATCCTTTCACAAGGCTGAAATATATCCTTTGCAGTCCCCTTTTGAGCCTAATGCATTTTTCTTGAAATAACCTTGACTAGGATCACACCCCACACTGGGGGGCAAGTGCAAAAAATCCTCAATGATTGAAAGTGCCCAAATAACTCTTGGGGGCATGAAAAACCTCAACGATTGAAAGTGCCCGAACAATACTGGGGGGCACAAAAGAAAATTCTCAATCAATCGAAGGTGCCCGTACAAAGCTGGGGGGCATGAAAAAAAAATCCAAATGATCCAAAAATTTTGAGCAAAAAAAGCCAATGCAATGATGCTCAAAATCAAATGAAGAAAAAAACAAAGAGAAAGAGCCCAAGCCCAACATTGGGGGGCACCATGGACCATTTTACAAATCAATTCCAAGGTCCATAAATCTAGGAACGAAAGAGTTTGGGATATAAGCACTAGTGATCCTTAGTCTTAAAGTCCCTTAAACACCTTTTGAGCCTACGAATATCCTTTTCTTCATAGCCAATAGCCCAAGCTTACGTTACGTGCCTAATCAAGCCCTTTCTGATCAAAGGCAAGCAATTTGGATCGGTAGGCAGTGCTTTCTCATGCGAAGCAAAATCATTATTCATGAAAATAAAATGAATGCTTTGAAAAACGGTTCTCAATAATCCTCAAATTGAAATTTAAACCTTTTGTGACCAACTAGATGTCACTTCATGTTTTTCACCTTTTCGTCGAAAGACGGTTCTCAATAACCCTCAAATTGATATTCCAAACTTTTGTGACCATCCAAATGTCACTTCATATTTTCACCAAAATCAAAACCAAAATTTTTCATCACTTCTGAAAACCTCTCCATAGGAATCACTTGAATTTCTTCAGAATGAGTTTGCTTTGAACAAACATCAAAATGATTTCTGTGTCTGGAATAGCTTTGAAATTCTAAAAATTCTACATGAAAACAACTCCTTGTCAAAAATCAAATCTTCCTTCATATAGCCTCATCCCCAAACCCGAATTGAATACTGGGGGGCATGATCAAGCTGGAGGGCAATCAAAAACATCTGGTAGAGTAGCCTCCATGATTCCCCTTTCCCTTTCTAGGAAAAATATCGGGCAAAATTGGCAACTCTTGAGATAAAAGGGCGGATGACAAAGAAGTATAATGACATCGAGTCTTTTCTAGGGGTCAAGATCACAAGATATGACTCGAGTAAGCAAGAGCGAGAGCAGCCATCAAAGCTTACTATCAGAGACTCAAACTTTTGAGAAAATCAGAACTCCATGAAGAAAGGAAGACACCATGAAGAAAAGGGGACCTACATTTCTCAGGTAAGTATACATGCATATTGATCATGATGCATAACCTTCATCTTGACAGATTAGTGTCTCACAATCACCCATTTTTGAGTGGGCTTTCGAGCCCTCACCTCTTAGGTAGTGTGTTCTCTAACCCTACCTTCTCTTTTGAGTGGGCTTTCGAGCCCTCACACCTTAGGTAGTGTTTTTTCTAACCCTACCTTCTTTTTTGAATGGGCTTTCGAGCCCTCACCTCTTAGGTAGTGTGTTCTCTAACCCTACCTCCTCTTTTAAGTGGGCTTTCGAGCCCTACTTCCTTTTTCGAATGGGCTTTTGAGCCCTCACCTCTTAGGTAGTGTGTTCTCTAACCCTACCTCCTCTTTTGAGTGGGCTTTCGAGCCCTACCTCCTTTTTAATGTGCTTTCGAGCCTTCACCTCTTAGGTAGTGTGTTTTCTAACCTCGCCTCCATTTTTAAGTGGGCCTTCGTGCCCTCACACCTTAGGTAGCGTGTTTTCCAACCCTACTTCCTTTTTCGAGTGGGCTTTCGAGTCCTCACATCTTAGGTAGTGTGTTCTCTAACCCTGCCTCCTTTTGAGTGGGCTGTTAAGCCCTTACCATTTAGATAGTATGCTTTCTAGCCCTGTCTATCTTCCTTTTTAGTGGGCCTTCGAGCCCTCACACCTTAGGTAGTGTGTTTTCTAACCTTGCCTTCATTTTTAAGTGGGCCTTCGTGCCCTCACACCTTAGGTAGCGTGTTTTCCAACCCTACTTCCTTTTTTGAGTGGGCTTTCGAGCCCTCACACCTTAGGTAGTGTGTTTTCTAACCTTGCCTCCATTTTTAAGTGGGCCTTCGTGCCCTCACACCTTAGGTAGCGTGTTTTCCAACCCTACTTCCTTTTTCGAGTGGGCATTCGAGCCCTCACATCTTAGGTAATGTGTTTTCCAACCATGCCTCCTTTTTAATGTGCTGGTAGCGTGTTTTCTACCCCTGCCTTCATTTTTGAGTGGGCTGTCGAGCCCTTACATTTTAGATAGTATGCTTTCTAGCCCTATCCGCGTCCATTTTCGAGTGGGCCTTCGTGCCCTCACATTTTAGGTAGCGTGTTTTCCAACCATACCTCCTTCTTTAGTGCGCCTTAGAGCCATTAACCACCTTAGGTAGTGTGTTTTCCAACCATACCTCCTTTTTAATGTGCCTTCGAGCCATCACACCTTAGGTAGCGTGTTTTCCAACCATACCTCCTTTTGAGTGCGCCTTAGAGCCTTCAAACACCTTAGGTAGTGTGTTTTCCAAACCTACCTCCTTTTTAGTGCCTCTTCGAGCCACCAACCACCTTAGGTAGTGTGTTTTCCAACCCTTCCTCCTTCTTTAGTGCGCCTTAGAGCCAGCAACCACCTTAGGTAGTGTGTTTTCCAACCATACCTCCTTTTTAATGTGCCTTCGAGCCATCACACCTTTGGTAGCGTGTTTCCAACCCTACTTCCTTTTGAGTGCGCCTTAGAGCCTTCAAACACCTTAGGTAGCGTGTTTTCCAAACCTGCCTCCTTTTTAATGCGCCTTAGGGCCAACAACCATCTTAGGTAGTGTGTTTTCTAACCATACCTCCTTTTTAGTGCGCCTTAGAGCCCTTACCTCTTAGGTAGTGTGTTTTCTAACCTTGCCTCCATTTTCGAGTGGGCTTTCGAGCCCTCACCTCTTAGGTAGTGTGTTTTCCAACCATACCCCCTTTTTAGTGCGCCTTCGAGCGACCAACCACCTTAGGTAGTGTGTTTTCTAACCATACCTCCTTTTGAGTGCGCCTTAGAGCCCTTACCTCTTAGGTAGTGTGTTTTCTAACCTTGCCTTTATTTTTAAGTGGGCCTTCGTGCCCTCACATCTTAGGTAGCGTGTCCTCTAACCCTACCTCCTCTTTCGAGTGGGCTTGCGAGCCCTACTTCCTTTTGAGTGCGCCTTAGAGCCTTCAAACACCTTAGGTAGCGTGTTTTCCAAACCTGCCTCCTTTTTAATGCGCCTTAGGGCCAACAACCATCTTAGGTAGTGTGTTTTCTAACCATACCTCCTTTTTAGTGCGCCTTAGAGCCTTTACCTCTTAGGTAGTGTGTTTTCTAACCTTGCCTCCATTTTCGAGTGGGCTTTCGAGCCCTCACCTCTTAGGTAGTGTGTTTTCCAACCATACCCCCTTTTTAGTGCGCCTTCGAGCGACCAACCACCTTAGGTAGTGTGTTTTCTAACCATACCTCCTTTTGAGTGCGCCTTAGAGCCCTTACCTATTAGGTAGTGTGTTTTCTAACCTTGCCTCCATTTTCGAGTGGGCTTTCGAGCCCTCACCTCTTAGGTAGTGTGTTTTCCAACCATACCTCATTTTTAATGTGCCTTCTAGCCATCACACCTTAGGTAGCGTGTTTCCAACCCTACTTCCTTTTTAATGTGCCTTCGAGCCATCACACCTTAGGTAGCATGTTTTCCAAACCTGCCTCCTTTTTAATGCGCCTTAGGGCCAACAACCATCTTAGGTAGTGTGTTTTCTAACCATATCTCCTTTTAGTGCGCCTTAGAGCCCTTACCTCTTAGGTAGTGTGTTTTCCAACCCTGCCTCTTCTTTAATGTGCCTTCGAGCCACCACACCTTAGGTAGCGTGTTTTCTAACCATACCTCCTTTTTAGTGCGCCTTTGAGCCATTAACCACCTTAGGTAGTGTGTTTCCCAACCATACCTCCTTTTTAGTGCGCCTTAGAGCCATTAACCAGCTTAGGTAGTGTGTTTCCCAACCATACCTCCTTTTTAGTGCGCCTTAGAGCCATCAACCACCTTAGGTAGTGTGTTTTCCAACCATGCCTCCTTTTTAGTGCGCCTTAGAGCCATCAACCACCTTAGGTAGTGTGTTTTCCAACCATGCCTCCTTTTTAGTGCGCCTTAGAGCCATCAACCACCTTAGGTAGTGTGTTTTCCAACCATGCCTCCTTTTTAGTGCGCCTTAGAGCCTTCAAACATCTTAGGTAGTGTGTTTTCCAACCATACCTCCTTTTAGCGCTCCTTCGAGCCATTAGCTACCTTAGGTAGTGTGTTTTCTAACCATACCTCCTTTTAGTGTGTCTTCGAGCCACACAACCACCTTAGGTAGCGTGTTTTCCAACCCTGCCTCATTTTTAGTGCCTCTTAGAGCCATCAACCACCTTAGGTAGTGTGTTTTCCAACCATACCTCCTTTTTAATGTGCCTTCGAGCCATCACACCTTAGGTAGCATGTTTTCCAACCATACCTCCTTTTTAATGTGCCTTCGAGCCCTCACACCTAGGTAGCGTGTTTTCCAACCATACCTCCTTTTTAATGTGCTTTCGAGCCTTCACATCTTAGGTAGTGTGTTTTCCAACCATACCTCCTTTTTAATGTGCCTTCGAGCCATCACACCTTAGGTAGCATGTTTTCCAACCATACCTCCTTTTTAATGTGCCTTCGAGCCCTCACACCTAGGTAGCGTGTTTTCCAACCATACCTCCTTTTTAATGTGCTTTCGAGCCTTCACATCTTAGGTAGTGTGTTTTCCAACCATACCTCCTTTTTAATGTGCCTTCGAGCCATCACACCTTAGGTAGCGTGTTTTCCAACCCTACTTCCTTTTTAGTGGGCTTTCGAGCCCTCACACCTTAGGTAGTGTTTTTTCTAACTCTACCTCCTTTTTTGAATGGGCTTTCGAGCCCTCACCTCTTAGGTAGTGTGTTCTCTAACCCTACCTCCTCTTTTGAGTGGACTTTCGAGCCCTCACACCTTAGGTAGTGTTTTTTCTAACCCTACCTCCATTTTTAAGTGGGCTTTCGAGCCCCCACCTCTTAGGTAGTGTGTTCTCTAACCCTACCTCCTCTTTTGAGTGGGCTTTCGAGCCCTCACCTCTTAGGTAGTGTGTTCTCTAACCCTACCTCCTCTTTTGAGTGGGCTTTCGAGCCCTACCTCCTTTTTGGTGCGCCTTAGAGCCCTTACCTCTTAGGTAGTGTGTTTTCTAACCTTGCCTCCATTTTCGAGTGGGCTTTCGAGCCCTCACCTCTTAGGTAGTGTGTTCTCTAACCCTACCTCCTCTTTTGAGTGGGCTTTCGAGCCCTACCTCATTTTTAGTGCGCCTTAGAGCCCTTACCTCTTAGGTAGTGTGTTTTCTAACCTTGCCTCCATTTTCGAGTGGGCTTTCGAGCCCTCACCTCTTAGGTAGTGTGTTCTCCAACCCTACTTCCCTTTTCGAGTGGGCCTTCGAGCCCTCACACCTAGGTAGTGTGTTTCCTAACCTTGCCTCCATTTTTGAGTGGGCTTCCGAGCCCTCACACCTTAGGTAGTGTGTTTTCCAACCTTACCTCCTTTTTAATGTGCTTTCGAGCCTTCACATCTTAGGTAGTGTGTTTTCCAACCATACCTCCTTTTTAGTGGGCCTTCGAGCCCTCACACCTTAGGTAGTGTGTTTTCTAACCTTGTCTCCCCTTTTTAGTGGGCCTTCGTGCCCTCACACCTTAGGTAGCGTGTTTTCCAACCATACCTCCTTCTTTAGTGCACCTTAGAGCCATTAACCACCTTAGGTAGTGTGTTTTCCAACCATACCTCTTTTTTAGCGCTCCTTCGAGCCATCAACCACCTTAGGTAGGGTGTTTTCCAACCTTGCCTCATTTTTAATGTGCCTTCGAGCCATCACACCTTAGGTAGCGTGTTTTCCTAACCCTGCCTCCTTTTTAATGTGCCTTCGAGCCATCACACCTTAGGTAGCGTGTTTTCCAACCATACCTCCTTTTAGTGTGCCTTCGAGCCACCAACCACCTTAGGTAGTGTGTTTTCCAACCCTACCTCCTTTTTAGGGCGCTTTAGAGCCATCAACCACCTTAGGTAGTGTGTTTTCCAACCATGCCTCCTTTTAGCGCTCCTTCGAGCCATTAACCATCTTAGATAGTGTGTTTTCTTACCATACCTCCTTTTAGTGTGCCTTCGAGCCACCAACCACCTTAGGTAGTGTGTTTTCCAACCTTGCCTCCTTTTTAATGTGCCTTCGAGCCATCACACCTTAGGTAACGTGTTTTCCAACCATACCTCCTTTTAGTGTGCCTTCGAGCCACCAACCACCTTAGGTAGCGTGTTTTCCAACCATACCTCCTTTTAGTGTGCCTTCGAGCCACCAACCACCTTAGGTAGTGTATTTTCCAACCATACCTCCTTTCTAACATGCCTTCGAGCCATCAACCACCTTAGGTAGTGTGTTTTCGAACCTGCCTCCTCTTTTGAATGTGCCTTAGAGCCATCAACCATCTTAGGTAGTGCGTTGTCCAACCCTGCCTCTTTTAAAGAGCTCCCTCAAGTCCTAACCTTTTAGGTAGTGTGTTTTTTCTAACCATACCTCCTTTCGAGTGCGCTCTCTAACCCTCAAGAGGATTCATCATTCCTCAACAAGATGAGTCAACCATATCTCATCCTTTTTTTCTTCTTTACAACGCTTATTATCTAAAGTCACTTACGAGACTTTCTACCATAAGCATTGTAAAGAGGGGGGCAACTGTCATCACCTAATTTTGGGTGATTCCCCAAAATTCGTTTTTTTCCAAAAAAAATAAAAATAAAAATAAAAAAATAAAATAAAGGCTACAAAAATAGGCGAAAATCAAGCTGCAATTTTTGGAAGAATTTCAAGGCCCAATTGTACGCTGTTATGCCCAAAAGTAGAAAAATGCAAATTCAAGGTCAAATTAAATGAGTATTGGACGAATTTGCATAAAAATTAAGTCTAATGACATAATTAAATTTTTAATGGGTCAATTTGATTTAATCATGGGCCAAATTGAATTTTAATTATATTTAAGAATTAATTTGGGTCCAATTGAAGGAGTTAATTAAGTTCAAGGACTTAATTATACTTTAAGCGGGTCAAATTAATTGGAGGACTTAATTGGTGAAAAATTAAGTTTGGGAGCTTAATTTGGACTTAATTGAAAAATCAGGAATTTTAAGAAACCCAATTTAATTTTTACCAAGTAAATCAATTGAAATCAGGGGCCAAACACAAAACTTGAGGGACCAATTTTGAAGCCCGAAAAACTATTTTGCCTATAAATAGCCTTCATTTTCAGCCAAACTGGGGGGGCGATTTTGGACAACATCAAAAAAAAATACAAAAAACCCTAAACAAAAAAAAACCCTAAAACCATCACTCTCTTCTCTATTTTTGGCAGCAGCCGCCGCCCCCCACCCGGTTGAAATTTCCTTCTCTCCTTCGGTGAAAAAAACTGACCGGCGCCCCCCAGTTTGTTATTTTCCCCTCTCCACAGCTGCCCAACGCCATCATCTTCCTTCCTCTCCCCTTTCATTTTTTTTCTCTCCACCATAGCCGGCCATCAACACCAGCCCTCAGCCGTTCCAGCTCCCCCACAGACCAGCGGCCGGACCCCTCTTGGAGAACCCAAATCGCTCCTCTTCTTCCACCGATCGCCTCCCCCTTTGCCTTCGTTTTCTTCTTCTTCCAGCGGCGACGACGCTTCCCCGTGCAGTAGCGCCGTCTCCCTCCAACAGACCCGGTTGCTCCACCGACCCGTGCAGCAGCGCCGTCTCCAACTCCTTTCTTCAGCCCAGCACCATCGCCTGCAGCCTCCAGCGGAAGCACCATCGCCTGCAGCCGATCCTCCCTCTCAGCCACCGTTCTTCCCCCTCTCGGCTGCCAGCCTCCAGCGCTCCTCCTTGACGCCGCCAGTACATGGAACAAGAACAGGGGAGAAGAAGGCGAGCAAAGGAAATGGATTTGCAGCAAAGCAGATCCAAACAAATCGAAGCAGATTTTACAAAACGAAACAAAGGAAACAAAAAACTAA
The DNA here is from genome assembly GCF_951802175.1 of Populus nigra. Taxonomy (NCBI): domain Eukaryota; kingdom Viridiplantae; phylum Streptophyta; class Magnoliopsida; order Malpighiales; family Salicaceae; genus Populus; species Populus nigra. The sequence continues at coordinate 3,294,814 of NC_084858.1, forward strand.
AATCAATTGGTTGCTGTGGATTTTGTTGTTTTTGCAGGTCACCGCCGGTGCAAGGAGGCAGAGGAGAGGAAGAGAGTCCCGATCTGGTAGCTCCCGCCGTCTTCATGGGTGGTGGCGCGTGGACCCACGCGCCGCCAGTGTTGCTGCAGTTCCTGAAGCACTTCCCTTGCAATTTCTAGAGTTTTGGGGACTGTTTTGTAAATTTGAAATTATTTGGTGTAATTTTAATTTATTTTTGAATTTTATAATTTGTATTGTGGATGTAAAAAAAAAGAAAAAGGAAAAAGAAAAAGAAAAAACAAAAGAAGAAAAAATATAATAAAAAATGTGTGTGTTGTGCTTGTATTTTTTATTTATGTTATTGAATTATAAAAAAAATATAACAAGAAAAAGAAAAAAAACAAAAAAGCAAAAAAACAAAAAATGCATGTTTGTATTTATTTCAGGGATCCTTTCATGATGAGACGGCAAAAGAATAAAGAAGGATTTAATATTTTGATTGGATCACGGTGTAGAAGTATAAACTTGTACGGAAGTTGTATTTCTAAAATCCGATGAAAAGACAAAATTTTTAAAACTTCTTTAACACATCAAAGCCACGAAGCAGCTTACCTCAGGTAGGGTGCGTTAGGGGTGCTAATACCTTCCCTAACCACAATCAGTCCCTTACCCGCGAATCTCTAATAAGACCAGTCAACCCGGGTTTCCTAGTAACCCTCAATTAAATACTAGGTGGCGACTCCCAACAAAATTAATTCCAATAACAGAGAGAGAAAAACCGCCATCGCCAGGACGGACGACGCCGCGCGCGGGTGTTTTCCGACGTGCGACAGAATGGCCTATGAAATAAATACAAACATGCATTTTTTGTTTTTTTGCTTTTTTGTTTTTTTTCTTTTTCTTGTTATATTTTTTTTATAATTCAATAACATAAATAAAAAATACAAGCACAACACACACATTTTTTATTATATTTTTTCTTCTTTTGTTTTTTCTTTTTCTTTTTTTTTTACATCCACAATACAAATTATAAAATTCAAAAATAAATTAAAATTACACCAAATAATTTCAAATTTACAAAACAGTCCCCAAAACTCCAGAAATTGCAAGGGAAGTTGATTAGTACTTAAAAGTGCATTTTTATCAAGGTTTTATATCATCATTTTGCACTTGAAGTATCAATAACTCCTTAACTAAAGCGTGTTTTATAATAACACATCTAATTATATAAGATACCTTTAATTTATGGTAAATGTTCATCTTAAATGCAGGCCTATCACATAAATGAAAGAATTGATTGATGAGTTGAAGTACTGAAATTGAAAGGACAAAAAGATGGCCAAAGAGATGCTGGTGCAGTCCAAACTGGAACACAGTTCGGTAATTGGGTCATATCTGGATCTGTAGATCTTGGATTTAGGTCCATTTTATATGGATGGAAAGATAAGACATAGGCCTACAACTTTCATGTGGAGCCCAAGATTTAACAAGGCCGTTTTCAAGTCCAAATTGTAGCAACAAAGAAGAAGTCCGAATCTGTCCTGCAGCCCAGACACTGTTCAGTGTTCAGCCCATATCTCGAGTTCTAGAAGTTCAAATGATCTCAAATTTTTACCCTGGAAAGATGAGACAATTTCCTAGAACTTTCATGATTCAAGTTTGTTCAAATTATGACGTCATCAATGACGTTTTTGGCAGACAAGAAGATAAGAATTGTCACCAAGTCAAGATGTGGCCACCCACTCATCAATTAGTCAACAAATCAATAGTTCCGAATTTTGGCCTATAAAAGGAGGCATTTGCCATGTATTTAGGCATCTTGGTTTCCAGATCAAGATCATGCTCTTGCTCTCTCTTTATATTTTGTAATGCTTAAGTTTTGCTTATATTAATCTCTTGCTTATGCTTTTTATTTCCTTTCCTTGTTTATTTATGTTTCTTTCTTTCATTATGTCTAGCTAAATTAATTATGTCAAGGTGAAAAGGGTACACTAATGGTGTAAGAATAAGTATAATATAAACTTAATATGGACCTTAATGTTGGATACTAACATGCTTTATATTTGTTATCTTGTTCACTTTTAATACTTTGCTTGTTAAATGGTTAATCTAGATTTATGTTGTATAACACTTGGTACAACAAATACTTGGTACTTTCATAGCCCATACTGTATGGTATAACCGACACCTGAGCTATGAAAGGAACTTGATTTGTTGTTAACATAAGTTATAATCATGAATGCCTGACAACATTTACAAGTATTAGCATTATTCGAATAAGATAACTAATGTAATCATGTTAACAATTTATAATATGATTGGAACCTCCTTTGTGTGTGGTTTCCAATTGAATAATAAGAGTTTATACTATACTTGTTTGAAGTACCATTAGTGGATCCTCTAACCTTGACATTTGTTGTTATCATTGTTTTATCCTTACGTTAATCTTCCATCTCAAAGTTCTCATCGACTTCTTCCTCTTCTTCTTCACTATTATTATTAACACTATTATTATTGTTGTTGTTGTTATTGTTACTTTTGTATTATTGTTATCTATAATTTATACAATTAACCTCCTTGTGGTTCGACCCCGGTCTTGCCGGGTTATTTATTACTTCGACACTCCTGCACTTGGGAGAAGACATCAATCTTTTGGTCGTGTCAAGTTTTTGGCGCCGTTGCCGGGGAGGTAAATTCTTGTACAAATTATAGTATTTATTTTATTTTCTCTTTTTACTTTTTTGTATTTAACTTTGTTTCTTTGGTGTTGTTTCTTTTTCTTTTGTTTTCTTCTTCCTTTTATTCTCTTCTTACACGTGCATGAGAGTGTGGTCACGTACATTAAGTGGTAGACTTTGTAGGGTATCCTCATCATTTTCAGAAAATATGGCCGAAGAAGATAACCAATCCCTTCATAATGAGAATAATGAGAATATTCGGGTTAGAACACTTCGAGACCACATGAATCCCACAAGAACAAGTGCACCCTCATGCATAGTTTTTCCACCTGATGCATCTCATTTTAATTTTAAGACAGGCATTATTCAACTTTTACCATCTTTTCATGGCTTAGATTTAGAAAATCCATACTTGCATTTAAGGGAATTTGAGGAGGTTTGCAACACGTACAATGACTCAAATTGTAGCATGAACACCATTAGATTGAAGCTTTTTCCTTTTTCATTAAAAGATAAAGCTAAAACATGGCTACAAAATTTGAGACCTGGATCCATTCGTGCTTGGGATGAAATGCAACAACAATTTTTAAAGAAGTTTTTTCCATCCCACAGAACAAACTCTTTCAAAAGACAAATCATTACTTTCTCTCAAAAACCAGGAGAAACATTTTATCAATGTTGGGATAGGTATCGAGACTTACTTAATACTTGCCCCCATCATGGTTTTGAAACATGGAGATTAGTTTCACATTTTTATGAAGGGTTAACTCCTAGAGATAGGCAAATGGTTGAATTGATGTGCAATGGAACTTTTGAGGATAAAGACCCTAATGAAGCAATGGAATACCTAGACTTGCTAGCTGAAAATGCGCAAAATTGGGACACCACAGATACTTATGAGGCACCAAGTAAAACCCAACCTCATACATCTAGTGGAGGTATGTACAACCTTAGGGAAGATCATGACCTCCAAGCCAAGTTTGCATCTTTAGCTAGAAAGGTTGAGGCACTAGAATTAAAAAAGAGTGGTCAACTAAAATCTATTCAAGACATTGCATGTCAAATCTGTGAAACCAATGAACATTCAACCAATGACTGTCCAACCTTGCCTTCTTTTAAAGAATGTCTCCATGAACAAGCCCATGCATTAAACAATTTTCAAAGGCCCAACCATAACCCATATTCGCAAACATATAACCCTGGTTGGAGAAATCATCCAAATTTTAGTTGGAAGAGTGAGAACAATAATGCTCAAACTTCACAGCCACCGTTTCAAGCACATCATAATTTCCAAAATTCTCATGGATATGCACCTCCTTATGCTCCCCCTCCTAGAAGAAATCTTGAGGAAACATTGCATGCATTTATGGAAAAGCAAGAGGCAATTAACACTCAACTTGCTCAAACCATGATAGATTTTAAAGATACTCTTGCAAAGTTCACATCTGCTCTCAGTTTCCAAGAGAAAGGTAAGTTTCCTTCTCAACCACAACAAAATCCAAAGGGGCAATACAATGTAAATGCAAGTAGTTCTGGAAGCCAACACATGGATCAAGCCAAATCAGTCATCACTCTTCGTAGTGGTAAGGTTATTAAAAAACCCATTCTTGAACCTTATGAGAATGATGATGAGTCAATCTCTGAGGGTAAGGAAGGGGTTGAATCTGATCATTGCAAAGAAAAGACTGATTCTCCGCCAGCACTTCCATTTCCTCATGCCATGACCAAACAAAGGAAAGTAAATCACAACTCTGAAATCTTTGAAACTTTCAAACAGGTAAGGATCAATATACCTTTGCTGGATGCTATCAAACAGGTTCCTTCTTATGCTAAATTTTTGAAAGATCTGTGCACTGTGAAGAGAAAACTGAATGTGAAAAAGAAAGCCTTTTTAGCCGAACAAGTAAGTGTCATTCTTCAGAACAATAATGCATTGAAATATAAAGACCCTGGTTGTCCTACAATTTCTTGCTTTATTGGAGAACATAAAATTGAAAGAGCTTTACTTGATCTTGGAGCTAGTGTGAATTTACTTCCATATTCAGTTTTTCAAAGTCTCAATCTAGGTGAGTTAAAACCAACTTCTGTGACTCTTTTACTTGCCGATAGATCTGTAAAAGTGCCTAGAGGAATAGTTGAAGATGTGTTAGTACAAGTCGATAAATTCATTTATCCTGTGGATTTTATTGTCTTGGATACACAACCTGTTGAAGCATGTAATTCATTTCCTGTTATTTTAGGACGTCCATTTCTTGCAACTTCTAATGCATTGATTAATTGTAGGAATGGACTAATGAAGCTATCTTTTGGAAACATGACATTGGAGATGAATATTTTCAACATTTGCAAGCAACCTGGGGATGATAATGATTTACAGGAAGTGGACTTTACTGAAAAATTAGTTCATGATCAATTTCAAACCACTTCCAATGAAATTGAGATTGATGAATCTGATGATTTGCAAATGGTTTATTTTCAGGAAGAATTAAAGGCAAGTAATTGGAAACCACAAATTGAGGAATTGCCGCCACGATTAATTGAGCCAATACCTTCAAGTGTTCAACCACCAAAACCTGATTTGAAGCCGTTACCCCTCAATCTCAAATACTCATTTTTAGGAGAAAATGAAACTTTTCCGGTAATAATCTCTTCCAAACTTAATGCATAGCAAGAAGGTAAGTTATTACAAACTCTGAAAATGCACAAAAATGCATTAGGATGGACCATAGCTGACATAAAAGGAATTAGTCCTTTGATTTGCACTCACAGGATTTATTTGGAGGAAAATGCTAAACCCTCTAGAGAAATGCAACGAAGGCTTAATCCTAATATGAAAGAAGTAGTGAAAAATGAAGTCATTAAGCTTCTAGATAATGGAATCATTTATCCTATTTCTGACAGGAAATGGGTAAGTCCTACTCAAGTGGTACCTAAGAAGTCTGGAGTTACTGTGATAACAAATGAAAAAAATGAGTTAATTCCAACTAGGACTATTAATGGTTGGCGCATGTGCATTGATTATAGGAAACTTAATTCAATGACTAGAAAAGATCATTTTCCTTTACCTTTCATGGATCAAATTCTAGAAAGAGTTGCAGGTCATGAATTTTATTGTTTCCTAGATGGCTATTCAGGCTACAACCAAATTGAAATTGCATTAGAAGATCAAGAGAAAACTACTTTCACATGTCCATTTGGTACCTTTGCATATCGAAGAATGCCTTTCGGATTATGTAATGCACCAGCCACGTTTCAAAGATGCATGCTTAGTATATTTAGTGATATGGTTGAACGTTTTCTTGAGATTTTTATGGATGATTTTTCTGTTTTTGGTGATTCATTTGATGATTGTTTGACTAACTTAGAAAAGGTTTTGAGCAGGTGTGAAGAGAAGAATCTTGTACTGAATTGGGAAAAATGTCACTTTATGGTAATAGACGGCATTGTACTTGGTCACATTGTTTCATCAAAAGGAATTGAGGTTGATAAATCTAAAATCGAGTTAATTGCTAACTTGCCAACACCAAAATCTATTAAAGATGTTAGATCATTCTTAGGACATGCTGGTTTTTATAGAAGGTTCATCAAGGATTTTAGCGTAATATCTAAGCCCTTGAGTAACCTTCTAACAAAGGATAATATCTTTGAATGGACTGAACATTGTGAAGAAGCCTTTGTTAAACTTAAAAACCAGCTTACTTCTGCTCCAGTCATTCAACCTCCTGATTGGTCTTTACCTTTTGAAATAATGTGTGACGCTAGTGACTATGCCGTGGGTGCTGTCTTGGGACAAAGAAAAGATAAGAAACCCTATGTGATTTACTATGCAAGTAAAACTTTGAATAGTGCTCAAATGAATTACACCACCACTGAAAAAGAATTACTTGCAGTAGTATTTGCATGTGAAAAATTCAGGCCTTATCTTGTTGGCTCACATGTTGTTGTTTTTAGTGATCATGCAGCATTGAAATATCTTCTTTCTAAGAAAGATTCTAAGGCTAGATTGGTTCGGTGGATTTTGTTACTTCAAGAATTTGATATCACAATCAAAGACAAGAAAGGCACCGAAAATGTTGTCACCGATCATTTGTCAAGATTGACAACAGATTCAAAATCTGACATCACACCAATCGATGACTACTTTCCTGATGAATCTTTATTTTCTGTCTCTACGATGCCTTGGTTTGCTAATATTGTTAATTTTCTTGTTTCAGGACAATTGCCAGCTCATTGGAGTACCCAAGACAAAAGGAAGTTCTTGAACGAAGTAAAGAACTTTTATTGGGATGACCCTTATTTATTCAAATATTGTCCTGATCAAATATTTCGAAGATGCATTCCTGACAATGAGGTATGTAGTGTCATTAAATTTTGTCATTCTGAGGCATGTGGGGGCCATTTCTCATCAAGAAAGACAACTGCAAAAATCTTACAATGCGGATTTTACTGGCCCACCATGTTCAAGGACTCACATGCATTCTGTAAGATTTGTGAAAATTGTCAAAAGTTGGGATCTATTTCAAAACGTCACATGATGCCTTTAAATCCTATTTTGTCATTAAGATCTTTGACTGTTGGGGTATAGATTTCATGGGTCCATTTCCTTCATCATTTGGTTTCGTGTACATATTAGTCGCAGTAGATTATGTTTCAAAATGGATAGAGGCAATTCCAAGTCGAAACAATGATCACAAAACAGTGATAAAATTCTTTAAAGAAAATATCTTAAGTCGATTTGGAATCCTTCGAGCCATGATAAGTGATGGTGGAACACATTTCTGCAACAAGCCATTTGAGTCTTTAATGAAGAAATATGGAATCACTCACAAAGTTGCCACCCCTTATCACCCTCAGACTAGTGGACAGGTAGAGCTTGCTAATAGGGAGATCAAACAAATCTTGGAGAAAACAGTGAACCCTAATAGGAAAGACTGGTCTTTAAGACTTAATGATGCACTTTGGGCTTATCGAACTGCTTATAAAACATCATTAGGTATGTCACCTTATAGACTAGTCTATGGAAAACCTTGTCACTTGCCTGTGGAACTTGAACATAAAGCTTCTTGGGCTATTAAAGCTTTTAATTCAAACCCTGATGATGCTGGTCAACTGCGAAAATTACAAATAAATGAGCTTGAGGAAATAAGAAATGATGCATATGAAAATTTAAGAATTTATAAAGCAAGAATCAAAGAGTTGCATGACAAGAAAATATTGAGAAAAACATTCAATGTTGGTCAAAAAGTCTTGCTTTATAATTCTCGACTCCATTTATTTCCTGGAAAACTAAGATCAAGATGGAGTGGTCCTTTCATTGTGAAACATGTGTATCCATATGGGGCCTGTGATATCGAGAATCCAAAGAATGGCAATGTTTTCAAGGTAAATGGACATCGTTTGAAAGTCTACTTTGACAATTTTTCAGTTGAAAATGACTCTATTGAATTGAGTGATCCTGTATATAAAGATTGATTCGTTTTCTCACATTGTTTTGTGTTTTGTTAGTTTCTCTCACCCCGGTCAAAAGGCGGATAACGGTACTCCGTGACTTTAGTCGGTTCTTTCAGTTTCCCATAATAACTGATATCTGTATATATTTGTACAATTCTTTGCTCTTCCTCTCTTCTTTGAATCTCTTCAATTCTCATTTCAAAATGGACATTATTCTTGAAAAATTGAAAAAGTACTTTCCCGCTCTGCCTCAGAATGCGATTACAAAAATTTACCGTGCTAGGTGTGCAAGATTGAAGTTGTTGATGAATCATGGAATTCCTGAAGATATTCGCTGGCTGATTGAAGCAAAGGTCCGATTATTAGGTGAGTCCTCCGATTCTTTCATTTCACACATGCCTGGAACAGGTAAAAGCACTTTTGCAAAAAAACATCGTGCAAAACGACTGAAAGTCTGTCACAAATGTGCCAGATGGACTTGCAATGCAACATGTCGTTCTTTAGGAATGGTATCTATAAACCGTGAAGATAAAATACAATTCATTAAGGATGGCCTGAGTAAGGGGTCTTTAGATAATCTTTTGTTGACCCTTGAGACGCATCCTAGTGGAGATGTGCATAGTGCAATTCATGATTTATGGCCCCATTTTCATAAAGAACATGATAGACTTAGTCTTGGGAATCTGACTAAAAAAGACCCTGTTTGCCAGTTTTTAAGAAAACTGGATGGGAAGCCTATCCCCGACCCATAGAGGGCGTTTAAGCCGTTCTTGGACGTAAAACCAAGGGAAGATGTGAGCCACAATCACAACTACCTGTACATACACATGCTTTTTCAAAATAAATAAATAAATAAATAAAGAGAGAGAGAGAGTGTGAGACTCCAGCTGGCTTACATATAGGTGGTATGATTGCATCTTCAATTTCTCATCTATAAAATCTTCTTTTCCTTCCCCTCATTTCTACTCATCCCTTACATTAGACAGATATAGAAGCGTGTAGAAATGGCAGGTTCCTCAAGTTATCACATAAAAAATATTTGTGTTTTCGGTGGATCCAGTCCTGGGAAGGAAATAGCTTCTTTAGAAGCAACAAATCATCTTGGTCAGGTCCTAGCTGAGAGAAAGATTCATTTAGTGTATGGGGGAGGCAGCCTTGGGTTAATTGGGGGTGTGGCAATAGCTGCATTTTTAGAAGGTAGTCAAGTTTTGGGGGTCGTCCCCGAAGCTTTAACAAAAGGGGACATCATTGGAAGAACAATTGGAGAGGAACTACAGGTCTCCACAATGTTTGATCGAATGAATACAATGTTTAACCATGCTGATGCCTTCATTGCCTTACCAGGTGGTCTGGGCACATTGGAAGAGATCTTTCATATTTCCTCTTGGGCCCAACTTCACATTCACCATAAACCTATAGGTTTGCTCAATGTTAATGGTTTTTATGATACTTTGTTGTCTTTTCTTGATCAAGCTGTGGAACAGGAATTTCTAACATCTTCGGCACGACAAATCATAATCTCTGCTGCTACGGCTGAACAATTGATCGACAAACTACAATCTTTCACCCCTGTAATTGATCCTTCCATGAGTCGCATCAATTGGTCAACTACAGAAAGCCGTAAAAAGCTTAGATTGGATTTGAGCCTTCGTTTGTGAATCCTTGTGTCTTTTGGTTTTATTTCTAACATAGTATTTTGTTCTGTTATTTTTTATATTTGTTTAAGTGTGTTTCAGGTTTGTCAGTGTTCGTTGTTTCAGGTGATGTCTTCTATACTCTATCTTTCTACCTTAGGACATTGAGGACAATGTCTCGTTTTGGTTGGGGGGAGAGGGTAGTAGTAATTAAAAAAAAAAAAAAAACTAACCAACTAACTGTTTTTGTTTAAAAACCATTGGGCAAAACTGTTATTACTAGGATGGTAGAGTAAGGGGGAATGACTCTTGAGACGCATCTTAGTAAACATTTTCTAATGGTTATTTGCAATATTCATAACAAGGCCTATTAGAATACTTCTTGAAATATTCAGGTTTACAAACTCTCGCATTGTTATCACTTAATTCTGCTCATATACTCATTTAACAAGTATTTGTAAACCTTCATTTTCACACACACACTTTAACATATGATTGTGGGTTGCACATTGGATTATTACATTATTTATGTTCTTTTGTTAAAGGTAACAACTAAGGGATAGGGATAGTCTATAATTTGCAAAAAATAAAAAAAAATAAAAAAAAAGAAGAAAAAAAATAAAAAAAAAGAAAATGATGATAATAAAAACGTAGATAAGTTTGATTTCGTAGCCTCCCTAACCTAAGCAATTAAGCCCGAAAGGGTGTTTTAACACCTAATACCCTAAAGTCAACTGACTTGGGAGCTATTGACCCAAAGCTTATTACATGGGTTAAGGAGAAAAGCTTAAGGGAATCAAACATTGCACTATCTACGTATCAGTATCTGCAACCCGAGTTACTAAGCTCGTAGGGGTGTCTCAACACCTAATGCCCTAAGACCAACTGGTCTGGGAGTCATTAGCCGAAAGCTCGTTACATGGGTTAAAGATGCATTGTGTTTTAAGTTATATGTATAGATATTAAAAAAAAAGAAAAAAAAGAAAAAAAAGAGTAAAAAGAAAAAAAAAAGTAAAATAAAATAAAATAATCCCAACCCAAGGAAGTTAACCTTAAACATTAGAACAAAATATTGTTTTCTTCCAATAAAAGCCCCATCATCTATGTTTCATACATTGAGCACATAACAAGGAAGGTTTATTAATATTTTGTTTAAGAGATATTGAGCAGATATACAAAATTTAATGAGAGTTTGTTTATCTGGATAGATTAATGGAAGTTGAATGATGAATGCCTTGCTTTGTGGAATTTGCAAATTGTTTTTCTGTTTTAACGCCTTAATTACTAGGGACTAGTAATAAGCTGGTTGGGGGGTGTGATTAGTACTTAAAAGTGCATTTTTATCAAGGTTTTATATCATCATTTTGCACTTGAAGTATCAATAACTCCTTAACTAAAGCGTGTTTTATAATAACACATCTAATTATATAAGATACCTTTAATTTATGGTAAATGTTCATCTTAAATGCAGGCCTATCACATAAATGAAAGAATTGATTGATGAGTTGAAGTACTGAAATTGAAAGGACAAAAAGATGGCCAAAGAGATGCTGGTGCAGTCCAAACTGGAACACAGTTCGGTAATTGGGTCATATCTGGATCTGTAGATCTTGGATTTAGGTCCATTTTATATGGATGGAAAGATAAGACATAGGCCTACAACTTTCATGTGGAGCCCAAGATTTAACAAGGCCGTTTTCAAGTCCAAATTGTAGCAACAAAGAAGAAGTCCGAATCTGTCCTGCAGCCCAGACACTGTTCAGTGTTCAGCCCATATCTCGAGTTCTAGAAGTTCAAATGATCTCAAATTTTTACCCTGGAAAGATGAGACAATTTCCTAGAACTTTCATGATTCAAGTTTGTTCAAATTATGACGTCATCAATGACGTTTTTGGCAGACAAGAAGATAAGAATTGTCACCAAGTCAAGATGTGGCCACCCACTCATCAATTAGTCAACAAATCAATAGTTCCGAATTTTGGCCTATAAAAGGAGGCATTTGCCATGTATTTAGGCATCTTGGTTTCCAGATCAAGATCATGCTCTTGCTCTCTCTTTATATTTTGTAATGCTTAAGTTTTGCTTATATTAATCTCTTGCTTATGCTTTTTATTTCCTTTCCTTGTTTATTTATGTTTCTTTCTTTCATTATGTCTAGCTAAATTAATTATGTCAAGGTGAAAAGGGTACACTAATGGTGTAAGAATAAGTGTAATATAAACTTAATATGGACCTTAATGTTGGATACTAACATGCTTTATATTTGTTATCTTGTTCACTTTTAATACTTTGCTTGTTAAATGGTTAATCTAGATTTATGTTGTATAACACTTGGTACAACAAATACTTGGTACTTTCATAGCCCATACTGTATGGTATAACCGACACCTGAGCTATGAAAGGAACTTGATTTGTTGTTAACATAAGTTATAATCATGAATGCCTGACAACATTTACAAGTATTAGCATTATTCGAATAAGATAACTAATGTAATCATGTTAACAATTTATAATATGATTGGAACCTCCTTTGTGTGTGGTTTCCAATTGAATAATAAGAGTTTATACTATACTTGTTTGAAGTACCATTAGTGGATCCTCTAACCTTGACATTTGTTGTTATCATTGTTTTATCCTTACGTTAATCTTCCATCTCAAAGTTCTCATCGACTTCTTCCTCTTCTTCTTCACTATTATTATTAACACTATTATTATTGTTGTTGTTGTTATTGTTACTTTTGTATTATTGTTATCTATAATTTATACAATTAACCTCCCTGTGGTTCGACCCCGGTCTTGCCGGGTTATTTATTACTTCGACACTCCTGCACTTGGGAGAAGACATCAATCTTTTGGTCGTGTCAGAAGTGCTTCAGGAACTGCAGCAACACTGGCGGCGCGTGGGTCCACGCGCCGCCACCCATGAAGACAGCGGGAGCTACCAGATCGGGACTCTCTTCCTCTCCTCTGCCTCCCTGCACCGGCGGTGACCTGCAAAAACAACAAAATCCACAGCAACCAATTGATTTTAGTTTTTTGTTTCCTTTGTTTCGTTTTGTAAAATCTGCTTCGATTTGTTTGGATCTGCTTTGCTGTAGATCCGTTTCCTTTGCTCGCCTTCTTCTCCCCTGTTCTTGTTCCATGTACTGGCGGCGTCAAGGAGGAGCGCTGGAGGCTGGCAGCCGAGAGGGGGAAGAACGGTGGCTGAGAGGGAGGATCGGCTGCAGGCGATGGTGGAGGATCGGCTGCAGGCGATGGTGCTTCCGTTGGAGGCTGCAGGCGATGGTGCTGGGCTGAAGAACGGAGTTGGAGACGGCGCTGCTGCACGGGTCGGTGGAGCAACCGGGTTTGTTGGAGGGAGATGGCGCTGCTGCAAGGGGAAGCGCCGTCGCCGCTGGAAGAAGAAGAAAACGAAGGCAAAGGGGGAGGCGATCGGTGGAAGAAGAGGAGTGATTTGGGTTCTCCAAGAGGGGTCCGGCCGCTGGTCTGTGGGGGAGCTGGAACGGCTGAGGGCTGGTGTTGATGGCCGGCTATGGTGGAGAGAAAAAAAATGAAAGGGGAGAGGAAGGAAGATGATGGCGTTGGGCAGCTGTGGAGAGGGGAAAATAACAGACTGGGGGGCGCCGGTCAGTTTTTTTCACCGAAGGAGAGAAGGAAATTTCAACCGGGTAGGGGGCGGCGACTGCTGCCAAAAATAGAGAAGAGAGTGATGGTTTTAGGGTTTTTTTTTTGTTTAGGGTTTTTTGTATTTTTTTTTGATGTTGTCCAAAATCGCCCCCCCCAGTTTGGCTGAAAATGAAGGCTATTTATAGGCAAAATAGTTTTTCGGGCTTCAAAATTGGTCCCTCAAGTTTTGTGTTTGGCCCCTGATTTCAATTGATTTACTTGGTAAAAATTAAATTGGGTTTCTTAAAATTCCTGATTTTTCAATTAAGTCCAAATTAAGCTCCCAAACTTAATTTTTCACCAATTAAGTCCAATTAATTTGACCCGCTTAAAGTATAATTAAGTCCTTGCACTTAATTAACTCCTTCAATTGGACCCAAATTAATTCTTAAACATAATTAAAATTCAATTTGGCCCATGATTAAATCAAATTGACCCATTAAAAATTTAATTATGTCATTAGACTTAATTTTTATGCAAATTCGTCCAATACTCATTTAATTTGACCTTGAATTTGCATTTTTCTACTTTTGGGCATAACAGCGTACAATTGGGCCTTGAAATTCTTCCGAAAATTGCAGCTTGATTTTCGCCTATTTTTGTAGCCTTTATTTTATTTTTTTATTTTGATTTTTATTTTTTTTGGAAAAAAATGAATTTTGGGGAATCACCCAAAATTGGGTGATGACAAAGTACACTAGTTTGGGATGCCCAAACACTCACCTTCGATCTTATTGCAACAAGATGGTAGAAGTAATCCGTGATGATAAACTGCTAATCTATTTCTTTCAAGATAGCCTCGAAGGATCTGCTTTGAGCTAGTACATGAGGTTAGACAGTGTTAGGATCAGGAGCTGGAGAGATTTGGTAGAGACGTTCCTTAAGCAATACAAGTTTAACCTAGAAATCGCTCCAGATCGAACAAGTCTAATGTCAATGGAGAAAAGAAGCCAAGAGTCAGTAAGGGCATATGCGCAAAGGTGGAGGGATGAGGCAATGCATGTCCAACCCCTTTTAATAGAAACAGAGATGGTGACTTTGTTTGCCAATACCTTCAAGGCACCATATTAAGAGCATTTAATGGGTAGCTCATCTCAGCATTTCTATGATGCTGTATGCATAACGGAAAGAATAGAGTAGGGGATTAAAGATTGACGCATAGCTAAGCCATTGCAGACGAAGGGTTTTATTGGAAGAAAAATGAAAGGTCACGTTAACAACTTCGAAGTTGGGTCTAAGGGCAAGATAATGGATTCACATAACCCACAAATACCTACCTCTCATGTTGCCCACATAAACTTTAACAAACCTTTTTCCTTTAATCGAGCAAATAACCAGTCAAACAACCATTAAAGACCAAACACAAGATACATTTCAAAACAACTACCGCCATTACCCATGCCTTTAAAGGACATGTATGCCAAACTACTAAGCATTGGACAAATAGCTCATATCCCCACATTACCACTACAACCACCATTCCCTATCTGGTACAAGCCCGAGTTGACTTGCGAGTACCATGCTGGTATTCCCGGGCATGGTCTTGAAACGTGCTACGCTTTCAAGAAAAGGTTGTCGGAGCTCATCATGATAGGATGGGTGTCATTTGAAGACACACCTAACATCAATTCAAAGTCATTGCCTGGTCATGACACAAGTAATAATGGATGAAGGATTGGAAAACCCCGGTCAAGAATTGTCAATGTTGAAAGTGAGATCGAAAGAGGTGATAAGAAAACACAGGTGGGGAAGGAAGATGAAGCACTGCCACAACTGATTGTCCACACACTAGAAGAAGTCTCCGCCAAGACCTTTGTGCGCAAGTTAGCCTAGGGTGAGAAGTTTCAGAATTGGGTGACCTAAGAAGCCCTAGTAGTTTTCAAAATGAATCCTGAAAGCAGATCTCTTACAACATCGTATTTATTATTTAAAGTAAGAAACTCACCGAATGTGGGTATAGATACACTGAGATAGAAAAGCTTTGTTTGTGCGCTGGTGAGGACGACAAAGAGATTACGACATTATATGCTATACCGCTTGGCGGATTTCAAAAGTGGAACAACCCCTTCTTCTCAAGTCGAATTGCAACGTGATGGGTTTTATTAGCAGAATATGACATAACGTATATAACAAGGAAAGCCCTAAAAGGAAGTGCAAGTGCGGACCATTTGACTGATGATGTTGTTGAAGATTACGAACCTTTGGGATTTGAGATTTCCCTGAGGAAGATATATTGTCAATAGAGAAAGAAGAAGGGAAGACAGATTGGTGGACTATGTTTTTGATGGGGCAGTGAATGTATATGGTAATAGGGCCACACTAACGGTTATGACTACCATTGATCTCGAGTATAAGGTACAACCTGTACGCATTGACATTAGAAAGGACCTAGCTCACTTGAAGGAGAAATAGGCGAAATGAATTTCTTCTTCATAAAAGCCCGGATCAGGATCACATCCCCACACTGGGGGCAATAAAAGACATTTCATGAAAACGGGATGAGAGCCCGTAGATTTGAAAAAGATAAGTTAAAGCATTTGACAAAAGCATGACAAAGAAGGCAATGACAAGTCATACATTAAAAAAAAAAGGGGCTACTTGTAAAAAGTCGAAGACTTCTTCTCAAAGATATGATAGGGCAGCACGAGAAATGAATCCAGCATACGACTTCAAAAGCAAGCTCATGTCAAGAGAGAGTTTCATGAAATAGAAGAAGATGATGGGAATTATGTTTCAAAACCAGTTTTTGTAAACGTTGCAGGAGGAATCCTTAATGTAATCCAACAAGAAATTCCAGATTGATCATTGAGTTGATGATAGCAAAGAATCACGGTTTTGATTTTGGAACAACAATAAAGAGAGAAGAACCTATTAGGAAATCTCCAAAAGAAAATGAAAGGTTCAAACCCTGCCATCAGGAAGAACGACACCGATTTCAGCTTTGGTTAAAGGGAATCGCCAGATGAGATTCCAGGTTGACCGGGCTACAAACATAGATTTTTTGGTTCTGGTTAAAGGGGATCGCCAGATGGGATCTCAGGTTAGCCCAACCACACACAGGATATTGGTTCTGGTTAAAGGGGATCGCCGGACGAGATCTCAGGTTAGCCCAACCACACACAGGATATTGGTTCTGGTTAAAGGGGATCGCCGGACGAGATCTCAGGTTAGCCCAACCACACACAGGATATTGGTTCTGGTTAAAGGGGATCGCCAGATGGGATCTCAGGTTAGCCCAACCACACACAGAATAATGGTTCTGGTTAAAGGGGATCGCCATATGGGATCTCAGGTTAGCCCAACCACACACAAGATATTGGTTCTGGTTAAAGGGGATCGCCAGATGGGATCTCAGGTTAGCCCAACCACACACAAAATAATGGTTCTGGTTAGAGGGGATCGCCAGATGGGATCTCAGGTTAGCCCAACCACACACAGGATTTTGGTTCTGGTTAAAGGGGATCGCCAGATGGGATCTCAGGTTAGCCCAACCACACATAGAATAATGGTTCTGGTTAAAGGGGATCGCCGGAAGGGATCTCAGGTTAGCCCAACCGTAACATCGATATTAGCTAAAGGAAATCGCCAGATGGGATTTCAGTTTGGCCAAACTACAAATATGGATTTTTAGTTAAAAGAGATCGCTAGAAGGGATCTCGGATGGAATGCCAGGTTAATCTAATCCAAGTTAGAGGTCAGGGGATCGCCGGATTGGGATCTCAAGATGATTAAGTTTTGATCATTGTTTCGGGTTGAAGGGGAGCTGCTGTAAAGACAGTTTCAGATAGATCAAGCTTCGACAATATCAGTTTCAGAAGTTCAGTTTTGTTTATCTTTATAAAACTTACTATGCAAAACCCATGCTGCTCCGTAAGCATTATAAAGAGGGGGCATCTGTTGTAACCTATTTTTGGGTCCCCACAAATAAATATATAATAATAATAAAAAAAACTGAACAGTGTCGTTTTGACACTGTTCCTCTTCCCGTCTGCTGCTCCCAAAACTTAGAGCCCCACACCCCTTTAAACAAGAAACAATGATTGCATGCTGCTCCCAAAACTTAAAGCCCCGCGCCCACTAGCCAACCAACCGCCGCGTGCCCTGCTCCCCATGTGCAGCAACGTCCCCGCTCCCCCGTCGCCTATAAATGCTGCTCTTAGCAGCTGCAAAAAGGAAGAGGGGGTTTTGAGAGAGTTCAATTTTGGAACGAGAAAGAGAGAACCAAACCAGCCCCCCTCCATTTTGATTTTCTTCTTCTGGGCGCTGCCCACGCTTGTTTTTCTGCCAGAATCAAAGCAGCCACCCCCTTGCTTGCACATTGATCCATCTTCTTTCTCCCAGCACCGAACCAGAGCACAAGACAGCCCCCGAGAGCCCTGATTCTCTTCCAATTTCCCCCCTACACACGTCCTCATTTTCCTCTCCTGAACCGTCTCCCTCTCATTTGGCAACAAGAAAAAACCAGAGAACAAAAGTCCCCCTCTTCTCTGCTTTTCTCCCCTGAGGCCGGCCATTTCAGAGCCTCTCCCCGCCATCCCTCTATCGGCTGCAGCCCTTTCGCCAACGCCCTCATCATCTCCTCCATCCCAGCAGCAGCAGCAACACCAGGAGGAGGAGCAGCGGCAGCGGCAGCAACACCACCAACCGCAGCAGCAGCAACACGCAGGCAAAGGAAGCAGCAGCAAGGCACTGCCCGACACTGAGAACAGCCCACCATTTTCTTCCCAACCGCGGCAACCCCACCAGGAATAGAGCACGTCCTCTCCACCACCACCAGCTGCCACTGTCTTCCTAGTCGACAACAACACAGTTGGGAGCAGAAGGAGAAAGGGAAAAAGAGGAGAACAGAGTTGAAGAGGAACGTAGAGGAGAAAAAGGAAAAAAAGGCTGAACACCGCACTCCAAAGGCCGGCCACCATCTCAGCCATCCTCCGGTCAGCAACCACCAACAACACCTCTATGACGCCATTGTAGAGAGAGAAGAACAAGGTTGACAGAGGGAACAAAGGAAACAGGGGAGAATAGAGCTGAAGAAAAAAAAAGAGCAGAGAGGAGGAAGAAAGGCCGACCACCAGCCCAGCCACCCTCCGGTCAGCAACCACTTGCAGCACTGCCTTCAGAGCCACCAAAAGTCAGCCCTCTGACCCTTATCTTTTTTACTGTTCATCGTCTTGCATGCAGAACGTGCATTGTGCATGTTCTGCAAGCAAGAAAATAATTACCTGGTTACTGTGTGCACAGTAACCGGCTAATTAATTCACGGGTTACTGTTCACCTGCATAGTAACCCCGTTTACTGTACAGTGAACAGTAACCAGTCATGTGGTTTTGGGTTGGGCTGAGTCCAGCCCTGTAGAAACCAAGCCCCAATTTATTTTGGGCTGATTTCGGCCCAGTTTCCTTTTGGGCCGGGTCTGGCCCGTTCAAACAAAAATTCTTCAAAAATTATTTCAAAAAATATGTGATTTTCTGTAATTTTATTAATGTATTTTGATCAATATCGGTTTGTATTTTTATACTGTAAAGATACAAATCCGGTATTAAAATACCCGGTTTTCGTCAAGACATAAAAAAATAAAAATAAATTAAAAATGTTTTGTTTTCATGCATACGGCCTAGTCTCTCCAATATATATATATATAAATATTATAACAACATATTTTCACACAACAAAGGAAATTTCAAAAACAATATATGTATTAGCATGCATTTTGGCTTTAATAACCAGTTTATTCAAGCCATGAGAACTAGGCCAATATTTCAAAAATTCTAAACAAATCTCTTTGTCTTATTTTAGTATTTGGGATTACGAATTTATACATAAAACGTATTCCTGATATTAAAAATATGGTTTTTTTTTACATAGACATTAGAACGGTTAGGTTTTACCCGATAAGATAAGGACCTCCTTATTGAGGAGGACTTTTCTTGAACCATAGACGGACCAACATACATAGACATTAGAACGGTTGGGTTTTACCCGATAAGATAAGGACCTCCTTATTGAGGAGGACTTTTCTTGAACCATAGACGGACCAACATATATAGACGTTATAAGAACAGTTAGGTTTTACCCGATAAGATAAGGACCTCCTTATTGAGGAGGACTTTTCTTGAACCATAAATGGACCAACAACTAGAAATACCATAACACCTTAGCTTTTTTATTAGACAATCAAACAATGCAGCTTACCTTAGGTAAGGCGTATTTGGGGTGCTAATACCTTCCCTTTACGCAACCAGTCCCCGTGCCCGATCTCTGAGACCAGTTAGGGTTCCTAGTGACCAAAATACTAGGTGGCGACTTCCATTCCATTTTTCACTGCTAAGAGGCAAAGAATTCCTTGTCTCCCCATATTTACCAAATATATACCCCCTACACACTTGAGGGTGGACGATCGCCGCGACGTCGCGCACCCGCGACAGTTGTATTTGTTTCTATAGTTACAGTTGTTTCTATAGTTACAGGATTTCCTAATTATGGAGGCTGATTTGTCTCTGATTTGTTGCTATTCTGGAGTGTAGTAGCCGTTGGAGTATTTTCTTGATTATGGTGGCTGATTTGTTTCTGATTTGCATGCAGCTGTACTTTCCATGTATGATGAGTTGCCATTCTGGAGTGTAGTAGCCGTTGGAATATTTTCCCTACAATCTTTGATGTTGGCGTGACAGGAGTTGATCAAGATTTGGTCAGGAGATGCTGTTATGCTGCTGCTGCTACTGCTTCGGTGATGCTGTTGTTGTTGCTGATCCTGTGATGTTGCTGCTGTATTATTGATAATACCCTCCCTCAAACGTTGCCGGGGTTGGAGGCAAAGTTTGCTCTGAAAATGAAGAAGGGCAGCTTTGGATACTGGCTTAGTAAATAGATCAGCAATCTGATTAGAGGCAGGAATGTGATTCGTAATAAGGTTCCCAAGAGCCACTTGTTCGCGTACAAAATGATAATCAAGCTCAATATGCTTGCTACGTGCATGGAAGACAGGATTGATCGTCATGTGGAGAGCACTAATATTGTCACAATAGAGCACCGATGGAGATAGCAGTGGAAGGTGTAAATCGTGAAGGATATAGGTTAACCATGTAAGTTCTACGGCAGTGTTGGCCATAGCACGATATTCTGCTTCAGTGCTAGAGCGCGAAATGGTGTGTTGTTTCTTGGCACATTTAGAGATGAGATTACGACCAAGAAAAACACAGTAGCCAGTAGTCGAACGTCTTGTAGTAAGACATCCAGCCCAATCAGCATCTGAAAAAGCAGATAAATGAAGCTTAGTAGTAGAAGTAAAATGTAGACCATTATTAATGGTTCCTTTGACATATCGTAAGATACGTTGAACCATTTTTAAATGAGTAGTTGTAGGAGCATGCATGTATTGAGAGACATAGTTAACACTAAAGGAGAGGTCTGGTCGAGTTAGTGTGAGGTACTGTAGGGAGCCAACAAGTCCCCGGAAGAAGATGACATCTTCCATAAGAGGTGTATTTGATGAATCTGTAGTTTTTGCTTAAAGTGGTGTACTCATTGGTTTACAGTCAACCATATCAGCACATTCTAGAATTGTAAGGGCATAATGGGACTGTGATAAGTGAAGGCCACTTTGTGTTTGTGAAATTTCTATGCCAAGAAAGTGATGAGTAGGTCCTAAGTCCTTCATGGCAAATTCCTGACTGAGGAGAGTGATGAAGTCTGCAACAAGTGTATCACCAGTTCCTGTAAGGAGTATATCATCAACATAAAGTAGAAGAATGAGAGAACCATAATCAGAATGAAAAATAAATAAAGATGGATATGCTAAGCTGCAATGGAAACCATATTGGAGAAGGAAGGCACTAAAACGATCAAACCAAGCACGGGGTGCTTGTTTAGGTCTATAAAGTGCACGTTGCAGCTTACAAACATGTTGTGGAAGATGAGGGTCTGCCATTCCTGGTGGTTGTTCCATGTAGATGGTTTCAGAGATTAAACCATGCAAAAATGCATTTTTAACATCAAGTTGTCGCAAAGGCCAGTGATGGACAAGGGCTCTAGAAATAATCAACTGAATGGTTCCTGGCTTGACAACTGGAGAGAATGTTTCAGTATAATCTAGTCCATCAATCTGGTGATAACCTTTAGCAACAACACGAGCCTTGAGGCGATCCAAGGTTCCATCAGATTTGAGCTTGGTTTTAAATACCCATTTAGAACCTATGACATGCATATATGTGGTGCGGGGTACCAGCTGCCATGTTTGGTTTTGATGTAAAGACATGAGTTCATCCTCCATTGTTGCTTTCCATCCTGGGTGAACTAGTGCTGATCTCACTGTTCGAGGTTCTCGGGGTATGCTGGCAGAGATAATAAAGTTTAATGCATATTTGGGACTTGGCTTTGTGATGCCACGTTGTGAACGAGTGGTCATATGATAAGGAATTGAGATTGAGGGTCCTGTATCCTGTTGAGTGGTTGAGATGGGATACTACTGTTGCTGCTGCTGCTGACCTGAGGGATGTTGAGCAATAAGGTCTGCTGCAGAGCTCAAGGAATCATGACTGAGAGTGGGTGTAATCTCCTGCCGTTGAAGCTGCCGATGACCTGAGAGATTTTGATCAATAAGGTCTGCTATAGAGCTCAAAAAATCATGACTGAGAGTGTGAGTAATCTGCTATGCTGAGTCATTGTCTATATGATCACTAGAGGCGTGGACTGTTTGCTGCTGCTGCTCCTGTTCAGTTGTTATTACAGAGGCTGCATCAGCTGGAGGAGTAACTGTAGAAGAAGAACATGCTGGTTTGTTTGAAGACATGGGATAAAGCGTGGATGTGGGCAGAGAGCTCAAGCATGGTGGTTCTTCTAGTGTTTCAAGTGTATCTGCAGGAGAACTTAAAACAGGAATAGTTAGCCATGAGTCAAATATGCTAATGACATGATCAGGAGGATTTGTATGTTTGCTGCTGCCAGGTTGTTTATATGGAAAAATTGATTCATTAAAGACAACATGTCGTGAGACAAAAAATTTCTTGCTTGTTGGATGAAAACATTTATAGCCTTTATGTTGATCACTATAGCCTACAAAAATACATGGAACACTTTTGGGATCAAATTTATTTCGTTTTGTGTCCCAAGTGTAGGGAAAACATTGTGAGCCAAAAATACGAAGAGATGAATAAATAGGATGTCTACCATATAATAGGAAGTAAGGAGTGTTAGAATTAAGAGCAGATGAGGGCAGTCTATTAATAAGATAAACAGTAGTTGTAAAAGCCTCTACCCATAAAAATAGAGTACCACTATGAAATAGCATTGTCATACCTAGTTCTCTTATAATTCTGTGTCTCTTTTCAACCATACCTGTTTGCTCAGGAGTGTAAGGACAAGATACCTGATGAACAATTCCTGTTGAACGAAAGTGACCTGCCAATTTGGAATTAATGAATTCCCCTCCTCCATCTGAGTGGAAAACTTTGATCTGTTTATTAAATTGTCTACTGACATACTTTTCAAATGATAGATAAACTGTTATCCATGTATATTTAGAGAAATCATCTACTAGGCAAACATAATACTTGAATTTTTCAATAGATAAAACCGGGGCAGGTCCCCATAAATCACAATGTATTTTTTCAAAAACATCAGTACTGGAATGTTCAGAATGCGAAAAAGGTAACTTGCTAAGTTTTCCTAATTGACAACTATCACAAAGGTGCTCAGTCTTCATAGCTCCTGTGACGTCAATCAATCCTTTATTTTTTAATAACTGCACTGCAGAAAATTGAGGATGTCCTAAACGTTGGTGCTAGACTTCTACTGATCCAGTTTTAAAGCGATAAGAGAAATGTAATTCTGGTGAGTTCTGCAAGACATAAAAATCACCCTTATGTCTACCTGTGATCAGAGATTGTCCTGTTTTCTATTCCTTAACACAAAAATCAACGTTAGAGAATTCACAGTCACAAGAAATTGTTTTGTAAGCTGACTAACTGAAAGTAAATTTTTGGTCAATTTAGGAACAAGTAGGACATCATTGATAAGTAATTTAGTATTGTTTTGTTTAATAAATGAATCTCCAATACCAACAATTGGTAGAGAAGATCCATTTCTAATAACAACAGAATCAGTTCCAAAATATGTTCGAATATCAGTTAATATACCTAGCTTACTTTTCATG
Source organism: Populus nigra (assembly GCF_951802175.1). Lineage (NCBI taxonomy): Eukaryota > Viridiplantae > Streptophyta > Magnoliopsida > Malpighiales > Salicaceae > Populus > Populus nigra. The sequence goes on from NC_084858.1 coordinate 3,318,393, forward strand.
TGATTTGAGGCACCGGTGTCTGAAGTCCATTCAGTGTCGACAACAGTATTGTCTAGTGCAAGGGCTGTTAGTGCTTGTGGAATTTCATTATCATGAGTAGTTTTTTGCTTAGGTATCCACCAGCAAATTTTAGCCATGTGACCCATTGTGCCACAATATTGGCACTTGTCCTCGCGATAAAGGTCTCTTTCTGTTTGGGTCATGCGACGTTCTCCTGGTGGCGGAGGGTGTCGTTGTTGAGTAGGGATGAACCTTCGGTTTTGATCTCTAGATTGTTGTGCTTGAAATCCTCTTCCATTGGATGAAAATGAATATATGTTGCGTGAGGAGAATGGCTGCTGCGAGCTTTGTTGATTGCATTGTTGTTGCTGCCCATAAAATGCAAGCTGTTGGGAAAATTGTGGGTTTGTCATGTCTGTATAAAAGGAGAACCAGTTACGGCGCTGATCAAAGTTCTGGAGTTGAGAGACCAGTTCTGAATAGGATGGTCATGGGGGCTTTAACATGGTTGTTGTGAAGTTTTCATACTGTGAACCAAGGCTGGTGAGAAGACAGAAAACCTTTTCATTGTCTGAAACTGGTTTGCCAATTGCTGCAAGGCTGTCACACAATTTTTTGAATGTGCGAATGTGTTCCTCCATAGATTGATTGTCATGTTTCCGAAAATAAGTGACTTGTTGGCGAAGTGTAAACTCACGTTCTTGTGAGTCTTTGGCATAAGCATTCTTAAGTGCTTCCCAAACAGTAGATGCTGTTTCTAAGCCAACAACAAGGCTAAGTGTTTCTTCAGACAAGGTTCCAATAATCCAACCGCGAAGAAGCCGATCAGATTTTCTCCAAGTGATGAAAGCTTCAGTTAGGATTCGTACTGTATTTTCTGTGTTTGAGCTATTGACTGGATCTTGTGTGGTGAATTTTGTTGGTGCAGGATCTTCATTGGTGAGATGCCCGACTAGCTCCTGACTCTTTGCAAGAGATAGAGCTTGTTCCCTCCATAAAGGGTAGTTTGTTTGACTAAGCTTGAGGGTGATGAAGTTCCTAACATTGAGTGACAGTGAAGTCATTGTGTGGATATGTTTGTGTTTGTTTGTGTGTGCTCACTCCAAGGCTCTGATACCAAGAGAAAAATATGGCAGAGGAAAAGAACAAGCAGCGGAGATGTCTCTGAATTACTTCTCTTCTACTTTTTATTAGTATATCAAAACAAGGCGTAAGCACACAATACGTTCATACGTGCAGGATGTAAATATATATAAATAAGAAACAGAGTAACTATTGACTTTCCCTAGTTGTATTTGTTTCTATAGTTACAGTTGTTTCTATAGTTACAGGATTTCCTAATTATGGAGGCTAATTTGTCTCTGATTTGTTGCCATTCTGGAGTGTAGTAGCCGTTGGAGTATTTTCTTGATTATGGTGGCTGATTTGTATCTGATTTACATGCAACTGTACTTTCCATGTATGATGAGTTGCCATTCTGAAGTGTAGTAGTCGTTGGAATGTTTTCCCTACAATCTTTGATGTTGGCGTGACAGGAGTTGATCAAGATTTGGTCAGGAGATGCTGTTATGCTGCTGCTGCTACTGCTTTGGTGATGCTGCTGCTCCTGTGATGTTGCTTCAGGGGATGCTATGATGCAGCTGCTACTACTACTTCGATGATGCTGCTGCTGTTGCTGATCCTGTGATGTTGCTGTTGTATTATTGCTAATAATTTTCTCTATACAACATTATCCCTAGCTTTTTTTTTGGATAAGAAAATTAATTGTATATTGTTGCTGCCCAGGATCGAACTGGGACCTTTAGTGTGAACATTATCCCTAGCTTGTACGCAGTGTATATTTTAAGATTGTCAAGTGCTCTGAATCTTTAGAATTTTCAATGAATAGTTTAATCTTTCAAGCCCTACACTTTCATATTAAACGTGTTAGTTGAGTTTAGTTCTAATCGAAGGACTTAAACCTTATGGTGATCCTTAATCAACCACTTTTTCGGAACCAGAACATGGCGGACTGCTGACTATTGACTTGGGGATTTGCAGGTACAAATTCCACAATGCGAATTGATTGGCAGAAAAGATTTATAATCTGCAGGGGAATAAGGGGTTTGAAGTATCTTCATGAAAGGAATCCTCAAATAACACACAGAAACATAAAAGCCAATGATATTCTGCTTGATGCAAGTTGTAATCCGAAAATATCAGATTTTGGATTGGCAAAAAGCTTTACGAGGAGGACGATCCATATGTTACGGTTAGAGCAGGAGGAGGAGATCTGTAAGTAAGAATTGACTTTACCATTTTATTTGGAAAAAAATTGGTTCCAATTTAAATTATGATTTCGTTGTTGTAGCAGTCCATACATGCCACCAGAGTATTTAACCCAAATTAGGTTAGCTTTTCATTATTTATTTATTTTCATATTTAGCTTATTTTTTCTTACCGAGTTTAGGCTTAAGACTAGAATTAATAGGGTTGTCTAGGTTGTATTTGTACAGCAACTTGGATGAATCAAATTAAATATTTTGTTACGATGTTTTGTAATAAATCCCGCAATTTTTCTTTCCAAACTTTGTTATTATTTATTCTATCATTTCAATGCCTTTTCAGTCTATACATGTCACCAGAGTATGCAATCCGGGGAGCCATGACAGTGAAAGTCGATGTCTACAGTTTTGGGATCCTTCTCCTTGAAATCGTTAGTGGGAGAAATAATACTGAGTACAGAGAAAACCAAGAAACTGTTTTTCTTCTAGATTCGGTGAGAGCTAGATTATTGTTTTACTTAATTAATTTTTTTAGCTAAAACATGATCAATAGGGATTAATTAACAATTTTTAGTATTTTTTGTACATTAAAAGTGTATAGTTATGACATTCGTTTTGGGCATATTTCTTATAAGTTCAAACAATTTCAGGCCGATAATTTACATGCGCGGGGAAGGCTAGGAGACTTGGTTGACTCAAGGTTGGGCCATTATGACGGGAACCAAACGAACATTGTTCTGAAATTGGCACCGATCAATCACCTTCTCTCAGGCCTACAATGTCTCAAGTTGTGGCTGTACTCAAAGGCGAAAAAAACCTTGAGTATATTTCTGAAGAGATCGCTCCCTCGATCTCTCCTGCTTGAGTACCGGATGGTCAATATATATATATATATTGTTTCATGTTTTCAATTATAATTACCACCTTATTTATGTTTCCTTTAACCTTAGCAGAAGCAGTCTTCTTGCACTTGTGTATCCGAAAGGATTACTTAAAAATCAGTAGCTTTTAGTTTCCAGCTTGCATCAATCAAGTCTCGAAACTTAACTTAAATCTTGGGAGACACTAGTAATTACATGAAGTGCTCTGCACGTGATTCACTTATTTTTAATATTTAGATAAATAAATTATTAATATAAAAGATTATTTGATAATATATCAAGTTTTAATTAAAAAAATGTAAAAACAAATTGGTAGATATCAAAATTAACACATTTGGTTAGCTGACATACCTTTTCTGTTGTATTAATTTCTATCATTTACCCATTAGTCCAATTCTCACAATAATAGATCAAAGGGAGGTTTCTGTACGCAGTGCTCTCACATTTTTCATTGAGTGATACATCAAAACTAAATGCTTTCTTCATGAGAAAATAGTGATTTTACCATAACAATGCTTCGGTGAAGAAAAATATGGGAAAGTGAAGGTATATATCATCAATAATTATAATCTTTTTGACGTGGGCAGGCCATCACGTGATGGTTTCAGTGAATCCAGCGAGGACTTTGGAGCAGTAGGGGCAGCAGGAACTTACAAAGAAATTTCGATTCACCTTGTGGCACCTACTGTAATTTGAGAACTTTTATATTGTTGAAAATAAAACGTGTTGATTGTACGTTTTCTACTTTGATAAAAGTACTTTTTAGAAGATAAAATGTTAGTCTATTCAAATGAAAGGAAATGTAAAATTGATGTGAAATTAATAACTGTATATTATATTGTTCTACTTTCAAAAATTTCATAGCCAAGACTTTTCATGTGATGAGAATAGCATAAATAATGTTTCTGATTGGACCCAAGAAATGAAGGGTAAGCTATCAGCTTTTGGCCTTCATACTGATGCTTAAGTTTTTATTAATCTTTCTCTGCTCGACAATGCAAAAGATCGATATAATGAATCATTTAGGTGGTGAACTAGTGGTAAGAATTTGGGACCAAGAGGTTTGTTTTTTTTGTGATCTCAGGTTCGAGTCCTGTGGTTGCTCATATGATGACCACTAGAAGCTTACATGGTCGTTAACTTCAGTGCCTGTGGGATTAGTCGAGGTGCGCGCAATCTAAACCGGACACCCACATTAAACTATAAAAAAAAGATTGACATAATGGAAACAAAAGATGCTGAACATAAACAAAGACTTGACCATAAATTTTAAAGATGCATTATTACTTCTCAGTGTTCACTTTCCGATTGGACCCAAGAAATGTAGGGTAAGCTATCAGCTTTTGGCCTTCATACTGATGCTTTAGCTTTTATTAAATGCAAAAGATTAACAAAAGATGCTGAACTACATGAACAAAGACTTGACCATAAATTTTAAAGATTCCAAGGGTTCAATCATACACATTATTATTTAAATAGAGCTTATATATAGATTAACTTAAAAATACAATTTTACCCTTAATATATAAAATAAAATAAATATATTATTTAACACCCCTAACGTCGAGGTTGATGTCTGTGATTTGGCTTCATTGGGGTTTCCATAGTTTGTCTACATATGTATTAGTAATTGTAGACTTTGATTTGGTCACTGTTATGTGACTTCTTCCTAGCCAGGTATAGACCTCTATTTTGTAATAGCTCCTTCATTTCAATGATTTCTTGATTTATTTATTTTTAACTCTCTCATCATATCTTTGATCAGCAGTTAAATAATTTCTTAAGATTAATAAAGGTCCATTACGAAGAGCGTGAAAACATTGAAAGATTTAGATATTTGATATTGTAGTAGTAATTATTTTTTAAAGTATTTTTTATTTGAAAATAGTATAGTAATAGTTATTTTTAAAGTGTTTTTTTGTTTGAAAATATATTAAAATAATATATATTTTTTATTTTTTAAAATTAATTTTTGAAATCAAAACATCAAAATTATCTAAAAACACAAAAAAAATAATTTAAAACAAAAACACTTTTAATTTTTTTTAGAAAAATACTTTTAAAACACAAAAACAAATATATTCTTACCTATAATTCACCAAATCAATTGACAAGTAAAATAACCAAATGAAGTCAATTAACAATTAACTAATTTAATTAATTATGAACAAAACCTAAAGTGTAAAAACTTATTACATGTTGAACTATTTGGTTTTTTTTATTTTTTTATTTTAATTGAGATTTCCTTATGTATACCAACGATATATTTTTATTGGTGTTTACCAATAGAGTTAGAATGAAAAAAATTCGAAAAAGACAACCAAAAGGGAATTTGTTAGCAAAACAATTGAACATTTTGTTTTTTTAATATTCAGATTGAGAAACTGAAATGCCGAAAATATCATCCTACTGAATTTTCAATTCACTTCTTTCTTTCTAGATCTTCAATATTGAATTAGTAGCACAACACTCACCACATCTTTAATTCCAAACTTTGTTTTTAGACTTTGGGATCCTTTGAAAATTATTAAGGAATATCATCAAGACATCGATGACAATCACACTCAAGTATTTATGTGCTGATAGCTCTGCCCTTAATTTTCCACAGGAAGATCCAAAAGCCGAAAGGGTTGATGTGCGTTTTCCACGATAATGGATGGCATCCAAGTGGCTATAGACGGTCCAAAAATCAACCCTTTGACCCGAAGGTGGTCACTACCTTGCCAGTTAGATTTTGTGAAGCCATGGACCCAAAGGCCACTCCTGATTTTTCATTAACCGATTTTAGAGCGTGTTAAGAGTTAAGCTTCTTAATTGAATCCGGGATTAGAATTTCACAAGCTGTAAGTTTTAGAGATTAGACTACATTTATGATATTCACCCGGCCTTGCTTAGTTCTTTTTACCTTTTTTAAGATGATGTTTTATTCTTTTTATTCTTTTTTTTGTTTTGTTTTATTATTTTTGATTTAATTCTATTAGGTTAAACCTCTATAGTTTTTTTTAATATCACTCCTTCTTATTTTTTAATCTATAAATAATCTATCAAATTACAAATATTTTTATTTCACCCCCTATGATTTTTTAATCTTTTAAATTTTATACTTATTTTTTAATTGCTATTTATTTTTTATGGAATCATTTTTTTATTTTTATTTTCAAATTTTATCTTCCTTGGGTTTTGTTCTCTCAAATCTTATCATCATTCCTTATGTTGTTTTTTTTTTTTGCTTTAGAATTGGACCAGTCATTTAATGAGATCAAGCAAGTATATATATATATATATATATATATATGCAGATCTTTTGTAGAAATCAAGCTGAATTGGCTAACCAAAGATCAGTTCTTCAAAGAATCTTAGTACTTGTGTTTTGGGACACAGAAGCTGGAAGTGTGCTGAATGACTTAGATATTAACCATGTTCTGATAAAATCTTAATTATCGAGTGTTCTTTGACATGTACAAGGTGACTTTTTGTAATAGCTGGGAATGAGAATTTAATTCAAATATAATTAAAAGAGGTTTTTTTTGGATATATATATATATATATATATATATATATATATATATATATATAATGGATTTAATATAAATATTATCAAACTTGATTTCAAATCTAGCTTGGGATATATACATTTATATCATATAAATTTTATATGTAAAACAGTTAAAATATGCATAGCTCTCATTTTGTACTAATTCTTTCATTTAATAAATTGAACTAAGATAGGCGAAACGAAAAAAAAGAAGAAGATGGGTTGGTATATAACTTATATATATATATATAACTTATATATATATATATATATATATATATATATAAATGGAACTAGGATAATTTATGTAAAAAGATTTGGAATAAAGTGAATGAGAATCTTAATAGGGATTTCTAGCATTTAGGTCATATATGGTGCCATCCCCTTGTTGTGCTTTCAGCTTGCGTACAGTTGGCCTCAAAAACATTCCAAATAAGGATGAATTACTATTTTGTACTCATGTTTTTAATTATTATTTATTTTATATGGAATTATTTTTTAAAAAATTTTATTTTTCTTAAGTTTTTTTCTCTCAAATTTTATTTTCATTCGTTATGTTATTATTATTATTTTTTAACAAGCTTTTTTATTAATATTTTTTAACGGTTTCATCATACAAAATTAAATTGATTAAAAATTAAGGTTCTCTATTAAATTTAGGTCTAGAATTCAGCAAGTTGTTAGTTTTAGATATTAGATTAGATTTAGAAAGTTCATCCAAGTTTACTTTATATTTTTTTAAAAGCATATGTTTTTGTTTTTGAGTTTTGCTTTGTAATTTTTTTGTAATTTTTCTTTTATTAGATGATAATTAGATTGTTTAATAATCCAAACAAACTTAAATTTGCTCTATTTACCTTTTTATAATTAGGTTTTTATACCCTAATAATTTTTTTACATTGAAAATTTCTTTTCTTGTGGATGCCTAAATAGCATGCATGGTACTAGTAAACCGACCAACCACGAAGGAAGTATGTGATAAGCTTGCTAAGCTGAAAGCCCTACATCAGAAATCACTTATTAGGCGAATCATCACAATCTTTCGGCAACAACGGAAGCATTTAGAACTGGACCAGTCATTTAATGAGATCAAGGAAATATATATGCAGCTCTTTTGTAGAAAATATCAAGCTGAATTAGTTTATTTGCTGTTTGTGTTTCTTTTTCCCTTAACAATCAAAATGGGAGTATTTATTTGCTGTTTGTGTTTCTTTTTCCCTTAACAATCAAAATGTATCTTTAATTAGTTTCGAAGTTACTTGAGATTAAATTTTTTTTAATAATTTTAAGAATACATACTTAATATTATTACATTAATTTATTTAATTAAAAATCAAATTCTATTAAGTATTAATTTTAAAATATAAATTAAAAAAACAAACAAATCCCTTTAATCATTAATTACTCTGCGTACCCCAAACGTCGAGGATGGTGGCTGTGATTAATTTGGCTTCATTGGGGTTTGTCTACACATTTCTTCTTTTGAGAAATAAAAATAAAAATTATTTCTTGAACTTGACCTTACCTGAATTTTCAATTCACTTCTTTCTTTCTAAATCTTCAATATTGAATTAGTAGTACAACACTCACCACATCTTTAATTCCACACTTAATTTGTTTTTAGACTTGAAAACTTTTATTTTGAGAATGCTCCAATAAATAATACCCTCCTTTTTCTCTCATTCACTCACTGAAATTATTAAGGAATATCATCAAGACATCGACGACAATCACATCAAATTTCAAAGAATCTAATCCTGGATATATAATATGTCCTTGTCGACCCAACGAGTATTCATGTGCTCATAGCTCTGCCCTTATATAATTTTCCACAAGAAGATCCAAAAGCCGAAAGGGTTGATGTGCGTTTTGCACGATAATGGATGGCATCCAAGTGGTCCAAAAATAAACCCTTTGACCCGAAGGTGGTCACTACCTTGCCAGTTAGATTTTGCGAAGCCATGGACCCAAAGGCCACTCTTGATTTTTCATCGACTTAGAGGTATTTGAGTATAGGTATTTGAGAGTCTCTTTATAGTTGTTTTTAAAATAATTTTTTTTATTTTAAAATTATATTAAAATAATATTTTTTTTATTTTAAAAAAATTATTTTTGATATTAATGTATCAAAATGATTTAAAAACACCCAAAAAAATATTAATTTAAAATTAAAAAAAAATTCAAAAATACTTTTAAAACTCCAAAACAAACAGGGCCTAATCCCATTAAGAATGACTTTGTAATTGTTGGGACCTACTGTTTGCTATTTGTGTGGGGATTGTTTTTTAAAATGTTTTAAAATAATATTTTTTATTTTTGATATTAATACTTCAAAATGATAAAAAAAAATACTAAAACATGTTAATTAAAAATAAAAATAAAAAACTTTAAAAATATATTCAAACCACATTTACAAACAAGTACTTTAACCATATTTACAAACAAGCACTTTAACAAGGTCACTGCAATATGTGTAGCTCTCATTTTGTACTAATTCTTTCATTTAATAAATTGAACTAAGATAGGCGAAATGAAAAAAAAATGATGGGTTGGATAATTTATATATAAAAAAGGAACTAGGATAATTTATATATAAAAATTCATGTTGAATTGAAATAAAGTGAATGGGGATCTTAATAGGGAGTTCCAGAATTTAGGTCCTATATGGTGCCATCCCCTTGTTGTGCTTTTAGCATGCGTATAGTTGGCCTAAAAAACCTCCAAATAATTCCCATCTCTATGTCTTGGTCATGTTTTAATATTTTTAATTAATTACATTTCGAGGATGCATTTATTGGCTTTGGAATATGTAAGAGGGAGTATTTATTTTGGTGTTTGTCTTTATTTTTCCCTTAACAATCAATGTAACTTTAATTAGTTTCAAAGTCACTTGAGATTAAGTTTTTTTTTTAATAATTTTAAGAATACATACTTAATATTATTACATTAATGTATTTAATTAGAAAATCATATTCTATTAAATATTAATTTAAAAATATGAATTTAAAAATACTCCTTAATCATTAATTACTCTGCGTACCCCAAACATCGAGGATGGTGGCTGTGATTTGGCTTCATTTGGGTTTGTCTACACATGTATTAGTAATTGTAGACTTTGATTTGGTCAGTGTTATGTGACTTCTTCCTAGCCAGGTACCTCTGTTTTGTAATAACTCCTTCATTTCAATTATTTCTTGATTTATTTATTTTTAACTCTCTCATCATATCTTCGATCAGCAGTTAAATAATTTCTTAAGATTAATAAAGGTCCAATACGAAGAGCGTGAGAACATTGAAAGATTTAGATATAACTGACATCAAATAAATGGACAGGTAAAGTAACCAAATGCAGTCAATTAACAATTAATTAATGAACCAAATCTAAAGTGAATATATGAAAGTTTTAATTGATTATGGGCTAAAACATCTCTCTTCAAGTTTGCACGTGAGAAATTACGAAGGAAAAGTATACATGTGGGGGGGAATTAACCAGGCAGATGCAGCCAAAGACTTTGCATGCCAACTGAGATAGCTTTTACATTACCTTGCAATTATAGTGAGCCCCTCAAGCTCACCTAATTGACATCAAGATATTTTGGTTGATGATTTATAGTGCTAGCTAGGAGTCTTCTACATGTATATTTTTCTTGCTTTGAAAAATAAAAACTGAAAAGAAAGGTCTAGGAAAGGACTCTCAAGACTCTATCGACCCTGTAGTCTTGGACTTGGTCGTGTTAACAATTGTTTTAGTGGTCTGTGTTAATTAGCTTATATATATATGTCCTCTACTAGAAAAGAAGTTGCAGAAGTTAGTGGGGGGCGGGAGAGAGTTAGTTTGGAGCTTCTTTATACAAATCTCCTAGGGGTCAATTGCTACTTATTAAGTTGGGAGTTGCATAGTCATGGGGGTGTTTTTGCTGATGATATCGCTATTATTGTGTCCAGTTGCAGCATCAACAGCAAGGCCAGATGTAAAACCAGCTAGCTGCCAAGATAAGTGTGGGAATGTTAGTGTTCCTTACCCCTTCGGGATTGGAAAACAAAGCTGTGCCATGAATAAGCACTTCTTCCTAAACTGCAGTTCTGGCGCTGATGGGCAACCTGAACTGTTGTTTGGAAACATTCCTGTTCACAATATATCAGTGCTGGAAGGCACAATAACTGTCAGCGTATACACTGCTTTCGCCTGCTATGACAAAAGTGGGAGCAGGACAGACAATTACCCACAGTCTTTCACCCTTGGATCAGGCCCCTTCACGTTGTCAGACACCCGAAATGTAGTCACAGTAATTGGATGCGATACATATGCCTGGATGACCAACGATGAGTTCACATACGGAGCTGCCTGTTTCTCCTTATGCACCGAAGATGTGAACATGTCCGATGAAAATCCTTGCTCAGGTTCTGGATGCTGCCAGACCTCAATCCCCAAGGGTCTCAAATCACTTAACTATTCATTATCAAGTTTTTACAACTACGCGAACGTTTCGGACTTCAATCTCTGTGGATTCGCATTTTTAGTGGACAAGAACTCCTTTAAGATTTCAGATTGGCCGCTCTCTCGCAAGCCAAAATATGGAACAGATGCATATAGAACAGATATTGTGATTGAATGGGTAGTTAAAAATGAGACGTGCGAACAGGCTAAAGCTAATCGAAGTGCATATGCTTGTGGCACTAATGCAAATTGCACCTACCCTGAGATTGGTCAAGGATATCGTTGCTCATGCAATGAAGGGTTCGAAGGAAATCCTTATCTCCAAGAAGGATGCCAAGGTAAACTGGTTATTGCTTTTTCATATGATTTAATAATCACTACTAATAATGCGTATGCAGGTTATGTTGTTCCCCGTTGTCTCTTATCATGTTCAGTGTTCATCAAGATTATATTTTTTGTTGGAAGTATACTTAGATGATCGATTCGAATCCGGGAAAAGATAGATTACAGATTCAAGATTCAAGAATGGGAAAGGACGACATCATTTTGTGAAGCCATATCCATCGTGAAGAATAATAATAATAAAAAAAGTAAAAGAAATCTGTTTTCGAAGTTTGAAATTTGGGCTTGCTTAAAATTTGCAAATCATCATCTGGCTTTACAAAGCATTCTATTTCACGTATAATTAACTTGAGTTTCATGCCAGATTATTTGTTTTTTATAGTTTTTTTTTAATTTGTATATTCAGGTTTTTTCCACTAATATTTTTAACATTTACAACAGATATAGATGAATGCAAGGTTTTAAAAAACCCTTGTAAAGAAGGTACTTGCGAGAATGTGATTGGAGATTACAAGTGTCGATGTCCACGTGGCAAGCACGGTGATGGTAAAACAGGCTGTAAAGGACCTGGTATCAACACAATTATTGCAGGTAATTAGCTTTCTTAGCATTTTCTTATGATGACATTACTTGATATGTATGTTTCCCAACCTTCAGTTTTTTACACACACGCACCTAAAGCAGTTAATAAGAATATACACTAGTTATTTGATCTGTGACTTGCCCCAGGTCAAGTAATTTTTTTTTTCTTTCAATAAAATAATATTTTTTATTCTTTTTAATATAAAAAGATTTCAATCACAAATAAAAAATTTCACATATATATTTAATTAAATAAATTGAGAATTATCTATGCAGATAAAAAACAATTATAAAGCATAATTCCTAACCAACTGAAGTTAACTAACTAAACTCGTGACATGAATCATAAATTTTATTGAACTAATAAATAATTTATTTCAAATAATTTATCTAAGATGGACACCTATAAAATTTAGAGTCAACAAAAAATTAGGGCAATTGAAAAAATATATCAAATTGAAACAAATTATGTTACTTAATTAATAATCAACGAAATATTATATGATAAAATTAGAAAAGAAATTAAGCAAGAAAGATCAATAAATATTAACTGTGATGGATAAAATTTAAGGAAAAAAAAAAAGGAAAAAGACCCAGGCACTTGGCCCTGGTTGGCCTAGAGCGAGGGCCTCAAGAAAAAAGCTCAAGCACACTAGCCTAGAGTAGCCCATGCGCTTGGGCTTATTATTATTATTTTAATTTTTTTTATTGTTGTTCGCCCTTAATTTTTTAAAGAAAAAAAAAGTTTGCGACGTGTTATTTACCCTGTCAAGATTTTAGTGATCAAATTCAAGTTGTGATGTTTCAAAAAAAAAAACATTTTCAACCATGTTTCAAAAAAAAACACCCTAAACACCTTTTAAAACATATTTATAACCTCAAACAACTTAAAAATTATACCGAAAACCCACAATCAACCCCGAGCCTAAATTGTTTTCATGCTCAAATCTACCATAAAAGTAAGTCAAGGGAAAAAATACACATAGTATAAACTCTTCATATTAAAAGAAACTCAATGGTACTAAAATCACTATTTTTTCATGGCTTGAATTGATGTAAATAATTACTTTCTCTCTTTATCTCTAGAATCTAATATTTTTCTCTCTTTTCTCAAACCGAGGATCAAAAAATAATAAAAATAAAGTTTGAGATAAAAATTGACTTTGTTTTTATATTTTAAAAATTGAAGGGACCAATTATTTATAATTAGAAAAGTTTGGGGACTCTACAATGAACATTTCACATAAACTTTTTTAAAGCCATCAATTCTCTCTTTTTTTCTCACTTGGATCTCCAGTCTTTTAATCTCACCCCTTCTCTATCAAATTAATATAAATTAGCTTTTAATTTGGCAATTTAAGGATGAATTTTTTAAAAAAATTGAAATGAAATTTTATTTTTTACCATAGAAGTCCACAATTGTAAAAGGATCTCTAGTGTAAGACAAAACAATATGTTCTCTTGCCTATTTTTTAATGGTCGCTATACATGTATCCCTTGGTTTTAATATGCCTGAGCTAAGTGATATTTTCAACTCAAACCATATGCCTGAGCTAAGTGATATTTTTTCCCTCTGAATACAGTTATCGGTCTGGCCCTTGGAGTACTGTTGTTGCTCATTGGTGCTTGGTGGATGTTCAAACTTATCAAAAGAAGGAAGTGCATTCAGTTGAAGAAGTTGTTTTTCAAACGGAATGGTGGTCTCTTATTGCAGCAACAATTATCCTCGAGTGATGGTGGTGTTCAAAAGACAAAAATATTCAGTTCAAATGAGTTGGAAAAGGCGACCGATTATTTTAATGAGAACAGAATACTTGGTCATGGCGGCCAAGGCACCGTTTACAAGGGAATGTTAGCTGATGGGAGTATTGTTGCAGTTAAGAAGTCTACAATAGTGGATGAAGAAAAACTAGAAGAATTCATCAACGAGGTTGTCATTCTTTCACAAATCAATCACAGAAATGTGGTTAGGCTACTTGGATGTTGCCTGGAGACTGATGTTCCTCTGCTAGTCTATGAATTCATTCCCAATGGAACTCTTTCCCAATATCTCCATGAGCAAAACGAGGACTTTACGTTATCATGGGAATCGCGGTTACGAATCGCCTCGGAAGCTGCAGGTGCGATATCCTATCTTCACTCGACAGCATCTATCCCGATTTACCACCGAGACATTAAGTCCACAAACATACTCTTAGATGAGAAATATAGAGCAAAAGTTTCAGATTTCGGAACGTCAAGATCAGTTTCCATTGATCAAACTCATCTGACCACCAAGGTGCAAGGTACTTTTGGTTACTTAGATCCGGAGTATTTTCGAACCAGTCAATTAACAGGAAAGAGTGACGTTTATAGTTTTGGAGTAGTTCTCGTCGAGCTCTTAAGTGGGAAAAAACCAATTTTCTTAACCCATTCACTGAAAACCATGAGCCTAGCCGAACATTTCATTGAATTAATGGAAGATAGTAGACTCTTTGATATCATTGATGCTCAGGTTAAGGGGGATTGCACTGAAGAGGAAGCCATAGTTATAGCGAATCTTGCAAAGAGGTGTTTGAATATGAATGGAAGAAACCGGCCACCAATGAGAGAAGTTGCAATGGAATTGGAGGGGATTCTATTATCACGTAACGGTATCAATATTCAACAAATGGTTGAAGTGGATAATTCATCTAGGTCGATTTCCTGCAGCAGTTTCGAGATTGGTACAGATGTACCATTAGATTGCAAGCCGTTGACTTCTTCTCAAACATGGTGAGCTAGCGATTAAGAAAATATATCACAAATCATATGTTTCTTTTTTGTTTTTAACACTTTTGCGAGGGTTGCTGATTGAATAAAAACTTATAATTGTATTGTGGTTCCATGTGTTTTAGCACATGCATGTTCTTAGTCTTTCATGTTAAGAACTTAATAAATTAAAAATCCTTCGCGCTGATTATAAGAGAGTTTCTTTGATCAATTGGTAACTTCAGCCATGTCTCTATCTTGAGGAATCAAAGCCATCATCAGCTAGCAAAGACTTCATTTGAGAAGTATTTAGCCTCTCGAATCCTCTGGTGTGAGGGGATTCGAGAGGCTAAATACATAGACATGGACATGGTTACAAGCACAGGATATATATAGGTACATTTTTTACACATTAAAGACGAACGTCCACTTATGACATGCATTTCGAATTATGTAACAAAAAAGTTCCCCTTAATTTATTGTACTAAAAATATAGACGCACAATTGTCGTTCATAAAAATCATTTTGAAGATATTGGCTGTAAAAAAAATCCTGAAGGCCATATATTAATTAGTAAAATGGTCTAATTTTTTTTATTTTTTAATTCTAATTTTTTAAACCACCGTACGTTAAAGCTTTATAAATTAATATTATTAAAATCATGAAAAAATATTAATTAATTAAGATATTGTTTAACCTTCGTAGATGCGATAAACCCTAAACTAATTAATTAGCTAGCTTCGTAGCTCTGTATGTTTCCCAAAGCCAGGATGGGCTCAGCCCAATATAATTGGGCCAGCCCCATCCAATATATTAATATAATATTATTATATAATATAATATAATATATAAAAATAAAAACATCTCCAAAACAATTCAAAAATCCTTTTTAAAAATTTGTGGTTTTCCTGTGTATTTTTATACAGTTTTGCTTAATATTGATTTATATTTTTATACAGTAAAGACATAAATCCGATATTAAAATATTTGGCTTTCACCAAAACATTGCAAAAAAATTACACAGAAAAACAAAAAAGATATCTTGTTTTTATACATTCGTTCAAGTCTCTCAAAATAAAAAATCATATCGAATTTTCATACAACAAAAATTTAAAAATATTTTTTAGCATGTATCTTGGCTTTAATAACCAATTTATTAAAGCCATGAGAACCACGTTAATATTTTAAAAGTTTGAAAAAAATTATTATTTTTTCTTTTAACATCTAGGATTTTGAACTTATATGGAAGATGTATTCCTAATAAAAAGTATTTTTATTGACATTAGAACGATTAGATTTTATCCAATAAGATAAAATTAATAAAGCTCACGAAGAGCGTCAAAACATTGAAAGACTTCCATCCTGTTTGATATCGTAGTATAGTGAATATTTTTATTTTTAAAATTAATTTTTAATATTATTATATTAAAATTATGTGAAAACACAAAAAAATTAAAATAAAAAAAACTTTTAATTTTTTTTTAAAAATAATTTTAAAACACAAAAATAAACATATTCTTACATATAATTCACCAAATCAATTGACAAGTAAAATAACCGAATGAAGTCAATTAACAATTAACTAATTTAATTAATGAACAAAACCTAAAGTGCAAAAACTTATTCCACGTCATCTTTGGGTTTTATATTTATTTTATTCTGATTAAAATTCTCTCAATATATATAATCGACATATTTTCATTGGTACTTATAAACAGAGTTAGCAATAAAAAAAATCCTAAAAAGACAACTCTAAAGGAAATTTGTTAACAAAAAAAAATTGAATATTTTATTATTTAATATTCAGATTGAGAAACTGAAATGCCGAAAATATCATCCTACAGCTTAAAAATTCTTGTACGTGTCCTACAAGGACTAACATTTCCTTCTTTTGATAAAATAAAAATAAAAATGATTTCTTGAACTTGACCTTACCTGAATTTTCAATTCACTTCTTTCTTTATAAATCTTCAATATTGAATTAGAAGTACAACACTCACCTCATCTTTAATTAATTCCACACTTTATTTTCAGACTTGAAAACTTTTATTTGAAAATGCTCCACCAATAATAAAGTGATAATAGTAAACATCACCAATAAATTATTAAGGAATATCATCAAGGCATCGACAATCACACTCAAATTTCAAAGAATCTATCCCAACGAGTATTTATGTGCCGATAGCTCTGCCCTTAATTTTCACACGAAGATCCAAAAGCCGAATGGGTTGATGTGCGTTTTCCACGATAATATGGATGGCATCCAAGTGGCTATAGACGGTCCAAAAATAAACCCTTTGACTCGAAAGCCACTTCGAATTTTAAAATTATATTAAAATAATATTTTTTATTTTTTAAAAAATTATTTTTAATATCACCATATTAAAATAATTTAAAAATAAAAAAATAATAATTTAAAGTAAATAAAAAATAAAAAAAATAAAAAATATTTTTCAAACTAAAAAATAAACAAGGCCTAATCCCACTGTAAATGACTTTGTGATTGTTGGGACCTAATGTGTGTTATTTGTGTGGAGAGTGTTTTTTAATTTTTTTTTATTTTTAATATTAACACATCAAAATAATAATAAAAAATATTAATTAAAAATAAAAATAAAAAACTTTAAATTTTTTTAAAAACCAAGCACTTTAACAAGGTCACTGCAATATGTGTGGCTCTCATTTTATACTAATTCTTTCATTTAATAAATTGAACTAAGATAGGCGAAATGATAAAAAATAAAAAAAAAATGATGGTTTGGTATATAACTTCTATATATATATAAAAGAAGGAATAACTTATATAAAAAAATTCAGGTTGAATTGAAATAAAGTGAAGGAGAATCTTAATAGGGATTTCTAGAATTTAGGTCATATATGGTGCCATCCCCTTGTTGTGCGTACAGTACAGTTGGCCTAAAAAACACTCCACATAGTTCCCATCTCTACGTCATGGTCAAGTTTTAATATTTTTAATTAATTACATTTCGGGGATGCATTTAATGGCTTCGGATTATGTGAGAGGGACTATTTATTTGCTGTTTGTGTTTATTTTTCCCTTAACAATCAAAATGTATCTTTAGAACTCATTTGTTTGCAGGAAAATAATTTTTTTTTTGAAAAGTAAATTTTAAGGAAAGTGAATTCCAGAAAAGTATTTTTCGATGTTTGGTAGTGTAATGGAAAATAAGTTGGAAAACACTTTCCAGTGTTTGGTTATATTATGGAAAATAAGCTGGAAAATAACTTATTAATGTTTTATTTTTTCAAGTTTATTAAAATAATAAGGAACAAATCTTACAAATTAAAAAGTTGAATGAGAATGAAATTGAAAAAAAAAAATAATTTCATAAATTATCTCAAATAAAATAAATAATAATCAAAATAATAGAGATTAAATCTAAAAAATTAAAAAAAAAATGAAAGGTGAAGAAATTAAAATAATAATAATTAACATTTCATAAATTATTTCAAATTTGATAGATAAAAAATTTCAATAAAAAAATGATAAGGAAAAAACAAATAGCAATTATAA
This sequence comes from Populus nigra, assembly GCF_951802175.1. Lineage (NCBI taxonomy): Eukaryota > Viridiplantae > Streptophyta > Magnoliopsida > Malpighiales > Salicaceae > Populus > Populus nigra. The sequence goes on from NC_084858.1 coordinate 3,336,700, forward strand.
AAATAAGGACCAAAATTAATATAAAAATTAAATTTTAAGAGATGAAATTGAAAAATAAATATTCAAAACAAATTATATATAGCAATCAAAAGTTTAAGGATCAAATTTGATAAAATCAGCAAATAATGACATTTCTAAATTTTTCACAACTTCCGGAAAGTGTTTTCGGCCCAAATTTTTCAGGAAAACACTTTCCTTGAAACCAATCAAGCCAAATTTTTCTTTGACTGAAAAGTGTTTTCCGTTGACCAACTTTTCCAATGACAAACAAACACATGAAAGTTTGGAAAGTGGTTTTTCGGAAACCACTTTCCGGAAAACAAACACAGCCAAAAGGGAAAATACTTTCCTATAAACCAAACCAAATTTTTCTTTGACTAGAAAGTGTTTTTTGTTGACCGAAAAGTATTTCCATTGACCGGAAAGTGTTTTCCGTTGACCAACTTTTCTAATGGCAAACAAACACAGGAAAGTTTGGAAAATAATTTTCCGGAAAATGAATTCCAAGAAACAAACATGGCCGAAAGTTACTTGAGATTAAGCTTTTTTTTAATAATTTTAAGAATACATACTTAATATTATTACATTAATGTATAATTAAAAAATCAAATTCTATTAAATACTAATTCTAAAATATAAATTAAAAAAAAAACAAATCCCCTTAATCATTAATTACTCTGCGTACCCCAAACGTTCGAGGTTGGTGGCTGTGATTTGGCTTCGCTGGGGTTTCCATAGTTTGTCTACACATGTATGAGGAATTGTAGACTTTGATTTGGTCACTGTTATGTGACTTCTTCCTAGACAGGTACACCTATTTTGTAATAACTCCTTCATTTCAATTATTAAATGGATGGGATAGAAACTGTAGCTGAGCTTGCAAATTATCATGCATAACAAAACACTAAAGCTACTGGTGATATTATTGTCCATCTACTATACTATTCATTGTAATAATATAATTATGAATTTACCCTAACAAAAAAAAAATCACAATAAACTAATCTTTGAATGTAAAATTATCTTTTTCAACATATTAAGTTATATTTATCATTTCATGTTTATTTTGCACAATAAAATTATTACTATAGCTTTGGAATACAAAACACTTATGCTTTTGTCTCGGGGTGTTTTTGCCCTTTTAATTTTTTCGAAATAGTTAAATAACTTTGGTACTTTTGAGACAAAAAAAAGTATAACTCTGTTATTTTATTCATTTGATATTAGTTTTATTGTAGATTTTGAGGTTTTTCTGGATATTATTATTATAATTAATATATATTAAATATTATTTTTTAAAAAAAATTGTTAGCATTCGCAACGCACTAGCCAGTGTGTGAATAGCCCTCGTATCATTTAGGCCGTGCATGTGGGACTGTCTGGCTACCAAAAATAGCTTTTTAGGGTGATGCTTAAAAGATCTCAGCGCTCTCTACATGATGGTGTGCTGGTTTGACATCAAAGTCCATTTCTTTTGTTTTTTTTTTCCTTCTCTCTCTCCACAATTTATGCCACCTATGCAAAAAATCAAAACACACTCTTCAATTTTTCTTCTTCATATTTAGTCCATATCCTTTTGATTAATATTTTTTTATTTTAGAATGAGCTATGAAATTACAAGTATTTTCCGATTTCACCCCTCTATAATTTTTTACTCTATAAATAATCTATTAAATTTTAATTTCTTTTTCAATTCCATTCCCTTACCATTTTTAAATATATAAATGATCTATCAAATTATAATTTTTTTCAATTTCACAATCTATTATTTTTTAATCGATAAATAATCTATCAAATTATAAATATTTTTCAATTTCCCTCTATAATTTTTTTATCTTTCAAATTTGGTCCTTATTATTTTAGTTGCTATTTATTTTGTTTAGGATCATTTTTTTTAAAATATTTCTATCAAATTTTATCTCCATTGTTTTTATTGTTTTTTTTTCTTTTGTAAGTTTTTTATTAATACTTTTTCCACGATTTCTTTATTCAAAATTAAATTTGTTTAAGTTAAGCTTCTTAATTGAACCAAAGGTCAGGATTTCACAGGTTGCAAGTTTTAGAGATTAGATTAGGTTTAGGATATTAACCTGGGTTTACTTGGTTTTTTTTTTCTTTTTTAAGATGATGTTTTATTATTTTTTATCCTTTTTTTTGTTTTTTGTTTTATTATTTTTGATTTAATTCTATTGGGTTAAACCTCAATATTTTTTTTTAATATCACTCCCTCTCATTTTTTAATCTATAAATAATATCAAATTACAAATATTTTTATTTCACCCCCTATAATTTTTTAATCTTTTAAATTTTGTACTTATTCTTTTAATTGCTATTTATTTTGTATGGAATTATTTTTTTATTTTTATTTTCAAATTTTATCTTCCTTGAGTTTTGTTCTCTCAAATCTTATCCTCATTCACTATGTTGTTATTATTATTATTATTATTTTGCTTCAGAAGTGGACCAGTCATTTAATGAGATCAAGCAAGTATATATGTAGATCTTTTGTAGAAATCAAGATGAATTGGCTAACCATAGACCAGTTCTTCAAAGAATCTTAGTACTTGTGTTTTGGGACACAGAATCTGGAAGTGTGTTGAATGACTTAGATACTAACCATGTTGTGATAAAATCTTAATTATCGAGTGTTCTTTGACATATACAAGGTGACTTTTTGTAATAGCTAGGAAGGAGAATTTAATTCAAATATAATTAAATGAGGTTTTTTTGGATATATATATATATATATATATATAATGGATTTAATATAAATATTATCAAACTTGATTTAAAATCTAGCTTGGGATATATACATTTGTACCATATAAATTTTATATGTAAAACAGTTAAAATATGCATAGCTCTCATTTTGTACTAATTCTTTCATTTAATAAATTGAACTAAGATAGGCGAAACGAAAAAAAAGAGAGGATGGGTTGGTATATAACTTCTATAAAAAAAAAGGGACCAGTCATTTAATGAGATCAAGCAAGTATATATATATATATATATGCAGATCTTTTGTAGAAATCAAGCTGAATTGGCTAACCAAAGATCAGTTCTTCAAAGAATCTTAGTACTTGTGTTTTGGGACACAGAAGCTGGAAGTGTGCTGAATGACTTAGATATTAACCATGTTCTGATAAAATCTTAATTATCGAGTGTTCTTTGACATGTACAAGGTGACTTTTTGTAATAGCTGGGAATGAGAATTTAATTCAAATATAATTAAAAGAGGTTTTTTTTGGATATATATATATATATATATATATATATATATATATATATATATATATAATGGATTTAATATAAATATTATCAAACTTGATTTCAAATCTAGCTTGGGATATATACATTTATATCATATAAATTTTATATGTAAAACAGTTAAAATATGCATAGCTCTCATTTTGTACTAATTCTTTCATTTAATAAATTGAACTAAGATAGGCGAAACGAAAAAAAAGAAGAAGATGGGTTGGTATATAACTTATATATATATATATATATATATATATATATATATATATATAAATGGAACTAGGATAATTTATGTAAAAAGATTTGGAATAAAGTGAATGAGAATCTTAATAGGGATTTCTAGCATTTAGGTCATATATGGTGCCAATATCCTCTTGTTGTGCTTTCAGCATGCGTACAGTTGGCCTAAAAAACATTCCACATAAGGATGAATTACTATTTTATACTCATGTTTTTAATTATTATTTATTTTATATGGAATCATTTTTTTTAAAATTTTATTTTTCTTGAGTTTTGTTCTCTCAAATTTTATCCTTATTCGTTATGTTATTATTTTTTTTTAACAAGCTTTTTTATTAATATTTTTCAACAGTTTCATCTTACAAAATTAAATTGATTAAAAATTAAGATTTTTTATTAAATTTGGGTCTAGAATTCAGCAAGTTGTTGGTTTTAGATATTAGATTAGATTTAAAAAGTTCACCCAAGTTTACTTTATATTTTTTTAAAAGCTTATGTTTTCGTCTTTGAGTTTTGCTTTGTTTTTTTTTTTGTAATTTTTTTTATTAAATTATAATTAGATTTTTTGATAATCCAAACAAACTTAAATTTGCTCTATTTACCTTTTATAATTAGGTTTTTATACCCTAATATTTTTTTTACTTTGAAAATTTCTTTTCTTGTGGATGCCTAAATAGCATGCATGGTACTAGTAAACCGACCAACCACGAAGGAAGTCTGTGATAAGCTTGCTAAGCTGAAAGCCCTTCATCAGAAATCACTTATTAGGCGAATCATCACAATCTTTCGGCAACAACGGAAGCATTTAGAACTGGACCAGTCATTTAATGAGATCAAGGAAATATATATGCAGCTCTTTTGTAGAAATCAAGCTGAATTGGCTAATATGAAGAGTATGAGAACATTGATTGATTTATAAATAAATGGATTTGCAAAATATATAATTAATGTAATTAATGAAAAAATATGAAGTGAAAGTTTTAATTGAAAAAATATGGAATTAACATACATAGCATAAACATCTATCTTCACTTTCCACTTGAGAAATTACAAAGGAAAATTATACATTTGTAATGAAATTACGAGCCTATTTGGTTACATGTTTGAGCTATGTTTTTGTTAAAATTTAATTTTTTTATATTTTTAAATTATTTTGATGTGTATTAAAATTAATCTTTTTAAAATATTATTTTAATATATTTTTAAACAAAAAACACTTAAACTAACCATAGAAAATCACAATCTTAAACTTTTCATACTATAGCTTTCACCTATTAAGCCCCCTTGAAATTATAATGAAAGACATGGGTGGAGAGTTCAAATCCAACCACTTGACATTAAGATATTGGATTGTTTTAGTACTATGAATTTTCTGCAAATATTTTATTTGCCTTCCTAAAACAAAAACTAAAAAAAAAAGATGCAGGAAGGATTCTCAAGGCTCCATTGACCCGGTTATATTGGAACTAGTCATAAATTGAACTAAGATAGTCGAAATGAAAATACAAATAAAAATGATGGGTTGGTATATAACTTATATATATATAAAAAAGAATAATTTATATAAAAAAATTCATGTTGAATTGAAATAAAGTGAATGCGAGTCTTAATAGGGATTTCTAGAATTTAGATCATATATGGTGCCATCCCCTTGTTGTGCTTTTAGCAGGCGTACAGTTGGCCTAAAAAACACTCCAAATAATTCCCATCTCTACGTAATGGTCATGTTTTAATATTTTTAATTAATTACATTTCGGGGATGCATTTAATGGCTTTGGAGTATTTATTTGCTGTTTGTGTTTGTTTTTCCCTTAACAATCAATGCATCTTTAATTAGTTTCAAAGTTGGTTGAGATTAAGTTTTTTTTTAATAATTTTAAGAATACATACTTAATATTATTACATTAATGTATTTAATTAGAAAATCAAATTCTATTAAATACTAATTCTAAAATATGAATTAAAAAAACAAACAAATCCCCTTAATCATTTATTACCCTGCGTACGCCCAACGTCGAGGTTGGTGGCTGTGATCTGGCTTCACCGGGGTTTCCATAGTTTGTCCACTGCACATGTATTAGTAATTGCAGACTTTGATTTGGTCAATGTTATGTGACTTCTTCCTAGCCAGGTATAGACCTCTATTTTGTAATAGCTCCTTCATTTCAATGATTTCTTGATTTATTAATTTTTAACCCTCTCATCATATCTTCGATCAGCCGTTAAATAATTTCTTAAGATTAAAAAAGCTCCAATACGAAGAGCGTGAAAACATTGAAAGATTTAGATATAATTGATCATCAAATAAATGGACAAGTAAAATAACCAAATGAAGTCAATTAACAATTAATAAAGCAATGAACAAAATCTCTCTTCAGTTTCCACATGAGAAATTACGAAGGAAAAGTATACATTTGGGAGGGAATTAACCAGGCAGATGCAGCCAACGACTTTGCATGCATGCCAACTGAGATAGCTTTCACATTACCTTGCAATTATAGTGAGCCCCTCAAACTCGCCTACTTGACATCAAGATATTTTGGGGGATGATTCACGGTACTAGCTAGGAGTCTTCTACATGTATATTTTTCTTGCTTTGAAAAATAAAAACTGAAAAGAAAGATCTAGGAAAGGACTCTCAAGACTCTATCGACCCTGTAGTCTTGGACTAAGTCGTGTTAACAATTGTTTTAGTGGTCTGTGTTAATTAGCTTATATATATATATATATATGTCCTCTACAAGAAAAGAAGTTGCAGAAGTTAGTGGGGGGCGGGAGAGAGTTAGTTTGGAGCTTCTTTATACAAATCTTCTAGGGGTCAATTGCTACTTCTTAAGTTGGGAGGTGCGTAGTCATGTGGGTTTTTTTGCTGATGATGTCGATATTATTGTGTCCAGTTGCAGCATCAACAGCAAGGCCAGATGTAAAACCTGGCTGCCAAGATAAGTGTGGGAATGTTAGTGTTCCTTACCCCTTTGGGATTTTGGAACGAAGCTGTGCCATGAACGACGACTTCTTTCTAAAGTGCAGTTCTAACGATGAAGGTCATACTGAACTGTTGGATGGAAACATTCCTGTTCACAATATATCAGTGCTGGAGGGGATATACACTGTAGGCATTGAGGCAGCATTCGACTGCTATAACAAAGCTGGGAGCAGCACAGACTCTTTCGCACAGTCTGTCACCCTTAGATCAGGCCCCTTCATGTTCTCAGACACCCGAAATGTATTCACAGTAATTGGTTGCGATACATATGCCTGGATGACCAACAATGAGTTCACATACGGAGCTGCCTGTCTCTCCTTTTGCACCAAAGATGTGAACATGTCCGATGGAAATCCTTGCTCAGGTTCTGGATGCTGCCAAACCTCAATCCCCAAGGGCCTCAAATCACTTAACTATTCATTGTCAACTTCAAACTACTACACGAACTTTTCGGGCTTCAATCTCTGTGGATTCGCATTTTTAGTGGACAAGAAGTCCTTCAAAATTTCAGATTGGCCGCTGTCTCGCAAGCCAAAACGTGGAAAAGATGCATATAGAACAGATGTTGTGATTGAATGGGTAGTTAAAAATGAGACGTGCGAACAGGCTAAAGCTAATCAAAGTGCATATGCTTGTGGCACTAATGCAAATTGCACCTACCCTGAGAGTGGTCAAGGATATCGTTGCTCATGCAAAGAAGGGTTCGAAGGAAATCCTTATCTCCAAGAAGGATGCCAAGGTAAAATGGTTATTGCTTTTTCATATGATTTAATAATCACTAATAATTATGCGTATGCAGGTTATGTTGTTCCCCGTTGTCTCTTATCATGTTGTGCAGCTTAAGTCCTATTCAGCCATCTCCATCGTGAAGAGTAATAATAATATAAAAAAAGAAAAAGAAATCTGTTTTCGAAGTTTAAAATTTGCAAATCATTATCTGCCTTTACAAAGCATTCTATTTCACGTATAATTAATCTATTTATTCGGCACTATTTGTTTTTTCCACTAATATTTTTAACATTTACAACAGATATAGATGAATGCAAGGTTTTAAAAAACCCTTGTAAAGAAGGTACTTGCGAGAATGTGATTGGAGATTACAAGTGTCGATGTCCACGTGGCAAGCACGGTGATGGTAAAACAGATTGTCAAGGAGGTGGTAATGGTATCAACAAAATTATTGCAGGTAATTAGCTTTCTTTGCATAGAAATTCAGGTAACTCCGGTTGATCAGTTTTTTATGTTATTTTATTTTTTTATATTTAATGTGATGTTGATTCATCTATTATTAATTTTTTTCATTTAATTAAATTAAAATTAGCTTATTTATTTTAGTTGGATCTATAATTCAAGTTATATATATATATATATATATATATATTTTAAAATACACTTGTAATATTTAAATATTATTATTTATGTAAACAAATAGTTGGGCTCCGCATCAAATCACGGGCTTGGGCTTGTACAGTGACTATTCATGAATCCCTGTGAATAGCCTGTTTTTTTATTGTACTTAGACTCACAATTTTCGTGCAAACATCATTTTGAAGATATTTGTCGTAAAAAAAAAGAGAGATATGGATACTCTCATGTTTTTTGAAAAAATCAAGGCCATCAATTAGTAATTAAAAAGGTCTGAGCTTTTTCATTTTTTAATACTGATTTTTTAAACTACAATTAAACCATTATAAATTAATATCTTTTCGAACCATAAAAATTAATTAATTAATTAAGATATATTGTTTAAACTTCAAATTTAAGTTGGGATTAAACAAAAATATTATTTAATAAGAGTTATTAATTTATGAAGGTTATTTATATAAAGCATCCACGGTATATATAAAGTGTACAAGGTTTTCATGATCATAAGGTTCCCTCTAAAAATTACTTAAATGAGACACGTGGAATCACATGATTTGCAAACAAAAAAACTAAAAAGGGGTTAAACTTAATTATTTTTATAAATTAATGGTTTGATTTAAAAAAATAAACTCTCTCCCCCTCCCTCCCTCCCTAGCTCCCTCTCTCTCGTGTTCTTCAATCAATTGTTTTAGCTTTGCTTCATTTCTTCTCCTTCTCGCCGCTATTGGTGTTGAGGAGACCACGACATTTGAGGTAGCTTTTGATCGGACGGCTAACGAAGGCTTGATTTTAACTTGACTTGATAGTTCGAGGGATCAAAATAAATTAAAAAAATAAAACATCAGGAATTTAGTTGGATTAACGAAGCTCATGGAGGCTTTCGATCAATTACGATAGTAAGAAGTTAGTAAATAAATATTTTCGCTTGATCGATTTGATTTTGAAAGTAACGTCCTTCTTTGACATTTGCTTGCAGCTGTTGGCGCAAGCATTTTCCTTGTGGTTATTTGTCTGCTACTCTACATGATCTGCACGAAAAGAGTAAAGGAGAAGAACTTCAAAGAGAACGGAGGAAAATTTTTAAAGAATCAACGAGTAAGGATTTTCAACGAGGCGGAGCTGGTAAAGGCAACCAACAATTATGCTGACGATCGGAAACTCGGGGAGGGTGGTTTTGGTTCTGTTTACAAGGGAGTTTTAACAGATAATACAGTGGTTGCTGTCAAGAAGTCCAAAGGGGTGGACAAAGCTCAGATGAATGCGGAATTTCAAAAGGAAATGAGCATTGTTTCACAGGTCAATCACAAGAATGTGGTAAAGCTCTTGGGCCTGTGTTTAGAGACCAAAGTTCCATTACTGGTCTATGAGTTCATCTCAAATGGAACTCTTTCCAAGCACGTCCACGACAAAGGTTCCCGGATATTGGCTTCCTGGACCAATCGTTTGAGGGTAGCATCGGAGACTGCGCTTGCGCTTGATTATTTGCACTCTCTGGCAGACCCTCCAGTTATTCATGGAGATGTCAAGTCAGTGAACATACTTCTAGACAGTAATTACACAGCAAAAGTAGCAGATTTTGGAGCTTCGGTGCTGATGTCTCCTGGCCAAACCAATATCTTAGCTACAAAAATACAAGGGACTCTAGGCTACCTGGATCCTGAGTATCTTATGACGGGTATTTTAACCGTTCAAAGTGATGTCTATAGCTTTGGGGTAGTTCTTGTGGAGCTTCTCACTGGAGAGATGCCAAACTCCGTTTCCAAGTCTGGAGAGAAACGGAACGTTATTCAACACTTCATCTCAGCACTGGAAAATAATCATCTCTTCAAAATTTTGGATTTCCAGACAGCTGATGAAGGTGAAATGGATGAGATAGAAGCTGTAGCTGAGCTTGCAAAAGGATGTCTAAATAGCATGGGAGTAAACCGGCCAACCATGAAGGAAGTGTCCGATGAGCTTGTTAAGCTGAAAGCTTTTCATCAGAAATCATTGGCTCAGCAAAATAGCGAGGAAACAGACTACTTGTTAGGCGAATCATCACAATCTTTCTGCAAGAATGCAAGTCCTCCCATGGATCAATCCCAGACTGTGATATCATTGCAGATCGAGAACTACACTAACAGCAATTAAAGTCAGACCACAATCAGTTTCCAGCATTCAATAAGTCAGATAGCTCTATTAATAAATTGTAGGTTATGGCTATTAATGTTCTTGAGTTATTGTCTCTAGTAATTCTCCTGGAACTTGGAAGCTTGACATATTTCAAGAATCCAGATTTTCCATTTCTTTTGTCACCTGTGTTCAAATAAAAATTGTGTGTTTACAGGGCGTACTACTCTCTCAAAAAGAAATTGATAAGTACCTTCAATTTCCTAATCAAACCAGATTCAATGATGTTTACCTACATATTTCACAGATAGAGAAAGCTCCACAGCTAGCTCAAATTTCCATAGCATACGAATTCTTACCAAAACAAGATTCCCATCATTTTCTAGCCATTGCATGAGAAGCTATATCCATAGTTTTTAAAATTTAAATTTTAATTCGATCAATTACCTCTCTATTGTTATCAAAACCCTTCTTGGTCTAAGCTTTGAGTCACCAGAATCATAGGTTAACCATCAAACCGGTTAGAGTTTTAAAACAGTTACTTCATCATGTAGAAATAAGCATTTCTTTTTCTTTTTAGAATAGATTTTTTTTTTAGAATAGAATAAAAGGAATAATCTGATTGCACACTTATAACTTTCCTTGAGAAAAAGAAAATATACTGAAAACTTGGGATTCAGTAATGACATCAATTGACCATTTTTCTTCTTCTCTTTTATTTTTTTGGCAATAAAAGAAATTAATTAAGAGAGGGCTTACGCCCCCAAAATTTACATTGATCTCTTAATTCAAATTTTAATATTGAGTACGGTAATTAAGACGATGCTTGGAGAGTTCTATAAAAAGAATGTTTTGTTTAAGATAGAAAAAATTAACTTTAATATATAAAAACTTATTCAAAGATATCATACTCGTATAGCAATTTTGGAATGGTAAAGTCTTGATCAAAGAGGCTAGCTGTATAGGGTTGCGGTGCAACTTGTATTTTATAATTTATTTTAAAAAGTATTTAAAATAATTTTTTTGTGTTTTTAGATTTTTCTAACATTCTAATGTTAAAAATAATATTTTTTTAAATTTTTTTAATATATTAAAAATAAAATATTTTAAAAATTAATCATTACTGTAACACTCTAAAAAATCGGTGAAGAATATTTTGTTGAAGGTAGATATTTTAAAAGCAGCCTGCCTAACTACGTATTGTTCTCAAGTCTTTTGATATATACTACAACTACATGGATATAATCTTTAATTGTTCCAAACAGATATAAATTTTTTAGATCTGTTTAGGTTTCAAGTTGGGTTTAGATAAAACTCAAAGATAAAATATTTAATTTGAGGTTTGGTATGAATATTCATCTATTTAAATTTACACGAAACCCATCTTGAAATAAATAAATAATCTTAAAGTTTAAAAAATTCATAGCTATATCAAGTTAATTATATACTAAATAGTTATAAATTATAGTATTTGGTCTGGGGTTCAAATTTGGGTTAAGTTAGAGTCCAAGTTATGAATACATGAAACCTGATAAGATTGAATTTTGATATCAAATTAAAAATCTATACATGCTCGAGTTCAGGTAGTTATTTTGATTTTAGATTCAAGTATAGATATACAAAACCATATTTATAAATATCAGTGATATATATATCTGTGTGTGTGTGTAGTTGGGGGGGGGGGGGGGGGTAGTTGGGGGGGGGGGGGATTCTTAAGCATGCAATAATTTCTTTTCATCTTATTTAACTTTTAATGAATGATATATTAAATTCATAATTAGCCCCTTCAACTTCATCTGATTTAACTTTTATACCCTCTATCAATTGAGTGGCACAATTTGATTGGTTCAACTAAAAAAATAATCTCAAAGCTAGCCTTTGATTTTTCATTAATTGAATCTCATCCATCCATCACTACGTGCACATGATCTCGATCATCTATTATGTGTGATTTTTCCATTTTTTACCTTTTCCATTTGTTTTCTTTTTTTTCCTATCTTTGCTTGTTCAACATGAATCAAAATAGAATTCTAGGTTGAGAATGTATTTTTAGAGTTGTAAATTTTTGGTGGCATATAGCGATAGAGTTTTTCAGGCTCTAAGATTTTACATCTTAAACTATATAGAAAAAAATATGGTTTCTTTAACTCTAAAATGTAGGGAACAAAACTAGAATTTCTTAAACCTTGTAATTATAGCCTTTAACTATATATATAAAAAAAACTCTGAACTAAAAATTTTAAATAATCAATCCCCTCTTATAAAAAAATAACTAAAACTGATTTGGATATATAAATCTAAACCATATAAAATTCTAAAACTTAATGAGAGAAAAATCCTAAAAAATTTGAAAAATAATGAAAAATTCTTGGTAGTAACTTTTAGATCAAATCTGGTATGTTCTCGAAACTCGGATGGCATTGTCTTGTAATTCTAATAGGAAATAGGGTTTTAAAAATGTTATAATAAAATTACATAATTAAGATCTATTTTCATCATAAATATGATCATCTAGTGTGTGTCCAAACCTTCTTATACTATGATATTTGTTACGCGTCCAGCTTCAAAATTAAGGTTATTTGGAGACCGTTTTGGTTGAAAATTGATGCAAAATGGGTTTCACACTAATCACCTTTGCCCAACGTGTCGAGTTCTATGTTTTTTTCTCTTTCGAGAAAGGGCTCAGGGTTATGACCATGCTACTTTTGGACCAAATCACAGCTTGTAAGGCTCTGTTATTTTTTTTTTATAGCAATCGAGAGTATTATAAATTAGACGTTCCCATTAAGAAGATGAGGGTTGCAAGATAAGGAAGATTACATGGGAGAATTAAAAAAAAACATAAAGAGAGCGGGGAATTTATAGCCCCGACTAGTTAGTCCAGTTCATGTTACATTCATGATTTCTATAAAGATAGGAGCCTGTATAGCTGAAATTTTTAACAGAGAACTTCAACCAAAAGGCCAACCGATGAAAGGTGAGGTCAAAAATCACATCCCAGTCTAGAGTTTTGGAGTCAAAGATCATATGCTATCCAAATTGACCAGTATAATCCTTTATAGAGAAGGGTAATTGCCTGACGCTGAAATTTTTCTTTTACCAGGCCTGACCATTCCTGAAGGTTATGATTTGGGTCTTTTGGCAGAGAGCCTACACACCCAAACCAACTAAAGAGTCTACCCTAGAGAGACCATGATGTAGGACAAAGATGGAAGAGATGATGTATAGTCTCAATCTCCTTGCAACAGAAAGGACAAAGAGCTTCCTCATAATTGATGATTCTCCTCTCAGCTAAGAAACCTTTTGTGTAGATACTGCCGTTTAGAAAAAGCCATATGAACATATCTATTTTCGGAGGCACAAACCCTTTCGAAAGCAGAGCAGGGGAGTGAAGGTTTGTTGAAACATTAAAACCATAAAAAAGATGGCACCCTGAGGAGACCACTTGCGAGTTTCCTCGTATTTTATCATCGGGCAGGTCGCCTGGAACAATTAGACCACTTGCGAGTTTCCTTGCATTTTCACTATCGGGCAGGTCGCCTGGAACAATTAGACCACTTGCGAGTTTCCTCGCATTTTATCATCGGGCAGGTCGCCTGGAACAATTAGACCACTTGCGAGTTTCCTCGCATTTTATCATCGGGCAGGTCGCTTGGAACAATTAGACCATTCACCAAATTCTTTTGCTTTCATCTTCACTATCGGGCAGGTCGCCTGGAACAATTAGACCACTTACGAGTTTCCTCGTATTTTATCATCGGGTGGTCACCTGGAAAATAGGACCAATGTGAAACTCGCATTTTATCATCGGGCAGGTCGCCTGGAACAATTAGACCACTTGCGAGTTTCCTCGCATTTTATCATCGGGCAGGTCGCTTGGAACAATTAGACCATTCACCAAATTCTTTTGCTTTCATCTTCACTATCGGGCAGGTCGCCTGGAACAATTAGACCACTTACGAGTTTCCTCGTATTTTATCATCGGGTGGTCACCTGGAAAATAGGACCAATGTTGAAATCACTTTCATGTATTTCACAAAACCATTGTTGAAATCACTTTCATGTATTTCACACAAAAATCAATTTTGAAATCACTTTCATGTATTTCACAAGACTAAGGTTGAAATCACTTTCATGTATTTCACAAAAAAAATCAATTTTGAAATCACTTTCATGTATTTCACAAAACCATTGTTGAAATCACTTTCATGTATTTCACAACATTAATCTGAAATCACTTTCATGTATTTCACAAGATCAATATTGAAAACACTTTCATGTTTTTCACTTGGGCAAGTCGCCCATAAGAATTAGACCAACTGAAAAATTTGTGCATTTTTCAACACTTCCATCGTTTTTCTTTACAAAACTTACTATGCAAAGTCAAAAGAAAATGAAATTTCCAATGCCTTTGCACCGTAAGCATTGTAAAGAGGGGGCAACTGTTGTAACCCAATTTTGGATCCACCAAGATTTTCTCGAATGTTATTTTATTTCTATTATTATTTATAAAAATCCAAAAAATTAAGAAAAAGTTTAAAATTCAAAAAAATATATTTTGCTCGAGTCAACCGCATCTTTCCATAAGAACCGATTCCACCGGGTCAATACAGGTCAAACCATGTCGGCCAAGTAAAAATGAGTTTTCAGGTCAAAACCGTCATTTTCAGTCAAAACTGAGTCCACCGAGTCAATACGGGTCAAACCATGTCGACCAGGGTAAAAAATGAGTTTCAGGCCGTTTTCGGGTCAAAACCGAGTCCACCGAGTCAATACGGGTCAAACCATGTCGACCGGGGTAAAAAATGAGTTTCAGGTCATTTTGAGTCAAAACTATTATTTTTGGTCATTAAAATTAATTTTTAGCGGTTGAAACGAGATTTTTCTAATACTGATTTGAATTTTTAATTTTATCTATATAAATATTTATTATTATATATAATAAAACAAAATTAATAATACAGGATTGTCATATTAGGTGGGGCAGTTACATTGATTGTAGGTGGAGCAGTTGTGTCAATACCATTTTTCTTCAAAGCAGATCCGTGTTGTCCCCTGTCATTGGCTATAAATAGCGAGTGATAGTTCGCCATAAAGAAAAAAAAAAGAAAGAGGAGAAAGAAGAAAAAAAGAAAGAAAGAATTGCAAACACTATTCACGTTTTTTTACTATTTCTTCATGCGGGTAAGATATTGATTTTTATTAAAAACAATATGAAAAATACCAAATATATCCTAACCGTTAGATCTAATAGTGTTTAGCTCTGAACCATTGATTTAATAAGATACAATACGGCTTACCACACCCAATAAAAACCCAAATCAATCTCAGCCCTTAAAACAATTTGTCCTTAGATCCAGTGGCGCTACGTCACCTGGTATACCGAGATTTCGGTGCACCGCGTCACACCCGATTCAACCTCCGTTCATCCGGACTGTCCGATCAACCTGCAGATCGGGCCAATCACAGCCGCATGATCTTTCCATCAGAGATCCAACGGATCACAGGCCTCAGCTGCACCGGTGTACCGTACTAGCGTTCGCACCGTAGCATAACCCAGAGCCTCTCTCTCCTCTCGCCGGCGACTCTCTCTCTCTCTCCTCCGATCTCCCATCTCCGGCCGTCTCAAGCTTCCAAACCACCACAGAAAGGTCTCCATCCTCATATAAAGCAAAACCTCGGCTGGTTCAACGTTTTATCTGCCCCATTTGGGCAGAAAAGGGTCACGATTGTCGGCGGCCACCGAAGCTTCAAGTCGTCGATTCTCACTCATCAGCCATCAACGACCGTCAATACCACCACCATCAGAACCCTCAACATTAGATCTACCAGGATCGACCATCGGTTGGCCAGAAAGCTCGCCGGAAAATCTCCCCGCCGCCAACAGTAGCCGCGCGTGTGCCACACGCGCCGCCAGTGGCATTTTTGTAATTTTCGGAGAAATTCGAGGGTATTTCAGTATTTTACCTATACAGTGACACTCAGGTAATTTTTTGGGTTTCTACTGGTATTTTTGATATTTTTTTATATATAAATGCTTGTAAATTTTCTTGCATGTTGTAAAAAATACAAAAACCAAAGTCGACACGTCTCTTTTTTAAAAAAAGGATCGATGTCAAAAATATAAATACCAAATATGGATTATGTCCATTATTTCTTTTGGTAACCCATACGTAACTCTCCTTTTTAGGGTTAAAACGTCATATTTTAGACAAGTCTCCTAATTTTTAGGGACTGATGTCATTTTTAACGCATCTCCTATTTTTAGGGACCGACGTTAACCATTTTAAAAAAAAACAAGTTACCAATAAACCCAAAATATAATGGATTATATCCATTATTTCTTTTGGTAACCCAGACGTAACTCTCCTTTTTAGGGATAAACGTTAATATTTTAGACGAGTCTCCTAAATTTTAGGGACTGATGTCATTTTTAACGCGTCTCCTATTTTTAGGGACCGGTGTTAATCATTTAAAAAAGAATTACAAATAAGCCCAAAATATAATCGCATTTGAATCAAACAAAAAACACACAAGTAAGGGTAACCTTTCTATTGAAAGGATGTTTTAAGGGTGGTGTCTACCTTCCCTTAATCATAACTAACCCCGTACCTGAATCTCTGGGACTAGTGTCTAATTTGGGATTTCTAGTTCCCTCAAATTACTAGATGGCGACTCCAATAAAATCTTTATTTCCCCCAATCGAGAAAAAAACCCTTTTTGTTAAATAAACAAAAAAGTGGGAGCCGTCGCCCGACGTCGTGTATCGACAATTGGATTGGAGGGGAGCGGCTATGTTGTGATTTAAGGAAATTGCAGATACCATGCCACTCCAAGTTGGAGATAAAGAACCTGCAAACACAGGAAGGCCATTTGCAAAATGTGGCCGGTACTTTCGTAGGATAAGTTCTTGCCAACCTCCTACCACTCCTTTATCAAGGTTCCAAAGCCATTCAAACATCAGAGCCAGATTTTTATTGTGAATAGAGCCCAGCCTGAGACCTCCAAGGGGCTTACTCTTAATTACCTTGTGGAAAGCAACCTTACAAATACCATGTGAATTTAAGATGCCTTTCCAGAGAAAACAACGGTTGATGGAGGATATAGCTTTTGTAATGCCTTTTGGCATAGTAAAAACAGACATGTAGTATAGAGGTAGAGAGTTTAAGATAGATTTAATAAGACATATCCTCCCAGCCATGCTTAGAAACTTCCCTTTCCATTTGCTTAACTTTGCTCTTATTGTGGACAATATCGGCTTCCAAATGGAGAGCCTATTTGGGTTAGCACCAAAAGGCAGCCCAAGGTATCTGACTGGGAAGGTGTCACTGCAACAGAAAATTGCGTTACCCAGACCTGAAGTGTATTCGTTGTCCAAATTAATTCCTATAAGTGAGCTTTTATAGAAATTAACTTTTAGTCCTGAAATGATCTGAAACCAGTGTAGGATCGTCTTGGCGTGCAGAAGAGAGGAATAATCATTTGGCAGGAAAATCAGAGTGTCATCTGCATATTGCAAATGGGTTATGTGATGTCCTGAAAAAGTCTGCAAGCCTTTGAAGTAACCTGAATCCGATGCCTTGTTGAATAAAACTGTTAGGCCCTGAACTGTTATGTCAAAAAGGAAAGGAGAGAGGGGGTCCCCTTGCCTGAGACCCCTCTCCATACTGAATTCTCTGCTAGGAGAGCCGTTAATTAGGATGCCCAATTTAGATGTGGACAAACATTCAAAAATCAGTTTCCTCTAATGAGAGCCAAAACCCATATAGCCCATGGTAGAATCGATATGCTCCCACAAAATCAAGTCGAAGGCTTTATGAAAATCTACCTTTAGCAAAAACCTGTGGTCCTTCTTGCTACGAATACCATAGACAACCTCGTTTGCTATCATGAATCCATCTAGAATCTGATGCCCGGCAATGAAAGCAGACTGGTTTACACTTACCACATCTGGCGGAACGCTTCGGAGCCTAGTGGACAATAGTTTTGCCATTATTTTTTATAACCCATGAATCAAACTAATCGGTAATGTTACTTTGTTGTTTTCTTTAAAGATTTTCGCTTGCTATAATTTTCTTTTTATTCTCAGCTTTTTTTTATTAATTAACACTCCTTTTGGAACTTTTTTCCTTCTTCCCCACTACTAGCAATCGGATTTTGAATCAGTCTGGATTTTTAATATGTTGCGTGGTGTTGTTATTGAGCTCAAAAACAAAATCATCTTCATAAGCCAACTTGTGTGATTATAGTTCTTACCTATTCAAGCCCAGCGAGTAATTGGTGTTAAAATAAGACTTCTCGAGTTTTATTTTTTTTTCTTTATAATGTAAATTATGGTACTTTAATAATGTATTCCTTATTATTTTTATGATATCTCGAGCTCAAACTTATTCTTTATAATATAAATTACTGTGGACGGTCATTCTCAAGAGTAAGAGTTAATATAAGGTTTATTAAATTTTAAATGATCAACTCAACAAAGCTTAAAACTTATAATGCGTGCTATAGCCCGAGGGAAATATATATATAAAAATGCAATTATTTTTTCATGGACTTTACAAGTGGTTAATGTTTGTATATCTAGTCAACTTGGCAGCTGACATGTACTTCAAACTCACATATTATAAAATATCAGAAGCCTAGCTAGGTGCAAGTATTTTACTTTTCATTCATTCTCGAAGGTCGTGAGATTACTATATTTGATCAATATTGATGTTCATGGGTGTGATGATTCTTGTAACAAGTTAATTGTTTTTATATATATATATCCAAATGCAATAGTCTTTTTTTTATGATGTTGAAAAATTGTTGCAGTGGGCTGTTAAGGCTTCATCGATCGACCGAGTCTGCTCTCCATATGTCATTTTTTTTTTTTATGAATTTGCATTCCTCATGCTCATGGATTGAATGGTTTCCGTAGGAGTATAAATTCTCTACCACGTAATAAGGCCACACAGATTAGAGAGGGAATTAAGTAGTTTTTCTATGTCATATATACAAGTTGGGCAGTGCATAAAAAATGATCCTGTTTAATTGCTATTATTGTATTTTTGCCATGTCATGTTTTTAAAATCTTGACGCCTAAAATAAAAATAATTATGGAAAAGAATAAGTTTTGAGGACTCGGTGAGTAATCAAAATAAATACAGTCAGGAACAATATTAATCATCAAGCACGCATTGATTAGTATTTTTCAAAAAAAAACTCATCACATCATTTGCGTAACTCATAACACAATGCATAAAGGATATATTTCAAATGCAAACTAGATCAATAAAATTAGATAAATTAATTTCAAAAGCAAACTAGATCGATCAATAAAATTAGATGATAATATCCATAGTCAATAAATCTAAATTCCCTTATGATGTAAAGTGTGGTGTTTTGATAACATCTTTTTTCTTAATAAGAGATCTCGAGCTTAAATGATTATTTGTAATGTGAATAATGGTGCTTTGTAATGTTAGGCTTATCAAGTTTAATGATTATTTGAACAAGGCTCAAAACTAATGCGTGCCTATAGCCAAAGGGCAAGCAACATCGCAAGTGGTTAATGCTGATGTAGTCGACTTGGCAGCTGACTTACACAACAAACTCACATATTAATATATAATTAGATGCAAAATCTTTTATTTTTCATTGATTTTGGAACGAGCTGACTGCTTCCATTTGAATCACGTGAAGAAATAAAGTGGGAAAATCATTGACCATAATGAATATCCAAAGCTACTGCTATGATCTTCAAAAGTCTTTAGTGTTTAATATTTTTATGGTGATTACGTCCCTGCTAATCAAACCACTCCAATACTGACATCTGGGAGTGCTTGTCACTCAATTAAATCACAAATAAATTTTAAGTTTTAAAAGTAATTTAAATTGAAATTCATTCAAAAGGGTTGAATCTTGATGTAGATGTTAATTAATTAATTAAATTAGAGTATAAGTTGGCGGGCTGCACTCTAAAGTACATCACTTGGAAGTTTCAGGTTTTTATAGGAGTGATGGTAACCTTTATTATTATTATTATTATTATTATTATTATTATTATTATTATTATTATTATAGTTTTGATGATGATATATATTGGAAAAGTTTACCAAGAAGATAAGATTATTGATAGATCTTGATTAAACAATGATAAATTACATTAAAGTCTAACAATTGGTCTTGTACATAGTCAATTGATGCTGGCTGGCTGCCAAAGTGTAAGCAAGCACTCTATTTCTCTCAGTTTCTCGTACACATATTCAATTTCTTTTGAGGATCAAAACAACGTAGATATAACATTGATTTGATAAAAAAAAAAATTAATTAGATTGATCTAATTTTTAAAAAAGATCAAAACAAAAATATTTTTTATCAATTATTTTTAAAAAATCAACAAATTCTGACTGAATTTTATCCACATTGTGAGTTAATCCTGGTTTTTTATCGGGTCAGAGGAGGTCGATTCATTTCTCTTTTTTTCTTCAGCCTGGACTGACATAGGGCTGGGATTAATTTTATTTGATATCAGGTTGTGAGATCGATTACCCTATTTGATGACTGATGTTGATGGGTTTAGTTCTTGTAACGAGTTAACTTTTCAACTTGGTAGCTGACATGCACTACATACTCACAACACAGATTAGATGGGCCTTGGAATTAATTACAGGTACGTATGTGACCTTGGAATTAATCTTATTATGATTTTCTCCGTTTTGAGGCGTTGCAGCCATTACTGGCATTGTCTATAATTCCAGAGTTGTAGCTTTATAAGCAATTATATACTAGACAGTAATATAAATTTATTTTTGAAAATTCTTTTAACAATTTGAGATTTTTAATTAAAATGGTTATATGATATAGTATATATCAAAGTTCTAACTAAACATTCACCAATTTCAATCTTCATTTATGGGTTATTCCTCAAATTCACTTTTTTCACTTTCAAAATAAAAATTAAAAAATAAAATAAAGATTGACAACATACAAAAAGCAAGGCGAGAAAGAATTCAAACATATAGAAAAATCAAAGTGCCATTTTGGATGAAATTTGAAGCTTAATTGTACCCCATTAAAAGGATTTAATTAGGTGCAAGGACTTAATTATACTTTAAAAGAATCAAATTAATTTTTTTAGGGGCTTAATTGGTGAAAAAATAAGTTTGGGAGACCAATTTAGACTTAATAGAGAAAATTAGAATTTTAAGAGACCAAATATGATTTTTACCAAGTCAATTGAATAAAATTAGAGGCAAAATCACAAAAAAAAAGAAAGAGAGTTTTGGATCAATTAGGGGTTAAATTAAAGAAATTTACAGCCAATGATCAATCTGCAAAAAACACCAAACTATAGGGACCCAATTGATGAAAATTAGGGGTAGAATTGAAGAAAATTAAAAGTTTAATGATCAATTCAGGGTCAAATTGCATAAATCTAAGACCAAGGACCAAACTTAAAAAAGCACTGAAATTAGGGGCTGATTTTGAAATTCAGTAGGAGCAAAATTGCATTAAATCAGAAGTTTGGAGTCAATTAGGAGTACAATTGACATAAATCAAAAGCCAAAGGATCAAATTGAACTTTAGCCAATTCAAGGTAAAAAACAATGTCGTCTTTTAATAGTAAGAAAAAAAAAAGAACCAGACAACGCGTCATCTGGTTGCTATTCATCATCCCCTACCTTTTTATCCAAAAAAGCTGCTCGAGTGGCTACATTTCAAGAGTATTTAATGCTTCATCTCTTAATCAAATCGGACAAACCATACACCACTATGATGGGGTGACAATTTACTACATCCTAGAGTAGGTCTCGTTAGCTATATGTCCCTAAAGCCTTCACGACGCCGCCCTAAAGTGGTTAACCCGACCAACCTTTCACAACCAACTTTTTCAGGCCAAGAGAACAACTTTGAACCAACATGATCCTTCCCGGCCAAACCAAGAGCCACGATTTGGCATCATTAAAGATAAAATATCTCTCTTCCACCCGCTATAAATGAGGGTGGATTTCATAGCCTTAGCATGAAGAAATCAGTGTGCAAATTTGGTAAAACAATCATTTTTTTTCCAAATTTTTTCCTTCTCCTCTGCCAGCCTCTCTTTCCCCCTCTTTTTCTCCACCTCTGGCAACACCATCACCTTCAGCATGATCTTCTCCTCTTTTTCTCCTCTGCATGATGTTCCCTGCACCACTAGGAACGCCTCCAACAACTGTCTCTAGACAAGCACGTTTGCTCTCCCTTTTCCGCCTCAAAACCCTCCCCCTTGATAGCCATTTATTTGCATGCAGAATTCCTTGTGCATGCAAATAGCGAAATGCCATTTTATTGGGCTTGGGTTGGACCAGTTATGGCTCAGCCCGTGATAGCTGGATCAAGTCCAACCCAAACCCAAAATTTTTTATAAAAGCCAGGTTTGTTGGGCCATTAGTGGTCCAGTTGGTTGGACCAGACCTAACCCTATATATAATAATAATATATTAATAAATAATATTATAATATTTAATATTTTACAACAAAAAATTTCAAAAATCCTTTCAAAAAAATTATTATTTACTTGCATGTTTTTTTATGAATTTTACATAATATTGAACTGTATATTTATACTATAAGATATATATCCGGTATTAAAATACCCAGTTTTTTCCAAAATATTTCAAAAAAAATAATTTTAAATTAATTTCCTCTTAAAAAAAATATTTTGTTTTTATGCACGTGGTCAAATCTTTCAAAGCTTATAAGAAAAGTTTTTAATATTTTTTTTTATTATTTTTTAAAATTTATTTTTGACATTAGAACAACAAAACTATATAAAAACATTTAAAAAAATTAATTTGAAGTAATGAAAAAAAAACTGTATAGTTTTTGAAAAACACTAAAATACAGAAATATACAAACTCTTAGATATAATTCATCGAATAAATTGACAAGTAAAATAACCAAATGAAGTCAATTAACAATTAACTAATTTAATTAATGAACAAAACCTAAAGTGAATGAATGTTTTAATTGATTACGGGATAAACTTATATAGCTAAAACATCTCTCTTCAGTTTCCAGTTGAGAAATTACGAAGGAAAGGTATACATCTGGGATGGAATTAACCAGGCAGATGCAGCCAAAGACTTTGCATGCCAACTAAGGTAGCAGATCTTCCAGGGGTCTTCTACATGTTTTTTTTTTTCTTGCTTTGAAAAATAAAAACTGAAAAGAAAGATCTAGGAAAGGACTTTTAGTGGTCTGTGTTTTTTTTTTTTTGATAATCATCGAGAGTATATTGAGAAGGCCATAAAGCGAATAGCCAAAGAAAAATACAAGGGATATAAAAAAGAAAAAAAGAAAAAAGAAAAAAAACTGATCAACTACAGCAAACAACAAGAAGATTACCTAAGATTTCTTATTACACCATAATTTGATGCCATCAGAAGATCTTAAGAGGTCATTTCCTGTATAATTGAAGTTTGAATCCTGAGTATACAACCAAATAGCAACCCGATGAAGGATGGTGGAGAAACAATCAAACAAGTTTATAGTTCCCTCCTCAAAAACAATTTTGTTCCTCAGCAACCATATACCCCAAATAGTACTACTTGAAATTAATCTCCAAGCTGATCTTTAGAATTTGCCATGTACCATTTTGGGCCACTGCAGAAGTAGCAAGTCAAGTGTTCTCGATAAACAATATTGGATACCCCACCAATCCAAAACTTTCATCCAAACACTCCTAGAAAAGTTACAATGTATAAAAAGATGCTCTGAGGTTTCCAAATTTGGGCTGCAAAAGACACATGAAGCTTATGTGGCAGACAAAACAGTCCGTTGATGGAGAAAAGCTCTTATACTAACTTTGTTCTGTATTGCCAACCAGAGAAACACCTGAACTTTCAGAGGGGCCCCTTTAATCCAAACATTGGCTTCGAAGACTCTATCAGTCGCAGAGGAGGTATTGTCAATTAGGGTGCAACACGATTTAACTGAGAAGCTTCCATCAGAATTGCATGGCCATATAAGTTTGTCATCTTTTCCTTGCCGAATTATCGTTGGCTCCAGCATTGAGAGCAAATGATGATATTGTTGATCTTCATAAGATAAGAGCTTCCTACGCCAAACCAAATTCCATCGCCATTGATCATTCACCCATTGACCCATCTCATTAACCAAACCATTCCGAAAAGTAGAAATTTGATAAAGCTTAGGGAAAATGCTACGTAAAGCATTTGATCCTATCCACACGTCAGACCAGAAAAGGATGGAGGATCCATCTCCAATCTTGAATTTAATGTTTTCACGCAATACTAAGCCGATGACACTGTTTGGATCCAAGATTGACAAAACATCTTTCCAAAATGGGAAAATATGACCATGCAATTTTGGGATTCCATTCTCAAAAGTTGGGGAGTAAAAATGGGTTGTTACCTGTTTCCATAAGGCATGGTCTGGTAAGCTTAGCCTCCATATCCATTTGAAAAGCATGGATATATTTTTTGACATTAAAGAACCCAACCCGAGGCCTCCTTCTTTTCTAGCTTTCACAACAATTCGCCATTGTACCTTGCAGATTTTCTTTTGCTTCGCCACTCCAGACCATAAGAATCTTCGTTGAATAGATGTTAGTATATTACAGACACCTTTCGGCATAAGAAAAGAAGACATATAATATACTGGCAATGAACTCAAGATACTTTTGATTAGGCAAATACGTCCTGCCATACTAAGCATACGACCTCTCCACATGCTCAACTTTCGTCTGAAATTCTCAATAATAGGTTTCCATGTAGACAATCTTTTAGGATTGGATCCTAAAGGCATGCCTAGATAAGAGCAAGGCAAGGAATCAAATCTGCAAAAGACTGAATATGCCATACTAGCACAAATATCTTCCCCAACATTTATGCCAATTAAAGAGCTTTTATGAAAGTTAATGTGCAAACCTGAACAAATAGCGAACCACAACAGGATCCTTTTAACTGTTTTGACCATATGAAGATTAGCAGGCATGAAGATCAAAGTGTCGTCTGCATATTGTAGGTGACTGAGGCAAAAGTTGTCTCCAAAAGGGATACCTTTGAAAAGATCATTTGAAGCTGCTCTTTGAAACAAAATAGATAATCCCTCTGCTGCTATTAGAAAAAGGAATGGAGAAAGGGGGTCACCTTGGCGAATCCCACGGCCCATCAAGAATTCCTTTGAAGGAGATCCATTAATCAACACTGATAATTTTGCAGTGGAGATGCAAGTGTTGATCCAATTAATCCATTTTTCACCAAAACTCATATGCCTCATAACCTGCTCTAAATAATCCCACTGCACACTATCGAAAGCTTTGTGAAAATCCACCTTAAAGATAAGGCTCGGCACTCTGTGTCTTTTCAAGGAATGAACTGCTTCATTGGCAACCAAAAACCCATCAATTATTTGCCTCCTTGCCAAGAAAGCTGTTTGATTCTCACTGATAAGGTCATGCATAACCGCTTTCAGACGGCTAGAAAGAACCTTAGCCATTATCTTGTAAATGCCATGAATCAAACTAAGAGGCCTGAAATCTTTGAAGCCAACTGGGGAAGCTATCTTCGGAATTAGATGAACATAAGCATCATTGACTCCTTTTGGAAGCCTACCTGTTTTGAAGAAATTCTTGGCCAGGTCTAACAGATCATCTGCAATGAAATTCCAAGTAAGCCTGTAGAATTTGAAATTGAAACCATCTGGACCCGGACTCTTGCTCCCATCACAATCCCAAACACTCTGCTTTAATTCTTCCAAAGTGATATCTCTCTCCAAGCTAGCTGAAGAAGAAGCCGAGAGTGTTTTAAAACCAACAGGCCCTAAACCAATTCGGAATCTATCAGGACATCTGAATAAGTTGGAGAAGAAGTTAACTGTCGCATCTTTTATGACCGGTAAACCTTCAACAACAGAACCATTATGAACCACTTTCAGGAGATGGTTTTTAGCCCTCCTAAAGTGCAACCCCTAGGATTAAAGGGCAATGATCAAAGAACCCTCTTGGAAGCCGTCAAAGAGACAAAAGGGGGAATTGCAAATGACAACAAGGACTAGAAAAAATACGGTCTAGTTTACTCATGGATCCCCCATGAAACCAGGTGTACAGACCCTCTGACATGTTGTACTCGATTAGGTTGCAATCATCAATAAAAAGTCTAAAAGCCGTCGAACCAACCTTGTTAATGAAGCCACTGCTTCTGTCACATCGCAACATAGTTTCATTGAAGTCACCTGCTAAAAACCAAGGACACTCAAAAGCAGCCTTCAGAATACGAAGGTCCTTCCAAAGAAGAAGTCTGTCAGCTTGATTGCAAGGGGCATAAACACCTACCACCGCCCCTGAGAAGCCTGTCAAGACATTCTGCCCAAATAACCCGATCCAACCATGACCATACTCCACTGATGATACTGCAAACTTAGAGTTATCCCACATAGCCAGAATGCCCCCTTTAGTACCTTCCGCCTCATTACCAAACCAAGAAACATTACTGACACTCCATAATTGAAAAACCAATCTGTCTAAGTAACTTTGTAACTTAGTTTCAAACAAAAAACAAACCTCTATATCAAAATCCCTAATTAACTTTGAAACTGTCCTCTTCTTTCTAGCTAACCCCAAACCATAAGAATTCCATGAAAGAATCTGCATAGGAAAAGAGATTTAAAATCCTTACAGAACAAAGAGGAACATCTGCTCATTGGGATGCTTCCCAATCAGCCTTCCCTTTACGCCTTTGCTGATTTATATAGGATGTGAAGTCATCTAAATTGTGAGGTTTTTCAATCTGCAAAGCCTCTCCTATTTCCAGCATTAAACAAACCTCATCACCCTCAGAAGGTTTATTGTTTTCGTCATGAGCTAGCAAGTTCCTCCTGTTACACCTCTGTATTGTTGAGTCCTCAGTATCCATCTCACTCATATTAACTGTTTCATTCAAACTTCCATCAGCTGTAATCATCTTTGTACATCGCAACTTTCTTCTTGTTTTTGCAGATAGAGCAATTGCACTCTCTTTTGTGTTTGCATCAGAGTGTAAAATAACTGGGTGATTCATGTGTTGCGGTTCCAGAATTACTATGGCTTGAGGATTGTATGTTGATTGAAGGGCTAAATCATTGTTTGATCCAAATGAAATAGAGAGAACGTCAGATGGGCTTTGAGATCCACTGCCATAAACTGGGCTTTCAATCTGGGCCAATACAAGGGAGTCAAGGTCCAAGGCAGCTGCAGGGTTTCTAGCATCTTCTCTCAAAATAAGAGTGTCCTGTCCCGTATATAGGGTAAGAGCATTGGGAATGAGACTGCTTTGTATATAGCTGCTGTCAGAACAAGAAAGATTGTATGCCATAATTTCTAGAAATCTCTCTAAAGATGAGGCAGCGTGTTGATCTTGCACCACATCCAGATGAAGAGCATTAAATATGATAAGAGAGCTATCGTCAGAAGTTGATAGCTTGTCTCCATCCTGTGCCAGATCTGAATTTTCCCACCTGCTGCTGCCGCCCCCAAGAGTCCTGGTGACTGATGGAGCCACACCTGCTCTGTCCTCATCTGTGTCTACGCCATCACCCACATCAACCGAGTCTTCCTCATCATCCTCATCCCCTTGCTCTAGGGATGTCTGAAAGTCATCCATGGTGTATGAAATAGAGCCTGCAATTGGGTAACTGGTCCATCTCCTCTATCTTAACCTGATATGTTTGATTTTTGAGTTGCAAAACAATCACCTTATTCACCTTATCCAGTTGTGTATCAATGAGGATCCGTAACTGTGATAGTTCAAAATGCTTGAGAGTAGTACCAATAAGGATCCGTAATTAGTGGTCTGTGTTAATTAGCTTATATATATGTAAGTCCTCTACAAGAAAAGAAGTTGCAGAAGTTAGTGGGGGCCGGGAGAGAGTTAGTTTGGAGCTTCTTTATACAAATCTTCTAGGGGTCAATTGCTACTTATTAAGTTGGGAGGTGCAGAGTAATGTGGGTGTTTTTGCTGATGATGTCGCTATTATTGTGTCCAGTTGCAGCATCAACAGCAAGGCCAGATGTAAAACCTGGCTGCCAAGTTAAGTGTGGGAATGTTAGTGTTCCTTACCCCTTTGGGATTTTGGAACGAAGCTGTGCCATGAACGACGACTTCTTCCTAAAATGCAGTTCAGGCGCTGATGAACTGTTGATTGGAAATGGCGCTGTTCACAATATATCTGTGCTGGAGGGCACAGTCACTGTAGGCATTGATGCAGCATTCGACTGCTATAACGAAACAGGGAGTGGAACAGGCAAATTCACTCAGCATATCGAATTACTTGGATCAGGCCCCTTCATGTTCTCAAGACACCCGAAATGTATTCACAGCTAGTGGTTGTGATACCTATGCTCAGGTGACCAACAAAGATCGTTATCATGGGTTTACTAATAGCTTGTTTGAATAAGTAGTAGCTTAAGCTACCAGTGATTGAGTCAAATTATTGTCCCCAAGATCCTGAAAGCTTAACATATTCGCGGATTTACCTTCTCTTTTTTTCCATATAGGTAAAAATTGTGGGTGTACATGATTAGAATTATAATTAACTGATCAAGTTCCGAAAGCTAATTGGCTACCTATTTAACCAAAGAGTTCTTCAAAGAATCTTAGTATTTGTGGTTTGGGACACAGAATCTAGAAGTGCTCTGAAAGGCTTAGATATTAACCATGTTCTGCTAAAACCTGAATTAACAAGTGTTCTTTGACATATACAGAACATTAACATAAAGAAGGTAACTTTTTGTAGAAGCTAGGAATCATGAGAATTTAATTCAAATATAATGAATATTGAACTCGATATGTAATGGATTGCATATAAATATTATCAAATTTAAATCAAAACCTAACCCAAAATATATACATTTGTATCATATAAATAATGTGTAAAACATTTATTTTTTTTTAATATATATAGCATGATAAGCGCACATATATAGCATTTTATACAACTCCATCTGCTTCCCATGCTGGTTTTACTTTGGAAGGTTTGTATTATTTGGTGAGAGGGTAACTCGTTTTAAAATTCTATGAGAAAGATTGTTTTCTGTAAATTGCACATCTGGCTGCCTCAGGGAGCACAACTGTGCATGAGATCATTGGTAGGCTATTGATATCTGAAAGCATGAACAGTTGATAAACACGATTAACATTAGTTCAATCGCACACTATTTTTCCCTGGTAGGTGAATTGATATTCTTGACTTGGCTAGCTGACTTTTACTGAAAAGGATTTTGCCTTTTCTTAACAGTGGCGTTACCCAGAGGCATTATCGATCGGCAACGCTGTGATAGTCTACTAGTCTGTAATAACCATTGCTCCTTTCCAGCAACCGAGGACGTTGATATTCTGTCATCATTGTGACATCAAGTATGGTTCATTTCTTTCCAGAGGTGCATTGCAAGCCAAAGAATGGATTCCAATTCCGAATGCATAAAAAGAGACATAAGCCAATTATTGGAGGGGATGGAAACCCTGCAACCGCGTTCATTCTGGTTTCTGGAATTCAGGATAGACAACAAACTACAGGCCCGAGTAAAAGAAAAGCCTATGAATGCCCGAGAAAGAAAAGAGGAATGGCATGCTGGAGACGAGATTAATTTCATCTACAGCAGAGTGAATCATCAACCCCTGCCCCTCTCCAATCATAGTGTCGAAGAAAGATTGTGGCGACGCTATACCCGAGGCAGTGGTGATATCATGCTGTCTCCTATAGTGCGTAACTATTGGTGATTTGATCAAGAACATAAAGGGTTTTATTTGTAGGTTTGCAAGTGATTGTTCTCAAGTAATATAAGCTAATAATCACGCCTTATTGAAACTTGGTCCCCCTTTTGTCCTGCTTCCTACTTTTGCAAGGGAGTGAGCATCATTTAGATAAACGAGGAACACGTTCATCGTAAGTGTTAGATTTTATATGAATATGGTTCACTTTAATCTCAAATGAGGCCATCTACCAAATTGCTCAAGAAAAATGACCAAGCTAGCTATTACAGCTCGAGAATAAATCAGATCAAGTATCTTGGGCCTGTCGGTCATCGAAGGCCCAAACACCTTGAAATATCCTAAATATTTAAACTACTCTTAAATCATTCTAAAAAAAAATTTTAATTATTTTTTTATAATTTTGTTTTTTATTTTAAAAAAACATTTAAACTACCATTTAAATATCCTAAACAGAAATTCTAATTAATGTTTTTTATAATTTATTTTTTATTATTTTATAAAAAAACATTTAGACTACCCTTGAAGTATCTTAAATAATTTTTTTATAATTGTTTTCTATTTTTTATATAAAAAATTAAATTATCCTTGAAGTTTTCTAAACAGAAATTCTAATTATTATTTTTATTTTTTATAAAAAAACATTTAAACTATCCTTGAAGTATCCTAAACAGAAATCTTAATTAATTTTTTCTATAATTTTTTTAGTTTTTTATAAAAAAAACATTTAAACTACACATTAAGTATCCTAAATAATTTTTTTATAAATGTTTTTCTATTTTTTTATATATAAAAAATAAATTATCCTTGAAGTTTCCTAAACAGAAATTCTAATTAATTTTTTTATAATTTTTTTTTATTTTTATAAAAAAAACATTTAAACTATCCTTGAAGTTTCTTAAAAAAAAATCCTACTTAATTTTTTTAATCCGCACCTGGGTCTGGTAACTATGTGAAACCCGCGCTTGGGTCTGGCATCACACATGGTTGCCAGACCCAAGGTTCTTAGGTCTGACAACTCATGTCAGACCCAAGCAAACAACAAACAAAAAGAGGACAATAGTGCATTTTAGTTGTTAAGAGAGCAAAAAGAAAGAAAAATTCAAATAATCGATCATCAGCGGCAATCCAACCATGATATGTCTACATGCGCCGCTCCATATGAAAGAGGGCACGACTGCGCATCTAGTGATATGATGGATCGACAGTTTGGAAATCAAAAAGTGTCTTACGTGCCTCCTTAATAGTGCGGGTGTCGCCCACTCGCTAGGGCATGTGGAACACGCTCCAGCAACGTTTTGATTAAAAAATTCAAAATACAACATGAAAATACTAAGACGACCACCATGGTCCTCTTAATTACACAAAATATCCATATAAAAATACCAAAATATCCTCAAAGGCAAAGCTTTTTTTTTGTCTTTTTAGGCTAAAATCATTATTTGGTTGTACTTGAAAATTGAAAAAACTTGATTGCCCTTGTGAAAAAAAGCCAAAGAAACTTTTATCTGTTCGCGAAAAGATGAGAAATTAAAAATGAAACTGCTATTAAATCCACAATGAAATATCTCTTCATTTACAGTGATTTTCCCACACTATTTAGCTTTTGTCATATTGTTCCACTTTGACAACAATAGTTTACAATTTTCTAGTATTTTTTTAATATATTAAAATAATATTTTTTAAAATTTTAAAATCAACATATTAAAACAATAAAAAAAACTTAAATTTTTAAAAACACGGTCAAACCACACCACAATGACAAAAATTCACTTTAACAAAGTCGATGCAATAAACCCTAAACTAATTAATTAGCTAGCTTCGTAGCTTTGTACCAAACGTTGTTTCCCAACTCCTCTTTATTTTGGTTGTGATGAATACTATGTGCCACGAACAAGGACGAATCACGGAGGAAACTGATTTATTAGCTAGATCAAATATGAAAATCAAGACGGATATCGGAAAACGTCTTATGGAAGAGGAGTCGATGCAAACAGTTTTATCGATAGAATATTATATCGGTATTTACTCTATTATTTTCTTGGTGTGTATTTTACTAATGGTTTCACGGATAAAAGACAATCATTAGAAAAAACCTTGTTGGTAATTTCTGGTATGTTGGAAAGTCCATCAATAAAAAAAAAACCCGATGGTTTTACAGACATACACTGCACGCCAAAAAATTACCCGCTAGAATATACCGACGAAATTATTCTATCAATGATTGCCAATGCAATTTGGAGTAATTTTCCAACTCTCTGTAAAGTACCGATATAATAGTTTCGTTGGTGATATAACAACTAAAGTGGCATTTGCAGTAATTTTTTTCAACTCTTTGGAATATACTGACAGACATATTACGTCGGTAACCCTGTTCGTAATAATTAAAAAATATACTTTTTTTAAAAATCTATTGAACATAAAAAGGAAAATAATTTTTAAAAAAATTGAATTTGTCTAAAGTTCAAGTATGAAAAAATAAATTATCTTAATATAAAAGCTCAATATTTATTACAAATTTATATGTTCAAATACAATGAAACTAGAACAAAGGCGGTGAAGGAGGAGGAGAGGGAGGAGGCTGGTCGTTCCTGAGACCATAGGGCTAATAAAAGGGCGTACATGTACTTCCCATCTGTGATATATTATCCATAACCATTTAGTGGAGTTCTTTATAGTCCGTAGAGAGTCGTTTGCATTTTTTATTTATGGGTCTTACGTTCTTGCACTCTTTGATCTAACAAGGTCACGAACTCTAGAGACTGAGTGCTTGATATCGATTGCGAGCTCTTAACGGTTTAAACACTACATGTTATTCACAAGTTCTCGATCATAGTAGAGAATCCATACACCCGATTTCTATCAGGTCCACCAGACGATCCTTGTAACACCTCGTAATTTAATACATTCTTAAAGGAACCTTGAGCCTAAACTTAAGAAATGAGTGTTTTTTTTTTTTTGCTGAACTTATCTAGGACTTGCTGAAATTTTGGTAGAGTTTTTCCTATACCGGGAGATCCCAAGTTATCGACAATTATCTTGTACACACCTTATACTCATCTCTCAATCATATCATAATCATGTTGAACCTCAAACACCACATCATTCATGGTACATAAATAACATTTCCCGTATTCATTTCTTTATTTTTTAATTTTTGGTTTGATTCTATTGGGTTAACCCTCTATAGTTTTTTTTTAATATCACCCCTCCCATTTTTCAATTTATAAATAATCTATCAAATTACATGTCGCACGTCATTAAATCCGCGCGGCGTCGGCTGGCGATTTTTCATTGTCGTTTGATTTGATTGGTTCGTTGGAGTCGCCACCTAGTAATTTATTCAAGGCTACTAGGAAACCGGATGTACTGGTCTTGTCAGAGATTCGCGGGTAAGGGACTGGTTGTGGTTAGGGAAGGTATTAGCACCCCTAACACACCCTACCTGAGGTAAGCTGCTTCGTGGCTTTGAGTGTTAAAGAAGTTTTAATAATTATCTTTTAATCAGATATTAAAAATACAACTTACATGTAAGTTAATAATTCTAGACCGTGATCCAATCAAAATATTAAATTCTTCTTTAATCTTTGTAATTTTATCATAATAATAAAAAGATCCATAAAAAAAACATACAAACACTCGCATACACTTTCACTATATTTTTTCTTTTTCTTCTATTCTTTTTTCTTTTTTGTTACATTCATACTACAAATAATACAAATTCAAAAACCTCTAAACAAAAATTACATTACACTTTGGAAATTACAAAAAAACAAACTCTAAACAAAATCCTAGAATGTGCTGGGAACGTGTCTGTGAAGCCATGGACGCCAGGAACAGTGGCGGCGCGTGGGCTCACGCGCCGCCGCGAGAATCGCTGGAAAATGGGTTAGCCTGGCTCTGTTTCTTCTCCCTTTCCCCTCCCTGCAAACGGTGAGGAGCTACATCATCTGTAACAACAACAAAAAACGCACAAACAGTCGATTTTAGATTTTATTTCCTTTGTTTTTGAAATCTGCTTCGGTTTTTTTCTTTTTAGATCTGCCCCGTTTCTCTGCCTTCTCCTTCTTCGGATCTGCTTCACTGCGGGTCAGTTTGTCATGGGTTTCGTCTTCTTCTCCTCTGCTTCAGGTGGCAGATCGGGCTGTGCTGCCGTGTGACGGTAAATCTATGGCCGGGTGTGGACGGCGCTGCTGGCTGACGGTGTGGACGGCGCTGTTCGGCCGAAGAAGGAGACCGTGGGTCTGAGGCGATGGAGAACGGCCCTGCCCGTTCTCTGGTCGGTGGAGATGAGGCTGTTCCGCTGTGTGGCTTGGTGGAGGCCGGCGTTGATGGAGACCGAAGGAGGAGGAAGATGCCCCAGAGGGGAAGCCTTCGGTGCTGCCAGGGGGGTTTCTTTCGGTTTGTGAAATGAGGGGATCGGGGACGATGAAGTGGCGGTGTGGGTTGTTGTTGCTTATGCAGGGGAGACGCTGGAGACCCGAAATGGTAGGGAGGGAGAAGAGGGGCTGTCTTGTGTGGGCAGAAACTGCCACTGCTGAGGTAGGTTGAAGGAGAAAAGGCCTGGTTGGCTCCTTTGGAAGGTCTGTGTGCAGAGGGTAACGGCTGTGGTTTGGAGATGAGAGGCTGTGAACAGGGAAGATGAAGGAGAGAGGTTTGTGGCGGAGTGGCTGCTCCGGTTAGAGGGGTCTGTGTGGGGGAGAAAGATTCCAGCCGGGGGGAGAGGAGGCTTGAGCGGCTGGTTTCTGGTTTGTGGGGAAGGAGGGTGAGCGGCTGAAGGGGAAGGAGCTGTGAGGAGAAGATCAAAAAACCAAAGGGGCTGTTTGGTTTGTTCTTGGCTGGGAGGAGGACCAACGAACGAGAGGGAGAAGGAAAATCAACGTTAGGGGGTAGGGGGGCTGGCGACTGCTCTTGAAAAAAATGGGTTTAGGGTTAGGTTTTTTTGGTATTTTTTTTCTGATGTTGTCAAAATTGCCCCCCTCCTTTGAAAATGCAGTGTAGCATGGTATTTATAGGAAAAGTTTTGCTAGGTCTTCAAATTAGTCCCTCAACTTTTCCTTTCCTTCTCTTTTCCTCTTTTTTTTGTAAATTTTGATTTTTCTTATTTTTTTTGTATTTTTGAAAGCGAGCAAATATCAACATCGACTCAATGTGGAAAATCAATGATTTTTAAAAATGATGCGTTAAAATTTGAACGGGTTCCAAATATCTTTGAAAATTTACATTCTTTTGAGACAATGCTAAAAATGATAAAAACGATGCAAATGTATTAAAAACGTATTTTTTTTTGGATTTTCAATGTTTTTCGCTATTTTTGAATTTTTCTGAAAATTTATCAAAACATGGGTCAAAAATTGGGTAGCAACAGATGCCCCCTCTTTACAATGCTTACGAAACAAAATTCCTCAATGTTTTGCATAGTAAGCTTTGTAAAGAATCTTTTTGTCTTCCTAACTTGCTGAATATTCACTCATCTAATGACCTTACTTCTTTTTTTTCTTTTTCTATTTCTCTCTGTTTTCCTTCTTTTTTTCTTTCTCTCTTTTCTCTCTCTCTTTTTTTTTCTTTTCCTTTTCTGTTAACTTGAGATCCCATCTGGCGATCCCCTTGAACCAAAAATCTGCGTGGTTGGGCTAACCTGAGATCCCATCTGG
This sequence comes from Populus nigra, assembly GCF_951802175.1. Taxonomy (NCBI): domain Eukaryota; kingdom Viridiplantae; phylum Streptophyta; class Magnoliopsida; order Malpighiales; family Salicaceae; genus Populus; species Populus nigra. The sequence continues at coordinate 3,372,048 of NC_084858.1, forward strand.
CGATCCCCTTTAACCAGAACCAAAATCTTGTGTGTGGTTGGGCTAACCTGAGATCCCGTCCGGCGATCCCCTTTAACCAGAACCAAAATCTTGTGTGTGGTTGGGCTAACCTGAGATCCCATCCGGCGATACCCTTTAACCAGAACCAATATCCTGTGTGTGGTTGGGCTAACCTGAGATTCCGTCCGGCGATCCCCTTTAACCAGAACCAATATCCTGTGTGGTTGGGCTAACCTGAGATCCCGTCCGGCGATCCCCTTTAACCAGAACCAATATCCTGTGTGTGGTTGGGCTAACCTGAGATCCCGTCCGGCGATCCCCTTTAACCAAAACCAACATGAGATCCCATCTGGCGACCTCATTAAACCAAAACTAAAAAAATATGTGTAGCTCGGTCAACCTGAAATCCCATCTGGCGATTCCCTTTAACCAAAGCTACATGAGATCCCATCTGGCGACCTCATTGAAGTGGAACTAAAAAACGTGTAGCTCGGTCAACCTGAAATCCCATCTGGCGATTCCCTTTAACCAAAGCTACATGAGATCCCATCTGGCGACCTCATTAAAGTGGAACTAAAAAATGTGTGTAGCTCGGTCAACCTGAAATCCCATCTGGCGATTCCCTTTAACCAAAGCTACATGAGATCCCATCTGGCGACCTCATTAAAGTGGAACTAACAAATGTGTGGTAGCTCGGTCAACCTGAAATCCCATCTGGCGATTCCCTTTAACCAAAGCTACATGAGATCCCATCTGGCGACCTCATTAAAGTGGAACTAAAAAATGTGTGTAGCTCGGTCAACCTGAAATCCCATCTGGCGATTCCCTTTAACCAAAGCTACATGAGATCCCATCTGGCGACCTCATTAAAGTGGAACTAACAAATGTGTGGTAGCTCGGTCAACCTGAAATCCCATCTGGCGATTCCCTTTAACCAAAGCTACATGAGATCCCATCTGGCGACCTCATTAAAGTGGAACTAAAAAAATGTGTGTAGCTCGGTCAACCTGAAATCCCATCTGGCGATTCCCTTTAACCAAAGCTACATGAGATCACATCTGGCGACCTCATTAAAGTGGAAAAAAAATGTGTGGTAGCTTGATTAACCTGAAATCCCATCTGACAATTTCCTTTAACCAAAGCTACATGAGATCCCATTTGGCGACCTCATTAAACCAAAATAAAGAATATGTGTAACAAAATGGTCTCATTGTAATGGGTGACCTACCCAGGTGGAAAGAATGTGGAAAACGGTCTCATTATGATGGGTGACCTACCCAAATGGAAAGAATGTGAGGTGCGGTCTCATTATAATGGGTAACCTACCCAGATGGAAGATAGAAAAAATATGAAGTGGTCTCATTGTTATGGGTGACCTACCCAGATGGAAAAAATGTGATGTGCGGTCTCATTATAATGGGTGACCTACCCAGATGGAAGATAGAAAAAATATGAAGTGGTCTCATTGTAATGGGTGACCTACCCAGATGGAGGATAGAAAAAATATGAAGTGGTCTCATTGTTATGGGTGACCTACCCAGGTGGAAGATGAGAAAAATGTGAAGTGGTCTCATTATTATGGGTGACCTACCCAGGTGGAGGATAGAAAAAATATGAAATGGTCTCATTGTTATGGGTGACCTTCCCAAATGAAAGATGTGATGTGACAAGTGTGAAAAATGGGACTTACCTGGCGAAGTCCTGAAGGGATGATAAAAGAAGGGCCAGAAAACTTGGTGCTTCTTGATAATTCTTGATCGCAGGGTTTGAAAACTCGATGCTTCCTGATTGCAAGGTTGATCTTTTCATTTCTTTGAGATTTTCCTAATAGTAAGGCTTATCTCATCTTCTTCCCGTTCCAAGGTCACAACCATGATTCTCTGTTATTATCAACTCAATGATTCTCCCTTTTTTTTTCTCTATTTTTTTTTGGTCCCCAATCTTGCTAAACTACATTGAGGATTTTTCCTGCAACAAAATAAAAAATATGTACAATGTTTTAACGTTAGCTGAGATGCATGCATCCTTACCTGATTCGAAATATAGGTCCCCCCTCTTCGATGTTCCATCATCACAGGGTGCCTTTGTTTGCATTCCAAAGCTTTATTTGTTATTTCGATGCATTGGCTCATTCATGTGCTGGCCATCCACTCAGTTGTAAGTGCAGTGCCCATCCTGGGCTGTCTTCGACGGTTACTGCTCTTGTTGTTTATCAAGCTTGACTCTGCCCCCAAGTGCGGTGTTGCTTGATTCATTATGAAGGATTTTCTCTCCTGGATTCTTCTGAAAATTATCTTTCGATTGGTTGTGTGCATCATGCTAACACCCATCAAGATTGTTAATCAGTCATGAACTTGCCCCCAGTTGAAACAATACTCTTCAAGTATATGTTATCATCAGTCTTCATTGAAACTATCCAATCATCCAGACATGCATCTCATAGCTTGCAGTACAAAGGCTCATTGTTGTATGCTCAGTGTTATTCTCAATAGATTCGCCTTAGCTCTTCTAATCAGATTGTGAAAAGAAATGCAGTGGCATCATCAATGATGTTCATTTTATCACCTATATTCATGCGATAAAGTGCGCCTTCGAGCTTCAAAGCAGATGGTCCCACAGTCAGTCTTGGTGGGTGCCTCTTTCCAACATTCATTCAAATGCAACTATGCGATAACATCATTCAAAAGTCATAGCCATGTTGGAGATGATAAACCAAGATAAAGATATGAAAATATCCTTCAAATGCAGTGTTGCTCATCAATTGCTGCTGAAATTCACTATATCACAGACTGTTTTTGAACAATATTGCCCTCAACAATGATTTGAATGCTCGTTCTCCTGTCTATAACCAAATGGCTTTTGTGATCGCCAGGAATGACTTTGATGGACTTCACCAACTCATCGTTCGATTCTTTCTTTGCCCCCAGCTGATCTGAATACTGCTTGTTTTCCTTCTCAGGATCCACTGTATTGCCCCCAGATGGTCAATTTTTCAAGGAGTCTCGATAAATGTTGATGTCATTTCTATCAGGGATTTTGCAAATTTGATCAATGTTCTTCCTGTTTGACAGTCTTGTTCTGGAGTCAACTCTCATATTTGAAAGATCATGTCTATTCAAAGTCCAGTTGTTGAAATGAAATTAGAGAGATGTCTGTTTTTGAAAGTATTTTTGGAAATCAAGCTTCTTTGGTCAAAGACCCAACACACACTATTCAATGTAATCTTTTGACTATATTGTATTTTGAAAACAGAAATGATCCGTTGTAAGATTAAAATGACTTTTTTCATGGTTCTTTGTATCAATTTTAATCTTTGATCTTGGGTATATCTTTTGATGGTCTGCGATGAGGTGACCTTCTGTGAATTTCAAGAAACAAAAGGCTCAAGTCAAAACTTGAGGATTCATCAAGAAAGATTGTTTTTTTTTTAACACCAATTTTATCAGCATGCATAATAACCAGTAGCTTAATCCATGAAGCTATGACTCTTATGGAAAACTCTTCAAGTTTTGAGATCGTCATTTATCAGTTTAGATTGCTTACTTGATTAAAAAGGGCTTTTTAAAGCACATAATGCAGGCTATGGTTCATGGCTTATGAAAGAAAGGAAAATTCAGGCTCAAAAGGTGTTTGAGGGTTTCAAAGACCTAGGATCAACATCAAACTATTCATTCACTCTTTTTCTATTGTTGTCTTTGTAGAGGAAATGACATATAACCTTATTAACCTTAAATATCAGAATTCTCTTAACATAGGTTATATGCAAATCCAACTTTTTCTTTGATGAATAACCAATCTCAATCATCTAATAACTTCAGGGGCTTTATCATGGATGCCAAAGGTCATGGCTTTCACATAGCATTTCTCATAGTTTTCTAACACGCCCCCAGTCCAGGTCTTCTTTCTTTTAACTCTCTCTCAAACGTTGGACTTTTGTTCTAAGCCTTCTCTTTCACTTTTGTCTTTTCTTATTTGCCCCTAGTGCGGGGTGTGATCCTAATCAGGGTTTTTTGAAAGAAAATATTTTATCATGCTCAAATGGGGACCACAAGGGATAATATTTCAAGAAATGTGAAAGGATAACAAAGATGGCCTTTTCTCATTTCAAGCAAGGTCGGTTAGAACCGATAAATTTTGACCTCGTCCAGTGTAATGATTCGGACTTGTAAGAATCATGATTCACGAGTCCATAACTATTGAATCCACTACATGTCATTATGCATACTGCTAAAACTAGCTATATGATGTGTGGTTTAGTTTCAGGAGGTATGAGTTCAAAATTGTTTGGTCACCTCATGTCATTTTCAAGCATCAAGTCATTTCTACAATCAAAACACTTTTAATGTTCATGATTAAACTTTGCATGTTGGAGCTTGATCAAAATATTTTGTAAAAATACCCTTTGAAAGAAGCATCTCTTGATTTCAAAACCACAGGAAGACAAAGGAAAGACATGTTTCGTTCAAGGATGAGATGTGACCCCAAAACAAAATGCAAGATGGCAAAATCCATAACAAAAATGATTGACAGTTCAACGCCTTCTTGGATCACCTACTCTGGCAATATCTGTGTTTCGCCGAGTCAATTTTGATCACTTGTTATTCTGAGGATGTTCTGGTGACAAAATGATCGATGACATCATCTTTCACAAACTGAGCTCGATTCTTGAAACTCTTGCATTTGTTCAACTGAAATGGCTGAGGACCCCACCATGACATCCCATCTCTTGTCTGGATTATACCACCTAGAAAATGATGGTTGCATGGGATTTGTCGGAGTCAGGCAAAAAGTCTGGAACCTGATAGGTGCTGGTAGGCCAACTTGAGCGGCAAAAGGATGTCAATCTTGGCAAAGACATTTGAGCAGTTGATGTTATGGCAAGACCTGACTAGGCAAGATGACTGAGGTTTCTCAATTGAGAGTCATCTTCTGATTCGACTCTCATCACTGTTATGGAATCCATGGTAGATCCTTCAATCTTTCCTCTCTTGATAGCTAGCTCAATTCTTTTGGCAATCCACACAACTTCATGTCAATATTCCAATGTTGTTGTGGTTGGTTGAGGGTTGTCGGAAACCTTTCAACAGCTTAGTAATCTTGGCAGTGCCCAGAAACATGTGGCATCGCCATTACCGACGTGTGGAATCACATATTGTCAAAACTGGAAGAGAACCTGATGAATCAAAACTCCTTTGTCTCCTCTTTGATTCGTCACTGACGGTGCATCAAATAGACACATAGAGAGGGAGTTCTGCTCTGTTGAAGTTTCAGTTTTTCTTCATGTATTTCAGTCTAGTCATGTCCCTTCTCTCTACTTGTGCATTTTCATGTTGACACTGGTAGGAGAAAATTGTAGATGATCCGAAACTACTGCATTCCTTCTTCGATTCTCCACTTGCAGAGCCACAAATAGATTTCTGCAGAGAGAGCTCTGCCATGGTGAAGTTCTATATTTGCTCCTGCTTTCTAGCTTAGGTCTGGCTTTTCTGCCTACTATAGTGTTTCGATGCTGAAATTGGTGGCGTAAATTTTCACATGGTCTGAAGCTACTACATCCCCTCTTGCATTCCCCACTTACAGAGCCATAAACGGGTTTTTGTGGAGTGAGCTCTGCCACGTCAAATTTTGATGACTGCTCATGTTTTCAGACTAGGTCTGACTCTTCGGCCTACTCCAGTGTTTCGGTGCTGAAACTAATGAGACAAAGTTTTGTAGCATATGAAAATACTGCATCCCCTCTTGCATTCCCCACTGGCAGATCCACAAACAAATCTCTATAGAGAGAGCTCTGCAATATAGAAGTTTAGTGTTTAATCATGGTTTTTTTTTCTTTGTTTGTTTGTTTTTTTTTTTTACTAACATCTTGTGCCGCTGAACTAGAATTGAGCTAACAGTTGGGGTAACGTCAAAGAAGGCTAACACACCATGCACAGAAGGCTAGCAGTTATTTGGTGCCATTGAAAGATGTGGAGGTGATGAACAATTAACAGGGCAGCTGACCAAGAACAAAACTTGTCATTAGTTAATGACTGAAGGCATTGCTGTGGTTATTCATGACTGAAAAGAAGAGGTGCAACTTCCATCGAACGTGGACAAACAGTGTTTCCACAAAAGACTGTGCAGACATTCTCTTTCCATTTGATGCTCTACACTTGTTCAGGCAGATCTGAGCCTAGCTACTTCCCCTTTGATGCTCTCAACTTTCTTTTGACTCTGTGCCTCTCTCTGACATCTTTCTTCATTTCCATCGTCTTTTTTTCAATCACGTGTAGCACAACTTGTGTGGGGGAACCTATCTTTTAACCCGGTACATGCATGATAAATGTATGAACATGTAAGCTATATGAAGAACTCGCCCTTCGAGGGGTGACAATATGGTCATAACTCTTGTATGATAAAACAAGAATCTTGATTCTTGCCCAAACTCTACAATGAAAATTTTCTGAGTGACGGTCATTGTGTCACCCACAAGTCTTGAGTTCAAGATGCTTCAAGAAGAGTGTCATAACCCAATTTTTGACCCTTTTATTTTAATTATTATTATTATTTTATTTACTGAAAAGGATAAAAAATTATGATAAAAAATAATAATTATGAAAAACAAGTGAAAATAAAATAAATGAAGAATGAATTAAAATTTGGGTTAAGGGCAACATGATTGGAAGTTTTGGGGTTTAATTAAACTTTGGAATTAATCTAATTAATCCAATTAGGGGTTTAATTGGAGAATTGATAAATTTTTAGACTTAATTAAGCTTGAAATTAATTTAATTCATCCAATTAAGGGTTTAATTGGAGAATTATTAAGTTTGGAGACTGAATTAAGCTTGAAAATTAATTTAATTAATCCAATTAGGGACTTAATCGAAGAAATATCAAAGTTTAGGGTTTAATTGGGGTCTAAATTGCAAAAATTAAAATCCAAGGACCAACTTGAAAATGGCGCAGAAATGTAAGGATCCAATTATATTTTAACCAGGGGTTTGATTGAAAAATTAAAAGAATTACAAGGACCAAATTTGACTGTTCACCATCTCTTTACTCTGCAACGGCTCTGCCATTAAAGGCAGAGACGTTTCGTCCGTTGGCAGCCAACACGGACGTTTTCTTCATTGATGGCGTCGGTTACGGAGCATTTAGGGTGGGGGGCAACCATTACCACCACCGAGGCTGTTGCTGGCTCTATAAAGGCTGAACAGAGGCGACCTCGCCAGGAAAAAAAAAGAAAAAAGGAAAAAAGGAAGAAGGCAAAACAGAGAGACGGAGAGACAGGGAACAAAAGAAAAACTAGGAGAGACAGAGGACAGAAACCCATAAAACAGAGACCAATACAAGCAGTAAACCCAGAAAACCAACACTAATATCATTGTCTTCAATCGCCCCCTCCTGCAAACCAAAAAAACGAAGGACCCAAGCAGCAAGCCGTGACCTTCATCATCACCGAAACAAAAGGAAAACAGAAAGGGGAAGGTCATACACAGACGATAGCAAAATCACTGTGCCGCAAGCCTCCTCGCAATCTCCACAAGCAGGTAGGCCATTCTCATCTTCTTTTCATTCTTGTTTGAAATTGTGCAATTGTGAAAATAAGTAGGTGTATAACTTACTGCCTTGAAATGCACAAACGATAAACAACTGTTAAGGCAGCACCTCTAATTGCACGCGTGAATTTGTTTCACGCGTGCACCTTAATTAACCCAGCCGGGTCACTGTCTTGGGCCAGTGACCGGGCCGGGCTGGCTGGGTCCAGCCCAGCCCCCAAAATAATAAAAAATAAAAAAATAGAAAAAAAAAATAAAAAAATAGGAGAAATAGAAAAATAAATGTATGCATGAATAAAAATAATATAAATTTACCGGTTTATTCACCAACGCCAGAGTCGGGAGTAAAATACTGGTTTAAGTTTATATTATTTTTATTCGCTATATTTTATTTTATTTAGCAAGAAAAAAATATATGTGCATGTATGAAAAATAAATTTATTTATTTATTCACTGACGCCAGAGTCAGGAATAAAAACATTGATTTAATTTTATTTTTTTTAACTACATAAGAAAAATAAAAAAATATGTGAATGCGTAATAAAATGAATTTAGTTTATTTGTTTATTCACTAGCGTTAGAGTTAGGAATATAAAAATATTAATCTAAATTTATTTTATAGCTACGTAATAATTACCAACGCCAGAGTTGGAATTATCCGTAGTCGAATATTCACGACAAAACCAACAATGCAGTCTGTGATCAATCTCTTAATCTCCCATCAATGTCCAAGAATATATGCATTATAAACAAGAATACAATCTAGAAAGATAAAGAGTATAAATTTTCATGAATTCATTTACATGCAAACTTCAAAACTCAATCAATCGTCGGGATTTAAATGAAATCTATGCCATGCCAAAGTAATAGGTCCTCTCATTGATATACACTCCAACAATCACGTGTTTAGGGTTTATGTGTTTAAATCTCTCAAATTCAATCAAAGAATATGTTCTACCATAAGCTTGCTCGTCAATCTTATCTTCATTACCACATATTACAAGCAATGCATGAATCAAAAGGTCTTATTTTCTGTATGTAATGGGACTAAGGTTAAGGTGAGGTAAAAGAGAGTAAAAGGAAAGGTTCAAACCAAAGAAAGTAGAGCATTCTGAAAAATGATATTTCAAACAAGATATTCCATTAAAGCACATAAATTTTCCATCTTTAATCATCGATGCTTCTCTTCTTTTGATTTCAAGCTCTTTCAACATAAAATCTTAAGAATATAAAGGAACACTTTTTTTTTCTTTGTTTTTTTTCTTTTTCTTTGTTTTTCACGTTTGGCAACTTTCCCCATCTTTTCATCAAGCATCACTTCTTCTTTCTTTTCACATAATTTCCAACCATAATTCCATGAGATATCACAAGTATATGCTCTACTAATCCTTGGCCAGAGGAAAAGGAAAACATATAAAAAGTTCAGGTTTATACATGGATAAAGCAAATTCCATGAGGCTTTAGGTTTATAAACAAGCTCAAAAGAGGCTCACTAAGGATAATATGCTTTAGGTTGGCTTTTTTGGTTCAAGTGGTTAAATTTTCTAATGCCTTTATCATCTTCATGTACACATGTAATGTGAATGTAATCTCAACATGATATGAAGCAAGTTCTAGAGATACATATCATTGAAAAAATGCACAATAAAAAAAATAATAATGTTGAAGGCTCAAAAGCTTGCATTGGTATAACACTATAAAGTCAACATGGCATATTCTCAAAGTCAATCCCTAAAACAATTAAATCTTAAAATTGGCATGCACACTCATTCATTTGATTTATATCTTCATCTATCTCAACTAATTCTCATATATAATACTCGTATTCTCAAAAATCAATGGGAGTTAAAAAGATCAAACACAAAATTTTTTTTTTTAGAACAACAAAGAAAACTAAAATTCTCCCAATACCCCCACACTTAAAACACAACATTGTCCTCAATGTTGAAATAAAAGCAAAGGAACATAAGAGAATGACAGAAAATAAATGAAAATGCGAAAAAATAAAAGATAAGGAAAAAGAAAGCAAATCTGATTTTTTTTTTTGTGTTGGGTTGCCTCCCAGTAAGCGCTTTTGTTTTATGTCATTGGCTTGACATGTGGCATGCTCATTCTTCATAGATTGGTTCAGCTAACTCCACAGAAGCGGTGAGTTCTGTCGTCCAATTGTCATAGAAAGGTTTCAAACGATGTCCATTGACCTTGAGTACTTTGTTGGTTTCTAAACTTGTAATTTCAACTGCACCATAAGGAAAAATATTAGAAACAACAAATGGTCCAATCCAACGAGAGCGTAACTTTCCAGGAAAAAGTTTCAAACGCGAATGATAAAGAAGGACTTTGTCTCCAACATTAAACTCTTTTCTTGTAATCATTCGATCATGAAGATATTTGGTCTTTTCTTTATAAATCCTTGCATTTGCATAAGCATCATTTCGAGTCTCTTCTAACGTGGTTCCAGTCTTTTTGGGTACCAAAAGGATAGACGCCACCCATTCATTTTCCGTGATAGGGGGAATGATTCCTACATCATGGAGGACAATTTGCAAAGCTTGCAAAGTCAATGCTGATTGGTGCACATTTTGAGGAACACATATGTGCCTCTCCTTCTCTTTTATCTCGGTAAAATCATAGCCATAGCTCAAAGCTATGTTTAATCCGTCCTCACAATCAAAATCAAAAACTTGCTGCACACACTTATCAACTTGGTCATAGCATGTGATAGAATAAACATTGCTATAAGGATATTTCATTGCATCATAAAAATTGAATTCAATTTTTTCATCTCCTACCTCCATAGACAAGGTATCCTTACCACAATCAATCTTTGCGTTGGCAGTTTTCAAGAATGGTCTCCCAAACAATATAGGAGTGTTGTTTGATGAATCACAAGAATCATGTTCCATATCAAGAATATAAAAATCACATGGAATAACCAAACTATCAATCTTGACTAGGACATCTTCTATCACACCAAGTGGATAAACAAAACTACGATCCGCAAGTTGTATGACAATACTAGTTTTATTCAAAGGTTCCAAACTAAGAGAATCATAAACATGTTTGGGCATAACACTAATGGATGCACCTAAATCGCACAAGGCCCTTTTGAAACTAGCATTACCAATAACACATGGGATAGTAAACGCACCTGAGTCTTTTTGCTTCAAAGGCATATTCTTTAGAACAACAGCAGAGACAACTTCACCCATACTTACCGTTTCGTGACCTTTCAGTGTGAAAGCTCTCTTGGTAGTACATAGCTCCTTCAAGAATTTGGCATACTTGGGAATTTGCTTGATAGCATCAAGCAAAGGAATATTGAGTTCCACTTTCTTGAAAACCTCTAAAATCTCTTTTTCTTTGTCTTCTTTCTTTGACCTAGAAGAACTCACAGGAAAGGGTGGAATTGTTTTAAAATTGGAATTCATTGATTGAGGAATTACCTTTGGAGTGTTGGTCTTTATTTCAGTTTGTGGAGGAGAAGGATGTTCCTTCTTTGTACTCAATTCAGTTTCTATCTCTTCTTCTTCCTCTATCTCAATTTGTTTTGACCTTTGTCTTTCAAGTTCTTTCCCACTTCGCAACATTATTGCACTAACATTCTCTTTTGGATTCAAAGCTTGGGAGGGCAATTTTCCATTCATTTGTGCTTCTAATTTCCCTACACTTGAAGCTACTTGCCCCATTTGCTTTTCCAAGTTGTGAATACTTGACCTTGTTTCCTGTTGAAAAGACATGACATTTTGTTGTAAGGTCACAGTGTTAGAAGCCAAAGTTTTCATCATCTCACGAAGATCATCATTGGATGACGACCCCATAACATTGGAGTTTGTGAATGGAGAAGGGGGTTGTCTTGCTTGATAATTCTGTTGGGATTGAAATCCATGGGGATGGAACTGTCGGCCTTGATTGCTTTGTTGAGGTGGGTTCCCATAGCGTAAGTTGGGATGATCTCTCCATCCGGGATTGTACGTGTTGGAAAAGGGATCATATTTACGCTGGGGTTGTCCATTGAATGCTCCATCAACTGCATTAGCCTGTTCAATATAATCTTCTTGCATTGTTGGGCACATATCTGAAGCATGTCCTTGTAAGGAGCATATGCTACAAAATTTCACCTGCTGCACATTTCCACAAGCCAAAGAACGCACAAGAGAAGTAAGATCATTAACTTTATTTTCAAGGTTAGAAACACTTACCTCATTTACTCGTTTGTTTGAGAAATCTCCACGAGTGCCAAACTGTTTCGAGTTGGCTGCCATGTTTGAGATCAATTGGCGTGCAGCCTCGGGTGTCTTATCTACCAATGCTCCTCCACTTGCAGCATCAATGATACTACGGTCAGTAGGCATCAATCCTTCATAGAAATATTGAATGAGCAGTTGATCAGGTATTTGATGATGAGGACATTGAATGCAGAGTTGCTCAAATCTTTCCCAATATTCGGAGAGTGTCTCTCCATGAGATTGCCGAATCCCACATATTTCTTTCCTTATGTTGGCAACTCGAGATGCTGGGAAATACTTCTCAAGGAAAATCTTCTTCATGGCATTCCAAGTTTCAATAGATCCTGGGAGAATAGAGAAAAGCCATGTCTTTCCTGCCCCTTTTAAAGAGAAAGGGAAAGCTTTCAACTTAACCTGTTCTTCATCAACTCCATTCGGTTTCATGCCAATGCAAACCATATGGAACTCCTTGAGATGAGTATGAGGATCTTCTCCTGCAAGACCATTGAATGTTGGTAACAAATGTATAAAACCAGATTTGAGCTCAAAGTTTATATTATTGTCAATGTTTATGCACAATGGTTGATTTTCCATGTTAGGAGCAGCAAGCTCCTTGAGTGTTTGTTGTCGTGCAACAGCCATGGTGTTGAGGCGAGCTTCCTTTCGTAACCTGCGTAATGTGTTTTCTATTTCAAGATCCAACTGCACTTGAATTTGATTAGTAGAACGAGTTACAGGCATAAATCTTCAAGAAAACTCAAAATAAACCAATCACACAAGAGATTGAAAATAATGCAAATTGTATAAATATTCTACGCTAGAAAACTAAAACTGCCTAAAAACACTAGCAAACAACGGAATTTGGCCTTAATAGGGTGGGGCTAGTGATAAATCACTAGTCCTGTTCAGAACGTCGTTTCCCTTCAGGAAACAAAAGGCCAATACCTAATTCCACCAAAAACTCTATTTTGAACAGTACCGCCGCCGCAAGTGAACAGTATCGTCGCAAGCAAAAATTCTGTTTCTCTTTTTTTTTTTTGAATCACAGCAAATAAAAATAACAGTACAAGCACAACAATCAACTAAAATTACGTCCCCGGCAACGGCGCCAAAATTTGGTGCGATGTCGCAGTCGCACAAATTAATTACCCTAGCTTAAAATAAACAAGATAGTATAGAGCAAGCAAGGGGTCGATCCCACGAGGAAGTTTCAAGTCAGATTTTTATGTTGTACGTTATGTAATTGAGGGGATTTGATTTGCAATGATCTAAACTATGGTAGAAATTACAATAGCAAATAAAATCAATTGAAATTGAAATATATCAAGAAAACAAAACTTGGTCGCAAGCACACATCAACCAACAGAAATCAGAACCGATCCTTGAAATGAAACTTCAGTTTATATTCTGAATTTTTTATCTTTTCTTAATGTTAGTTAATTAACGGATCCGCCGTATAACTAACCCTAACCAACAAACAATCATAGTGTCCGCACTAATGATTTAATCCAATGGCAGCCTTAAGATCTAGATAAATTCATTAATCTTAACAACCAAGTTGTTAGCTTGTGTTGCTTTGATTGAATGTTCTTCCTAAGTTTAATAACGTAGTTCCGCTACAATTATCAAGCTTAGTTGCTTCACAAGTTTATATACCACAACTCCGGTGTTGATATCAAACTTAGCAATAGATTGTTCACAATAATAACTTAGAGTCCGCTCTAGCAATTAAGATAAACAATCATAGAAACTATGCATTGGAAAACAAACATACGCATTCATAATACAAACTGAAAATAAATGGAAGAATAAATCTCACAGTTCTTGAAATCTGAAGGTGTTTGCGTCCTTGCAACCAAGAAAACGAGCTTAGCCTTGCATATCTATTGAACAACTACTCCTAAAGATGAAAGAATACATGATTTTTGGGTTGTAGAGGGGAGAGTTTGTGTTTCTTCTCTTATGGCTGCCACCCTTCTTTCTTTGATTCTACTGCACTCTCTCTCCCTCTCTCTTGGCTCTCTTCATAGCATAAACTTAGCTGCCTATTTATACACAAATTGTAAGTAAGAAAAATCAAAGTTCAAGTGTGAACATCAAGAGATGGTGGTAGTGTGAAGGCGGCTGGCGGCTGGTGGCTGGCAGCTGGTTTGTGGTTGGTGGTTTGAGGTTGGTGGCTTGAGGTTGGTGGCTGCCTTCCTTGACCTTCTGGATTGATGTTCTTGAGGAGCTAAATTGCTGAAATTAAAACTTGGATGTCGGTTTTGATGCTTCGGAATGTAATTTGGACTCGTTTCTTCATGAAACCTGTTTGCTGGCAGAATTCAGTTGTCATCTTTGGAAAATCATATCTCCCTCATATGAGATCGTTTTTGGTTGAAAGTTTGCGCGTGGATATGTCTTTGAATTAGCAATCCAAGAAAATTGAGTTTGCATCAATTGGACTTCTGTAGCTCCAGATATTAAATTTTGAATGGCCAAAGGTCAATACTGGCAGAATGCGAGATTTGACTTTGCAGGATGTGATTTCCATGATCTTTCTCCTTTTATTTTTCTTGCATTACATTTCCAGAAAGGTATGGATGTTAGCTTTTTAGTGCCACTGGAATCACTTCATTTCGATCTCTAGAACTCACGCTCTGCACAAAACATCGACTGAACATCAAATCTGCCAATTACCTCCAATTTACTCCTTTTTGCATCTTTCATCTAAAAATGCCTTCAAAACATAAAACAAAGAATATCAAGGCATTTTATATATAAAACATGGACAAAACATTAGGTAAATGTGGGTGAAACTATCGAATAATATGGTTACATCAGTCTGCCTCAGGCAGAACGTTTAAGGGGTGATAATATCTTCCCTTTTACGTAACTAGTTCCGTACCATAGAATCTTTGTTGACCAATTAGGGTTCCTAGTAACCATAATACTAGGTGGCGACTCCTCAAACAAGATCTTTTCCCCTTAAAGAACCAGATGCCAGAAATCTGTTCTTTTTCCATAATCTAGAATTTTATTTTGTGGGCCGCCGCGAAGTCGGGTGCGACAGGATAGCGACTCGACTGGGGACCTAGGACTAAGCTTTGTTTTTTTTGTTTTCTTATTGCTAAATATGTTTTTTTTTTTGTGTTGTTGGTGTTTATCAAGTTTTTTGTTTTATTTATTTGTTTATTATTTATTATTATTTATTATGTATTTTTTGTGTATTTTATTTTATTTTATTTTATTATTTTTGTTCTTTTTACTGTTTTAGCATGCATAATTATTCATATTTATCACACATATATGTTAATATGAACATCATTCAAGCTCGTTTCTTATATACACATGTGGTGCCAACTTTAAGATAAGTGGAGGAGTAACGACACCCCAATGGCTTGCCAAACTGTACTTCCGCCAGAGAATTGACGACACCATGGATGAGCTTGCCAAACTGCTAGGGATTCCTCAGCTAATACCATATAGAGAGAAAGATAACTCTGGGGTTCTTAGATGGAAACGACTAGAGGAGTTGCTGATTGCTAAAAAAGCTAACTCGGGTGCTAAATTAGAAAAACATAGAATATTGGCTTTGGGAATATTTAGTTTAGTTCTATTTCCCTCTACTATGGGAATTATCAGTTTAGAAGCTGCCAATTTGTTTGTGGAATATGAAAAGACAAAGATCAACCCGTGTGCTGCGATTTTGGCTGAAACCTTCCTATCTTTTAGTCATTGCAATAAAACGGGTAAAGGTTCCATGAGGTGTTGTGTCTCTTTACTATTCATATGGTTGGTAAGCCATATAGAAACGGAGACGCCAATATTTAATAATATCTGGTGGTTTGACCAAAAGCCACTCGAATTGTTTGTATCAAAAGAATGGGAGAGCTTTTCGGAGGATGATTGGAGAGTAAAATTGCAAAGGCTTCCATTAAGCATTTTTAATTGGAAAGCTCCTTGGATGAGGAATATGACAAGCTTGATGAGTTGTGGAGAAAAGCCTTGGGTACCATTAATTGGAGTAACGGGATACGTCAGTTACGCACCTGCTTTAGTGGCAAGGCAGCTTGGGGGCATACAAAGTGTTCCTAGGACAATTGACATAGCTCAATTTACCGGGGTCTATAAAGGGGCCGCCATGGAAATGTTAGAAAGCATTAAACAGGATTGGAACTCTTTGTTGCTGATAAAGAAAGAGAAAGGGTCAAGGAATCCCACAGTTAGTGAAAAATACCCCGAATGGCGTGACAGAAGAGTTTCCGACATGGTAGAAATTTCAGAATCTGTGGGCACCCGAAGGAAGAGGGTGAGTTGTGAAGAAGAACTGAGAGAGCAAGTAAAACGATTCCAAGCCGAGCTTAAAACGAAGGAATATGTGAGACTATCATTGGAGCATCAATTAGCCGAAGAAAAAGCTATGAGGAAATTGGCTGAGGAAGAAAGGGACTCGTTGGGCCGAGATCGGATGAAAGCAATGAACGACTTAGCATCCCTAAAAGTCATCAATGAGGAGAAGACGCTTCAGGTGGAGAAGGCCCATTATTGGGAGGAATTGGCCGTCAAAACTCAAGCTGTGTCAAGCAAGCGTTTAACAGATATAAAAGAACTCAAGAGCCAGTTAAAATATGTTGAATTAGAGTTGGTTAAAACCAAGAAGGTAGTCAAAGCCACCCAGAATGTGAGAGCTGAACTCAATAGTGTTAAAATTGAAGCAAAAGCATTGAGGACAAAGTTGGCAAAGGGAGAAGCAAAGACCGAACAATTGCTAGAAAGTCAGAAAATGATGGAGAGTCACATTCAAATATTAGATACTGCTAATAATTCTCTATCCAGAAACAACTTGATCCATACTAAAAGAATAAGGGAATTTCAAGAGCAAATTGACCGAGCTGCGGCC
Source organism: Populus nigra (assembly GCF_951802175.1). Taxonomy (NCBI): domain Eukaryota; kingdom Viridiplantae; phylum Streptophyta; class Magnoliopsida; order Malpighiales; family Salicaceae; genus Populus; species Populus nigra. The sequence continues at coordinate 3,388,700 of NC_084858.1, forward strand.
GAGGCTCATTGGCTAAGAGTGGAGGCTCGTCAAGTTGGAGGGGACATCGCGAAGTATCAAAGGAGCATGAATAACACCGATATGTTTCTAAAAGCTATAGCTAATAGAGGCAGTGCCTTTCCCCCTGTAATAGATTAAGATGAATCATTTGTTGTAATGAAAGTTTTTATGGGTCAAATAAAAAAGGCGGAGATCTTTATTTATTATTCAAAGTGTGTATACGAGGCTGAAAGCTCAGATGGTAAAAGGTTAAACAGATCTCCTCTTGGCATTGCAATAAGTATCAGATGTAGATCTGACCACGCATCCAAAGAATAACAGTTGTTATGTCACCCTCCCATGAAATAATCCATGCCCAAAATGTTGCATTCACATTCATGCATGTTTGAACATACACTTATGAATTGTCATAATGCTGCACGCCAGGTGAAATATAGGTCCCCCATTAAAACACACTCATAACACACGGTTACGAAAAAAAATGGAAAATGAGGAAAGAACTCAATTGGATGCTCAATATCAAAAAGAGTTGAACGGTTTGAAGGAAGATGTCTTTAGGCTTACTAGTCTGCTCGAGCAAGCTTTGAAATCCAAGTCTGGAGAAGGAACATCTTCTCAACCATCGTTCACAACTCAATTTCAGCCAATGCCTACAGCTCCCTTCATTCAGCCACCAGAACATCATGATGTTGCTCATTTCCTACCTGCTCAACCAGCATTCCCGATAAGGATTCCCCATATTGTTCCGAGAGAAGAGGAGCCCCAAAGGGATAGAACGGTGGACGAGGATGGTCAAGAGAAACTAGCTGCTTTAGAAGAAAGAATGAGGGTCATCGAAGGAAACAATTTGTATGACCCGGTAAAGGCTGCCGAAATGTGTTTAGTGCCTAATGTGGTTATTCCCAGAAAATTCAGAGTACCAGAGTTTGTCAAGTATACTGGAACTCAATGCCCAATAACCCATCTTAAAGCATATTGTAATAAGATGGCGGAGGTGGTTCATGATGAGAAGTTATTGATCCATTTCTTCCAGGACAGTCTGAGTGATGCTGCTCTTGCCTGGTATATGCGTTTAGATAACATCAAGATTAAAGGTTGGAAGGACTTGGTGGACGCTTTTATTAAGCAATATAAGTTTAATATGGATGTTGCCCCAGATAGATCAAGTCTACAAGCTATGGAAAAGGGAAGTAAAGAGTCTGTAAGAGAGTATGCCCAAAGATGGCGTGAGGTAGCTGCACAAGTTAACCCTCCATTGCTAGAGAGGGAAATGACGGGTTTATTTTCCAACACTTTCAAAACCCCGTATTTTGAATACTTGGTTGGTAGTGCCGCACAGAATTTTTCTGATCTGGTTTTCATAGCTGAAAGGATCGAACATGCTATTCGAGCAGGAAGAATTGTAGATCCAATGGAAAAAAGAGGTTTTGTTGGAAGGAAGAAAGAATCAGAAATTCATATTGTCGAGAGGGGAGGAAGAGGAAGGAAAGTCTACCAAGATAATTATAACTTCGAAACCATCACACCTACTCCTTCCATATCCAACATAAAATTTGCTTCACCTACCCACAACCAAAATAACCCTGCGAACAACCAAAGCAACAATACCTACCGCCCAAGAAGAAATTTCTCAGAGGAACAAGTACAACTTCCGCCATTGCCTCTAACTCTCACTGAAATGCATAAAAGGCTTCTGAGCATCGGCCAAATAGCACTTGTTCCTCTACCCCCTTTACAACCACCATTCCCTGCTTGGTGTAAGCCTGATCAAAAATGCGAATACCATGCCGGTGCCCCTGGTCATAACATTGATGGATGTATTGCATTCAAAAGGAAAATACTCCAACTTATCAAAGCGGGGTGGATTTCTTTTGATGATTCCCCGAATGTAAAATCCAACCCTTTACCAAACCACGCTTCAGGAAGTGGGGGAGTCAATAGCTTGGAGGTGGGAAAAGAGGGTAAGACAATGCTGAAAGTCACAAAGGATAGTTTGTATGAGATGTTGAAACAAGCTGGGTATCTCAAAATACCAGTCAATGTGCAAGCTGTAGGAGGCATGAGCGAATACTGCAAATATCATCAGCAGTTTGGACACGATATAGACTCTTGTGAGGAGTTTAATTGGGAGGTGGAAGGCATGATGGCACGAGGGGTTTTTAGATTAACAAAACATGAAGAAGATGATTTGGTAGGAACATTGACTAGTTATGGCAATAAGGAGGAAGTTTGTCGATATCAACCAACTGAAAGGGGTCCCCCTAAAATGATCCTAACCAAGCCTCCGAGTACTACTAGCGAAAATTATAATGCCTTGCCTTATAATTATGGTTATTCCTTTTGTAACCCAAGTCTTACCCCAGTCTTCAACGCCGAGGTAGGAGGACTCACTAGAAGTGGGAGATGCTTTACTCCCGAGGAGATAGAAAACCATAAAAAGGATAAAGGAAAGAATGTGGTAGAAACAGAGGAAGTTAATAAGCCAGTAAGTGATGAAGAAGCTAATGAGTTTTTGAAATTGATGAGGCATAATGAATATAGCATGGTGGAACAGCTTAAAAAGACGCCAACTAGAATTTCCTTGTTGTCATTGATATTAAGTTCAGAACTCCATCGGAATGCCCTTCAAAAGGTTCTCAACGAGGTATATGTTCCACAAGACATCACATATGATTCTATAGAGCATTTAGTGGGTAGAATTCAAGCCACCAACTATCTTTACTTCACCGATGATGAACTAGATCCTGAGGGGGTCGGCCATAATAAGCCGTTGTACATCACCGTAAAGTGCAAGGATTGTGTTATTGCGAAGGTGCTCATAGATAACGGCTCTGCTTTAAATGTGTTACCAAGACATGTGCTGGATAAAATGCCTATTGATGCCTCTCACATGAAGCCCAGTACCATGACCGCCAGAGCATATGACGGGTCACCTAGACCAATCGTCGGGAATATTGATGTTGAATTGGTTATTGGCCCTCAACCGTTCCAAGTAACGTTTCAAGTAATGGATATCCATCCATCATACAGTATTTTATTAGGGAGGCCTTGGATCCACGCAGCTCGAGCCGTCACATCCTCTTTACATCAGCGACTTAAATTCATCATCAATGGGAATTTGGTGACAGTGAAAGCTGAGGAAACTCTGTCAATGACAAGAAATATATCGGTCCCTTACATAGAAGCTGAAGAAAGTACAGATGGAAATCTGCATGCGTTTGAGGTAGTAAATGCTGAATGGGTACCAGAAAAAACTACACGAAGAAAGCCAGAAATTTCTGATGCAGTAAAAATGGCTGCTAAATACTTTCTAAAGCACGGGCTGCCGTTCCAGTATGACCCTGCAACAGGAATGCCGGAGAGGATCAATGCGATAAAGATGAAATGTGCTGATCAGAGGTTCGGTTTAGGTTTTAAGCCACGAAAGACGGATTTCAAGAGAGCAATCGAGTCAAAAAGGGAAAGGAGGTTGGCTCGAATCGAAAGAAGGGAGCCTAATGAGGGCCGAATCAAGATCCCTCCGATCCACATAACATTCCCACGACCTGCACAAGTGATCAATACTGGAGGTGGAATTGAGAGGATGAGCAAAGAATTTAGCGGTGCTACCATCCACTATCTAGAAGAGATCAACAAACAAGAACCCCAAGGAGGTTTGGAAGATGAAGAGAGCCCCTATGAAGAACTACCCCAACTGACTGTGAGTGCCCTAGAAGATGGTCTACCTGAGTTTGTGAGAAGATTAGTTGAAGGGAAAGAGTTGAACAATTGGGAAATTCAAGAAGTCCCGATTATCTTTAAAAAGTAAACATTTGTTGATTGCTCGCTTTTCATGTTTTTCTGCATTTTGTTTGAGTAAGTTTGCGTTGCCAATAATCGTGGCTCAAGATATTGGCAACAAGAATTTTGTTTTGAGCCCTTGTATCATTTCAAGTTTTAATGAGATCATGCTTTGTTTTTCCCTTCATCATGCCTTCTAGTTTCACCTTTTCCATTATGCACTCATAACAAAGGCACTTTCCGCTTTCAGGGAATCTGAAAGTGGGACAACAATAAACTTACAAACCCATTGCATTGAGAATAATTGGCCTAATTTTGATAAAACTATAACTTCAACGGATGGGGAAGAAGCTGGTGAAGATGACATTGAGGAGTTCTAGAAGCTTATAAAACAATCCGAACATGCATGGGAGCCTGCAAAAGAGGAATTAGAATTAATAAATGTAAGTACCGAGCATGACAAAAAGGAGTTGAAAATAGGGATGTTGATCACTACAGATATGAGGGGTAAGTTGGTCGCCCTTTTACGGGAGTATGTGGATGTTTTTGCCTGGTCATACGCTGACATGCCCGGTTTGGATACTGAAATAGTAGTGCATAGGTTACCTTTGATTGAGGGTTACCAATCAGTAAAACAGAAGCTAAGAAGGACAAGACCTGATGTATTGCTTAAGCTAAAGGAAGAGATAACAAGACAGTGGGACGCGGGTTACTTAGAAGTAGTAGAATATTCTGAATGGGTGTCTAACATTGTTGCGGTTCCCAAGAAAGATAACAAAATCAGGGTGTGCGTGGATTTCCGGGATTTGAATAAGGCAAGCCCGAAGGATGACTTCCCGTTACCTCATATAGACGTGTTGGTGGACAATGCTGCTAAGAGTTCCACTTACTCTTTCATGGATGGTTTCTCCGGCTATAATCACATTAAAATGGCTGAAGTAGATAAGAGAAAGACGACATTTATCACCCCATGGGGAACTTACTATTACAAAGTAATGCCATTCGGATTGAAGAATGCTGGAGCAACATACCAAAGGGCAATGGTAGCACTTTTTCATGATATGATGCACAAGGAAATTGAGGTCTACGCGGATGACATGATCGCAAAGTCCAAAGATGAAAGCCACATCCCAGCTCTGAGGAAATTGTTCGAGAGGTTGAGAAAATATCAGTTGAAATTGAATCCTGCAAAGTGTACATTCGGGGTGAAATCAGGCAAATTATTAGGATTTGTGGTGAGTAATAAAGGCATAGAAGTGGACCCCGACAAAGTAAAAGCCATACAAGACATGCCCGCTCCAAAGACCGAAAAAGAAGTTCGAGGCTTTTTGGGGCGCTTGAACTATATTGCCCGTTTTATCTCACAACTTACAGTTACATGTGAACCGATTTTTCAATTACTCCGAAAGAAGAATCCTGGAATATGGGATGAAAATTGCCAAAAAGCTTTTGATAAGATCAAGCAGTACTTACAAAAACCACCATTATTGGTACCGCCCGTGCACGGAAGGCCACTCATCCTATATTTAACCGTGACCGAATCAGCTATGGGTTGTGTGTTGGGGCAACAGAATGAGTCAGGACGAAAGGAGCAAGCCATCTACTATCTGAGTAAGAAGTTCACCGAGTGTGAATCCCGTTACAGTATGGTAGAGAAGTTATGTTGTAGCCTAGTGTGGAGTACGAAGAGGTTGCGACAATATATGTTATACTACACTACTTGGTTGATCTCAAGAATGGACCCACTGAAGTATATCTTTGAAAAGCCATACACGTCGAGTAGAATAGCTAGATGGCAAGTACTGCTGGCTGAGTATGACATCATCTACATGACAAGAAAATCAGTAAAAGGAAGCGCAATTGCTGATCATTTAGCCGATAATGCTATTGAGGATTATGAGCCATTGAACTTCGACTTTCCTGATGAAGATGTGTTAGTAATGGAGAAGGAAGAGAAGAGTGGTTGGTGGGCCATGTATTTTGACGGCGCAGTAAATGTATCAGGCAACGGGGCAGGTGCTGTGATAATTTCCCCAGAAGGAAAGCAATATCCTATCTCGGTAAAGCTGCACTTTAGTTGTACAAACAACACAGCTGAGTATGAAGCTTGCATCCACGGATTGGAAGCTGCATTAGAGATGAAGGTAGGAAAGTTAGAAGTATATGGAGACTCAATGCTAATAATCTGTCAGGTAAAAGGTGAATGGCAGACAAGGGATGAAAAATTGAGACCATACCAGGAATACCTCTCCAAATTGGCTGGAAGCTTTGATGAAATAGAATTTACTCACTTGGGGAGAGACAAAAATCAGTTTGCCGATGCGTTGGCTACCTTAGCTTCTATGGCTATAATTGCTTGTGGTGCCAAAATTCAACCTATAAGCATCGAGATCAGAAATTCTCCTTCTCATTGCTGTTTGATAGAAGAAGAAACGGACAATGAACCATGGTACACGGATATAAAAAGATTGATTCAGCATCAAGAGTACCCGTCGGGAGCCTCGAAGGTAGATAAAAGAACCTTAAGAAGAATGGCCATGGGGTACTACATAGATGGGGAGATTTTGTATAAAAGGTCATTTGATGGGACTTTGTTGAGGTGTCTGGGTGATCTGGAAGCCAATAAGGCCTTACAAGAAGTGCATGGAGGGATTTGTGCTACCCACGCAAATGGACACATGATGGCTAGGCAGATGCAAAGAGCAGGTTATTTTTGGCTGACCATGGAGAAGGATTGCATAAATTTTGTCCGAAGGTGCCACAAATGTCAAGTTTATAGCGACAAAGTCAATGCACCTCCTGCACCCTTATTTAACATGGTGTCTCCTTGGCCCTTTGCAATGTGGGGAATAGATGTGATTGGGCCTATTAATCCAAAAGCCAGTAACGGACATCGTTTCATCCTTGTAGCGATTGATTACTTTACCAAATGGGTAGAGGCCTGCTCATATGCCCATGTGACTCAGAAAGTGGTCAAACGGTTCATCGAGAAAGATCTAATCTGTAGATACGGTGTACCCGAGAGAGTGGTGACTGATAATGCTCAAAACTTCAATGGAAAGATGATAGCGGAGCTATGCACAAAGTGGAAGATCAAGCATTCCAACTCGTCCCCTTACAGACCTAAGATGAACGGCGTCGTAGAAGCTGCTAATAAAAATATAAAGAAGATTGTTCAGAAAATGGTGATTACTTACAAAGATTGGCATGATTGGCTTCCTTATGCTCTCCATGCATATCGAATAGCAGTGAGGACATCAACCGGGGCTACACCATACTCTTTAGTATATGGAATGGAGGCAGTGGTACCATTGGAAGTAGAAATTCCATCTTTAAGAGTCCTCATGGAATCTGGACTCGAGCAGACTGAGTGGGTCAAGATACGATACGAGCAGCTAAATATGATCAGCGAGAGAAGGTTAGCAGCAATTGGTCACCACCAGTTGTATCAAAGAAGGATGGCCAAGACATATGACCGAAAAGTTCGCCCAAGAGAGTTCAAAGAAGGAGATTTAGTATTGAGGAAAGTTCTATCACTACCAGGAGAAGATCGCAGTAAATGGGCGCCCAATTATGAAGGACCCTACATAGTGAAGAAGGCATTTTCAGGAGGGGCATTGTTGCTAACAAGAATGGATGGGGAAGACGTAGTTAGGCCTGTGAACTCTGATTCTGTAAAGAAATATTATCCATGATTTATAAGTCTTTATCAAATCAATAAATAAGATTGGGCCAATAATTTCTCCTTGCACACTTTCCATAAAAGGTGCTCGCAAATACCAAAGAACCCGCAAATATACCCTTGCAGCCTCGCATGATCTCATAGACCTAATCCATCTCTTTTTACCAAAATCCATTTCCCTATTAGAGTTTTGAAAAATTGATCTTGCATTTTGATTTCAAAAATAATTTGACGTTTATTCAAAACAAAAATTTTGACATTTTACTTGTGAAATGACAATCGAATCAAGCAACTACATCATTGAGGTGACTAAATTATAAATAAAAAAAAAAAAAGAGAAAAGAAATGAACAAACACCCTTACCCTATGACTCTTGAATCATGTGTTTTTAAATGGATGAATAATGATATGAAGTGAATTCATTGCTCATGATTCATGAAATGCATCTTTGCAAAGGCCAAACCATCATACTGGATGAGGGCAAAGTTTATTAATCTTAGTTGTTTGCATTTGAATTGAGGAAAGGTCATCTTTGTTATTCCTTTCACGTTCTGAAATAAATAAATCCCTCGCAATCCCCTTTTGAGCCTGAAACATTTTTTTCCTTTCATGAAAAACCCCGACTAGGATCACACCCCACACTAAGGGGCAAGTGAAAATTGCAATGAGAAAAGATGAAAAAGTCATGAGAAAGCCAAAAAGCATAAGAGCTCAAGAAACTCAAATGCTAGGGGGCATGCCCAAATCACTAGAAAAAGGTGACATCTAAGATAAAGTGAGTATGCCCTAGCAAAAAAAAAAAAAAAGGGCAAAAGAAAAGATGAACGACGCCAAAAGTCAAACTATTGATAGTGATCCTCAGTCTTTGAAACCCTGAAACACTCTTTGAGCCTTATGAATCATTTTCTTTCATAGCCAAGAACCACAGCCTACGTTACGTGCCTGTAGAAGTCCTTTCTAATCAAGCAAGCAAGCAACCTAGGACAATAAACAATGCTCTCAAAATGCAAAGAATACTTTTTCATAAGATTCATGACATCAAGAATAAACTACTTATTATTATTCATGTTGATAAAAATGAATGTTCAAAAAGAGACAATTTTTCTCATACAAAACCTCGAGCTTTTTCTCGAGCCCTTTATTTTGAAAAAAACAAAACAAAAGGTCACCTCATAATGTCTTTTCACCAAAAACCTCATTGCCAAACACGAGCAAATAATCTATTTTCCAAGAAAGAAAATAACCAAGGAGTTGCAAGATTTCAAAAGCAAATTGTTTTAGATTCACATCGAAATAATTTTTGTTTTCAAAATGCAAGATCAAGATTTCGAGATTCATTCTAGACCCATATTCCTTTACCAAACTTAAAAGGAGAGAAATGAGAGAATGGCCTCTTAAAACCATTATTTGTCTAAGTAGCTGACAGAGCACACTTGGGGGCAAGGACCAATACAAGGGGGCAACATTGTGTTTAGAAGGAAAAATTCTAGAAAATGAGATGGTAATTTCCTACAACCAGACAAGGGGGCATTTTGGTTTACGAAAGACAGTTTGATCCTTTCAGCACGTGACACTGAATGTTTTTAGCAGTGAGACGAGGAGTGATGAGTGTTCCTCTTAAATTATTTGACGAGTCAGAAAATCTTTAGCAAGCAAGTGGGTCACGATAGGCACCACAAAGGTTGAGCTGTGTAAACAAATCTGGGAATAAAGTTACATGGGCCAACTCGAGTGGGCTAGAAGCCAAATGACAAAGATGACCCAAATTAGAGGTAGCAAATCCTCAACAATCAAGCAACAAGAAGACAAAGAAGAAATGGGGGCCTATATTTCAAATCAGGTAAAGATGCATGCATATCATCTAAACTTTGAGACATTGGACAATGGGTTTTGAAATTTTGATAAGAGAAAATTCTGGTGGAATCCATCAAGTGGAAGGCCAACTTGAAATGGCCAAGATTGAAATTGCTTTTAAAAATTTTTCACTTTTGAGAATTTTTCAACCTGGGCAGGCCACCCATGAGAATTAGGCCACCTGAAAAATCTCTGTATTTTTCCACCTCATCTCATTTCCTTTCGAGCGCGCCTTCGTGCCCTCGACCATCAAAGGTAGTGCATTTCCTATCCTATCTCCTTTTGAGTGCGCCTTTGAGCCCTCATCTCATTTCCTTTCGAGCGCGCCTTCGAGCCCTCGACCATCAAAGGTAGTACATTTTCTATCCTACCTTCTTTTGAGTGCGCCTTCGAGCCCTCACCTCATTTCTTTTTGAGTGCGCCTTCGAGCCCTCGACCATCAAAGGTATTGCATTTTCTATCCTACCTCTTTTTGAAGTGCACCCTCGAGCCCTGATTTCCTTTCGAGCACGCCTCTGAGCCCTCATTTCCTTCGAGCTTCCATCTCTTGAATAGTGCGCCTTTGAGCCCTATCATGACCATTTTTAAAAAAATCCTCGTATTTTCCCCCCTGGGCAGGTAACCCATTGCAATTTGACCACTTTTGAAAAATTCTTGTATTTTTCTCATTGGGCCGGTAACCCATTACAATGTGACCACTTTTGAAAAATCCTCGTATTTTTCCATCTGGGCAGGTAACCCATTACAATGTGACCATCTGGGCCGGTAACCCATTACAATATACCAACTGGGCAGGTAACCCATTACAATGTGACCATCTGGGTAGGTAACCCATTACAATGTGACCATCTGGGTAGGTAACCCATTACAATATATCATCTGGGTCGGTAACCCATTACAATATACCAACTGGGCAGGTAACCCATTACAATGTGACCATCTGGGCAGGTAACCCATTACAATGTGACCATATGGGCCGGTAACCCATTACAATATACCATCCTATACTGGGCAGGTAGCCCATTACAATATACCATAAAAAAAAAAGGTCGTCTTCCAAATAACTTGATCTCTCTGTAAAGGTCATGTGTAAATCTATTATTTTCGAAGTTTTCAAGATAAAAAAAAGAAGAAGAAAGCAAAGGTTCTTTTTGTATCTGCTTTTCTTTATAAATTTACTATATAAAGCTAAAAGAAAATGAAATTTTCCAATATCTTTGCATAGTAAATATTATAAAGAGGGGGCAACTGTCATAACCCAATTTTTTACCTTTTTATTTTAATTATTATTATTATTTTATTTACTGAAAAGGATAAAAAATTATGATAAAAAAATAATAATTATGAAAAACAAGTGAAAATAAAATAAATGAAGAATGAATTAAAATTTGGGTTAAGGGCAACATGATTGGAAGTTTTGGGGTTTAATTAAACTTTGGAATTAATCTAATTAATCCAATTAGGGGTTTAATTGGAGAATTGATAAATTTTTAGACTTAATTAAGCTTGAAATTAATTTAATTCATCCAATTAAGGGTTTAATTGGAGAATTATTAAGTTTGGAGACTGAATTAAGCTTGAAAATTAATTTAATTAATCCAATTAGGGACTTAATCGAAGAAATATCAAAGTTTGGGGTTTAATTGGGGTCTAAATTGCAAAAATTAAAATCCAAGGACCAACTTGAAAATGGCGCAGAAATGTAAGGATCCAATTATATTTTAACCAGGGGTTTGATTGCAAAATTAAAAGAATTACAAGGACCAAATTTGACTGTTCACCGTCTCTTTACTCTGCAACGGCTCTGCCATTAAAGGCAGAGACGTTTCGTCCGTTGGCAGCCAACACGGACGTTTTCTTCATTGATGGCGTCGGTTACGGAGCATTTAGGGTGGGGGGCAACCGTTACCACCACCGAGGCTGTTGCTGGCTCTATAAAGGCTGAACAGAGGCGACCTCGCCAGGAAAAAGTAAAAGAAAAAAGGAAAAAAGGAAGAAGGCAAAACAGAGAGACGGAGAGACAGGGAACGAAAGAAAAACTGGGAGAGACAGAGGACAGAAACCCATAAAACAGAGACCAATACAAGCAGTAAACCCAGAAAACCAACACTAATATCATTGTCTTCAATCGCCCCCTCCTGCAAACCAAAAAAACGAAGGACCCAAGCAGCAAGCCGTGACCTTCATCATCACCGAAACAAAAGGAAAACAGAAAGGGGAAGGTCATACACAGACGATAGCAAAATCATTGTGCCGCAAGCCTCCTCGCAATCTCCAGAAGCAGGTAGGCCGTTCTCATCTTCTTTTCATTCTTGTTTGAAATTGTGCAATTGTGAAAATAAGTAGGTGTATAACTTACTGCCTTGAAATGCACAAACGATAAACAACTGTTAAGGCAGCACCTCTAATTGCACGCGTGAATTTGTTTCACGCGTGCACCTTAATTAACCCAGCCGGGTCACTGGCTTGGGCCAGTGACCGGGCCGGGCTGGCTGGGTCCAGCCCAACCCATATGGGCTGCGCTGGGCCCAGCCCCCAAAATAATAAAAAATAAAAAAATAAAAAATAAAAAATAGGAGAAATAGAAAAATATATGTATGCATGAATAAAAATAATATAAATTTACCGGTTTATTCACCAACGCCAGAGTCGGGAGTAAAATACTGGTTTAAGTTTATATTATTTTTATTCGCTATATTTTATTTTATTTAGCAAGAAAAAAATATATGTGCATGTATGAAAAATAAATTTATTTATTTATTCACTGACGCCAGAGTCAGGAATAAAAACATTGATTTAATTTTATTTTTTTTAACTACATAAGAAAAATAAAAAAATATGTGAATGCGTAATAAAATGAATTTAGTTTATTTGTTTATTCACTAGCGTTAGAGTTAGGAATATAAAAATATTAATCTAAATTTATTTTATAGCTACGTAATAATTACCAACGCCAGAGTTGGAATTATCCGTAGTCGAATATTCACTGACGCCAGAGTCAGGAATATCGTGAATAAATCATCAGAATGTAAACCAATAAATGTTTAGCAATTTAAGACAAAACCAACAATGCAGTCTGCCTCAGGCAGAACGTTTAAGGGGTGATAATATCTTCCCTTTTACGTAACCAGTCCCGTACCATAGAATCTCTGTTGACCAGTTAGGGTTCCTAGTAACCATAATACTAGGTGGCGATTCCTCAAACAAGATCTTTTCCAAAGAACCAGATGCCAGAAATCTATTCTTTTTCCATAATCTAGAATTTTATTTTGTGGGCCGCCGCGATGTCGGGTGCGACAAAGAGTTTGCCCTGATGCAAATAAAAATAGCACATACAACCTAAGGACAGGTTCTATTCATTATGTGATCATGGGTAGGTTTTTCTACGTGGTCTCAAAAGGGTCTCATATCAGCCCAGTGACGATCTTCGTAAAGACAGTATAGGAGCGTTGCAAGAAATGGTTAAGGTACATATACCCACCATTACCAAGCAGGCACTCAGATATGAGTTGGGTGTTTCACGCATCTGAACCCTGACCAATAGTCTTAGGGCAGATCGCTAGTTCCCCATCTAACCTAAAAGCTTGTGTGTGCTTTCAAAAATAAATACAAGTGATGCATGAAACAATTCTAAAAATGCATGGATAAAACAAAAATAAAAAGACAAAAATGCAAAATCTTAAACACATCAAATACACAAAGCTTAGTCCAATATTGTCAGAAAAAATACCTTCCCTAGTGGAGTCGCCATTCTGTCGCACGTCATTAAATCCATGCGGCATCGGCTGGCGATTTTTCATTGTCGTTTGATTTGATTGGTTCGTTGGAGTCGCCACATAGTAATTTATTCAAGGCTACTAGGAAACCAGATGTACTGGTCTTGTCAGAGATTCGCGGGTAAGAGACTGGTTGTGGTTAGGGAAGGTATTAGCACCCCTAACACACCCTACCTGAGATAAGCTGCTTCGTGGCTTTGACGTGTTAAAGAAATTTTAATAATTGTCTTTTCATCGGATATTAGAAATACAACTTACATGTAAGTTAATAATTCTAGACCGTGATCCAATCAAAATATTAAATTCTTCTTTAATCTTTGCGATTTTATCATAATAATAAAAACATCCATAAAAAAAAACATACAAACACACGCATACACTTTCACTATATTTTTTCTTTTTCTTCTGTTCTTTTTTTCTTTTTTGTTACATTCATACTACAAATAATACAAATTGAAAAACCTCTAAACAAAAATTACATTACACTTTGGAAATTACAAAAAAACAAACTCTAAACAAAATCCTAGAATGTGCTGGGAACGTGTCTGTGAAGCCATGGACGCCAGGAACAGTGGCGGCGCGTGGGCTCACGCGCCGCCGCGAGAATCGCCGGAAAATGGGTTAGCCTGGCTCTGTTTCTTCTCCCTTTCCCCTCCCTGCAAACGGTGAGGAGCTACATCATCTGTAACAACAACAAAAAACGCACAAACAGTCGATTTTAGATTTTATTTCCTTTGTTTTTGAAATCTGCTTCGGTTTTTTTCTTTTTAGATCTGCCCCGTTTCTCTGCCTTCTCCTTCTTCGGATCTGCTTCACTGCAGGTCAGTTTGTAATGGGTTTCGTCTTCTTCTCCTCTGCTTCAGGTGGCAGATCGGGTGGTGCTGCCGTGTGACGGTAAATCTATGGCCGGGTGTGGACGGCGCTGCTGGCTGACGGTGTGGACGACGCTGTTCGGCCGAAGAAGGAGACCGTGGGTCTGAGGCGATGGAGAACGGCCCTGCCCGTTCTCTGGTCGGTGGAGATGAGGCTGTTCCGCTGTGTGGCTTGGTGGAGGCCGGCGTTGATGGAGACCGAAGGAGGAGGAAGATGCCCCGGAGGGGAAGCCTTCGGTGCTGCCAGGGGGGTTTCTTTCGGTTTGTGAAATGAGGGGATCGGGGACGATGAAGTGGCGGTGTGGGTTGTTGTTGCTTATGCAGGGGAGACGCTGGAGACCCGAAATGGCAGGGAGAGAGAAGAGGGGCTGTCTTGTGTGGGCAGAAACTGCCACTGCTGAGGTAGGTTGAAGGAGAAAAGGCCTGGTTGGCTCCTTTGGAAGGTCTGTGTGCAGAGGGTAACGGCTGTGGTTTGGAGATGAGAGGCTGTGAACAGGGAAGATGAAGGAGAGAGGTTTGTGGCGGAGTGGCTGCTCCGGTTAGAGGGGTCTGTGTGGGGGAGAAAGATTCCAGCCAGGGGGAGAGGAGGCTTAAGCGGCTGGTTTTTGGTTTGTGGGGAAGGAGGGTGAGCGGCTGAAGGGGAAGGAGCTGTGAGGAGAAGATAAAAAAACCAAAGGGGCTGTTTGGTTTGTTCTTGGCTGGGAGGAGGACCGACGAACGGGAGGGAGAAGGAAAATCAACGCCAGGGGGTAGGGGGGCTGGCGGCTGCTCTTGAAAAAAAGGGGTTTAGGGTTAGGTTTTTTTTGTATTTTTTTTTCTGATGTTGTCAAAATTGCAGTGTAGCATGGTATTTATAGGAAAAGTTTTGCTAGGTCTTCAAATTAGTCCCTCAACTTTTCCTTTCCTTCTCTTTTCCTCTTTTTTTTATAAATTTTGATTTTTCTTATTTTTTTTGTATTTTTGAAAGCGAGCAAATATCAACATCGACTCAATGTGGAAAATCAATTATTTTTAAAAATGATGCGTTAAAAGTTGAACGGGTTCCAAATATTTTTGAAAATTTAAATTCTTTTGAGACGATGCTAAAAATGATAAAAACGATGCAAATGTATTAAAAACGTTTTTTTTTTTATTTTCGATGTTTTTCGCTATTTTTGAATTTTTCTAAAAATTTATCAAAACATGGATCAAAAATTGGGTAGCAACATTACAAATATGTTTTATTTTCACCCCCAATGATTTTTTAATCTTTTAAATTTGGTCCTTATTATTTTAATTGCTATTTATTTTGTATGGAATCATTTTTTTTCAAATTTTATCTTCCTTGGGTTTTGTTCTCTTAAATCTTATCCTCATTCATTATGTTGTTATTTTTTTTGTTTTAACAAGTTTTTTATTAATATTTTTCAACAATTCGTATAAAATTAAATTGATTAAGAGTTAAGGTTCTTTATTGAATTTGAGTCTAGAATTCAGTGAGTTGTGAGTTTTAGAAATTAGATTAGATTTAGAAAGTTCAACTGAGTTTGCTTGGTATTTTTTTTTAAAGCTTATGTTTTTTTCTTTGAGTTTTGGTTTGTTATTTTTTGTAATTTTTCTTTTATTAGATTATAATTAGATTGTTTGATAATCCGAACAAACTTAGATTTGTTCTATTTACCTTTTTATAATTAGGTTTTTTTACCCTAGTATTTATTTTACATTGAAAATTTATTTTCTTTGTGGATGTCTAAATAGCATGCATGGTAGTAAACCGACCAACCACGAAGGAAGTATGTGATAAGATTGCTAAGCTGAAAGCCCTTCATCAGAATTCACTTATGAGGCGAATCTTTCGGCAACAACGCAAGCCTTTCCCATGAGTACTCAATCCCAAACTGTGTTATCGTTTCAGATTAGAAACTAGGTACACTGATAGCATTTAGAATTGGACCTGTCATTTAATGAGATTAAGGAAATACAGATTAGAAACTACGTACACTGATAGCATATATTTACACTGGTATTTGCAAATTTTGCTAACCATATATGTTGCTTCTAATTTGGTAAATATATATGAATAGTAAATATATATGAATAGATAAAAATAAAGTGTTTATATACAAAGTCATGGTCCATTAAGAAAAAACTTTTGACACTTTTGAGTTAAAGATAGTGTTTTTTTAAACATGTAAGCCTTATACATGCAGCTGACATACCGATTTAATGTGAAATTTTATGATACCGCAGTAGTTTCTAATATTTTATTAGTAATTTTCCAGTATTTATTTTAAATAAAAAATAGATATAAGAAGCAGGTGAAGATATTTATTATTTTTAATTAATGAATCATGGAATTTATTTTTTTCTTTTATTTTTTTGTGTTTGTCTTATTTTTCAAAGTGAATCCAAAAGATAATCAATAAAATGTCATATCTAAATAACTTTAGGGTAGATGGTGTATTAATTTTTAAAGTTTATGTGGTTTTATGTTCACCTTTCATTTTCTCTATACAACATTATCCCTAGCTTCTTTTTTTTTTTTATAAGAAAATTAATTGTATATTGTTGCTGCCCAGGATCGAACTGGGGACCTTTAGTGTGAACATTATCCCTAGCTTGCACGCAGTGTATATTTTAAGATTGTCAAGTGCTCTGAATCTTTAGAATTTTCAATGAATAGTTTGATCTTTCAAGCCCTACACTTTCATATTAAACGTGTTAGTTGAGTTTAGTTCTAATCGAAGGACTTAAACCTTATGGTGATCCTTAATCAACCATTTTTTCGGAACCAGAACATGGCGGACTGCTGACTATTGACTTGGGGATTTGCAGGTACAAATTCCACAATGCGAATTGATTGGCAGAAAAGATTTACAATCTGCAGGGGAATAGCGAAGGGTTTGAAGTATCTTCATGAAAGGAATCCTCAAATAATACACAGAAACATAAAAGCCAATAATATTCTGCTTGATGCAAGTTGTAATCCGAAAATATCAGATTTTGGATTGGCAAAAAGCTTTACGAGGAGGACGATCCATATGTTACGGTTAGAGCAGGAGGAGGAGATCTGTAAGTAAAAATTGACTTTACCATTTTATTTGGAAAAAAATTGGTTCCAATTTAAATAATGATTTCGTTGTTGTAGCAGTCCATCCATGTCACCAGAGTATTTAACCCAAATTGGGTTAGTTTTTCATTATTTATTTATTTTCATATTTAGCTTATTTTTTCTTACCGAGTTTAGGCTTAAGACTAGAATTAATAGGGTTGTCTAGGTTGTATTTGTACAGCAACTTGGATGAATCAAATTAAATATTTTGTAATAAATCCAGCAATTTTTCTTTCCAAACTTTGTTATTATTTAATCGATCATTTCAATGCCTTTTCAGTCTATACATGTCACCAGAGTATGCAATCCGGAGAGCCATGACAGTGAAAGTCGATGTCTACAGTTTTGGGATCCTTCTCCTTGAAATCGTTAGTGGGAGAAATAATGCTGAGTACAGAGAACCAAGCAACTGTTTTTCTTCTAGATTCGGTGAGAGCTAGATTATTGTCTTACTTAATTAATTTTTTTTAGCTAAAACATGATCAATAGGGATTAATTAACAATTTTTCGTATTTTTTGTACATTAAAAGTGTATAGTTATGACATTCGTTTTGGGCATATTTCTTACAAGTTCAAACAATTTCAGGCCGATAATTTACACGCGCGGGAAAGGCCAGGAGACTTGGTTGACTCAAGGTTGGGCCATTATGACGGGAACCAAACGAACATTGTTCTGAAATTGGCACCGATCAATTACCTTCTCTCAGGCCTACAATGTCTCAAGTTGTGGCTGTCTGTACTCGAAGGCGAAAAAAACCTTGAGGATATTTTTGAAGAGATCGCTCCCTCGATATCTCCTACTTGAGTACCGGATGGTCAATATATATATGTGTATGTATATATATATATATATATTTTGTTTCATGTTTTCAATTATAATTACCACCTTACTTATGTTTTCCTTTAATCTTAGCAGAAACAGTCTTCTTGCACTTGTGTATCCGAAAGGATTACTTAAAAATCAGTAGCTCTTAGTTTCCAGCTTACATCAATCAAGTCTCGAAACTTAACTTAAATCTTGAGAGACACTAGTAATTACATGAAGTAATCTGCACGTGTTTCACTTTTTTTTTTAATATTTCGATAAATAAATTATTAATATAAAAGATTATTTGATAATATATCAAGTTTTTTTAAAACATATATAAAAAAAATTTGGTAGATATCAAAATTAACTCGTTTGGTTAGCTGACATACCTTTTCTGTTGTATTAATTTCTATCATTTACCCATTAGTCCAATTCTCAAAATAATAGATCAAAGGGAGATTAACTCGTTTGGTTATCAAGATTATTTGATAATATATTATATTGTTCTACTTTCAAAAATTTCATAGCCAAGACTTTTCATGTGAGAATAGCATAAATAATGTTTCTGATTGGACCCAAGAAATGAAGGGTAAGCTATCAGCTTTTGGCCTTCATACTGATGCTTTAGCTTTTATTAATCTTTCTCTGCTCGACAATGCAAAAGATCGACATAATGGAAGCAAAAGATGCTGAACATAAAAAAAGACTTGACCATAAATTTTAAAGATGCATTATTACTTCTCAGTGTTTACTTTCCGATTGGACCCTAGAAATGTAGGGTAAGCTATCAGCTTTTGGCCTTCATACTGCAGATGCTTAAGCTTTTATTATTCTTTCTCTGCTCGACAATGCAAAAGATCGACATAATGGAAACAAAAGATGCTGAACATAAACAAAGACTTGACCATAAATTTTAAAGATGCATTATTACTTCTCAGAGTTCACTTTCCGATTGGACCCAAGAAATGTAGGGTAAGCTATCAGCTTTTGGCCTTCATCCTGATGCTTTAGCTTTTATTGATCTTTCTCTGCTCGACAATGCAAAAGATCGACATAATGGAAACAAAAGATGCTTTAGCTTTTATTAAATGCAAAAGATTAACAAAAGATGCTGAACTACATCAACAAAGACTTGACCATAAATTTTAAAGATTCCATGGGTTCAATCATACACATTATTATTTAAATATAAAAAGCTTATATATAGATTAAGTTAAAAATACTATTTTACTCTTAATATATAAAATAAAATAAATATATTATTTAACATTCCTAACTCGAGATTGATGTCTGTGATTTGGCTTCATTGGGGTTTCCATAGTTTGTCTACATATGTATTAGTAATTGTAGAGTTTGATTTGGTCACTGTTATGTGACTTCTTCCTAGCTAGGTACCTCTATTTTGTAACAGCTCCTTCATTTCAATTATTTCTTGATTTTTAACTCTATCTTCATATATCTACGATCAGAAGTTAAATAAGTTCTTGAAATTAAAAAAGCTCCAATACGAAGAGCATGAAAACATTGAAAGATTTAGATATAATTTTTTTAGAATAAGTTGATATATTGAAAGGGCTAACCAGAAGATAGCCAAAAACAAGATACACGAAAGAAAAACAAAAAAGAAAAGAAAAGAGAGTCACAAAAATAAAAAACAAATACAAAAGGAAAGGAAAAAAAGAGTCAACAAATACATAACCGAAAAAGAACATCAAGATTGGAGAAGGTGATACACCATGCTTAAAGCCTTGATTTGGTGTTTGACCAATCTATAATACCTTCAGGTCCCATAATTAAAGTAGTGCCAGTAGCCATGAAGAACTTATCAATAGACTTGAGCCAATTTGAGAGGCGATAAAGAATTAAGGAGAAACTGTCTTCGAAGGTTGCAGCTCCATCATTGAAGATTACTTTGTTCCTCATAAGCCATATACTTCAGCTAACACAACAAGAGAGCATAGACCAAGCCTTACGCTGGAATTTTCCAAATACTAGGTTGGGCCACTGATGTAAAAGATCATCCACACAGCAGGGAAGGCAACCACTAATACCCCACCAATCCAAGAATTTCATCCATAATTTCCACACTGGTCTACAATGAAGGAGAAGATGATTTGAAGTTTCAATCTCATTTTCACAAAAGATACAAAAGGCTTGATTAACTGGGATTATATTGCGGCAAAGTAAGAAATCCTTAGTGCATAATCTATTTTGAACAACTAGCCAAAGAAAAGATTGAACCTTAGGAGGGACCCCTTTTTGCTATATCGAAGCCTTAAAAGTTCTAAGCCCTGGATTCACACACTACAAGATTTCACAGTTTTATCGACGGAAAAATTCCGTCGATGTGTGATTAGAAGTTCATCGATGATTCCCCATTCCGTCGCTATATCGGTCGGAAAAACAAAAAAACCATTTGCCGATGGTTTTACAGACGGAATTTGCGCGCAAAAAAAAAAGATTCCCGCTTGAAATATATCGACGGATTTTTAGTCCGTCGGGATATTGTGATTGACCGACGGAAAATAACCGTCGGTAAATCTGTCGGTGAGTGTATGAAATACCGACAGAATATGTCCGTCTGTAAATTCATCGGTAATTGTGGAAGCTACTGTTAAATGCCGACAAATTAATTCCGTCGGTAAGTCTGTCGGTAAGTGTTTAAAATACCGACCGAATTCATCCGTCGGTAAAATCCTTGGTAATAGTTTTTTTCTTAATTTGTTTTTAAAAAATTATTTAGGATATATAATATAAAACTATATAAATTAATTGTCATACAAACCAATTATGCAAATAAAATTTATATTAAACATAAAAAAAAACAAAGTTAAATAATATTCATTACAAACTGAATATGTTTCAAGAAAAATATTAAATGAAGTTTTAAAGGTAAATAATGTTGATTACAAATTAATATAAAGATGATGGAGCTGGAGGAGGAGGAGGAGATCCTGGCGGAGGCTGGTGGTTATACGGCCAAAAAAGATTAGGCGCACAAGTTCCGCTATTTGACAATTTCATAATCATTTCGTGAAGCTGTTCATGAGTCGCTTTTTGCTGTTCATGAGCCGCTTCATACTCCGCTTTTTGTTGTGCTTGAGACGCTTTGAGTTGCTCAGACTCCGCTCTTTATTCTGCTCTTTGTTGTGCATGAGACGCTTTGAGTTGTGCGTACTCCGCTTTTAAGTTATCGTATTTCTTGGTGAGTTGTTGCAAAGCCACGAACTCCTTAGATTGGGAGCTTGATATTGATTGGGAGCTCCCAACGGTTGAAACACTATGAGTCGACCGCAAGTTGTCGGCCGTAGTGTTGGAGAGCCCGTAAACCCGATTTTTATCGGGTCCACCTGACGAGCCAACCTCCATCCACAAATCCGGATCGAATTCCGGATGGGTCAAAGTATCGTCCCCGTATCTCTCCCTCAATCGATTATTATAGATCTCCTGAAAATAAATAAAAAATAATCATCATATTCAATATAATAAACATAATAACTTACATAATAACTTACAAAATAAAATGGTTGAACAAACATACCACAAAATGCTGAGCACGGTTATCAACGAACTGTTGCGCCCCTTTCTGGCGGTCTTGACTCCGCACGTGCGTCTCCATAAACAACTCCATCGGGCTCGGCTCACGTCCAAGAGACGCAGCCTATAATGAAAAAAGATATATTAACAACAACTGAATTTAACGATATATTTCATTTAAATTAATCTTACCATCAGTTTCGCATGTGCAGCAAACGGAACGGAGCCGCCAGTGTGCGTTGTCACCCCGCCATGAATTGGCCGATTCTGGTTGCCAGCACCGGATTGTGAGCGTCGTGTGAACCGCTCAGACGTCACATGCTCAAGATAATGCGGCCATATATCTTCCGGGATGTATATCGGTTTGAAATCCCTCCAAACCGCAACATCGTTCCAGCCTTGGAAACCCCTATCCCTCGCGGGTTTTTTTGCCTTTTTCTGTGCTTCATACCAAAAATCACGCAACCAAAAATTACATTTCGAAACATAAATTTTTGTCCAAAAAAAAATCCTATATTGTTTTTTATCTTACCTAGTTGCCGCGTGATTTTCCCACACCCTCCTCACAACAGTGTTATTCTCACTGTCCCAACAGAATTTGTGTTGTGTATAAATAAACAAGTTTAAATAGAAACAATAATTTATTTAAAATTATATTAATAAGCTGAAAATTATAAATTAATACCAACCTCAAACCTGTTAAACCATGCATTGATTTGAGGCACCCATTCAGGATGCTTGGATATCTGACTCCATTGAAACAATGGAATCTCCATCGACGATTTAAACGCCGATGATATTACTCGAGCGGCTTCAATGTTTGTGAACCTGAAAATAAATGAAATAGATTCAATAGTGATTACTTCATAAATTATGTTGTAATTTTAAAAAAAACTAAAACCTTAACAAACTTACATTGAAAGGTCGTCCTTCCACTGTGCCTCGTACTTGCGGGGTAATTGATTCCGCTACGAAGACACGCCGTCTCTGCACTGTGAAGTACCGCTGGAAGAGGCAGCATCGGTTGACGGCGCAGGTGGTGTAGGTGCCTCTTCTTGAGAGGCACCTAAGGAAATATCATCCTCGCTGCTAGACGAACTAGCTGCGACCGCACTTGAGCGACCAACTCTGGTTTTCGTTCTACGCATCTACACAATTTGATATAAATAATTATATAATTAAATTCAAATGTAAAAAAAAAATTCGACAGCACCTCCCCTATACCGAATACTACCCAAATCCACAAACCTGCACATATTAACAATAGCCACAACCAATTTACCCAATCTATACTAATTATTCCAACATATTCAATTACTAATCCTAAGGTAAATTCAACATTAAGAATTACAATACAAGTAATTATTCAATAATTATGCCAATACAACAAAACAATAAATAAAAAAAACTCTAGAATAACAATCAAAATAAATGGAAAAAATTAAACACAAAGCATGCAATAATAGAGTAAAACTAATAATTATTCCAACATATTCAATTACTAATTCTACGGTAAATTCAACATTAACAATTACAATTCAAGTAATTATTCAATAATTATGCCAATACAACAAAACAATAAATTAAAAAAAAAACTCTAGAATAACAATCAAAATAAATGGAAAAAATTAAACACAAATCATGCAATAATAAAGTAAAATTAATAATTATTCCAACATATTCAATTACTAATTCTATGGTAAATTCAACATTAACAATAAATATTCAACAAATTAACTAATAATAATTATGCCAATACAATAATAAAAAATATTCAATAAATTAAAAAAAAAAACTATAGACTTTAGCAATGAATTATGCAAAAAAAACTATAGACTTTATCTACATTATAAAAAATACACCAAAACAAAAAAAATACCCAAAAAAATAGAAAAAAAAACTATTAAAGTAAAATGAAATAGAGGAAACACTAACCTTTTAAACTGATGAAGATGATGAAGAAAACTTGCTAGAGATTGGAGGTGAAAGCTTTGAAGAATGGAGAGGAAAAAAATCAAAAGCTTAAGGTGAGAAACGAAGGAGAAGAAAAAATGAACTGAACGGGCGGTCACTTGAACTTATATGGCAGTTTTACCGATGGATTCATCGACGGATATAAAATTAATTATTATTTTAATTTATTCCGTCTGTGATGTGTTAAAAATCCGTCGGTAAATTTTGAATTTCGCACCAAAATTTTTAATGACCCTCCATATTTTTTGTGGTCCGTCGGTAATTCCGTCGGCAAGATGCAGCGGTCAGAGGCGCATTTAATGCACAACCCTTTGAAATTCGCGCAGTCCGTCGGTAATTTTGTCGGTAAAATTGACCCGCAGACAACTTACCGACGGATTTAAATTCGTCGGTGTGGCCGTCGGTGATCGGGTGGCATTTCAAGTAATTATTTTCAAACTCTCTGTGAAATGCCGACGGACTTAAGGCCGTCGGTGATTAGGTGGCATTTCAAGTAATTATTTTCAAACTCTCTGTGAAATGCCGACAGACTTAAATTCGTCGGTGTGGCCGTCGGTGATCGGGTGGCATTTCAAGTAATTATTGTCAAACTCTCAGTGAAATGCCGACGGACTTAAGGCCGTCGATGTGGCCGTCGGTGATGTGGTGGCATTTCAAGTAATTATTTTCGAACTCTCTGTGAAATGCCGACGGACTAAGTCCGTCGGTGTGGCCGTCGGTGATGTGGTGGCATTTTAAGTAATTATTTCATGTCACAAAATATATCATCCATGATCAATAATTATTTCAAGTAATTATCTCATAATTGTGGCATTTCAACTAATTATTTCAAGTAATAAATATTTTGTGTTTCAAAATATATATATCATTCATAATCTAAATTACATGAAAAAAAGGGTTTTACATAGGGCTTCATTTTGGTAGTTAGTCAGAATTTTCTTCTTCTTCGTCATCAATTGAATTGTCATCACCTTCATCGCAATCTTCAATATGAATATCATCTTCTTCATCGATATTTGCTTGCCCGCTAGAGCTCAAAACAAAATTTAACTCCTCTGCGTCAACATCAACAAGACTATCATAAAAAACATGAAAATTTGAATTTTCTTCCAATTCAATCGAAGGAGCAACTCGATATGGTTCAACCACCTCACTAACTTGAAAGACTTCATCTCGCACACTTGTGTCTTCATTCTCATCCTGAACAACCTCGACAGGACCCCGGGGTTTCGTTTTTAAAACGGACAACCAATCCGCTCTTGATCGATCCTTTCTAAATGAAGGGGTGCATGTGTAATAAAGTTGTTGACATTGCTTTGCGAAAACAAAGACATCGTTTATGTTGCAGAGTCTAGCTTTTGAGTTGATTTCGACTAGACCATAGTGCGGATCAACTCTGATTCCTCTGTCAGTCGTGTCATACCAATAGCATTTGAATAAAAACACTATATTCTACTCGTTATGATATTGCAGTTTGACGACCTCTTCTAATCTACCATAGTAGTCAACTTCTAACTCACTACTAGTGGATCCCTTAACACAAACACCGCTATTGTATATCTTTCTTCCTTGCCCGTATTCTTCAGTATGGAAAACATATCCATTGAAAAAATACCCGTTGTAGCACTTACATTTTTTTTCAGGCCCCAAGCTTAGTGAAGACAATGACTTAGGTGCACTCCTTCCCATTTGATAAACCTTGTATGTAATGTACATCAATAAACAGTAAATGAACGAGAATCTCGTAATGACATGCATACGTACAGTAATTTTGCAAGTTAGAATGAGTTTGTGATAGTGCTTACATGTGTTCTGAACCACGTGGCAAACTGCTCATCTTGTAATTGAAAGATCTGGGATTTGGTCAGCTGTGAGTTATTGGAGAGCAAATATTAACGATGTTGCCTGCAAGTGATAATGAGTGTATGATATTACAATATATAATTAATAGTATATTACTAACAAAGTTTAATTAGTATAAACTTACTGAATAAAAGGTCTCAGCTCATCACAGTTAAATAGAACATAGTTGTGTGCTTGTTTGAACTCTATTTCCGACAAATATCTTCCTCTTACGACATTTTTAGGTGTGGGTCGTCCAGTATTGGAGAATATTGACAAGTTCTCACTGGAAGGCACTTCACCGCCATCATCATGCCGTGGAACGCGATTGATTCTCGTTCTCAAATGAGGTTTGAAATAGTATGAGATAAATGTTGAGATCTCCTCAACAATATAGGCCTCACATATCGAAGCCTCAACATGCACCTTGTTCTTAACCTTTTTCTTGAGATTAAACAAGTACCTGCATTGAAATATTAATCAAGTATTTTCAATTAAGAAAAACATATAAAATACTTTTATATATGAATTACATTGCAACTATAATATCTAACCGTTCGAATGGGTACATCCATCTATATTGGACCGGTCCTCCAGCTTTTGCCTCGAACGGTAGATGTATAGGGAGATGCTCCATTGAGTCAAAAAATGATGGAGGGAATATCATCTCAAGTTTGCATAGTGTCTCGACGATATTCGTTTGAAGCCTCTCAATGTGATCAACATTCAACTTGCTGGAGCATATATCTCTGAAGAAATAACTGATCTTCGTGAATGCATCCCATATTCCCTTTGGCAACAAATCATGAAAAGCTAATGGGATGAGTGTTTGCATAAACATGTGGCAGTCATGACTCTTCATTCCATACAATCTGCAGTCCTCTATATTAACTAGCCTTGATATGTTCGATGCATGTCCATCCGGAAAACGCAGACTCTTAAGCCATTTGTAGACTAGCAGTTGTGTGTTTTTCTCTAACACGAAGCTTGCTCTTGGTTTTGCGACCCGTGAATCATCATAAACCAATTTCATATTTTTACGGTTACAGTATAAAGCTATATCCAATCTAGCCTTGATGTTGTCCTTTGTCTTCCCCTTCACATCCATGACGGTGTTGAAAATATTCTCAAACATGTTCTTTTCGATGTGCATGACGCCAAGGTTATGACGGAGCAGATTGGTCTTCCAATAAGGAAGCTCAAAAAAGATACTGCGCTTTACCCAATTATGGGTCAAACCAAAACCAGGAAACTTTTGCTTACCTAATTGAAGGCCAAACACAATGTCACCGTACTCTGAGACAACATCATGCAATTCTTCACCAGAAAGACGCGGGGATGCAACATCTTTTTCAACTCTGCCAACAAAGAAATCTTTTATGTTCTTTCTATACCTGTGATGAAGTGGCAAGAAGCGACGGTGACAGTAAAAAAAAAGAAGCTTTACCTCCATTTGCTAGCGTGAATGCCTTGTTGTTTTCCATGCAGTATGGACATGCGAGTTTCCCATGCGTGCTCCAACCAGAAAGCATTCCATAAGCTGGAAAATCATTGATAGTCCACATCAATGCCGCCCTCATAAGGAAATTTTGTTTCCTCGATATATCATAAGTCAGAGCTCCGGAGGACCACAACTGCGCCAACTCATCAATCAACGGTTGAAGACAAACATCTATATTCCGCCCTGGGCTTCTTGGACCGGGTATGACAGTAGATAAAAACATGGACTCCGGCCTCATACACATTCCTGGTGGCAAGTTATAAACTGTGAGTATGACCGGCCAACAAGAATAAGGAGCAGCAAATGACCCAAATGGGTTGAATCCGTCTATACACAACCCAAGACGCACATTCCTTGATTCAGCTGGAAAGTGAGGATGAACACTGTTAAAGCGTTTCCATGCTTCGCCGTCAGAAGGATGAACCATCACTCCATCAACCGCATGGTGTGCTTGGTGCCATGTCATGTGCTCAGCAGTCCTTGGTGACATGAATAACCTCTGCAGTCTAGGTGTGATCGGGAAGTATCTAAGTTTTTTATATGCCACTAGAGTCTTTCCCCTGCCAGTTCTAGGTTTGTAACGGGAATGCCCGCATGTCATGCACTCGGTCATCTCAGCATTTTCAAGGTAGTATAACATGCAGAAGTTAGGGCACATGTCAATTTTTTGGTATCCTAAACCGAGGGGTTTCATCATGGACTTCGCAGCATAGAAGTTTTCTTTCAGCCTGTTCCCTTTAGGAAAAATACTTCTTGCCCATTCAATAATCTTGTCATACCTGGCCTTACTCAACCCGTGATCTGACTTGATGGTGAACACCTGTGCTACGGCCGATAATTTACTGTGGTTCGTGCAGCCATCCCATAATGGTTCGTCAGAATCTTTCAACAAATCAAAAAACCTAGCTGCATCTACATTAGGTTCTTCTTCTACGATTGGACATTGACTGCCATTACCTTGATTCATTCTCATTGCATCTATAACCATATTTCTGTAAGGATTAGTGTTGTCATTTGCCGTTTCATGCACGTTGCTAGCACTAGAAGTAGACCCAACCACCGTTTCTTCCATTCTCCTCTCACTCTCGCTAACAAATACTTCTCCATGTGCATACCAACACTGGTAATTCTCCATAAACCCTTTGTGTAGAAGATGCATCATTACAACATCTGGATGCATATACTTTTTATTTTCACACTTCCTGTATGGACACCTAATACCGCCTCCAGTAAAATTTCTAGGAATAGATGTTGCGAAATTAATAAAACCATGAACCCCATTACAATAATCCATCCTCCGCAATCCTTGGGGTGAATCTCGATACATCCATGAACGATCATCCATGACTTATATCGAACCTCTATAAAATTATGATGACATCATGTATTAATTAACTAAGTTAGGTAAATAAACTTGCAAAAATATTACTTTACCTCGAGATTATCCAACAAACCAATCACAACTTCTCATAAATATTAAATATTCATTATCATTTATCAACGTCCATACGAATTAAAATATATAAATTTACAGAAATTACCACTCCGTAATACAATTGATAAAACTTTAAACGCGCCCATTAAGCAAGCTATTAATTATTTCAAAATAGCACATGTAATTCGGTAATTCCATAAAGAAATAACAATTTACAAACAAATACAATCTTACAAAATCTAAAACAAACCATAACATGTACAAAATTATACATTCATATACTACAAGTTTGTTTGAGAAATAACAATAAAACATGTACATCTACTAACAAAATACATATACTAAAAAAACAATAAAATTGACATTTAATTAAATGTTAAAATTTAAAAAGATAGAATTACTTACAAAAATTGATAAAATCCATCAGTAAATCAGAACACGGATGCTGTGACCACAAAACTTCAAGAAATATAACTTGTTGTGCTGATATGAGGAAGATTTTTTTTGGGGGGGCTGGTTGTTTGCAGATGGGGAGAGTTGGGATGAGGAGGAAGAAGAAGAAATAGGGGAGGAGAGGGTCGGCAGAGCTGTCATATATTAACTTTTTCCGACGGTTTCACCGACGGAAACTCCGTCGGTTATTACGTCGGTGATTCTGACAGAAATATAGACACGTCACCGTACGGATCTGCCATTTCAAATCCCTCGGTGAGTCCGTCGGCAATTTAAACGGCGAACCGGTCACATCACTGTACAGGCTGTCGTTTTGAATCCATCAGTGATTCCATCGGAAAAAAATAACCCGCCAAAACCTCCACGTCAGCGACCCGCTTTTTTAAAAAATTCAGAAACTTTTCCGTCCGTAATTCAGTCGGTAACTACCAACAGAAATTTTTCGTCGGTAGTTACCGACTGAAGTACGGACGGAAAAGTTTTTGTCGGTAATTACAGACTGAATTACAGACGGAAAGTGGTTGTCGGTAATTTCGACCTTAAAATACCGACAGAAATATTCCGTCGGTAAATCCGTTGGTATTTAGCGAATTTCTGGTAGTGACAATTCTGTCAATAAGTAACGAACAACTTTTAACTGTATAACCCCCATATGTTGAAAACGACCAAACTTTCTTATCTGAAGTTGTTGCCTTTAGCCGAAAGTTGTCTAGAGATGAGAGAAGGTAGACAACCTGCTCAGTTTCAAAGAGAAATAATTGTCTCCTCCAAGATAACTCCCACTTCCATTCCCCTTGCTCCCAATTTCCCATATCAGCAATTGTGGCATTCGGTTTAGTGGAAAGAATATAGAGTCGTGGGTAAATGACTTTCAATGGAGAGCTGTTAAACCAAACATCAGACCAGAACCGAGTTAGATAGCCATTTCCCACTACAAATCTGCAATTATTGGCTAAAGCTGAAGAGACAGAGTCTGTTGAAGTCATAAGGGATGAGATGTCCCTCCAGATACAAGACAATCTTCTATTAAAAATAGGGAAACCATTTTCAAATACCGACTTGAATTTGGTGAATACCATCTTCTTCCATAGCTCATTACCAAGAAGAGATAGCCTCCAAATCCACTTGAAAAGCATTGCTTTATTATTGGCTATCAATGACCCAATCCCAAGGCCACCCCTATCCTTATCTCTAACAACCACACTCCATTGGACTTTGCAGATTTTTCTCATTTTGACAGTTCCCGACCATAAGAATTTGCGTTGGATGGAAGTAAGTAAGCGACACACACCTTTTGGCATAAGGAAGATGGACATGAAGTACAAAGGAAGGGAGTTCAACACACTTTTGATAAGGCAAATGCGACCGGCCATGCTCAACATTCTCCCTTTCCACGAGGTGAGTTTCTTTCGAAACTTATCAATGATGGGTTTCCATGTTGAAATTCTTCTTGGATTAGACCCCAAAGGCAAACCCAGGTAGTTACATGGAAGAAAATCATGCCTGCAGAAAACTGATTTTGCAAACTCATCCAAACAAGAGTCATCAACATTGATTCCTATAAGAGAACTCTTAAAAAAATTAATGTGCAAACCTGAGCATAGAACAAACCACCTTAAGACTCTTTTAACTGATTAAGGGCATGCAAACTAGCTGGCACAAAGACAAGATTTAGATATAATTGATCATCAAATAAATGGACAAGTAAAATAACCAAATGAAGTCAATTAACAATTAATTAATGAACAAAATATATCTAAAGTGAATGAAAGTTTTAATTGATTATGGGCTAAAACATCTCTCTTCAGTTTCCACATGAGAAATTACGAAGGAAAAGTATACATTTGGCAGATGCAGCCAAAGACTTTGCATGCCAACTGCGATAGCTTTCACATTC
The DNA here is from genome assembly GCF_951802175.1 of Populus nigra. Classification (NCBI taxonomy): domain Eukaryota; kingdom Viridiplantae; phylum Streptophyta; class Magnoliopsida; order Malpighiales; family Salicaceae; genus Populus; species Populus nigra. Next base: position 3,419,202 of record NC_084858.1, read on the forward strand.
ATGATTGACCTTACGTTGCAATTATAGTGAGCCACTCAAGTTCAACTACTTTACATCAAGATATTTTGGAGAAAGATTTATAGTACTAGCTAGGAGTCTTCTACATGTATATTTTTCTTGCTTTGAAAAATAAAAACTGAAAAGAAAGATCTAGGAAAGGACTCTCAAGACTCTATCGAACCTGTAGTCTTGGACTTGGTCGTGTTAACAATTGTTTTAGTGGTCTGTGGTAATTAGCTTATATATATATGTCCTCTACAAGAAAAGAAGTTGCAGAAGTTAGTGTGGGGGGAGAGAGTTAGTTGGGAGGTGCATAGTCATGTGGGTGTTTTTGCTGATGATGTCGCTTTTATTGTGTCCAGTTGCAGCATCAACAGCAAGGCCAGATGTAAAACCAGCTAGCTGCCAAAATAAGTGTGGGAATGTTAGTGTTCCTTACCCCTTTGGGATTTTGGAACGAAGCTGTGCCATGAATACGCACTTCTTTCTAAACTGCACTTCAGACGCTGATGGTCATCCTAAGCTATGGTTCGGAATTAACATGCCTGCTCGAGATATATCATTGCTGGAGGGCACAGTCACTGTAGGCATTGACGCAGCATTCGACTGCTATAACAAAGCTGGGAGCAGCACAGACTCTTTCGCACAGTCTGTCGCCCTTGGATCAGGCCCCTTCATGTTCTCAGACACCCGAAATGTATTCACAGTAATTGGTTGCGATACATATGCCTGGATGACCAACAAAGAGTTCACATACGGAGCTGCCTGTCTCTCCTTTTGCACCAAAGATGTGAACATGTCTGATGGAAATCCTTGCTCAGGTTCTGGATGCTGCCAAACCTCAATCCCCAAGGGCCTCAAATCACTTAACTATTCATTGTCAACTTCAAACGACTACACGAACGTTTCGGACTTCAATCTCTGTGGATTCGCATTTTTAGTGGACAAGAACTCCTTCAAGATTTCAGATTGGCCGCTCTCTCGCAAGCCAAAACGTGGAAAAGATGCACATAAAGCAGATATTGTGATTGAATGGGTAGTTAAAAACGAGACGTGCGAACAGGCTAAAGCTAATGCAAGTGCATATGCTTGTGGCGCTAATGCAAATTGCACCTACCCTGAGATTGGTCAAGGATATCGTTGCTTATGTAACGAAGGGTTCGAAGGAAATCCTTATCTCCAAGAAGGATGCCAAGGTAAACTGGTTATTGCTTTTTGATAATGATTATATTTTTTGTTGGAAGTATTCTTAGATTCAAATCCGGGAAAAGATAGACTACAGATTCAAGAATGGGAAAGGACTACACCATTTTGTGTAGCTTAAGTCCTTTTCAGCCATCTCCATCGTGAAGAATAATAGTAATAAAAAAAGTAAAAGAAATCTGTTTTCGAAGTTAGAAATTTGCAAATCATTATCTATTTATTCGGCACTATTTGTTTTTTATAGTTTTTTTTTTTTGAATTCGTATATTCAGGTTTTTTCCACTAATATTTTTAACATTTACAACAGATATAGATGAATGCAAGGTTTTAAAAAACCCTTGTAAAGAAGGTACTTGCGAGAATGTGATTGGAGATTACAAGTGTCGATGTCCACGTGGCAAGTATGGTGATGGTAAAACAGGTTGTCAAGGAGGTGGTATCGACAAAATTATTGCAGGTAATTGGCTTTCTTTGCATTTTCTTGTAAGCATAGAAATTCAGCTAACTCCGGTTGATTAGTTTTTTATGTTATTTTATTTTTATATATTTAATGGGATGTTGATTCATCTATTATTAATTTTTTTATCGAATTAAATTAAAATTAGCTTATTTATTTTAGTTGGATCTATAATTCAAGTCATATATATATATATATATATTTTAAAATACACTTGCAAATTAATCCCTTGATTCTAATGTGAATAGCCTGTTTTTTTATTGCACTTAGACTAACAATTTTCGTGCATGAACATATTTTGAAGATATTTTCCGTAAAAAAAAAGAAAAGAGATATGGATACTCTCATGTTTTTTGAAAAACTCAAAGGCCATCAATTAGTAATTAAAAAGGTCTGAAGTTTTTGATTTTATAAACTACAATTAAACCATTATAAATTAATATCTTTTCAAACCATAAAAATTAATTAATTAATTAAGATATATTGTTTAAACTTCAAATTTAAGTTGGGATTAAACAAAAAATATTATTTAATAAGAGTTATTTATTTATGAAGGTTATATATATATATATAAAGCATACAGGGCATATATAAAGTGTACAGGGTTTTCATGATCATAAGGTTCCCTTTAAAAATTACTTAAATGAGACACGTGGAATCACATGATTTGCAAACAAAAAAACTGAAAAAGGGGTTAAACTTAATTCTTTTTATAAATTAATGGTTTGATTTAAAAAGAAAAGCCTCTCTCTCTCGTGTTCTTCAATCAATTGTTTTAGCTTTGCTTCGTTTCTTCTCCTTCTGGCTGCTATTGGTGTTGAGGAGACCACGACATTTGAGGTAGCTTTTGATCGGAAGGCTAACGAAGGCTTGATTTTAACTTGACTTGATAGTTGGAGGGATTAAAATAAATTAAAAAATAAAACATAGGAATTTAGTTGGATTAACATATTAAATAATATTTATATAATTTTATTTATTAAGAATAAAATAATACTTTCTTTAAACTATATATACTTTATTTATATTTAAATTAAAACTAAACTCTCATAATAAATAGATTATAGAAAATTTTATCCTACCTTTGTGTTTATTCTTAGTTATTTTAACATAACAAAGCTCATGGAGGCTTTCGATCAATTACAATAGTAAAAAGTTAGTAAATAAATATTTTCCCTTGATTTGATTTTGAAAGTAACGTCCTTCTTTGACATTTGCTTGCAGCTGTTGGCGCAAGCATTTTCCTTGTGGTTATTTGTCTGCTACTCTACATGATCTGCAGGAAAAGAATAAAGGAGAAGAACTTCAAAGAGAACGGGGGAAAATTTTTAAAGAATCAACGAGTAAGGATTTTCAGTGAGGCAGAGCTGGTAAAGGCAACCAACAATTATGCTGATGATCGGAAACTCGGGGAGGGTGGTTTTGGTTTTGTTTACAAGGGAGTTTTAACAGATAATACAATGGTTGCTGTCAAGAAGTCCAAAGGGGTGGACAAAGCTCAGATGAATGAGGAATTTCAAAAGGAAATGAGCATTGTTTCACAGGTCAATCACAAGAATGTGGTAAAGCTCTTGGGCCTGTGTTTAGAGACCAAAGTTCCACTACTGGTCTATGAGTTCATCTCAAATGGAACTCTTTCCAAGCACATCCACGACAAAGGTTCCCGGATATTGGCTTCCTGGACCAATCGTTTGAGGGTAGCATCGGAGGCTGCTCTTGCGCTTGATTATTTGCACTCTCTGGCAGACCCTCCAGTTATTCATGGAGATGTCAAGTCAGTAAACATACTTCTAGACAATAATTACACAGCAAAAGTAGCAGATTTTGGAGCTTCGGTGCTGATGTCTCCTGGCCAAACCAATATCTTAGCTACAAAAATACAAGGGACTCTAGGCTACCTGGATCCTGAGTATCTTATGACAGGTATTTTAACCGTTCAAAGTGATGTCTATAGCTTTGGGGTAGTTCTTGTGGAGCTTCTCACAGGAGAGATGCCAAACTCCATTTCCAAGTCTGGAGAGAAACGGAACGTTATTCAACACTTCATCTCAGCACTGGAAAATAATCATCTCTTCAAAATTTTGGATTTCCAGACAGCTGATGAAGGTGATATGGATGAGATAGAAGCTGTAGCTAAGCTTGCAAAAGGATGTCTACATAGCATGGGAGTAAACCGGCCAACCATGAAGGAAGTGTCCGATGAGCTTGCTAAGCTGAAAGCTCTTCATCAGAAATCATTGGCTCATGAAAATAGCGAGGAAACAGACCACTTGTTAGGCGAATCATCACAATCTTTCTGCAAGAATGCAAGTCCTCCCATGGATCAATCCCAGACTGTGATATCATTGCAGATTGAGAACTACACTAACAGCAATTAAAGCCAGACCACAATCAGTTTCCAACATTCAATAAGTGAGATAGCTCCATTAATAAATTGTAGATTATGGCTATGGATGTTCTTGAGTTATTGTCTCTAGTAATTTTCCAGGAACTTGGAAGCTTGACATATTTCAAGAATCCAGATTTTCCTTTTCTTTTGTCACCTATGTTCAAATAAAAATTGTGTGTTTACAGGACTAATTAATATACTCTCTCAAAAAGAAATTGATAAGTACCTTTGATTTCCTAATCAAACCAGATTCAATGATGTTTACCTCCATTCACAGATAGAGAAAGCTCCACAGCTAGCTCAAATTTCCATAGCATACGAATTCTTACCAAAACAAAGATTCCCATCATTTTCTAGCCATTGCAAGAGCAGCTATAACCATAGTTTTTAAATTCAACATGTTGATCTCAGGTTTTGGGTCAAGTGAATTGATCTCTGGCAAGTTTAAAGTTTTGAATAACGTGAATTGATTCGAGTAAGAAATCTCAACCTTGTTGAGAAGCAACCGTAGAGTATCCTTGACAGTATATGTATTGTTTCACATGAATGTGCAATTTTCATCACATAGACTGAAACGAGAAAAGCAGAGCTAGAGACTAATCTCACAACTAATCTGAAAAGACATAATATCCTTTGCGGAGTCTAAAATGTTACATGGTGAAACTAAATTGAAGGGGCAGGAACTGAACGATGTTAACTCATTGGCTGAAGTCACAACAAAAGATCTCAAAAGTGAGCTTTGAGTTTTTTCTAGAAACTTGATTTTAATATTTCACTATAAAAAGAATTTTTGATTGGTCATTCTTCCAGGAGTTTCTAGCAGGATAGATAGATTAAAGGAGGAACCAAAGGAGAAAAAAGATTAAATGACATATTTAAAGGTAAATGTAATCTTTTAGAGACTGTTGATCTTTAGGATTTGTTGCTGCAGCTAAGATGACAACTTGTGCTTCCAGGTTTTGGAAGATAAATATGAAAAAACACTTCAAGATGAGGTCAAAGAATTGGAACAACTATTGAGCAAAAGAAGTATTTTTCTTGCGAAATAGGAGGAATACTCTAAGAAAATTAGGAAATCGGGACCACTGTCATCAGATTCTTTTGAAACTTATGTCTTCTCTCTAAATTGTGAATCTGCTTCATTGTTTCTTTATGTGATAAATGGCTAGTCTGAGCTTCAGTTTTTCGTTATGGATTTTAATGTATTTTTAAACTATTATGTCTTGTAATCAACTTTAAACCCCTGAGGTTTTTAATCTATTTATACTGCCTGTTTTGTTGGCTGATGTCTATGTTGAAGCCCTATAAGATCGTGTTTTTGGTCTTGCCTCGACATGTACTCGGTACTTACTGAGATAGGTCATGCTTGCACGCTTCCACTTAAGCATTCTTCTTTTGAGAAGTGACATGCTCTTTTTTATTGGAACATGAAGGTATAAATGGAGGAGTGTGAAAGAGTTGCATAAAATGCTTCATAGGTGCAATAAGCAATTTCAGCAGTTCAGTCATGTAAACAAGAAGGCATTAGATCAATAAGTAAATTTCATAGAGCAACGAGAGGAACTCCAAAAAAGGCAAGCTGAACTTGAGGCAGGTGACGAGGTACTATATATGGTATTGAATTTTATGCTTAAACGTCTTCTGTTGTACTTACTGTTTTTAATATGAGATTATAATTTATGTATATTTACTTCAATGAGATTATGTTTTTACTTTAATGCTTTTGTGCATAGAATCAGAGAACTTATTGTCAATAGAAAGCCATAAATTATGCCTTGTTAATAGCTATTAATTTAGGTTGTAGATACTCTCATAAATAAAAAAATAGATTTAGCTTACCATGTATAACTTTTTATCACTCTGGATAATTAACATGTATAAATTTAAGTTTCCTTGTATAACTGACAGTCTGCTCTATATAATGAAGACCTTCTGAAAAGAAAGGCATTCTGAGATTCTAACCATTATATTATGGTATCAAAGCTTTTTCTCTGAGAACTCTCAGCCCTAGTTTTCTCAATCATAGCCTCAGTACTTATAGAGAAGTCAAATAATGTTTGTATCAGATTCATTAGCAAAAATTATGCTGCATGGGAGTTTCAATTAGATATCTTTCTCGAAGGTAAAGAGTTGTGGGGACATATAGATGGAAGCATCAAAGATGGATCTACCGCAGAAAGTTCTGTGGCCGACAAGGCTGCTTGGGAGGCCAAACATAATCAAATCATGTCTTGGATTCTTGGTTCTATAGAGCCACATCTTATTCTTCCTCTACGTCCTCGTAGGTGTGCAAAGGCTAAATGGAATTATCTAAAGCAAGTCTATTAGAAAGAGAACAATGCCAGGCGCTTCCAACTTGAGTTAGCCATTTCTAACTATACTTAAGGGGATCTATCAGTTCAAAACTACTACTCTGGTTTTCTGATTTTGTGGAATGATTATTTTGACCTTGCTATAGCCACGATCTCTATAGTAGGATTGGAGGCATGATTGACAACAGTACAACACGTACACAAAACCATCCAAAGAGATCAATTTCTAATGAAATTGAGGTCTGACTTTGAATCTATTCGTGCCTCTCTAGTAAATAGAGATCTTCTTCCGACTTTGGAAACCTACTTCGGAGAACTCTTACGTGAGGAACAATGCCTCAATACTCAAAATATTATGGAGTAGTCACGTATTGTTTCTAATACTGTCTTAGTTGCCTAAGCTGCTCATGCCAAGGGGAAAGGTCGTGACATGAGCACTACATGGTGCTATAGTTGCAAGAAATATGGTCATATTTCCCCTAATTGTCCTAAAAAATTCTGTAATTACTGCAAGCAGCAAGGGCACATTATTAAGAACTGTACTATTCGTCCTTCACGCTCCAACAAGGTCTATCATGTTGTTGTTACTAGTGACTTACAACCAGCTATGCATGCTGCAACGTACTTCTACTGGTTCACAGCCTGCAGCACCTTTTATAACTTGAGAAATGGTGCAAGAAATGATTGTGAGTGCATTTTCAGCATTGGGTTTTCAAGTTACTGGTTCTTCATCTTGGATTTTAGACTCAGGTGCACCTAATCATATGACCAATTCTCTCCATGGTCTAAGTAATGTCAGAGAATATTGTGGCTTTTCACATATTCAAACAACCAATGATAGTGTTCTACCCATTGTTGCATTTGGTGATATATCTTTTTCCTTTAAAGATGTTCTTAATTATGTCATCTAAACTATCTATGAATTTAGCTTCGGTTGGCCAGCTTGTTGACAAAAATTATGATGTACACACTTTACTCATGGTAGTTGTGTTGTGCAAGATCAAATGTCAAGACAGTTGATAGTGAAGGGCCTAAGCATGAATGTCTCTTTTACCTACAACGACCTATTCGACGAAGCTTACCTTCCTTCCCTGCTATGTCTTTACTTTGTCATAAGTCTAGGGTGTCAAATGAAGTCTGGCATAAACGCCTTGGTCATCCTCATTCTAAGGTTCTATCTTATTTGTTGAAATATGGTTTATTGAATAATAAAGAGCATTCTCCTTATACTATGTTTTCTGATTGTGCAACTTGCACTATGCCATCAAACTGTTTTACTGATGGATTAATTTCGTCGGTGTGAGGAACGAAAATCATCGGTAATGTTTTTACCAACGGCCTCGCCGACGGAATGAGTCCATCGGAGGCATGATCGTCGGTAATTTCTCATTCCGTCGCCAATGCCGTCAGTAATTAAAAAAACCAAAGACCGATGGAACACCGACGGTATTACAGACGACTAAGCGCGCCAAAAAAAATTCCCGTCACCAATTTACCGACGGAATAATTCCGTCTGTATTTTCAATGGTAATGAACGACGGAATATCCATCGGTGATTGTGGCATGGGCGGTGAATATTTCAGTCTTTGTCAATTACCGAAGGAATACGTCCATCGGTAAAAGTCATGGTAAATACCGATAGAATTTATCCGTCAGTGATTGTGGCACGGCAGTAAATTTTTTTAAACTCTCGATAAAATACCGACGGCCTGATTCCCTCTGTAAAGCCGTCGGTATTTATTTAAAATATTTTTTAAAAAATTATTTAATAACAGTAAAAAAACTTAATAACCAAATAAATTTGCATTAAACATTAAAAATGTAAAAATAATGTTAAATAATATTCATCGAAATATTCATTACAAATTTAATGTTTAAAAAAACAAAATTAAACTAATTAAAATAGTGGCGGAGCTGGAGGTGGAGGAGGAGGCTGGTTGTTGCCGGGACTGTACGGTAAAAAAGGAGCAGCACATGGATCATCACCCATCTTTGATCTAATCTCCATGACCATTTGATGGAGCTGAGCATAATCTGTCGAGAGGCATTCATATTGTTGTTTCAAGGCTAAGAACTCCTCTAACTGGGTGCTCGATACTGATGGAGAGCTCCCAACGGTTGAGACACTACGGGCCGACCGCAATTTTTCGGCCGTAGTGTTGGAGAGCCCGTAGACCCGATTTTTATCGGGTCCACCAAATGATTCGACCTCCATCCACAAATCCGGATCAAAATATGAATGGTTCAAAGGATCGTCCGCATATCTCTCTCTGAACCGGCTATTTATAGGTCTCCTGAATTTTTTTTAAAAAAATCATCATATTCAATTCAAGAAAATAATAACTTTCGAAATAAAATGATTGATCGAACATACCATAAAATGTTGAGCACGGTTGTCCACGTACTGCTGCACCCCCTTTTGGCGGTCTTGACTCCGCACGTGCGTCTCTTCAAATAGCTCCATTGGACTCGACTCACGTCCAAGAGATGTAGCCTATAAGGAAAAAAAAATTGCAAGTTAAATATATTTATAAGCAACAACAAATTAATTAACGATATATTTCATTTAAATTAATCTTACCATCCGCTTCGCATGTGAGCTGAACGGGACGGAGCCGCCGGTGTGCGTGGTCACCAAACCATGAATTTGCCGGTTCCGGTTGACGACTCCGGATTATAAGCGCTGTGAGAACCGCTCAGACGTCACATGCTCAATATATGCCACCCATATATCTCCCGGGATGAATGGTGGTTTGAATTCCTACCCAACCGTCACCTCATTCCATCCTTCAAGACTGTTGTCCCTCGCATATCTTTTCGCTTTTTTTTGGGTGTCATACCAAAAATCATGCAACCTACTTCCATAGTAACTAATTAGAATTTAGAACATAAAATTATAAATCAAAAATAAATATTATTTTTGATATTACCTAGTTGCCGCGTGATTCTCCCATACTCTCCTAACAACAATGTTGTCCGCGCTATCCCACTCAAATTTATTTTGTATATATAAATAATTCATTGAAAATAAAAATAGTACAAGATATAAAATTACAAAAATTATTTATTAAAAATAAACTGAAAATTAAAAATTAACACTTACCTGAAATCGCTGAAACCAGGCATCAATATTAGGTCTCCACTCAGGATGTCTGGAGACCTGACTCCATTGAAACAATGAAATCTCCATCGAAACAATGAAATCTCCATCGATGATTTAAACGCCAATGTAATTGTCCTGGCAGCCTCAATGTTTGTGAACCTAAAATTAAATAATAAAAAAATAATTAGTTGTTCATAAATTATGTTATAAGTATAAAAAAAAACTAAAACCTAAACAAACTTACATTGAGAGGTCATCCTTCCATTGTGTCTGGTACTTGCGGGTGAATTGACCCCGCTGTGAAGGCACACCACCTCTACGTTGTGAAACCACACTAGAAGAGGCAGCATCACAAGGTGGCGTAGATGCATCTCCGTGATCAGCACCTAAGGAGATGTCATCCTCGCTGCTAGAAGAACTAGCTGCAACTATCTGCTGACGACGTGCTGTAGATTTTATTCGACGCATCTACACAAATATATACAAATTATTACATAATTAACTTTGATTATTTAAAAAAAATTCGGCAGCACCTCCCCTGTACTGGAGACTACCCACAGTTTTCAAACCTACAATCTTTACAATAACCACAATCCATATAATCTCCAGCAACATCATATATACAACCTAATATCTATACCAATTCAATCACTAAAAAAAATTCGACAGCACCTCCCCTATATTAGAGACTACTCACAGTTTTCATACCTATAAATATTGCAAAATCAACTCTATACAACTTAACATCTATAGAAATTCAACGTCTATATATTTTCAACTACCATCAATACAAATTCATAAATAACAATTAAAAGTAATCAAAATAAGAAACAACATAACAAACAATAATATCCTAAAATTAATATAAACTAATTAAATTTAATTCTATATTTCAATTCACATTTAAAACATAAATTCAACAATAACAATTATTGCAATACAAACAATAATATCCTAAAATTAATATAAACTAATTAAATTGAATTCTATATTTCAATTCACATTTAAAACATAAATTCAACAATAACAATTATTGCAATACAAATAATAATATCCTAAAATTAATATAAACTAATTAAATTTAATTCTATATTTCAATTCACATTTAAAACATAAATTCAACAATAACAATTATTGCAATAAAAACAATAATATCCTAAAATTAATAAATAAAATGAAAAAACTAAATAACACTACACAAAACATCCTAAATACAAAACAAAAAATACACAAAACTAAAAAAACACTACATTAATTCAAAATAAATTTAGGAATAAAAAATACTTACCTTAATAGTGTGTTGATTTTTAGATTTTATCTACAAACAATTCACAAAACAAAGAACACAAAAAAAATAATGATAAAAAAAAACAAAGATAAAGAAAAAAGATTACATACCTTTTAATATGTTTAAAACTACCACCAAAACAATAAAATCTCTTTCAAAATCTAAACTCAAACGGAGAGGAGAAGAAATAGAGATGAGAGCCGAGAGAAAAAATGAACCAAATGGGGGGAGGGGGGGTTTTATATACCAATTTTTCCGACGGTATTACCGACGGAACATTAATTGTTGTCGGTGGCATTAAATTCCGTCGGTAATTTCTGTCGGTAATAAATTGAAATTTGCACCAAAAATTTCGAAAATATCGCTTGACTTTTTTGATCCGTCAGAAATAGTGTTGCCGACAATTCCGTCGGTAACCGTGCCGACCGACCACGCCTCTGACAGGCTTGCGCTTCGGGATGTGCGATTTCTGTTGGTGCATCCGTCGAAAATTATGGCACAAGTTCGTAATTTTTTTCCAACTCTCTGTAAAATACCGACAGTACCAATCCGTCAGTGTACCTGTCGGTAATGTTACCAGTCCGTCGGTGAACCCGTCGAAAATTATGGCACAAGTCCGTAATTTTTTTCCAACTCTCTGTAAAATATCGACGGGTACTAAGCCGTCGGTGTACCCGTCAGTAATGTTAGCAGTCTGTCGGTGAATCCGTCGGAAATTGTGGCACAAGTCCATAATTGTTTTCCAACTCTCTGTAAAATACCGACGGGTACCAATCCGTCGGTGAAACAGTCAATATTTCCGCAGCTTCTCCCTGCATTTTTGTCTATCCTCCTGCACAAAATCTTGAATTGCAAACTTACAGCACACACAGCACAATAACAGGAGCTGACAATTAAAGAAGAATAAATATTTCATGTTCCAAAATATTACATTATAAAAATAAGGCTTTACAACATGTTTAGTCATAATTTTCATCTTCGTCCTCAATTGAATTGTTATCATCAGCTTCATCACACTCTTCAATGTGGTTATCATCTTCTTCATCAACATTCTTTAGTCCATTAGTAGAGCTCAAAACGACATTCAACTCCTCTGCGTCAGCATCAACAAGTCGTCGAAAACATGAAAATTTGATTTTTCTTCTAAGTCAATCGAAAGAGCAACTTGGTATGGCTCAACCAACTCACTAGCTTGAAAGACTTCATCTATCACACTTGTGTCTTTGTTCTCATCCTGAACAACCTCAACACGACCCCTGGGTTTTGTTTTTAAAACGGATAACCAATCAACTCTTGATCGGTCCTTTCTAAAGGAAGGGGTGTATGTGTAATAAACTTGTTGGCATTGCTTTGCGAAAACAAAGACATCGTTTACATTGCGGTGTCTAGCTTTTGAGTTGATTTCAACGAGACTAGAGTGAGGATCTACTCTAATTCCTCTATCAGTTGTGTCATACCAATAGCATTTGAATAAAAACACTATATTCTGCTCGCTATGATATTGCAATTCGATGACCTCTTCCAATCTACCGTAGTAGTCAACTTCAAACTCACTAGAAGTCGATCCCTTAATACAAACACCGTTGTTGTATGTCTTTCTTCCATGCCCGTATTCTTCAGTATGAAAGACATATCCATTGACAAAATACCCGTTATAGCACTTGACTTTTCTTTCAGGGCCCAGGCTTAGTAAAGACAGTGAAATAGCAGCACTACCTCCCATTTGATAAACTTTGTATATTAAATACAACATTAATCAATAAACAGATATTATGTAATATTTACGTACAGTTAATTACATTGCAAGAGATAATAAGTTTGTGATTGGACTTACATGTGTTCTAAACCATGTGGCAAATTGTTCATCTTGTAATTGAAAGATCTGAGATTCGGTCAGCTGTGAGTTATTAGATAGTAAGTATCGTCGATGTTGCCTGCAAGGTTGTTCCAAATTATATGAGTTTATGGTATCACAAAACATAAATAGTACACTATTGACAAAGTTTATGTCGAACATCTACTTACTTAATAAAAAGTCTTAGCTCATCACAATTAAATAGGACATAATTGTGTGCTTGTCTGAATTCTATTTCAGACAAATATCTTCCTATCATGGCATTTTTAGGTGTGGGTCGTTCAGGATTGGAGAATATTGACAAGTTCCCACTTGAAGGCTCTTCACCACCATCATCATGCTGTGGAACACGGTTGATCCTCGTTCTCAAATGAGGTTCGAAATAGTATGAGATAAATGTTGAGATCTCCTCAACAATATAGGCCTCACATATTGATACCTCAATATGCGCCTTGTTCTTAATCTTTTTTTTTAAGATTGAACAAGTACCTCCATATATATATATATAGAATTAATAAAAAATTATCAATAAAAAAACATTTAATTATGAATTACATAGCAACTGTAATATCTAACCTCTCGAATGGATATATCCATCTATACTGGACCGGTCCTTCAACTTTTACCTCAAACGGTAAATGTACAGGTAGATGCTCCATTGAGTCAAAAAATGATAGAGGGAATATCATCTCAAGTTTGCATATTGTCTCCACGATATTCGTTTCAAGCCTCTCAATGTGATCAACATTCAACTTGCTGGAGCATATATCTCTGAAGAAATGACTGATCTCCGTTAGTGCATCCCAAGCCCCTTTGGCAACAAATCACGAAAAGCTAATAGGATGAGTGTTTGCATAAACACATGGCAGTCATGACTCTTCATTCCATATAATCTGCATTCCTCCGTATTAACCAACCTTGATATGTTCGAGGCATGTCCATCGGGGAAATGCAGACTCTTAAGCCATTTGTAGACTAGTAGTTGTGCGTTTTTCTCTAACACGAAGCTTGCTCTTGGTTTTGCGACCTGTGACCCATCACAAACCAACTCTATATTGTTACGGTTATAGAATAGCGCTACATCCAATCTAGCCTTGATGTTGTCCTTTGTCTTTCCCTTCACATCCATGACGGTGTTGAAAATGTTCTCAAACATGTTCTTTTTAATGTGCATGATGTCAAGGTTATGGCGGAGAATATTGGTCTTCCAATAAAGAAGCTCCCAAAATATACTTCGCTTCACCCAGTTATGGGTCAAACCAAAACCATGAAACTTCTTCTTACCTGATTGGAGACCAAACACAATGTCACCGTACTCTGACACAACATCAAGCAATTCTTCACCGGAAAGACGCGGGGGTGCAACATCCTTTTCAACTCTGCTAACAAAGAAATCCTTTCTGTTCTTTCTGTACCTGTGATTCGGCGGCAAGAAGCGACGGTGACAATAAAAAAAAAGCTTTACCCTTGTTTGTTAGCGTGAATGCCTTATTGTTCTCCATACAGTATGGACATGCTAGCTTTCCATGCGTGCTCCAACCAGAAACCATTTCATAAGCTGGGAAATCATTGATAGTCCACATCAAAGCCGCTCTCATAACAAAATTTTGTTTCCTCGAGATGTCATAAGTCAAAGCTTCAGAGGACCACAACTGCGTCAACTCATCAATCAACGAACAAAGACAAACATCTATATTCCGACCCGGACTGCTCGGACCTGGTATGACCATAGATAAAAACATGAACTCCGGCCTCATACACATCCCCGGTGGCAAGTTATAAATCGTCAGTATGACCGACCAACAAGAATAAGAAGCAGCAAATGACCCAAATGGGTTGAATCCGTCTGTACACAACCCAAGACGCACGTTCCTTGATTCAGCTGAAAAGTGAGGATGCACACTGTTAAAGTGTTTCCAGGCTTCACCATCAGAAGGATGCACCATCACTCCATCAACTGCATGATGTGATTGGTGTCATGTCATGTGCTCAGCAGTCCTTGGTGACATGAAGAACCTCTGCAGTCTAGGTGTGATTAGGAAGTATCTAAGTTTTTTATATGCCACGAGAGTCTTTCCTCTACCAGTTTTGGGTTTGTAACGGGAATGCCCACATGGCATGCACTCGGTCAGCTCAGCATTTTCAAGGTAGTATAACATGCAGAAGTTAGGGCATATCTCAATTTTCTGGTATCCTAAACCGAGGGGTTTCATCATGGACTTGGCAGCATAGAAGTTCTCTTTCAGCCTGTTCCTTTCAGGTAAAATGCTTCTCGCCCATTCGATAATCTTGTCATAATCGGCCTCACTCAACCCGTGATCTGACTTGATGGTGAACACCTGTGTTACGGCCGATAATTTACTGTGGTTCGTGCAGCCATCTCATAATGGTTCGTCAGAATCTTTCAACAGATCAAAAAACCTTGTTGCATTTGCATTAGGTTCTTCTTTTACAATTGGATATTCATTGACATTACCTCCACTCATTCTCATTGCATCCATAACCATATTCCTGTAAGGATCACTGTTCTCATTTCCAACTTCATGCATGTTGCTAGCACTAGAAGTTGACCCGACCACCCTTTCAACCATGCTCTTATTAGGAACAAATAGTTCTCCGTGTGCATACCAACACAGGTAATCCTCCATGAACCCTTTGGTTAGAAGATGCATCGTTACAACATCTTGATGCAGAAACTTTAAATTTTTACACTTCCTGCATGGACACCTAATACCGCTATCAGTAAAATTCCTCGGGATAGATGTTGTGAAATTAATAAAACCCTGAACACCGTTACAATAATCCATCCTCCGCAATCCTTAGGGTGAGTCCCGATACATCCATGAATGATCATCCATGACTTCTATTGAATCTCTATAAAACGTAAAAAAAAATATTGGTTTCTTATGTTAAATATTTATTATCAATTATCCAACAAACTAAAAAAGCACTTATGTTAAATATTCATTATCAATTAACAATTATTAACATTCATACATACAAATTTATACATATATAAATTTACAAAAATCACAACTTCACAATACAATTGATAACAATTAAAACAGACCCGTTAAACAAGCTATTATTTATTTCATCATAACACATCTAATTCGGTGTAATTCAAACAAAATTTCAACAATTTACAAACAAATATAATTTGACAAAATCTAAAACAAACTATAACAACTACAAAATTATACATTCATACTACAAGTTTCTTTGACAAATAACAATCAAACCAGTACATGCGTTAACAAAATACATATACTAAAAAAACAATAAAATTCACATTTAAATGTTGTGACCACGTACAAAAGTATAAGAAACTTGAGTGCTTATGTTGAGAAGATGGGAGAGTTGAGATGGGTGGTTGGCTGCAATTTGGGAGGGGAGAGGTGGGATGGGGAAGAAGAAGGGGAAGAAGAAGGAGAAACAAAGGAAGAGAATGTCGGCAGAGTCAGTATACACTAGCTTTTACCGATGGAATCACCGACGAACACTTTTTATCGGCATACCCGTCGGTGATTCCACAGGTGGAAGTGCCACGTCGTTGTACGACTATCCGGGTTTGAATCCCTCGGTATTTCCATCGGTAAAATCGTCTGAAAAAATCCACGTCATCACGTCGTTGCAACTTTCAAAAAAAGGTGTCTCGGCCGTCGGCGAGACGATTGGCATATACCGACGGACTTAATCCGTCGATATATACTGACCGTGTCCCCGATGGAATATATCGGTCGGTAAATACCGACAGATTTTGAGACGGAATTAGTTCCGTCGTTAAAAATTTCCGACGAAAATATTCCGTCGGTAATTCCATTGGTGTTCTCTGATTTTCTGGTAGTGTTGTAAACTTGAAAAAAGTAAGACTTTACCCTTTCCTTCTGAAGGAAGTAAGCCACCCATAGTTTTAAGATCATTCATAATGATGTCTAGGGTATCAATCTTGTTATTTCTCATGTACAAGCAATTCAAATATTTCGTAACATTTATTGATGACTACAACAGGTATACATGGGTGTATTTCTTACAAAACAAATCAAAAAAATTTCATCTGTTCAAACTGTTCTTAGCTCTTGTTGACACTCAATTTTCAGCTATTGTTAAAAAATTTCAGTCCAACTCGGGTAGAGAATATATGTCTCATGAGTTCCAATCTTTCATGCAATCTAAATGTATTATCTCTCAATATTCTTGTTGCTATCTAATTTTTGACCCATGTTTTGGTAAATTTTCAGAAAAATCCAAAATTAGCAAAAAACATTGAAAATCCAAAAAAATATGTTTTTTTTAATATATTTGCATCGTTTTTAGCATTTTCAGCGTCGTCTAAAAAGAATTTAAATTTTTAAAGGTCTTTCGAATGCGTTCGACTTTTCACGCATCATTTTTAAAATCATTGATTTTCCTCATCGAGTCGACGTTAATATTGCTCATTTTCAAAAAATAAAAAAAAATAAAGAAAAATCAAATTTACAAAAAAAATAAATTTGAGGGACCAAGTTTGAAAATATAGCAATATTTTTACCTATAAATACTGGTCTTCTCAACACATTCAGAGAAGGGGGGCAATTTTAAAAGAAAAATACAAAAAAAAGGGAGAAAACCTAACCCTAAAATCTATCTCTACCAAGCCGGTCGCCCCCCTTCCTAGGGCTTGAATTTTTTTTCTCCCACAGCCCCTGCCATTTTCGGCTCTCCAGCATCTCCCCTGCATAAGCAGCAACAAACCACACCACCTCTCCATCTTCCCCGATCTCCCCACTTCACAACCCGAAAGAAACCCCCTGTCAGCACCGAAGGCTTCCCCTCAGCGGCGTCTTCTTTCCCCTTCGGTCTCCATCGACACCGAAGCCCCCCCAGGCTTTTGATTTAGTCTTCCCCACAACAGCTGACCGAAACCACCAGCCGGTTCCAGCGTCTCCCCTTCCCTTTGCCAGAAGTAAAACAGAGCCAAACGCAGCCCCGAACACCTCCCTTTTGATTTTCTTCTTCCTCAGCCGCCGGACACAAGCCTCACCCTTCAGCCTCCCTGCACACAGACCTTCACCTTCCCCGCTCACAGTTTCTCTCCCTTCTCTCTCCAAGCCACAGCCGCCACATTTTCGTCTCCTCCGGTCGTATCAACAGCAACCGGCCAACGAACAGAGCTCATCACAGCAGCAGCCGAGCTCCTCCCTCACAGACCGAACCATCTGGCCTCCCTTCCATTCAGCCATCAGCAACAGCCCCTCAGATTCACCGCCGCCCTCGGAACACTGCAGCGCCGCCCAACTGCCGGCCACCTGAAGTGAAGGAGAAGAAGATGTAAACAAACAAAAGATCTGCAGTGATGCAGATCTGAAAAGGAGAAGACCGAAACAGATCCGAAAAAGAAAGAAAAATTAAAATCAACTGCCTGTGGTGTTTTCGGTTGCTTTGCAGGTCACCGCCGGCGTAGGGAGACTGAGAAGAAGAAGTCGATCCAGATCCCCCCTGTTTCTGGAGTTTCTTACGGCGGCGCGTGAACCCACGCGCTGCCAGTAACCGTGGCTCGTAGAACAACGCGCCGCCAGTGACGGTGGCGCGTGGAACAACGCGCCGCCACTGTTCCTGCTGTCCTTTGGCTTCACAGAACTGGTCCCAGCACTCTTATGGATTTTTGAATGGCTGTTTTGGAATTTTAGAATTGTTTAATGTAATATTTGTTTAGTTTTGAGTTTTTGTAATTTGTATTTTGTAAAAATGGAAGAAAAAAAGATAAGGAAAAGAAAAGAAAAGAAAAAATATAGTGAAAGTGTATGTGTGTGTTTGTATGTTTTTTTTTTATGGATGTTTTTTATTTATGATAAAATTGCAAAGATTAAAGAAGAATTTAATATTTTGATTGGATCATGGTCAAGAATTATTAATTTATATGTAAGTTGTATTTCTAATATTCAATGAAAAAATAAAATTTTAAAACTTTAACACGTTAAAATCACGAAGTAGTTTACCTCAGGTAGGGTGCGTTAGGGGTGTTAATACATTTTCTAACCACAATCAGTCCTTTACTCGTGAATCTCTGACAAGACCAGTATATCTGGTTTTCTAGTAGCTTTCAATAAATTATTAGGTGGCGACTTCAACGAACCAATTCAAGCAAATGCATAATGAGAAAAATCACCAGCCGACGCCGCGCGGATTTTTGACGTGCGACAGTTCTTTTCCATTAATAATAGCTATTAATCTAGGTTGTATATACTTTTATAAATAAAAAAGTAAATTTAGCTTACCATGTATAGCTTTTTAAAATCATTCTAGGTAATTAGCATGTGCAGATTTAAGTTTCCTTTTATAACTGGCAGTCTGCCTTATATAGTGAAGACCTTCTAAAAAGAAAGGTATTTTGAGATTCTAACCATTCTATTACTTATATCTATTTTAGATAAGTAGAAGGATGAAACGATAAAACACTTTCAAAGGGGTTGCTCAGCAATTCCGCCAAGTATTCTCTGAACTTGTGCAAGGTGGTCATGGCCATTTGGTTATGATGAAGAAAAAGGTTCGTTAAAATAGCCTTTTAAGTCTTAGTTTCATTTGTTCTTTCTATCTCCTCCTATTGTTCATTTTTCCTTTGCTACTCTTATGCAATGCCTAGGCATTCTTCCTTTGTGTTTTTATTGTTTTCCAAGTTTAGTCAGTATTTTTTTTTTAGTCTTTTATGTTGAAATTTTGAGATAACAATATGAGTGCATTTTAAAGTTTCATGTCTTACATTTGTGGTCAATCTAGATAGCTGTTGAAATAGTTCTATAAATTTTATGGTATCTTGGCAGGATGTTTATAACATAGATAATAATTACGACCATGATGGACCTCATGAAGCAGATCTAGAGGGAAGGGTTGTGAAATATGTTGGTGTGAATAAAGGTATGTATTTGTTGTCGCTCAGTTATGTGTTTTTTTTTTGCAGAAACAAGGAGATAGAAATAAAAAAAGGACAGATTAGATGTCCCTAATTGGATAATAAATAGCTTTTTACTTCACTTTCTGTTTATTGACATGGAAAAAGTTGTAAGATTAGGATTTCAGCTGGTTTTAAAAAATATTTTTCTCCATGAAATGCATGCAAATCTAGTTTTTATTTGTCATGTTGCCTTTCAGTAAACATGGTGAGCAAAAGTATATTGCCCCCAGCATCTTCTATACTTGAGAATATGGGCATGCTTATTTACAGGGCAAGGGGAAACACAATCAGTGAAATAGTGATATGTGCAATAGACCCTTCACTAGGCAACCACAACATGCTCGCAGACCACCTTCGCCATGCAACCACGACATGCACCACGTTCGTGGATCATGTGCTGACATGTCACAGTTAGTTAGTGTTAAGTGATGCAAATAATTAGTGGGGTTAGTGCCCTGCTTTTCGTTATATGCAGAATGTGTGTGGGAATCATGCACTCATTATTTTTGCCATTATTTCCATTTCATTGTATCAGTTGTTTTTACTCATTCATTAGTTGGCTATAAAAAAGTCATCTGAAGTGTAAGGAAAAATATGAATTAATTATGCAAAACTCTTTTCTCTGTTTCTCATTCTACCAATTCTTCTTCTTTTCTTAAATTACACTTATCAATTGGCATCAGAGCCTCTCATTTCCATGGAGACTAGAAACAAAAGCAATACTGAGTTTCGCAACGAGGTCACTGAAGCCTTGGCTCAGCATGCATCTCAATTTGATCTTCTTAAAACCCAACATGAATCTCGTTTCGATCTCCTGAACACCAATATGACTCAAGTTACCTCATCCCTCCAAAACCTCCAAAATGCCATCAGTGAATTACAAACTTTGTCATTACGTCACAGTTCCAATCAACAAACCATTATCCAAGATGTCAATTCTTTCACCAAGGGAGAAACTTCCCAAAAGGGTCGACAACCAGCATCTGCTTGTTCCTTTACAAGTACTGGTTTTGACAGGAGTCATCAACAGCTCAAACTGTCATTTCCAAAATTCAGTGGTGATGATCCAACAGGTTGGGTTTATAAGGCAGAGCAATTCTTCGAGTTCAGAACATTGCGAATGATCAAAGAGTGCAACTCGCTTCCTTCCACCTGGAGGGATTAGCTTTGCAGTGGCACCGTTGGCTGACTAAGTACAAGGGCACACTCACCTGGCTTGAATTTACAGCAGCACTCCTCCAACATTTTGGTCCGACTGAGTATGAGGATCCCTCTGAAGCTTTAACTCGTTGCAGACAAGTCACAACAGTAGCAGCGTACCAAGAAGCTTTCGAAGGGCTATCACATCATGTGGATGGGTTACCAGAACCATTCTTGGTTGGATGTTTCATTGCAGGACTTCGGGATGATATCCGTCTGGATGTCAAAATTAAACAGCCGAAGACTCTAGGAGACACAATTGGAGTTGCTCGCCTGGTGGAGGAACGTAATCTCCTGCAACGAAAAGGTAACTCTTTTGTGCGATCACCTGCCATTTCTCGTCCTCTGCCAACCACCAACAGTGGTGTATTGGGACCACCACCAGCATCCAAACCAGTCAGCACCACCGCTCCATCCTCATCTAGAAGGATAACAAACCAAGAAGCTCATGAAAGACGTGAGAAGGGCCTTTGTTTCTATTGTGATGAAAAATTCATACCAGGGCATCATTGTCAAAGGCCACAACTATTTATGATTGAAGATTCCACACCAGAAGAAATCGATACCAGTGATGATTGCACCGTTGACATTGCAACTGTGGAATCTTTTCCAGAAATATCATTTCATGCCATCGCTAGAACTGAGCATCCATAGACCATTTGCATACTGGGAAAACTGAAGAACAAGGATGTCACAGTGTTGATCGATGGAGGAAGTACACATAATTTCATCGACCAATCCATTGTCTCTCAATTCGGGCTACAAGAAATTCGAGATAAGACGTTTCAAGTGATGGTGGCTAATCGTGAGAAGATTGTTTGTGGAGGATGGTGTCTTGCTCTTTCCATACTCATCCAAGGTCATGTGGTCATTGCTGATTTTTATGTCTTACCTGTTGCTGCTTGCCATGTGGTTTTAGGGGTTCAATGGCTTGCAACTCTTGGTCCAATTGAAACAGATTACCGAAATCTCAC
Source organism: Populus nigra (assembly GCF_951802175.1). Taxonomy (NCBI): domain Eukaryota; kingdom Viridiplantae; phylum Streptophyta; class Magnoliopsida; order Malpighiales; family Salicaceae; genus Populus; species Populus nigra. The sequence goes on from NC_084858.1 coordinate 3,440,914, forward strand.
GATGACTTTCACAGATGGGGGCACCAAACGCATGTTTCAGGGCATTGGTCGTGCTGGTTTGGAGGCCTTATCTAATAAGGACCTTTTTAACTTGCAACAAACTGGGTTGTTTCTCCAGATTACTATGACTGAGCATGTGGACTCCACTACCACCTATTCCAGTGATCTCGTAGCAGTCCTTGACAACTTTGCACATGTTTTTGACACACTGACAGCTTTGCCACCAAATCATTCACATGACCACCGGATTCTACTTCAACCCAACAACGAACCTGTTAGTGTTCGTCCATACAGGTACCCGTACTATCAAAAAACTGAGATTGAAAAGATGGTTAAAGAACTTCTTGAATCCGGTTTAGTTCGTCCAAGCAACAGTCCATTTTCATCTCCTGTTTTGTTGGTGAAAAAGGCAGATGGAACGTGGCGATTCTGTGTCGACTTTAGGGCACTTAATCACATAACAGTGAAGGACAAATACCCTATTTCGATTGTTGACAAGCTCTTGGATGAACTGCATGGTGCCAGGTTTTTTACAAAACTGGATTTACGTTCGGGGTACCACCAAATTCGGGTTCAGGAGTCAGACATCCAGAAAACAGCTTTCCGCACACATGAAGGACACTATGAATTTGTAGTAATGCCTTTCGGTCTTACGAACTGACACGACCAAAAGATTGATGTCTTCTCCCAAGTGCAGGAGTGTCGAAGTAATAAATAACCCGGCAAGACCGGGGTCGAACCATAGAGAGGTTAATTGTATAAATTATAAATAACAATGCAACAACAACAACAACAACAATAATAATAAATTATCTTCACGGTTTATAGATACCATTCCTAAAGAATGACATTTTGCATTACAAGTCCATCTGGCACATCGGTGACAGACTTTCAGTCGTTTTGCATGACGTTTCTTTGCAAAAGTGCTTTTACCTGTTCCAGGCATGTATGAAATAAAAGTATTGGAAGACTCACCTGATAATCGGACCTTTGCTTCAATCAGCCAGCGAATATCTTCAGGAATTCCATGGTTCATTAACAACCTCAATCTTTCACACCTAGCATGGTAAATTTTTGTAATCGCATTCTGATGCAGGGCGGGAAAATACTTTTTCAATTTTTCAAGAGTGGTGTCCATTTTTCGAAAGAGAAGTGGAGGAGAGATGCAAAGAAAAGAGAAGGAATAAGAAATTGAACAAATATATACACAAATATCAGTTATCATGGGAAACTGAAAGAACCGACTTAAGAGTCACGGAGTACCGTTATCCGCCATTTGACCGGGGTTGGAGAAAGACTAGCAAAACAAGAGTCACACCAAAAAGAAACACAAAAACAATGTGAGAAAAACAATATAATCAACCTTTATATACAACATCATTCAAACCAATGGATTCAATTTCACTAGGAAAATTATCAAAGTAAGCTTTCAAACGATGTCCATTTACCTTAAAAATATTGTCATTCTTTGGATTCTCAATATCAAAGGCCCCATAAGGATACACATGTTTCACAATAAATGGACCGCTCCATCTGGATCTTAGCTTTCCATGAAATAAATGGAGTCGAGAATTATAAAGCAAAACTTTTTGACCAACATCAAAGTTTTTCTCAAGATTCTCTTATCATGAAACTCTTTGATTCTTGCTTTATGAATTTTTGAATTTTCATATGCATCATTTCTTATTTCCTCAAGCTCATTTATTTGCAACTTACGCAGATGGCTAGCATCATCCAGGTTTGAATTGAAAGCTTTAATAGTCCAATAAGCTTTGTGTTCAAGTTCCACAGGCAAATGACAAGGTTTTCCATAAACCAACCTATAAGGTGACATACCTAATGATGTTTTAAAAGCAGTGCGATAAGCCCAAAGTGCATCATTAAGTCTTAAAGACCAGTCCTTCCGATTAGGGTTCACTATTTTTTCCAAGATTTGTTTGATCTCCCTATTAGCAAGTTCTACTTGTCCATTTGTCTGAGGGTGATAAGGGGTGGCAACTTTATGTGTGATTCCATATTTCTTCATTAAAGACTCAAATGGCTTGTTACAGAAATGTGTTCCACCATCACTTATCATGACCCGAGGGATTCCAAATCGACTCAAAATATTTTCGTTCAAAAACTTGATCACTGTTTTATTATCATTGTTACGACTTGGAATTGCCTCTATCCATTTTGAAACATAGTCTACTGCGACTAATATGTACACAAAACCAAATGATGGAGGAAATGGACCCATAAAATATATACCCCAACAATCAAAGATTTCAATAACAAGAATAGTATTTAAAGGCATCATGTGACGTCTTGAAATAGATCCTAGCTTTTGATAATTTTCACAAGTTTTGCAAAATGCATGCGTGTCTTTGAACATGGTGGGCCAATAAAATCCACATTGTAAGATTTTTGCAGTTGTCTTTCTTGATGAGAAATGACCCCCACATGCCTCAGAATGACAAAATTTAATGACACAACTTACCTCATTGTCGGGAATGCATCTTCGAAATATTTGATCAGGACAATATTTGAACAAGTAAGGGTCATCCCAATAAAAGTTCTTTACTTCGTTCAAGAACTTTCTTTTGTCTTGGGTTCTCCAATGAGCTGGCAAATGTCCTGAAACAAGAAAATTAACTATATTAGCAAACCAAGGTGTTGCTACCCAATTTTTGACCCATGTTTTAATAAATTTTCAGAAAAAAAATCCAAAAATAGCGAAAAGCATTGAAAACCCAAAAAATACATTTTAAATACATTCTTAATACATTTGCATCATTTTTAGCATTTTCAGCGTCGTCTAAAAAGAATTTAAATTTTCAAAGGTCTTTCGAACGCGTTCAACTTTTAACGCGTTAATTTTAAAATCATTGATTTTCCTCATTGAGTCGACGTTGATTTGCTCGTTTTCAAAAATACAAAAAAATTAAGAAAAATCAAATTTACAAAAAAAGAAAGTTGAAGAATCAATTTTGAGGCTCAAACAATATTTTGCCTATGCATAGGGAATTTTGAATATTAAAGGGGGGGCAATTTTACAATTAAAGGGGGGCAAAACTTAATATCTTTTCTTCTCCCCTGCACCCACTGCGCCGAAGAGCCGCTCCCCCCGGGTCCAAGACCATTTTTGATCCCTCTCTTTCGGCTGAAAATCAGGGGAGGAGCCTAGACAGCAGCCCCACCTTGTTTTCACTTTCCAGCCGACAGGAGGCTCCTCCCTTTTGGCTTTTCTTCTTCCCCACAGCAGCTGGCAACAGGTCCCTGGTCCCTGGTCCCTCTTCCTTCCCCGCTGCTCCCTTTTCCTTCATATAGGCAGACCTAACGTATGAAAAGGGGAGAGAGGAAGAGAGTTAATTCTCTGCTGCATCTTCGCTAGGCCGCCAGCCCTCCCTTGGCTGGAATTTTTTGCCTTCTTCTCCCTCGCCCAGCTGAGACTCACAGGGGTTGATTCCCCATCCCCCACAAACCAGGCACCCGAAGACCAGCCCCTTCGTCTCCCTTCCCAGCTTGAAATTTTTTTTCTCCTTCACAGCTGCCATCCACTTCCCTCTGCTCCGCCAGCCTTAGCCCCTCTATTTTTCCCTTCAATCGACAGACCCACATAGCCCTCACCTCACCTCACCAAGCTCCCCTCTTCCAGCCAACAGAAAAGCTGCCGTCCCCCGGGGTCCTTGTTTGTTGTTTTCAGAACAGAGCCAAGGACCCCCTGCCATTTTAGCTCTTCACCGTCGCCATCTACCCACGGCACCGATCTTCCCCTCAGCCACAGCCTCTCCTCTCATAGCCGAACACCATAACAGCCGCCTCCAGCATTTCCTTCCATCAGCAACAGCACCAGCATCGACACCCACTAGATCTGCCAAGAGGAGTTGAAGATCGGACAGCCATCCCCTCTCCATCGCAGCTTCACCCGGCTGACCATATAGAACCCGCCGGCCGAACAGCCTCCAGCGGCAGCAACAACCGAGCAGCGCCCACAGACCGGCAATCCTTGGTCATGCAACCGGCCACCTGAAACAGAAGAAGAGGAAACAAAAAGAAAAAACTTGCAGAGATGCAGCAGATATGAAAAGGAGAAGGGGGAGAAGCAAATCCGAAAACAGTGAAAGAAAAATCAACTGTTGTTACGTTTGCGGTTGTTCTTGCAGGTTGCCACCGTCAAGGAAAGTGAAGAGGGGAGGAAGCTATAATAGAGCCCCCGTCGGATGATTTTGCGGCCGCGCGTGGGGAGACGCGCCGCCACTGTTCCTGCGTCCAGAAACCTTCCTTAACACTGTTCCGGCCTGCAGGAGGGCTTCCCTGTAATTTCATATTGTTTTGGGGCTATTATTGTAATTTTTGTTTAGTTGTTTTGAATTTGTATTTTGTATTGTGTATGTAAAAAAAAACAAAGAAAAGAAAAAGAAAAGAAAAGGAAAAAAGGAAAAATATAGTAAAAGATGTGTGTGTTTGTACTTTTTTTTATGTATGTTATTGCATCAAAAGAAAAAATAAATTTAATATTTTAATTTATATGCACAAATATCTAAAGGACAGATAAAATCATGTTGTATTTTCCATGAAAATGTAGAACATGTATCTACATATATTTTGGGAACTAATAACTGATTTATCAAAGCCTTAGAATTGTGTTAAAATTTTATTTTTAAAAACACATCAAGTCCACGAAGCAGCTTACCTCAGGTAGGGTGTGTTAGGGGTGCTAATACCTTCCCTAACCACAACCAGTTCCTTTCCCATGAATCTCTAACAAGACCAGTACATCAGGTTTCCTAGTAGCCTTCAGTTAAATACTAGGTGGCGACTCCAACGAACCAAGCAAATCAAATCAAGCAAAACAACAAAAGAAAAATCGCCAGCCGACGCCGCGTGCAGATTTTTTTTGACACGCGACACAAGGCATCGTAGAGACAGAAAGTAAAGATTCATCAGGAAAGTAGTCATTAATTAGTGTGATGTCAGATCTCGAATCAGTTGTTAATCTTGACAAATGATCCGCGACAACATTTTCGGTGCCTTTCTTATCCTTGATTGTGATATCGAATTCTTGAAGTAACAAAATCCACCGCATCAATCTAGCCTTAAAATCCTTCTTAGAAAGAAGATATTTCAACGCTGCATGATCGCTAAAAACAATAACAGGTGAGCCAACAAGATAAGATCTGAATTTTTCACATGCAAATACTACTGCAAGTAATTCCTTTTTAGTGGTGGTGTAATTCATTTGAGCACTATTTAAAGTTTTACTTGCATAGTAAATCACATAGGGTTTCTTATCTTTTCTTTGTCCTAAAACAGCACCCACGGCATAATCACTAGCATCACACATTATTTCAAAAGGTAATGACCAATCAGGAGGTTGAATGACAAGAGCAGAAGTAAGCAAGTTTTTAAGTTTAACAAAGGCTTCTTCACAATGTTCAGTCCATTCAAAAACATTATCCTTTGTTAGAAGGTTACACAATGGCTTAGATATTACACTAAAATCTTTGATGAACCTTCTATAAAAACCAGCATGTCCTAAGAATGATCTAACGTTTTTAACAGATTTTGGTGTTGGCAAGTTAGCAATTAACTCGATTTTAGATTTATCAACCTCAATTCCTATTGATGAAACAATGTGACCAAGTACAATGCCGTTTGTTACCATAAAATGACATTTTTCCCAATTTAGCACAAGATTCTTCTCTTCACACCTATTCAAAACCTTTTCCAAGTTAGTTAAACAATCATCAAATGAATCACCAAAAACAGAAAAATCATCCATAAAAATCTCAAGAAAACGTTCAACCATATCACTGAATATGCTAAGCATGCATCTTTGAAACGTGGCTGGTGCATTACATAATCCAAAAGGCATCCTTCGGTATGCAAACGTACCAAATGGACATGTGAAAGTAGTTTTCTCTTGATCTTCAAATGCAATTTCAATTTGGTTGTAACCCGAATAGCCATCTAGAAAACAATAAAATTCATGACCTGCAACTCTTTCTAGAATTTGATCCATGAAAGGTAAAGGAAAATGATCTTTTCTAGTCATTGAATTAAGTTTCCTATAGTCAATGCACATGCGCCAACCAGTAATAGTCTTAGTTGGAATTAACTCATTCTTCTCATTTGTTATCATAGTAACTCCAGACTTTTTAGGTACAACTTGGGTAGGACTTACCCATTTGCTATCAGAACTAGGATAAATGATTCCATTATCTAAAAGCTTAATGACTTCATTCCTCACTACTTCTTTCATATTAGGATTAAGCCTTCGTTGCATTTCTCTAGAGGGTTTAGCATTTTCCTCCAAATAAATCTTGTGTGTGCAAATCAAAGGACTAATTCCTTTTATGTCAGCTATGGTCCATCCTAATGCATTTTTGTGCATTTTCAGAGTTTGTAATAACTTACCTTCTTGATGAACATTAAGTTTGGAAGAAATTATTACCGGAAAAGTTTCATTTTCTCCTAAAAATGAGTATTTGAGATTAAATGGTAATGGCTTCAAATCGGGTTTTGGTGGTTGAACACTTGAAGGTATGGACTCAATTGATCGTGGTGGCAATTCCTCAATTTTTGGTCTCCAACTATTTGCCTTTGATTCTTCCTGAAAATAAACCATTTGCAAATCATCAGATTCATTAAACTCAGTTTCACTGGAAGTGTTTTCAAATTGATCACAAATTAATTTTTCAATAAAATCTACTTCCTGTAAATCATTATCATCTCCAGGTTGCTTGCAAATGTTAAAAACATTCATCTCCAATGTCATGTTTCTAAAAGATAACTTCATCACTCCATTCCTACAATTAATCAATTCATTAGAAGTTACAAGAAATGGACGTCCTAAAATAACAGGAATTGAATTGCATGCTTCAACAGGTTGTGTATCCAAGACAATAAATTCCACAGGAAAGATGAATTTATCAACTTGTACTAACACATCTTCAACTATTCCTCTAGGCACTTTTACAGATCTATCAGCAAGTAAAAGAGTTACAGAAGTAGGTTTTAACTCATCTAGATTCGAATATGGAAGTAAATTCACACTAGCTCCAAGATTAAGTAAAGCTCTATCAATTTTATGTTCTCCAATAAAGCAAGAAATTGTAGGACAACCAGGGTCTTTATATTTCAAAGCATTATCATTCTAAAGAATGGCACTTACTTGTTCAGCTAAAAAGGCTTTCTTTTTCACATTCAGTTTTCTCTTCACAGTGCACAGATCTTTAAAAAATTTAGCATAAGACGATACCTGTTTAATAGCATCTAACAAAGGTATATTGATCCTTACCTTTTTGAAAGTTTCAAAGATTTCAGAATTGTGATTGACTTTCCTTTGTTTGGTCATGGCATGAGGAAATGGAAGTGCTGGTGGGGAATCAGTCTTCTCCTTGCAGTGTTCAGGTTCAACCCTTTCCTTACCCTCAGAGACTAACTCATCTTCTTTCTCACAAGGTTCAAGAACGGGTTTTTCAATAACCTTACCACTGCGGAGAGTTGTGACTGATTTGACTTGATCCATATGTTGGCTTCCGGAACCACTTGCACGTGAATTGTATTGCCCTTTGGGATTTTGCTGGGGTTGAGATGGAAACTTACCTTTCTCCTAAAAACTAAGAGCAGGTGTGAACTTTGCAAGAGTATTTTTTAGATCTGCCATGGTTTGAGCATTTTGAGTGTTGATTGTCTCTTGCTTTTCAATGAATGCATGCAGTGTTTCCTCAAGATTTCTTCTAGGAGGGGGAATATAAGGAGGTGTATATCCATGAGAATTTTGAAAATTATATTGTGCTTGAAATGGTGGCTATGAAGTTTGTGCATTATTGTTACCACTCTTCCAACTGAAATTTGGGTGATTTCTCCAACCAGGGTTGTACGTTTGCGAGTATGGGTTATGACTTGGCCTTTGGAAACTATTTAAAGCATTGGCTTGTTCATGGAGACATTCCTTAAAAGAAGGCAAAGTTGGACAATCATTGGTTGAGTGTTCATTAGTTTCACAAATTTGACACACAATTTCTTGAACAGATTTTATTTGACCACTCTTTTTTAATTCTAGTGCCTCAACTTTTCTAGCTAAAGATGCAAATTTGGCTTAGAGGTCATGATCTTCCCTAAGGTTGTACATGCCTCCATTAGATGTATGAGGTTGAGTTTTACCTGGTGCCTCACACGTACCTGTGGTGTCCCAATTTTGAGCATTTTCAGCTAGCAAGTCTAGGTACTCCATTGCTTCATCAGGGTCTTTATCTTTAAAAGTTTCATTGCACATCAATTCCACCATTTGCCTATCTTTAGGTGTTAACCCTTCATAAAATTGTGAGACCAATCTCCATGTTTCAAAACCATGATGAGGACATGTATTAAGCAAGTCTTTATATCTATCCCAACACTTGTAAAATGTTTCTCCTGGTTTTTGAGTGAAAGTGGTGATTTGTCTTTTGAAAGAGTTTGTTCTGTGAGACGGAAAAAACTTCTTTAAAAATTGTTGTTGCATTTCATCCCAAGCACGAATGGATCCTGACCTAATATTTTGTAGCCATGTTTTAGCTTTATCTTTTAATAAAAAAGGAAAAAGCTTTAATCTGATGGTGTTCATGCTACAATTTAAGTCATTATAGGTGTTACAAACTTCTTCAAATTCTCTTAAATGCAAATATGGATTTTCTAATTCTAAGCCATGAAAAGTGGGTAAAAGTTGAATAATACCTGGCTTAAAATTAAAATGAGAAGCATCAGGAGGAAAAACTATACATGATGGTGCACTTGTTCTTGTTGGATTCATGTGATCTCTAAGTGTTCTCACATGATTATTCTCATTATGAATTGACTGGTTATCTTCTTCGGCCATGTTTTCTAAAGAAATTGAGGATTTCCTAGAAAGTCTACCACTTAATGTACGTGTCCAAACTCTCATGCAAGTGCAAAAGAAAAGAAAAGAAAAAGAAAAAGAACAAAATTAGAAAAACAAATAAAAGTAAAGACAAAAGAAAATGAAAGAAATATAAAATTTATACAATACTTACCTCCCCGGCAACGGCGCCAAAAACTTGACACGACTAAAAGATTGATGTCTTCTCCCAAGTGCAGGAGTGTCGAAGTAATAAATAACCCGGCAAGACCGGGGTCGAACCACAGAGAGGTTAATTGTATAAATTATAAATAACAATGCAACAACAACAACAACAATAATAATAATAATAATAATAATAATACTCAGTACATGGCGTTGTTATACCTGAGAACGATCTAAAAGATCGGGTCACAGGTTTCCAGCCTATATACTGATTTTATGAAAAGATCAAAGAGATATATTATATAATATAAACAGATTTCTGATACGAATAAACAAGGCAAGACCAACAATATCAGGATCCTTGATCAAACACAGAGCATACTTAACGTACATAACATATAACAAGAATGTAAATAATAATAATAATAGTAATAATAGTAATAATAGTAATAATAATAGTAGTAGTAATAATAGTAATAATATTAATAGTAGTAGTAGTAGTAGTAGTAATAGTAGTAATAATAATAATAAAAAGAAGAAGAGGAAGAAATTAATGAGAACTTTGAGATGGAAGATTAATGTAAGGATTAAACAATGATAAAAACAAATGTCAAGGTTAGACGATTCACTAATGGTATTTCAAATAAATATAATATAAACTCTTTTTATTACTCAACTAGAAACCACACACAAAGGAGGTTCTAATCGGATGATTTATCATTAATGGCTCATTATAAAGTATTAACATGATCATATTAATTATCTTGTCTAAGTAACACCATACTTATAAATATCATCAGGCATTCATGTTGCTAGCTTATGTTAACAACAAATCAAGTTCCTATCATAACAACGATGTCGGCTGAAAACTATGAAGGATCAAGCATTCGATGTACCAAGTGTTAGACAACATAAATCTAGATTAACCATTTAACAAGCAAGGTATTAAGAATTAGTAAGATAAAAAGATAAGATATGCTAATAACAATTTATCTTGGATATAAACATTAAAGTCCATGTTGAGTTTATATTATACCTATTCTAACACCATTAGTAAAACCTTTTCACCTTGACATAATTAAATTAGCTAAACATAATTAAGAAGAAAAACATAAATAAACAAGATAAGAACATGATTATGATATAAGTTAACTAAGTATATGAAAGGAAATGAAAAAGCATAAACAAGAGATAAATATAACATGAAAGAAAACTTGAACATTACAAAGATATAAAGAGAGAAAGCAAGAACATGATTTTGATCTGAAAAATAATATATCTAAATACATGGCAAATACCTCCTTTTATAGGCTAAGATTCAGAACTATTGAATGGTGGACTAAGGAAATAGTTGGTGGCCAACCATTGATTTGGTGGCTGGTTTTTGACAGTGTTGGCTGTTGGTTCTTGAAATTGTTGGCAGATTTTTTATATTGTTGGCTGGCCAAAACGTCATTGATAAAATCAGAATTTGAGGACTTTGTTTCATGAAAGCTGTGGGCAATTGTCTCAGCTTTCCAACAAAAAAAAAAACCAGAGCTCATTTGGACTTCTAGAACTCAAGATATGAGCTGAAAACTGTTGCGATGTCGCGATCGCACAAATTAATTACCCTAGCTTAAAACACACAAGATAGTATAGAGCAAGCAAGGGATCGATCCCACGAGGAAGTTTCAAGTCATATTTTTATGTTATACGTTATGTAATTGGGGGGGGATTTGGTTTGTGATTATCTAAACTATGGCAGCAATTAAACTAGCAAACAAAATCAATTAAAATTAAAATATATCAAGAAAACAAACCTTGGTCGCAAGCACACATCCACCAACAGAAATCAGAACCGCTCCTTGAAATGAAACTCCAGTTTATATTCTGAATTTTTATCTTTCTTAACGTTGGTTAATTAACAGATCCGCTGTATAACTAACCCTAACCAACAAACAATCACAGTGTCCGCACTAATGATTTATTCCAGTGGCAGCCTTAAGATCTAGATAAATTCATTAATCTTAACAACCAAGTTGTCAGCTTGTGTTGTATTTGATCGAATGTTCTCCCTAAGTTTAATAACGTAGTTCCGCTACAATTATCAAGCTTAGTTGCTTCACAAGTTTATATACCACAACTCCGGTTTTGATATCAAACTTAGCAATAGATTGTTCACAATAATAACTTAGAGTCCGCTCTAGCAATTAAGATAAACAATCATAGGAAATATGCATAGGAAAACAAACATACTCATTCATGATACAAACTGAAAATAAATGGAAGAATAAATCTCACAGTTCTTGAAATCTGAAAGTGTTTGCATCCTTGCAACCAAGAAAACGAGCTTAGCCTTGCATATCTATTGAACAACTACTCCTAAAGATGAAAGAATACATGTTTTTGGGTTGTAGAGGGGAGAGTTTGTGCTTTTTCTCTTATGGCTGCCACCCTTCTTTCTTTGATTCTACTGCACTCTCTCTCCCTCTCTCTTGGCTCTTTTAATATCATGAACTTAGCTGCCTATTTATACACAAATTGTAAGTAAGAAAAATCAAAGTTCAAGTGTGAACATCAAGAGATGGTGGTAGTGTGAAGGCGACTGGTGGCTGGCAGCTAGTTTGTGGTTGGTGGCTAGGTTGGTGGCTGCCTTCCTTGACCTTCTGGATTGATGTTCTTGAGGAGCTAAATTGCTGAAATTAAAACTTGGATGTTGGTTTTGATGCTTCAGGATGTAATTTGGATTCGTTACTTCACGAAACCTGTTTGCTGGCAGAATTCAGTTGTCATCTTTGAAAACTCATATCTCCCTCATATGACATCAATGTTGGCTGAAATTTGGAGCGTTTATAGAATTTTGAGTCAGGAATCCAAAACAATTGAGTTTGCATTAATTGGATATCTACAGCTCCAGATATTGAATTTTGAATGGACAAAGGTCAACACTGGCAGAATGCGAGTTTTGACTTTGAAGGATGTGATTTCCATGCTCTTTGTATTTTTATTTTTCTTGACTTAGATTTCCAGAACAGTATGGATGTTAGCTTACTAATGCCACTGGAATCACTTCTTTTCGACTTTTAGAGCTCACGCTCTGCACAAAACATCGACTGAGGGTCAAATCTGTCAATTACCTCCAATTTACTCCTTTTTGCATCTTTCATCTAAAGGTGCCTTCAAAACATAAAACAAAGAATATCAAGGCATTTTATACATAAAACATAGGCAAAACACTAGTTAAATGTGGGTGAAACTATCGAATAATATGGTTACATCAAATACCCCCACACTTAGCTCTTGCTCGTCCTCGAGAAGGATAGATAAAATCAAATTGAAAATAACTATGATCAATCTCTTAATCTTCCATCAATGTCCAAGAATATATGCATTATAAACAAGAATACAATCAAGAATGATAAATAGTATAATTCTCATGAATTCATTTACATGCAAACTTCAAAACTCAATTAATCATTGGGATTTAAATGAAATCTATGCCATGCCAAAGTGATAGGTCCTCTCATTGATATACACTACAACACTCACGTGTTTAGGGCTTATGTGTTTAAATCTCTCAAATTCAATCAAAGAATATGTTCTACCATAAACTTGCTTTTCAATCTCATCTCCATTACTAACATGTTACAAGCTATGCATGAATCAAAAGGTCTTATTTTCCGGTTGTAATGGGGCTAAGGTTAAGGTGAGGTAAAAGAGAATAAAAGAAATGGTTCAAACCAAAGAAAGTAGAGCATTCTGAAAAATGATATTTCCAACAAGATATTCCATTAAAGCACATAAATTTTCCATCTTTAATCATCAATGCTTCTCTTTCAACATAAAACCTTAAGAACATAAAATAATACTTTTTTTTTTGTTTTTTTTTTGTTTTTCACTTTTGGCAACTTTGCCCATCTTTTCATCAAGCATCACTTATTCTTTCTTTTCATATAATTTCCAACCATAATTCCATGAGATATCACAAGTATATGCTCTACTAATCCTTGGCCAGGGGAAAAGGAAAACAAATAAAAAGTTCAGGTTTATACATGGATAAAGCAAAGAAAAGATAAACAAGCTCAAAAGAGGCTCACTAAGGATAATATGCTTTAGGTTGGCTTTTTGGTTCAAGTGGTTAAAATTTCTAATGCCTTTATCATCTTCATGTACACATGTAATGCGAATGTAATCTTAACAAGATATGAAGCAAGTTCTAGAGATACATATCATTGAAAGAATGCACAATCAAAGAATATAATGTTGAAGGCTCAAAAGCTTGCGTTGGTATAACACTATAAAGTCAACATGGCATATTCTCAAAGTCAATCCCTAAAACAATTAAATCTTAAAATTGGCATGCACACTCATTCATTTGATTTATATCTTCATCTATCTCAACTAATTCTCATACATAATACTCATATTCTAAAAAAAAATGGGAGTTCTAAAGATCAAACATAATTTTTTTTTTTTGAAAAATAACAAAGAAAATGAAAATAAGAAAACAAAAATTCTCCAAATACCCCCATACTTAAAACACAACGTTGTCCTCAATGTTGAAATAAAAGAAAAGGAATATAGGAGAATGACCAAAATAAAGTAAAATGCGAAAAATAAAAGATAAGGGAAAAAAAGAAAGCAAATCTGTTTTTTTTTTCTTTATGCTGGGTTGCCTCCCAGTAAGCGCTTTTGTTTTTATGTCATTGGCTTGACATGTTGTATGTTCATTCTTCATAGATTGGTTTAGCTAACTCCACAGAAGCGGTGAGTTCTGCCGTCCAATTGTCATAGAAAGGTTTCAAGCGATGCCTATTGACCTTGAGTACTTTATTGGTTTCTAAACTTGTAATTTCAAATTAAACTCTTCTCTTGTAATCATTCGGTCATGGAGACTCTTAGTCTTTTCTTTGTAAATCCTTGCATTCTCGTAAGCATCATTTTGTATCTCTTCTAACATGGTTCCAGTCTTTTTGGGTACCAAAAGGATAGACGCCACCCATTCACTGTCCGTGATAGGGGGAATGATTCGTACATCATGGAGGATAGTTTGCAAAGCTTGCAAAGTTAATGCTGATTGGTGCATATTTTGGGGAACACATATGTTCCTTTCCTTCTCTTTTATCTCGGTAAAATCATAGCCATAGCTCAAAACCACGCTTAATCCATAAACTTGCTGCACACATTTATCAACTTGGTCATAGCATGTGATAGAATAAACATTGCTATAAGGATATGTCATTGCATCATCAAAATTAAATTCAATTTTTTCATCTCCTACTTCCATAGACAAGGTATCCTTACCACAATCAATCTTTGTGTTAGCGGTTTTCAAGAATGGTCTCCCAAACAATATAGGAGTGCTGGTTGATGAATCACAAGAATCATGTTCCATATCAAGAATATAAAAATCACATGGAATAACCAAACTATCAATCTTGACTAGGACATCTTCTATCACACCAAGTGGGTAAACAAAACTACGATCCGCAAGTTGTATTACAATGCTAGTTTTATTCAAAGGCTCAAGACTAAGAGAATCATAAACATGTTTGGGCATAACAGTAATGGATGCACCTAAATCTCATAAAGCTCTTTTAAAACTAGCATTACCAATAACACATGGGATAGTAAACGCACCTGGGTCTTTTTGTTTCAAAGGCATATTCTTTAGAACAACAACAGATACAACTTCACCCATACTTACCGTTTCGTGACCTTTCAGTTTGAAAGCTCTCTTGGTAGTACACAACTCCTTCAAAAATTTGACATACTTGGGAATTTGCTTGATAGCATCAAGCAAAGGAATGTTGAGTTCCACTTTCTTGAAAACCTCTAAAATCTCTTTTTCTGTCTTGTTTCTTTGACCTAGAAGAACTCATAGGAAAGGGTGGAATTGTTTTAAAACTGGAATTCATTGAGTGAGGAGTTACCTTTGGAGTGTTGGTCGTTATTTCAGTTTGTGGAGGAGAAGGATGTTTCTTCTTTGTACTCAACTCGGTTTCTATCTCCTCTTCTTCCTCTATCTCAATTTGTTTTGACCTTTGTCTTTCAAGTTCTCTCCCACTTCGCAACATGATCGCACTAACATTCTCTATTGGATTCAATGCTTGGGAGGGTAACTTTCCATTCATTTGTGCTTCCAATTTCCCCACACTTGAAGCTACTTGCCCCATTTGCTTTTCCAAGTTGTGAATACTTGACCTTGTTTCCTGTTGAAAAGACATGACATTTTGTTGTAAGGTCACAGTGTTAGAAGCCAAAGTTTTCATCATCTCACGAAGATCATCATTGGATGATGACCCCATAACATTGGAGTTTGTGAATGGAGAAGGGGGTTGTCTTGCTTGATAATTCTGTTGGGATTGAAATCCATGAGGATGGAACTGTCGTCCTTGATTGCTTTGTTGAGGTGGGTTCCCATAACGTAAGTTGGGATGATCTCTCCATCCAGGATTGTAAGTGTTGAAAAAGGGATCATTTTTACGTAGGGGTTGTCCATTGAATGCTCCATCAACTGCATTAGCATGTTCAATGTAATCTTCTTGCATTGTTGGGCATATATCCGAAGCATGTTCTTGTAAGGAGCATATGCTACAAACTTTTACCTGCTGTATATTTCCACAAGCCAAAGAACGCACAAGAGAAGTAAGATCATTAACTTTATTTTCAAGGTTAGAAACACTTACCTCATTTACTCGTTTGTTTGAGAAATCTCCACGAGTGCCAAACTGTTTCGAGTTGGCTGCCATGTTTGAGATCAATTGGCATGTAGCCTCGGGTGTCTTATCTACCAATGCCCCTCTACTTGCAGCATCAATGATACTACGGTCAGTAGGCATCAATCCTTCATAGAAATATTGAATGAGCAGCTAATCAGGTATTTGATGATGAGGACATTGAATGCAGAGTTGCTCAAATCTTTCCCAATATTCGAAGAGTGTCTCTCCATGAGATTGCCGAATCCCACATATTTCTTTCCTTATGTTGGCAACTCGAGATGCTGGGAAATAGTTTTCAAGGAAGATCTTCTTCATGTCATTCCAAGTTCCAATAGATCCTGGGAGAATAGAGAAAAGCCATGTCTTTGCTGCCCCTTTTAAAGAGAAAGGGAAAGCTTTCAACTTAACCTGTTCTTCATCAACTCCATTCGGTTTCATGCCAACACAAACCATATGGAACTCCTTGAGATGAGTATGAGGATCTTCTCCTGCAAGACCATTAAATGTTGGTAACAAATGTATAAAACCAGATTTGAGCTCAAAGTTTACATTATTGTCAATGTTTATGCACAATGGTTGATTTTCCACGTTAGGAGCAGCAAGTTCCTTGAGTGTTTGTTGTCGTGCAATCGCCATGGTGTTGAGGCGAGCTTCCTTTCGTAACTTGCGTAAAGTGTTTTCTATTTCGAGGTCCAACTGCACTTGACTTTGATTAGTAGAACGGGTTACAAGCATAAATCTTCAAGAAAACTCAAAAGAAACCAATCACACAAGAGATTGAAAACAATGCAAATTGTACGAAAATCCTACGGTAGAAAACCAAACCTGCCTAAAAGCACTAGAAAACAGCGGAATTTGGCCTCAATAGGGTTGGGCTAGTGATTATCACTAGTCCTGTTCAAAACGTCGTTTCCTTTCAGGAAACAAAAGGCTGAAACCTAATTCCACCAAAAAATATGTTTTGAACAGTACTGCTGCTGCAAGTGAACAGTACCGTCGCAAGCAAAAATTCTGTTTCTCTCTTCTTCTTTTTTTGAATCACAGCAAATAAAAATAACAGTACAAGCACAAGAATCAACTAAAATTACCTCCCCGGCAACGGCGCCAAAATTTGTTGCGATGTCGCGGTCGCACAAATTAATTACCCTAACTTAAAACACACAAGATAGTATAGAGCAAGCAAGGGATCGATCCCACGAGGAAGTTTCAAGTCAGATTTTTATGTTGTACGTTATGTAATTGGGGGGGGGGATTTGGTTTGTGATTATCTAAACTATGGCAGCAATTAAACTAGCAAACAAAATCAATTAAAACTAAAATATATCAAGAAAACAAACCTTGGTCGCAAGCACACATCCACCAACAGAAATCAGAACCGCTCCTTGAAATGAAACTCCAGTTTATATTCTGAATTTTTATCTTTCTTAACGTTGGTTAATTAACAGATCCGCTGTATAACTAACCCTAACCAACAAACAATCACAGTGTCCGCACTAATGATTTATTCCAGTGGCAGCCTTAAGATCTAGATAAATTCATTAATCTTAACAACCAAGTTGTCAGCTTGTGTTGTATTTGATCGAATGTTCTCCCTAAGTTTAATAACGTAGTTCCGCTACAATTATCAAGCTTAGTTGCTTCACAAGTTTATATACCACAACTCCGGTTTTGATATCAAACTTAGCAATAGATTGTTCACAATAATAACTTAGAGTCCGCTCTAGCAATTAAGATAAACAATCATAGGAAATATGCATAGGAAAACAAACATACTCATTCATGATACAAACTGAAAATAAATGGAAGAATAAATCTCACAGTTCTTGAAATCTGAAAGTGTTTGCATCCTTGCAACCAAGAAAACGAGCTTAGCCTTGCATATCTATTGAACAACTACTCCTAAAGATGAAAGAATACATGTTTTTGGGTTGTAGAGGGGAGAGTTTGTGCTTTTTCTCTTATGGCTGCCACCCTTCTTTCTTTGATTCTACTGCACTCTCTCTCCCTCTCTCTTGGCTCTTTTAATATCATGAACTTAGCTGCCTATTTATACACAAATTGTAAGTAAGAAAAATCAAAGTTCAAGTGTGAACATCAAGAGATGGTGGTAGTGTGAAGGCGGCTGGTGGCTGGCAGCTAGTTTGTGGTTGGTGGTTTGAGGTTGGTGGCTGCCTTCCTTGACCTTCTGGATTGATGTTCTTGAGGAGCTAAATTGCTGAAATTAAAACTTGGATGTCGGTTTTGATGCTTCAGGATGTAATTTGGATTCGTTACTTCATGAAACCTGTTTGCTAGCAGAATTCAATTGTCATCTTTGAAAACTCATATCTCCCTCATATGACATCGATTTTGGCTGAAATTTGGAGCGTTTATAGAATTTTGAGTCAGTAATCCAAACCAACTGAGTTTGCATCTATTGGATATCTACAGCTCCAGATATTGAATTTTGAATGGACAAAGGTCAACACTGGCAGAATGCGAGTTTTGACTTTGAAGGATGTGATTTCCATGCTCTTTGTATTTTTATTTTTCTTGACTTAGATTTCCAGAACAGTATGGATGTTAGCTTTCTAATTCCACTGGAATCACTTCTTTTTTACTTTTAGAGCTCACGCTTTGCACAAAACATCGACTGAGGGTCAAATCTGTCAATTACCTCCAGTTTACTCCTTTTTGCATCTTTCATCTAAAGGTGCCTTCAAAACATAAAACAAAGAATATCAAGGCATTTTATACATAAAACATACGCAAACACTAGTTAAATGTGGGTGAAACTATCAAATAATATGGTTACATCAAAAACCGAACAGTGTTTGAGCTGCAGGACAGGTTCCGACTTCTCTATTGTTGCTAAGATTTGAACTTGAAAACAGCAGAATTGAGTCTTGGACCCTCATGAAAGTTTTAGGTCTATGTCTTATCTTTCCATCCATATAAAGTGGACCTAAATCCGAGTTCTACAACTCCAGTTATGATCAAATAACTGAATGGTGTTCCAGTTTGGAATTGAACCAGCATCTCTTCTCTTAGCCTAGTCCTCTTTTTGTCTCTTCACTTTCAATTGTTAATCACATCAATCAATCCTTTGAATTGTGAGATATACCTGCATTCAAAACAAGCATTTACCATAAATTAAAGATATATTATATTATTAGACTTGTTATTATAAAACATGCTTTAGTTAGGAAATTTAACGATACTTTAGTGCAATACGATGATATAAAGCCTTAATGAGAATATACTTTTAAGTACTAACCACGAACGCCCCAGCTACTTTCCAGAGTCTCATGAATGATCTGTTCAGACCATATCTTCGCAAGTATATTATTGTGTTCTTCGACGATATTTTGATCTACTCTAAAAATTGGGATGAACATATTTCACATATAATTAGTGTTCTAACCATTTTATCCAGTAATAGTTTGTATGTCAAGAAGTCAAAATGTCAATTTGGAGTATCGCAGGTGAATTATTTAGGCCATGTCATACTAGAGAAAGGAGTCCAGGTTGATCCTTCCAAGATACAGGCAGTGGTTGATTGGCCAGAACCGACAACAATCAAGGGTGTGCGTGGGTTCTTGGGGTTGGCAGGTTATTATAGAAAATTCATCAGTGGCTTTGGCAATATTACAGCACCATTGACTCATTGTTTAGGCAAGGAAGGATTTCGTTGGGGAATAACTGAGTCCACAACCTTCAACAAACTTAAACAGGCCTTGACTTCACCTCCTGTTCTGCGGTTACCTGATTTTTCTCAACGTTTCTTCATTGAATGTGATGCTTGTGGCACTGGAATAGGCGCTATTCTCATACAACAAGGTCAGCCGATTGCATTCTTCAGTGAGGCATTAAAGGGTTCATCTTTGGCACTCTCCACTTATGAAAAAGAGATGTTGGCCATTGTTAAAGCCATCCGGAAGTGGCGACCATATCTTCTGGGTAGACCCTTCACTGTCAGGACTGACCACAAGAGTCTCAAGTTTCTGTTAGAACAACGCATCACAACTCCAGCACAGACTCGTTGGCTTCCGAAACTCCTTGGTTATGACTATGTGGTGGAATACAAAAAGGGCCCTGACAACAAAGGTGCTGATGCACTGTCCAGAAAAGTCGAGTTCAACTTTATGGCAGTTTCCTTGCCTCAGCCCGATTAGTGGATACGTCTGCAACAAGAAGTTCAACAAGACTCTTTTTACACTGATTTATTCAAGCTGAATTCAGGTCATCAATGACAGTTGTATACTTGTAAAGATGGTGTGTGGTTCAAAGCTGGAAAGGTATATTTAAATCCCTCTTCTCCATTAATTCCTTCAATTTTGGCAGATCATCACTCTTCTCCTATTGGGGGCCACTTTGGTTACCACAAAACTCTAGCGAAGATCCGCGGTACCTTCTTTTGGCCAAAACTGCGACAACATGTGAAAGATTTTCTCCGGCGTTGTGATACCTGTCAACGTTTTAAGGCAGATTGTTTGAGTCCTGCAGGGCTGCTGCAGCCCTTGTCTATTCCAACTAAAATATGAACTGAGGTGTCTATGGATTTTATGGAAGGTTTGCCTCCTTCATTGGGCAACACAATGATCATGGTTGTGGTGGATCGCTTGAGTAAATATGCTCATTTTGTAGCTCTGAAACATCCATTCACGGCCATTATTGTGGCCAAATCTTTCATCGTTAATGTTGTAAAGCTTCATGGAATTCCTGTGTCTATTGTCAGCGACCAAGACAAGGTATTTTTGAGCTCCTTTTGGAAAACTCTGTTTCAACTGCAGGGTACTCAGCTCAATATGAGCTTCAGTTATCATCCTCAATCGGACGGCCAAACTGAGGTGGTCAATCGGACACTGGTGCAGTATTTAAGATGTTTTACAGGTGATCAACCATATAAGTGGGTGGATTGGTTGCCTTGGGCAGAATTTAGTTATAATACTGCCATTCATTCTTCCACAAAGATTTCACCATTTGAAGCAGTTTATGGCATTTCACCACCAAACGTGCTTTCATATGTGCCAGGAACTACTCGTGTCCAAGCCGTGGATGAATATTTACGTGATCGGGATTCAGTTCTTCAGGATTTACGTCATCAACTAGTCCTTGCGAGAGATCGGATGAAAACTCAAGCTAACAAACATCGCCGTGAAGTTCATTTTACTGTGGGAGATTTTGTTTATTTGAAGTTGCAACCATATCAGAAAACATCAGTTGCTTTTTGCAGGTCAATCAAACTGGCGCCACGTTACTTTGGCCCTTATCAAGTATTAGCTAAGGTGGGGGAAGTTGCCTATAAGCTTGCCTCACCTGCTGGGTCTCAAATTCATGATGTTTTTCATGTGAGCCGCCTACGCAAGTGTTTGGGTTCTGTGGTTCCAGTCTCTCAGGAGCTACCTCCAGTATCAGTGACTTCTACCATTTTGCCACAGCCTGAGTTGGTTTTGGATCATCGTGTCATATGTAAGGGACAGTATCGGCCTAAGAAGGAGGTTTTAATCAAATGGAAAGGTGTTGTTGTTGAAGATGCTACATGGGAAAATTTATGGCGTTTTATGAAGACATATCCTGATTTTATCCTTGGGGACAAGGATACTCCGAGGGAAGGGGAATGATATGTGCAACAGACCCTTCACCAGGCAACCACAACATGCTCGCAGACCACCTTCGCCATGCAACCACGACATGCACCACATTCGTGGATCATGTGCTGACATGTCACAGTTAGTTAGTTTTAAGTGATGCAAATAATTAGTGGGGTTAGTGCCCTGCTTTTCGTTGTATGCAGAATGTGTGTGGGAATCATCCACTGATTATTTCTGCCATTATTTCCATTTCATTGTATCAGTTGTTTTTACTCATTTATTAGTTGGCTATAAAAAAGTCATCTGAAGTGTAAGGAAAGATATGAATTAATTATGCAAAACTCTCTTCTCTGTTTCTCATTCTACCAATTCTTCTTCTTTTCTTAAATTACACTTATCAAATAGCTGTCAGGGGGTCAGAAAACTGTTGTAGCCCTGACATTGATATTTTCCATGCAACGATGTGATCCTGCTCCCTTTTATCTTTCTGACGAGATAGAAGCAGCATTGGATCCACAGTACAGGACTGCTGTTGGAAGTATCCTATTTCCATGTATTTTATTTTGCTGTCTCGCTCAAGCTTTTAATGGTTTCTTTTTGTTGTCTTCTTCTGGCTATCAGTATGGAGTCGGATGTAAATTTTGCTTTCCTGCCATGCTCTTCTGTTGCTGCTACTCATCGAGGGGAGTTGGTCTTCAGTCTCCTGGAGTGGAAGTAGGTATTTATATCTAATGGGAAACTTGTGCATAATTAAATACATGCTGTTATATATGCAGATATGTGCATAGTATTAGTTTTTTGTTGCATGCTCTATTCCAGTGTAATATTTTCCATCTTAGTTCATATGAAATTTATCTGTGTCTAGATGTGATGAGGGTTATTCTTCAATAGGGGCAAGTGGCCATTTAATCTGCTACTGGATCTGAATAATTTGATTGACAGCAAGATTCTGAGAGACTACTACTCATTTGATACTGTTTAACCACCGTGACTTAAATTAACTCATTCATCCCTGTCGGTCGGTGCGGCCAAACTCTGATGAACGATGACAAATTGATCTATATGACACTGCTGCAATATATTTGTAACCTGTTACCATGAACTATATCTTTTTTGCTGGAATCTCAAGATTGTAAATAGATGCTAAACACCTAGGCATGTATGGAAATTATGCTTTTCAATATATTCTCTCCTGTTATTTACTTATTGGAAAAAAAAATTTCTTGGTATTGTTGATGAATGCTACTGATTGGATTTCTGTAGGCCTCCATGTCGCCTCTAGATGCATTCTTTGAATTGAAATTCATGCTCAAGTTTTCCTTTGGTTAAGAAATCAATATTCCTCGATCATCTTTTTCCCCTTGAAAGAACCTTATTCAGCTGAAATAATAATAATAATAATAAAAGGTATTTAGGTCGTGTTTGGGAACGCGGTTGAAATTATGTTCTTTTAAAATTTAAAATTTTTTTTATTAATTTTTTTTATGTTTTTAGATCGTTTTAATGTATTGATCTCAAAAATAATTTTTAAAAAATAAAAAAATATATTATTTTAATATATTTTTAAATAAAAAGTATTTTCAACAACAATCACTACCACAATTCTAACTCACGAGAATTTCTTCTCTCCTTTCGTTATATCGGTTGCTAGTGAAATCGGTTGCTAGTGATAAACCATGACTTAAATTAACTCATTCATCTTTGTCGGTCGCCCAGCCAAACTCTGATGAGCGATGACAAATTGTAAATATTGATTTTTTTATTAACACTTGTGGTTTTTACTTGATGTAAAAAAAAACTTTAATAATATTTGTGCATTAATTTTTTTGCATCAAAAAATAAATTATTCTTCTTATTGTAAGGTGAGTTAAATAAACACATTAATATTTTTATTTATTTATTAACATAAATTATTTTAAATTTATTTAATTAAATTTATACATAGAGTTATTTTTATTTATAATTAAGATTTTTTTTGTAAAAAAATACATTTAAAAAACTTATATATTTATTTTTTTGATAAAAAAATTATCTAACCCATGACTATGCACGGGTAAAATATCTAGCTGTATACACAACGAAGGCGGGTAAATTTGCCATCAAATGAAACGAACTCTTTTTACATGGTTTTTTTAATTATGAGCCGATGGAGCCTTGCTTCCAGTTGCTCTGCAATCAATTTAATAGACCTATGGACCTAAAGGCCTTCTTTGAGTCCATAGGTCTACTATCAAATTGAGCCCATTATTGGTGATGGGCTTGTAAGTAACATTAACGGCCTATTACTTCCATGGAAACTCGTATCTGTAAAACAATAGAATATAAAAGAATTGGATTTGAATCTTCTCAGGTTCCTGAGGAGATCCAAATGCTCATCATTTAGTAAAAAGTTAGTAAATGTATCCTTTCCATTGGTTCGTTTTGTAAGTTACACACATCTTTTCGTTTACATTTTTTTGCAGCTATTGGAGCAACAATTTTCCTTGTGATTATTTGTCTACAATTCTACATGATGTGGAGGAAAGGAAAAAAAGTGAGGAGAAAAACTTCAGAGAGAACGAGGGAATGGCTTAAAGCATCAGCGAGCAAGGATTTTCGGTGAGGCAAAAGCAACCAACAATTATTTTGATGATCAGAAAGTTGGGAAGGTGATTTTGGTTCTGTTTACAAGGGAGTTTTAGCAGATAAGATCTTGGTTGCAGTCAAGAAGTTTAAAGGGGCAGACAAGGCTTAGATGAACGAGGAATTTCAAAAGGAAATTAGCCTAGTTTTGCTGGTCAATCACAAGAATGTGGTCAAGCTCTTTGGCCTGTGTTCGGAGACTAAAATGCCATTACTAGTTTATGAGTTCATTTCAAATGGAAATCTTTTCAAGAAAATCCATGACAAAAAGTTGCATTTACTAGCTTCCTGGGGCAATCATCCAAGGATAGCATCGGAGATTACCCTTGCGCTTGATTATCTGCTTTCTCTAGCAGACCATCCAATTGTTCATGGAGATGTCAAGTCGGTGAGCATGCTTTCAGACAACAATTATACGGCAAAGATTGCAGATTTTGGAGCTTCAGCACTAATTTCTTCAGGCCAAACCATTATAGTAAAAAAAAATATAAGCCACTTTTAGCTAGCTGGATCCTTAGTATCCGATGACGGGCAATTTAACCGTACAAAGCGATGTCTATAGCTTTGGAGCTGTCCTTGTGGAGCTTCTCACAGGAGAGCTGCCAAACTGAAATCTCAAGTCAGGAGGGAAACTGAACATTACTCGGTACTTTATCTCTGCACTGGAAAATAATCATCTTTCCTGAATTTTGGATTTTCAGGAAG
Source organism: Populus nigra (assembly GCF_951802175.1). Taxonomy (NCBI): domain Eukaryota; kingdom Viridiplantae; phylum Streptophyta; class Magnoliopsida; order Malpighiales; family Salicaceae; genus Populus; species Populus nigra. The sequence goes on from NC_084858.1 coordinate 3,465,525, forward strand.
CTGATGAACGTTAAACGGATTGGATAGAAGCTGTAGCTGAGTTTTTTTTTCTATCAAATTTTGTCTCCAATATTGTTTTTGTTGTTTTTCCTTTTAAGTTTTTTATTAATATTTTTTCCATGATTTCATCATTTAAAATTAAATTTGTTTAGAGTTAAGCTTTCTAATTGAACCCAAGATCAGGATTTCACAAGTTGCAAGTTTTAGAGATTATACTAGATTTAGGAGATTTGCCCGAGTTTGCTTAGTTTTTTTTTTAAGATGATATTTTAATATTTTTTATCCTCTTTTTTGTTTTGTTTTTTATTTTTTTAATTTTGGTTTGATTTTATTGGGTTAACCCTCTATAGTTTTTTCTTTTTTATATCACCCCTTTCATTTTTTTAATCTATAAATAATCTATCAAATTACAAATATTTTTCAATTTCACGTCCTATGAGTTTTTAATCTTTCAAATTTGATCCTTATTATTTTAATTGCTATTTATTTTGTATGGAATCATTTGTTTTTCAAATTTTATCTTTCTTGGGTTTTGTTTTTCAAATCTTATCCTCATTCGTTATGTTGTTATTTTTTTTTGGTTTAACCAGTTTTTTATTAATATTTTTTAACGATTTTATCATACAAAATTAAATTGATTAATAAATAAGATTCTTTATTGAATTTGGGTCTAGAATTCATCAAGTTGTGAATTTCAGATATTAGATTAAATTTAGAAAGTTTACCCGAATTTGCTTGGTATTTTTTTAAAAGCTTATGTTTTTTTCTTTGAGTTTTGCTTTGTTATTTTTTGTAATTTTTATTCTATTAGATTATAATTATATTGGTTGATAATCCAAACAAACTAGATTTGTTCTACTTACCTTTTTATAATTAGGTTTTTTTACCCTAATATTTTTTTACTTTGAAAATTTCTTTTCTTGTGGATGTCTAAATAGCATGCATGGCACTAGTAAACAGACCAACCACGAAGGAAGTATGTGATAAGCTTGCTAAGCTGAAAGCCCTTCATCAGAAATCACTTATTAGGCGAATCATCACAATCTTTCGGCAACAACGGAAGCATTTAGAATTGGACCAGTCATTTAATGAGATCAAGGAAATATATATGCAGCTCTTCTGTAGAAATCAAGCTGAATTGGCTAATATGAAGAGAATGAAAACATTGACTGATTTACATATAATTCATCAAATAAATGCATTTGCAAAATAAACAAATGAATTCGATCAACAAATAATTAATGTAATTAATGAAAAAATATGAAGTGAAAGTTTTAATTGATTATGGAATTAACATACATAGCATAAACATATCTCTTCACTTTCCACTTGAGAAATTACAAAGGAAAATTATATATTTGTATTGAAATTACGAGCCTATTTGGTTACATGGTTGAGCTATGTTTTTGTTAAAATTTAATTTTTTTAATTTATTTTTTTTATATTTTTTGATCATTTTGTTGTGCATCAAAATTAATTTTTAAAAAATATTATTTTAATATATTTTTAAATAAAAAACACTTTAAACCAACCATAAAAAATCACAATCATAGACTTTTCATACTATAGCTTTCACCTATTAACCACCCTCCCTTGCAATTATAATGAAAGACATGGTTGGAGAGCTTAAATCCAACCAAATGACATTAAGATATTGGATTGTTTCAGTACTATGAATTTTCTGCAAATATTTTGTTTGCCTTCCTAAAAAAAAACTAAAAAGAAAGATGTAGGAAGGACTCTTACGGCTTTATTAACCCGGTCATATTGAAACTAGTCATAAATTGAATTAAGATAGGCGAAATGAAAAAAAATAAAATGATAGGTTGGTATATAAATTCTATATCAAAAAAGGAACTAGAATAATTTATATAAAAAAATTCATCTTGAGAATCTTAATAGGGATTTCTAGCATTTGGGTCATGGTGCCATCCCCTTGTTGTGCTTTTAGCACGCTTACAGTTGGCCTAAAAAACACTCCAAATAATTCCCATGTCTACGTCTTGGTCATGTTTTAATATTTTTAATTAATTACATTTTGGGGATGCATTTATTGGCTTTGGAAAATGTAAGAGGGAGTATTTATTTGGTGTTAATTCTATTAAATATTAATTTTAAAATATGAATTAAAAAAGAACAAACAAATCCCCTTAATCATTAATTACTCTGCGTACCCCAAACGTCTTCCTAGCCAGGTAAAAAACTTTGATTTGGTTGGTGGCTTTGATTTGGCTTCATTAGTAATTGTAGACTTTGATTTGGTCAATGTTATGGGACTTCTTCCTAGCCAGGTATAGACCTCTATTTTGTATTGGCTCCTTCATTTCAATGATTTCTTGATTTTTAACTATCTCATCATATCTTCGATCAGCAGCTAAAAAATTTCTTGAAGAGCGTGAAAACATTGAAAGATTTAGATTTTGTTTCAATGTAGCGGTTAATTTTTAAAATATTTTTTTTATTTAAAAATATATTAAAATAATATTTTTTTTTATTTTTTAAATTAATTTTTGACATTGATACATTAAAATTATCTAAAAACACATAAAAAAATAATTTTTTAAAAAAACTTATAATTAAAAAAAATACTTTTAAAACACAAAAACAAACATATTCTTATATATAATTCACAAATCAATTGACAAGCAAAATAACCAAATGAAGTCAATTAACAATTAACTAATTTAATTAATGAACAAAACCTAAAGTGTAAAAACTTATTACACGTTATTGATCGAACTGTTTGGTTTTTTTTGTTTTTTTTATTTTCATTGAAATTCTTTCTGTATATACTGATGATTTTTTTTTTTGATGTTTGTCGCGGGATGCGCGGCGTCGCGGCGAATATTCCACTTTAAAATCTAGGAAATGTGCATGGTATCTATCTGGCAAATATGGGGCGACAAGAAAATATTGTCTTTTTTTTGTAGAAAATGGAATGGGAGTCGCCACCTAGTATTTTGATCACTAGGAACCCTAACTGGTCTCAGAGATTGGGTACGGGGACTGGTTGCGTAAAGGGAAGGTATTAGCACCCCAAATGCGCCCTACCTAAGGTAAGCTGCATTGTTTATTTGTCTGATAAAATTCAAGGTCTCGTTGTGTTTCCTAGTTGTTGGTCCGTCTATGGTTCAAGAAAAGTCCTCCTCAATAAGGAGATCTTTATCTTATTGGGTGAAACCTAACTATTCTAACGTCTATATAAAAAACAAAACCATATTTTTAATATCAGGAATACGTTTTACATATAAATTCGTAATCCCAAATACTAAAAGAAGACCAAAAAGATTTTTTTGAATTTTTGAAATATTGACCTAGTTCTCATGGCTTGAATAAACTGGTTATTAAAGCCAAAATGCATGCTAATACATATATTGTTTTGAAATTTTCTTTATTGTATGAAAAATATGATGTTATAATATTTATATATATATATTGGAGAGACTAGGCCGTATGCATGAAAACAAAACATTTTTTTTTATGTCTTGACGAAAACCAGGTATTTTAATACCGGATTTGTATCTTTACAGTATAAAAATACAAACCGATATTGATCAAAATACAGTAATAAACTTACAGAAAATCACATATTTTTTGAAATAATTTTTGAAGAAATTAATTAATTTTTCTATATATATATATCTAGATATAAATAATACAAAACACAATATAATATACATAATATATAATATATAATTGGGCTGGGCTGGGCCGGCCCAACGAACTGGGCCGGACTCAGCCCCAAAATGTGTTGGGCCGATCTCGGCCCACCAAAAAAAATCTGGTAGTTCTCTTCTGGGCCAAACCCGACCCGGAAGGCAGGGCTGGGCCAGGATTAGCCTGGCCCATCAACAAAACCCGCTGGGCCAGAACAAGTCTGGCCCAGCACGAGAAAACAACGGGGGGGAAGGGAATTATTTTCCCCCCCATCCTTCTCCATGCAGAAGGAATGTTCTGCATGCAGAAGGAAACGCAGTTGACACAAATAAAATGAGGGGGAAGGAAAGTTTACCTGGCGCGGAGGAGTCGGTGTCTTGCTGCGTCGCTGGCGGTGCTGCGGTGGAGGCCGGTGGCGGTGTTGTGGCTCACGGGCGGCGGCTCCAAATAGTAATGTTACTGCTTCAGGCGGTGGAAAAAAAAGGCTTTTGTTCTTCCCTTCTCCTCCGTTCTCCTCCTCTTCTTCTGCTGCGTTTCCTTTCCCTTTTCTCTAAACCTCACAGTCCCTCTCCCGTTTGTGTCTTCCCCGGTTCTTTCCTTTTTGGTCCGTTTTCCTCCCTCTCAGTTTGGGTTTACTGGTGGTTCCTTTCGGTTCCGGTTCTCCTTTCTTCTATTCACTTCCCCTGTACTTTTTTTTTCTCTCTATTCCGTTACTCTCCTTTCGGTCACTTTCTCTCCTCTCTTCGGTTCGTTCCTTTCTCTTTCGGGTTTTTTCGTTCTTCTCCCCCTTTCTTTCCCTTTCTTTCGGTTCTCTCTTCTTCCTCTTCCCTTACTCTCTCCTCTCTCCGTTCTCTCTCTTTCGGGTCTTTCTTTTCCCTCCCTTCTCCCTTCTTCTTCCTTACCTACTGTTCATTGGCCGAAGGGGTTGTGGCTGCTGTGATGAGGTGGTTCAGCCGGTGGTTGCAGCGGTGGAGTTGGAGGAAGACGGTGTCGGTTTCCTATGGCAGAGGAAGAAAGAAGAAGAAGAAAAATCTGCAGAAATTGGGTGAAAATGCTGGTTTTTGGCTGACTTTGGACCCGAATTTTCCCCCCCTCGGATCATCAAATCTGACTCTATTTATAGGAAGTGGAAGAGGGCAATCTTGTCTACGTTGTGGAAAAATTACAGCCCTTGATTCAGTTGGGAAGCATCTCAACCGTTGGCTCAAAGTGTGCACCTCGAGCTACCAAATTTGGCAGCTCCAGGCTGTGAACTGCCCGAGGTGGCCACTTCGGGCCAATGAACGGACCTGTTTCTAACTTTTTCGACCCGACCGGACCATTCTCCGGGATAAAGGGGTTTCATGTGGACATGTTGGTGCATGCTTTGTCGGATTTAGGGGCCAAACGAGGCAGAAAACACGCCTGGAAGTCGGCCACTCGGGCAGCTCGGTGAGGAAGAAAATGAACAGTTCCTGCCCAAAAAAAATGCAAAACGGCGCCGTTTTGCTAAAAATAGGGATCTCTTTGCCAATTTTCAATCTAGTCCTCCGACTTTCAGTTTCGTTCAAAATTATTCCCTAATTGACCCTAAAACTTCTGATTTGATGCAATTTAGTCCCGGCGTAACTTCATCTTCGACCCCAGAGTTACGCGCCTTTTCCAATTTGGTCCTTGGTTTCGGATTTCTTCAATTAAGTCCCTAATTGGCCCTTAAACTTCAATATGTATGCAATTAGGCCCTTGATTTAACCAAATCAACTCTCAAAAATTATAATTTGACCCCAGAACTTTTATTTCTTCCAATTAAAGCCTAAATTGACTTAAAACTCAATTTTCTTTGCAATCAAAACCTCTATAAAATTCAAATAAACCTTCAATAAAATCCAATTGAGTCCATAAACATCCAATTTTGGCCCTTTTCTCTTCAAATTAAATTTTCTCTTCCAACAGGGCTCTCCTCAGTCAAATATATACTGTAAAATCTCACTCCTTGCATTTCTGAACCTCCTTAATCAATTTTTTCTGATTCTTTCTGAGCGCTCCCACCTCTTATTATTTTTCTAATTTCTTGCGGCTATACATTTTTATTTTTTTAGGGGGGACCCAAAAATGGGTTACAACAGATGCCCCCTCTTTATAATGCTTACGGAGCAGGGTTTTGCGTAGTAAGTTTTATAAAGATAAACAAAACTGAACTTCTCAAACTGATCTTTCCGAGGCTTGATTGATCTGAAACTTGTCTTTTACAGCAATCCTCCTTAGCCCCAAAAAAAACTATGATCAAAATTTAGTCATCTTGAGATCCCTTCTGGCGATCTCTTTAAACCAAAATCTATGATTGTTGCTTACTCAACTTGGAAACCCATCTGGCGATTCCCTTTCAACAAAAATAAAATATGAGGTCCCTTCTAGCGACCTCCTTTGACCAATATCGAAATACGAGATCCCTTCTGGCGATCTCCTTTAATCAACTTAGAATCCCATCTGGCGATTCCCTTTTTTTTTCTAACCAACATGAAATACGAGGTCCCATCTGGCGACCTCCAAATAGCGAAACACGGGATCCCTTCTGGCAATCTCCTTCAACTTGGAATCCTATCTGACGATTCCTTTTATTCAAAAGAAATATGAGGTCCCATCTGGCGACCTCCAAATAGCGAAATACGAGATCCCTTCTGGCGATCTCCTTCAACTTGGAATCCCATCTGGCGATTCCTTTTAACAAACATGAAATATGAGGTCCCATCTAGCGACCTCCAAATAGCGAAATACGAGATCCCTTCTGGCGATCTCTATCAACTTGGAATCCCATCTGGCGATTCCTTTTAACAAACATGAAATATGAGGTCCCATCTGGCGACCTCCAAATAGCGAAATACGAGATCCCTTCTAGCGATCTCCATCAACTTGGAATCCCATCTGGCGATTCCTTTTATTCAAAGCTGAAATACGAGGTCCCTTCTAGCGACCTTCTTTGACCAATATCGAAATACGAGATCCCTTCTGGCGATCTCAAACAACTTGGAATCTCATCTGGCGATTCTTTATTACCAAAGTTGATATCGATGTCGTTCTTCCTGATGGCAGGGTTCAAAACTTTTCATTTTCTCTCTTTTTCTTGTTCTTCTCGTTGTTCCAGAATCCACTATGGTTCAAAACCGTGATTCTTTGCTATCATCCACTGTGATTCTTTCTTCGTCTCTGTCGCGGGGTGCGCGACGTCGCGGCAATCGTCCACCCTCAGGGTGTGTGTAGGGGGGTATATATATCTGATATATATATATATAGGGAGACAAGGAATTCGTTGTCTCTTATCAATGAAAAAATAGTGTGGGAGTCGCCACCTAATATTTTGGTCACTAGGAACCCTAACTGGTCTCAGAGCTCGGGCACGGGGACTGGTTGCGTAAAGGGAAGGTATTAGCACCCCAAATACGCCCTACCTAAGGTAAGCTGCATTGTTTATTTTGTCTGATAAAAATTCAAGGTCTCGTTGTGTTTTCTAGTTGTTGGCCCTTCTATGGTTCAAGAAAAGTCCTCCTCAATAAGGAGGTCCTTATCTTATCGGGTAAAACTTAACCGTTCTAATGTCTATGACAAAAAACCATATGATTAGTACTTAAAAGTGCATTTTTATCAAGGTTTTATATCATCATTTTGCACTTGAAGTATCAATAATTCCTTAACTAAAGCGTGTTTTATAATAACATATCTAATTATATAAGATACCTTTAATTTATGGTAAATGTTCATCTTAAATGCAGGCCTATCACATAAATGAAAGAATTGATTGATGAGTTGAAGTATTGAAATTGAAAGGACAAAAAGATGGCCAAAGAGATGCTGGTGCAATCCAAACTGGAACACAGTTCGGTAATTGGGTCATATCTGGAGCTGTAGATCTTGGATTTAGGTCCATTTTATATGGATGGAAAGATAAGACATAGGCCTACAACTTTCATTTGGAGCCCAAGATTTAACAAGGCCGTTTTCAAGTCCAAATTGTAGCAACAAAGAAGAAGTCCGAATCTGTCCTGCAGCCCAGACACTGTTCAGTGTTCAGCCCATATCTCGAGTTCTAGAAGTCCAAATGATCTCAAATTTTTACTCTGGAAAGATGAGACAATTTCCTAGAACTTTCATGATTCAAGTTTGTTCAAATTATGACGTCATCAATGACGTTTTTGGCAAACAAGAAGATAAGAATTGTCACCAAGTCAAGATGTGGCCACCCACTCATCAATTAGTCAACAAATCAATAGTTCCGAATTTTGGCCTATAAAAGGAGGCATTTGCCATGTATTTAGGCATCTTGGTGTTGAGATCAAGATCATGCTCTTGCTTTCTCTCTTTATATTTTGTAATGCTTAAGTTTTGCTTATATTAATCTCTTGCTTATGCTTTTCATTTCCTTTCCTTGTTTATTTATGTTTCTTTCTTTCATTATGTCTAGCTAAGTTAATTATGTCAAGGTGAAAAGGGTACACTAATGGTGTAAGAATAAGTATAATATAAACTTAACATGGACCTTAATGTTGGATACTAACATGCTTTATATTTGTTATCTTGTTCACTTTTAATACTTTGCTTGTTAAATGGTTAATCTAGATTTATGTTGTATAACACTTGGTACAACAAATACTTGGCACTTTCATAGCCCATACTGTATGGTATAACCGACACCTGAGCTATGAAAGGAACTTGATTTGTTGTTAACATAAGTTATAATCATGAATGCCTGACAACATTTACAAGTATTAGCATTATTCGAATAAGATAACTAATGTAATCATGTTAACAATTTATAATCCGATTGGAACCTCCTTTGTGTGTGGTTTCCAGTTGAATAATAAGAGTTTATACTATACTTGTTTGATGTACCATTAGTGGATCCTCTAACCTTGACATTTGTTGTTATCATTGTTTAATTCTTACGTTAATCTTTCATCTCAAAGTTCTCATCAACTTCTTCCTCTTCTTCTTCACTATTATTATTATCACTATTATTATTATTATTGTTGTTGTTGTTGTTACTATTGTTGTAGTATTATTGTGGCTTATAATTTATACAAGTAACCTCCCTGTGGTTCGACCCCGGTCTTGCCGGGTTATTTATTACTTCGACACTCCTGCACTTGGGAGAAGACATCAATCTTTTGGTCGTGTCAAGTTTTTGGCGCCGTTGCCGGGGAGGTAAATCATTGTACAAATTATAGTATTTATTTTATTTTCTCTTTTCTCTTTTCTCTTTTCTCTTTTCTTGTATCTAACTTTGTTTCTTTTGTTTTGTTTCTCTTTCTTTTGTTTTCTTCTTTCTTTTATTTTCTTCTTACACGTGCATGAGAGTGTGGTCACGTACATTAAGTGGTAGACTTTGTAGGGTATCCTCATCATTTTCAGAAAATATGGCTGAAGAAGATAACCAATCACTTCATAATGAGAATAATGAGAATATTCGGGTTAGAACTCTTAGAGACCACATGAATCCCACAAGAACAAGTGCACCCTCATGCATAGTTTTTCCTCCTGATGCATCTCATTTTAATTTTAAGACAGGCATTATTCAACTTTTACCATCTTTTCATGGCTTAGATTTAGAAAATCCATACTTGCATTTAAGGGAATTTGAGGAGGTTTGCAACACATATAATGACTCAAATTGTAGCATGGACACCATTAGATTGAAGCTTTTTCCTTTTTCATTAAAAGATAAAGCTAAAACATGGCTACAAAATTTGAGACCTGGATCCATTCGTGCTTGGGATGATATGCAACAACAATTTTTAAAGAAGTTTTTTCCCTCCCACAGAACAAACTCTTTCAAAAGACAAATCATTACTTTCTCTCAAAAACCAGGAGAAACATTTTATCAATGTTGGGATAGGTATCGAGACTTACTTAATACTTGCCCCCATCATGGTTTTGAAACATGGAGATTAGTTTCACATTTTTATGAAGGGTTAACTCCTAGAGATAGGCAAATGGTTGAATTGATGTGCAATGGAACTTTTGAGGATAAAGACCCTAATGAAGCAATGGAGTACTTAGATTTGCTAGCTGAAAATGCACAAAATTAGGACACCACAGGAACTTATGAGGCACCAAGTAAAACCCAACCTCATACATCTAGTGGGGGCATGTACAACCTTAGGGAAGATCATGACCTCCAAGCCAAGTTTGCATCTTTAGCTAAAAAAGTCGAAGCACTAGAATTGAAAAGGAGTGGTCAATTAAAATCTGTTCAAGACATTGCATGTCAAATCTGTGAAACCAACGAGCATTCAACCAATGACTGTCCAACCTTGCCTTCTTTTAAAGAATGTCTCCATGAACAAGCCCATGCATTAAACAGTTTTCAAAGGTCCAACCATAACCCATATTCGCAAACATATAACCCTGGTTGGAGAAATCATCCAAATTTCAGTTGGAAGAGTGAGAACAATAATGCTCAAACTTCACAGCCACCGTTTCAAGCACATCATAATTTCCAAAATTCTCATGGATATGCACCTCCTTATGCTCCACCTCCTAGAAGAAATCTTGAGGAAACATTGCATGCATTTATGGAAAAGCAAGAGGCAATTAACACTCAACTTGCTCAAAGCATGATAGATTTTAAAGATACTCTTGCAAAATTGACATCTGTTCTCAGTTTCCAAGAGAAAGGTAAGTTTCCTTCTCAACCACAACAAAATCCAAAGGGGCAATACAATTTGAATGCAGGTAGTTCGGGAAGCCAACACATGGATCACGTCAAATCAGTCATCACTCTTCGCAGTGGTAAGGTTATTGAAAAACCCACTCTTGAACCTTGTGAGAATGATGATGAGTCAATCTCTGAGGGTAAGGAAGGGGTTGAATCTGATCATTGCAAAGAAAAGACTGATTCTCCGCCTGCACTTCCATTTCCTCATGCCATGACTAAACAAAGGAAAGTCAATCACAACTCTGAAATCTTTGAAACTTTCAAACAGGTAAGGATCAATATACCTTTGCTGGATGCTATTAAACAGGTTCCTTCTTATGCTAAATTTTTGAAAGATCTGTGCACTGTGAAGAGAAAACTGAATGTGAAAAAGAAAGCCTTTTTAGCCGAACAAGTAAGTGCCATTCTTCAGAACAATAATGCTTTGAAATATAAAGACCCTGGTTGTCCTACAATTTCTTGCTTTATTGGAGAACATAAAATTGAAAGAGCCTTACTTGATCTTGGAGCTAGTGTGAATTTACTTCCATATTCAGTTTTTCAAAGTCTCAATCTAGGTGAGTTAAAACCAACTTCTGTAACTCTTTTACTTGCCGATAGATCTGTAAAAGTGCCTAGAGGAATAGTTGAAGATGTGTTAGTACAAGTCGATAAGTTCATTTATCCTGTGGATTTTATTGTCTTGGACACACAACCTGTTGAAACATGCAATTCATTTCCTGTTATTTTAGGACGTCCATTTCTTGCAACTTCTAATGCATTGATTAATTGTAGGAATGGACTGATGAAGCTATCATTTGGGAACATGACATTGGAGATGAATATTTTCAACATTTGCAAGCAACCTCGAGATGATAATGATTTCCAAGAAGTAGATTTTATTGAAGAATTGGTTTATGATCAATTTGAATCTACTTTGAGTAATACTGAGTTTGATGAATTTGAAGATTTGCAAATGACTTATTCTCAGGAAGAAATCACGGATGAAAAAGGCATTGAAAATGTTGATGCGAATCTTTTGTCAAGAGTGACAACAGATTCGATATCTAACATCACACCAACCGATGATTACTTTCCTGACAAATCCTTACTTTCTCTTAGTTCAATGCCTTGGGTTGCTAAAAATATCAATTTCCTTGCCTCAGGAGATTTGCCAACTCATTGGAGTACCGAAGACAAAGGTGAGTTTCTGAACGAAGTGAAGAAATTTTATTGGGATGACCCTTACTTATTCGAATATTGTCCTGATCAAATATTTCGAAGATGCATTCCTGACAATGAGGTAAGTAATGTCATTAAATTTTGTCATTCTGAAGCATGTGGGAGTCATTTCTCGTCAAAAAAGACCATTGCGAAAATCTTTCAAAATGGATTTTATTGGCCTACCATGTTCAAGGACACGCATGCATTCTGCAAAGCTTGTGAAAATTGTCAAAAGTCAGGATTTATTTCAAAACATAAGGAATCTTTAGATAATCTTCTATTGACTTTGAAGACATATCCTGGTGGAGATGTGCATTGTGCATTTCACGACTTATGGCCCCATTTTCATAAAGAACATGATAGACTTAGTCTTGGGAATCTGACTAAAAAAGACCCTGTTTGCCAGTTTTTAAGAAAACTGGATGGGAAGCCTATCCCCGACCCATAGAGGGCGTTTAAGCCGTTCTTGGATGTAAAACCAAGGGAAGATGTGAGCCACAATCACAACTACCTGTACATACACATGCTTTTTCAAAATAAATAAATAAATAAAGAGAGAGAAAGAGTGTGAGACTCCAGCTGGCCTACATATAGGTGGTATGATTGCATCTTTAATTTCTCATCTATAAAATCTTCTCTTCCTTCCCCTCATTTCTACTTATCCCTTACATTAGACAGATATAGAAGTGTGTAGAAATGGCAGGTCCCTCAAGTTATCACATCAAAAATATTTGTGTTTTCGGTGGATCCAGTCCTGGGAAGGAAATAGCTTTTTTAGAAGCAGCAAATCATCTTGGTCAGGTACTAGCTGAGAAAAAGATTCATTTAGTGTATGGGGGAGGCAGCCTTGGGTTAATGGGGGGTGTGGCGATAGCTGCATTTTTAGGAGGTAGTCAAGTTTTGGGGGTCGTCCCCGAAGCTTTAACAAAAGGGGACATCATTGGAAGAACAATTGGAGAGGAACTACAGGTCTCCACAATGTTTGATCGAATGAATACAATGTTTAACCATGCTGATGCCTTCATTGCCTTACCAGGTGGTCTGGGCACATTGGAAGAGATCTTTCATATTTCCTCTTGGGCCCAACTTCACATTCACCATAAACCTATAGGTTTGCTCAATGTTAATGGTTTTTATGATACTTTGTTGTCTTTTCTTGATCAAGCTGTGGAACAGGAATTTCTAACATCTTCGGCACGACAAATCATAATCTCTGCTGCTACGGCTGAACAATTGATCGACAAACTACAATCTTTCACCCCTGTAATTGATCCTTCCATGAGTCGCATCAATTGGTCAACTACAGAAAGCCGTAAAAAGCTTAGATTGGATTTGAGCCTTCGTTTGTGAATCCTTGTGTCTTTTGGTTTTATTTCTAACATAGTATTTTGTTCTGTTATTTTTTATATTTGTTTAAGTGTGTTTCAGGTTTGTCAGTGTTCGTTGTTTCAGGTGATGTCTTCTATACTCTATCTTTCTACCTTAGAACATTGAGGACAATGTCTCGTTTTGGTTGGGGGGAGAGGGTAGTAGTAATTAAAAAAAAAAAAAAAAAAAAAACTAACCAACTAACTGTTTTTGTTTAAAAACCATTGGGCAAAACTGTTATTACTAGGATGGTAGAGTAAGGGGGAATGACTCTTGAGACGCATCTTAGTAAACATTTTCTAATGGTTATTTGCAATATTCATAACAAGGCCTATTAGAATACTTCTTGAAATATTCAGGTTTACAAACTCTCGCATTGCTATCACTTAATTCTGCTCATATACTCATTTAACAAGTATTCGTAAACCTTCATTTTCACACACACACTTTAACATATGATTGTGGGTTGCACATTGGATTATTACATTATTTATGTTCTTTTGTTAAAGGTAACAACTAAGGGATAGGGATAGTCTATAATTTGCAAAAAAAAAAAAAAAAAAAAAAGAAGAAGAAAAAAAGAAGAAAAAAAAAGAAAAAAAAAAGAAAATGATGATAATAAAAACGTAGATAAGTTTGATTTCGTAGCCTCCCTAACCTAAGCAATTAAGCCCGAAGAGGTGTTTTAACACCTAATACCCTAAAGTCAACTGACTTGGGAGCTATTGGCCCAAAGCTTGTTACATGGGTTAAGGAGAAAAGCTTAAGGGAATCAAACATTGCACTATCTACGTATCAGTATCTGCAACCCGAGTTACTAAGCTCGTAGGGGTGTCTCAACACCTAATGCCCTAAGATCAACTGGTCTGGGAGTCATTAGCCGAAAGCTCGTTACATGGGTTAAAGATGCATTGTGTTTTATGTTATATGTATAGATATTAAAAAAAAAAAAAAGAAGAGTAAAATAAAATAAAATAATCCCAACCTAAGGAAGTTAACCTTAAACATTAGAACAAAATATTGTTTTCTTCCAACAAAAGCCCCATCATCTATGTTTCATACATTGATCACATAACAAGGAAGGTTTATTAATATTTTGTTTAAGAGGTATTGAGCAGATATATAAAATTTAATGAGAGTTTGTTTATCTGGATAGATTAATGGAAGTTGAATGATGAATGCCTTGCTTTGTGGATTTTGCAAATTGTTTTTCTATTTTAACGCTTTAATTACTAGGGACTAGTAATAAGCTGGTTGGGGGGTGTGATTAGTACTTAAAAGTGCATTTTTATCAAGGTTTTATATCATCATTTTGCACTTGAAGTATCAATAACTCCTTAACTAAAGCGTGTTTTATAATAACATATCTAATTATATAAGATACCTTTAATTTATGGTAAATGTTCATCTTAAATGCAGGCCTATCACATAAATGAAAGAATTGATTGATGAGTTGAAGTATTGAAATTGAAAGGACAAAAAGATGGCCAAAGAGATGCTGGTGCAGTCCAAACTGGAACACAGTTCGGTAATTGGGTCATATCTGGAGCTGTAGATCTTGGATTTAGGTCCATTTTATATGGATGGAAAGATAAGACATAGGCCTACAACTTTCATTTGGAGCCCAAGATTTAACAAGGCCGTTTTCAAGTCCAAATTGTAGCAACAAAGAAGAAGTCCGAATCTGTCCTGCAGCCCAGACACTGTTCAGTGTTCAGCCCATATCTCGAGTTCTAGAAGTCCAAATGATCTCAAATTTTTACTCTGGAAAGATGAGACAATTTCCTAGAACTTTCATGATTCAAGTTTGTTCAAATTATGACGTCATAAATGACGTTTTTGGCAAACAAGAAGATAAGAATTGTCACCAAGTCAAGATGTGGCCACCCACTCATCAATTAGTCAACAAATCAATAGTTCCGAATTTTGGCCTATAAAAGGAGGCATTTGCCATGTATTTAGGCATCTTGGTGTTGAGATCAAGATCATGCTCTTGCTTTCTCTCTTTATATTTTGTAATGCTTAAGTTTTGCTTATATTAATCTCTTGCTTATGCTTTTCATTTCCTTTCCTTGTTTATTTATGTTTCTTTCTTTCATTATGTCTAGCTAAGTTAATTATGTCAAGGTGAAAAGGGTACACTAATGGTGTAAGAATAAGTATAATATAAACTTAACATGGACCTTAATGTTGGATACTAACATGCTTTATATTTGTTATCTTGTTCACTTTTAATACTTTGCTTGTTAAATGGTTAATCTAGATTTATGTTGTATAACACTTGGTACAACAAATACTTGGCACTTTCATAGCCCATACTGTATGGTATAACCGACACCTGAGCTATGAAAGGAACTTGATTTGTTGTTAACATAAGTTATAATCATGAATGCCTGACAACATTTACAAGTATTAGCATTATTCGAATAAGATAACTAATGTAATCATGTTAACAATTTATAATCCGATTGGAACCTCCTTTGTGTGTGGTTTCCAGTTGAATAATAAGAGTTTATACTATACTTGTTTGATGTACCATTAGTGGATCCTCTAACCTTGACATTTGTTGTTATCATTGTTTAATTCTTACGTTAATCTTTCATCTCAAAGTTCTCATCAACTTCTTCCTCTTCTTCTTCACTATTATTATTATCACTATTATTATTATTATTGTTGTTGTTGTTGTTACTATTGTTGTAGTATTATTGTGGCTTATAATTTATACAAGTAACCTCCCTGTGGTTCGACCCCGGTCTTGCCGGGTTATTTATTACTTCGACACTCCTGCACTTGGGAGAAGACATCAATCTTTTGGTCGTGTCACCATACTTTTAATATCAGAAAAAAAAAATTTATATATAAATTCATAGTCCCAAATCTGAAAATAAAACAAAAAGATTTTTTAGAATTTTTGAAATATTGGCCTAGTTCTCATGGCTTGAATAAACCGGTTATTAAAGCCAAAATGCATGCATAATACATATATTGTTTTTGAAATTTTCTTTTGTTTGTATGAAAATATGATGTTATAATATTTATATATATATATTGGAGAGACTAGGCCGTATTTTAAAACAAAATATTTTTTAATTATGTATATATTTTTTTTTTGATGTTTTGACGCAAATCGGGTATTTTAATACTGAGTTGATATTCTTACGGTATAAAAAATACAACCAAATATTAATTCATTTTGATAAAAATATGCAAAAAAATCAACAATATTTTTAAAGATATTTAGGAAATTTTTGGAAAGTAAAAGACATTTTTTTGTTGAAAATCTTTGACGCTTTGACGAAAACCAGGTATTTTAATACCGGATTTGTATCTTTACAGTATAAAAATACAAACCAATGTTGGTCAAAATACAATAATAAAATTACAGAAAAAGAAACATATTTTTTTAATAATTTTTGCAGAATTTTCTCAAATTTTTCATATATATATATATATATATATAATATAATATATAATATATATAATAATAAATATTAAATCGGGCTGGGCCGGCCCAACCAACTGGGCTGGGACGGTCTCAGTCCCAAGTGTTGGGCCGATTTCGGCCCAAAATTTATTGGGCCGATCTCGGCCCAAAAAACTATTACTCTCTTCTGGGCCAAACCCGGCCCAGAAGATTGGGCTGGGCCAGGACCAGCCTGGCCCAGCAACAATGGGGGCGGGGGGAATTATTTTCCCCCCACCCTCCTGCATGCAGAACGTATAACGTTCTGCATGCAGGAAACAAACTAAATGCAGCAACGGAGGGGAAGAAGAATTACCTAGCGCGGAGGAGGCTGTGTGTCGCCGGTCTGTCGGCCTCGCTGGTGGTGCTGCGGTGGCTCCAGGCGGCGCTGCGGCTGCTCCGAACGTCCGGCGGTTCTACTGTTCCTTTTCTAGTTTTCTACCCGTTTCCAGCTTTCCCCTTCCTTTTCCTATGGTTCGGTCTTCTTCTTTTTTTTTTCTTTTCTTCCCTTCCCTCTCTTCTCTCGGTCTGTTTCTTTCCTCTGTTTCTTTCCTCAGTATTTTTTATGTTTTTCTCTCCTCTCGGTTTCTCTCTCCTTTCGGTTCTTCCTCCTTTTCTATCTCTGTTTTTTTTGTTTTCTCCCCGTTTTCCCCCCCTCTTTCTTCTCCTCTTCTTTCCTCAGCGTCCTTGGATCCCATTTATAGAGCCAAGGACACTGCTTTTTTTACAGCTCATATGGGGTCACGGGGAGCAGCCGGCTGGTCGGCCATCGGGCGCGGCTGCCGAGGTTCGGCGGGTGGTGCGCGGTGGGTGGTCGGCCATTGTGCCCGGTCGGTGGGCTCCAGGCGAGAGAGTGGCCGGCAAAATTCAAACAAAAGGCATCCTTTTTTCCTTTTCTTCTACACTGCCTGTTTCGGGGGGAAGAAGAAAGATGAACAGTGTCGTTCAAAACGACACCGTTCTGCCCTCTTCTCTTCTTTTTTTTTTTTGAATGGATGAAACGGCGTCGTTTTGGAGAAAACGCGCCGTTTCATTTAAATGTGGCGCCAGAACGCGCCAAAGTCCAAATCAGCCCTCAATCATCTTTTGTCCCTTCAATTGCATCCCTGCCGAATTCGAACCCCGTCCCTATATTTGGCCGCGTTTTTCACTTTGGTCCTTGGCCTCTGAATTATGCAATTGAGCCCTTAATTGATCAAATAACTTCCAATTTCTTCAATTAGGCCCCTGAATCAATTAATTCCAACCCCCCTACTTGCGCGCCTTCTCCACTTTGGTCCCTGGTTTCGGATTTCTTCAATTAAGTCCCTAATTGGCCCTTAAACTTCAATATTTATGCAATTAAACCCCTGATTTGACCTAATAAATTCCTAAAAAAATATTTTGGCCCCAGAACTTAAATTTCTTCCAATTAAAGCCCAAATTGACTTAAAAATCAATTTTTCTTGCAATCAAAATCCCCTATAAAATCATTTAAAAATCCAATTAAATCCATAAACATCCAAATTTGGGCTTTTCTCCTCAAATTTCAAATTTTCCTTTTCAACAGGGCTCTCCTCCTTCAAGAATATACTGTCAAAAATCCAATCTTTGTATATTTAACCTCATTGACCAATTTTCCGACAATTTTCTGAGCGCTTCTGCCTCCTGTTATTTTTCTTAACCTCCTTTGGCGATATATATATTTTTATATACATATTTTGTGGGGGACCCAAAAATGGGTTACAACAGATGCCCCCTCTTTATAATGCTTACGGAGCAGGGATTTTGCGCAGTAAGTTTTATAAAGATAAACCCCAAAACAGAACTCCCGGAACTGATCTGGTTGAAGCTTGATTGATCTGATACTTTTCTTTTATAGCAATCTCAACTTGGAATCCCATCTGGCGATTCCATTTAACCAACATGAAATATGAGGTCTCATCTGGCAACCTCCTTTAACCAATATCAAAATACGAGATCCCTTCTGGCGATCTTCTTTAACAAAAAAAATCTTAGAATCCCATCTGGCGATTCCTTGTAACCAATGTTGAAAAATGAGGTCCCTTCTGGCGACCTCCTTGAATGAATATCGAAATACGAGATCCCTTCTGGTGATTTCCTTTAATCAACTTGGGATCCCATCTGGCGATTCCCTTTTTTCTCGTTTTGTTTTTCTTTTTTTTTTACCAATACGAGGTCCCATCTGGCGACCTCCAAATAGCGAAACACGAGATCCCTTCTGGCGATCTCCTTCAACTTGGAATCCCATCTAGCGATTCCTTTTATTCAAACGAAAAATGGGGTCTCATCTGGCGACCTCCAAATAGCAAAATGTGAGATCCCTTCTGGCGATCTCCTTTATTCAACTTGGAATCCCATCTGGCGATTCCTTTTAACCAACATGTGATACGAGGTCCCATCTGGCGACCTCAAATAGCGAAACACGAGATCCCTTCTGGCGATCTCCTTTAACTTGGAATCCCATCTGGCGATTCCTTTTATTCAACATGTAAAACGGGGTCCCATCTGGCGACCTCCGAATAGCGAAACATGAGATCCCTTCTGGCGATCTCTTTTAACCAACTTGGAATCCCATCTGGCGATTCCTTTTTATAACCAACATGAAAAAAACGAGGTCCCATCTGGCGACCTCCAAACAGCGAAACACGAGATCCCTTCTGGCGATCTCCTTTAACTTGGAATCCCATCTGGCGACAACTTTTATTAACCAATATGAAATATGAGGTCCCATCTGGTGACCTCCCAATAGCGAAATACGAGATCCCTTCTGGCGATCTCCTTCAATCTGGGAATCCCATCTGGCGATTCCTTTTATTCAAAGCTGAAATACGATGTCGTTCTTCCTGATGGCAGGGTTCAAAACTTTTCATTTTCTCTCTTTGTCTTGTTCTTCTTGTTGTCCCAGAATCCACTATGGTTCGAAACCGTGATTCTTTGCTATCGCCCACTATGATTCTTTCTTCGTCTTCAATCTTGTTGGAATGTATTAAGAACTCCTCCTGTAATGATCCAAAAAAAACATATATGCAATGATTTATGATTAGATGCCATGCATGCATTCGTACCTGGTTTTGAAACATAGGCCCCATCCTCTTCTTCTAGTTCATGAGACTCCCTCTTAACATGAGCTTGCTTTTGAAGTCGTATGCTGGATTCATCTCTCGTGTTGTCTCTGACTTTCTTCAAGTAGTCCTTTTCCCAAAATGTATGACTTGTTATTGCCTCTTTATCATGCTTTTGTTAAATGCTTTAGCTTGGTTTTTAAATCTATAAGCCTTTGTATATTTTACCACCGTAAAACTTTTCACGAAAACATCTCTTATTGCCCCCAGTGTAGGGGTGTGATTCTAGTCTAGGCTTTTGTATGGAGAAGAAATTCGTTCGGCCCATGCTAAACTTTTTAGGTGTGATGACAACAAAACATGCACTGTTGGGATTAATGCAAAAATGATTGTCGTGAGATCAATGGAAGAGAGAAAGAAGTCAATGGCCAAACTTTGTTTTATTGATTTAGGAGCCTACATCAAGCATAATATCTTTTTACAGAGTCAGAATTCACAGGGCGAGCTAGGTCTTCTCCATCCATTCTAGCCAACTTCAGTGCTCCTCCTGAGAATGCCTTCTTTACTACGTAAGGACCCTCATAATTCGGTGCCCATTTGCTTTGATCATCTCCAGGTAGTGACAATATTTTCTTCAATACTAGATCCCCTTCTTGGAACAACCGCGGTCTAACCTTTTTATCATATGCCTTGGCCATTCGTTTTTGGTAAAGTTGGTGATGACATATTGCAGCTATCCTCTTTTCGCTGATCAAGTTCAGTTGCTCATATCTCACTTTGGCCCACTCAGCCTCCTCCAATTCGGAATCTATCACTACTCTTAACGATGGGATTTCCACTTCCAAAGGCATCACTGCCTCCATACCGTACACCAGAGAATATGGGGTAGTCCCTGTCGAGGTCCTGACCGTAGTGCGGTATGCATTGAAGAGCAAATGACAGCATCTCATGCCAATCTCTATATGTGACTACCATTTTCTGAATAATCTTCTTGATGTTCTTGTTGGCGGCTTCTACTGCACCATTCATCTTTGGTCGGTATGGTGAAGAATTCGAATGCTTGATTTTCCATTTAGTACACAACTCTGCTATCATTTTGCCATTAAAATTCTGCGCATTATCTGTCACTATCTTTTCTGGAGGACCATATCGACAAATCACGTCCTTCTCTATAAACCGCTTCACTACGTTCTGTGTCACGTGGGCATATGAACTGGCTTCCACCCACTTTGTGAAGTAGTCAATAGCTACGAGGATGAATCTATGACCATTGCTAGCTTTTGGGTTAACAGGACCGATTACGTCGATTCCCCACATTGCAAACGGCCAAGGAGATATCAGATTAAATAGCGGAGCTGGCGGCATGTTGACCTTGTCACTGTAAACTTGACATTTATGACATTTCCTGACATAGTCGATACAGTCTTTCTCTAGTGTCATCCAAAAATAGCCAGCCCTTTGGATTTTCCTCGCTATCATATGCCCGCTAGCATGGGTTGAGCAAATCCCCTCATGGACCTCCCGTAATGCCTTTCTAGCATCTGCCTCATTTAAACACCTTAGCAGGGTTCCATCAAATGATCTTTTGTACAAAATCTCTCCATCTAAATAGAAGTCTATAGCCAACCTTCTCAAGGTTTTCTTATCCGTTTTGGAAGCTCCCACCGGATATTCATGATTTTGCACAAGGTTCTTGATATCATAATACCAAGGTTGTCCGTCCATCTCTCCTTCAACTAAGCAACAGTGAGCTGGGTCATTTCTAATGTCAATATGTATCGGTTGTACCTTGCACTTGAGATCAATGGTAGTCATAGCAGCTAACGTGGCCAAAGCATCCGCAAAATGGTTCCCTTCCCTTCCCAGATGGGTGAATCTAATTTCTTCAAATTCTTTTGCTAACGTGGATAGGTATTCCTGGTATGGCCTCAACTTTTCCTCCTTGGTTTGCCATTCCCCTTTAACTTGACAAATAATCAACATTGAATCTCCATACACATCTATCTTCTTTAACTTCAACTCTAATGCTGCTTCTAAACCGAGGATACAAGCTTCATACTCAGCTGTATTGTTGGTGCACTCGAAATGCAGTTTAACCGAAACTGGATATTGTTTCTTATCGGGAGAGATTATTACCGCACCGGCCCCATTACCATATACATTCACTGCACCGTCAAAAAACATCGTCCACCAATCTGTCTTCTCTTCTTCTTTCTCTATTGACAATATATCTTCATCAGGGAAGTCAAAATCCAAAGGTTCGTAGTCTTCAACAGCATTATCGACCAGATGGTCCGCGATTGCACTTCCTTTCATGGCTTTCCTTGTCATATATACTATGTCATATTCTGCCAATAAAACTTGCCACCTTGCAATTCGACTTGAGAGAAAGGGCTGGTTACAAATATACCTCAGAGGATCCACTTTTGAAATTAACCAAGTGGTATAGTATAACATATAATGTCGCAACCTCTTTGCCGCCCACACCAATGCACAACAAAGCCTTTCTATCTCCGTGTATCTAGACTCACATTCAGTGAATTTCTTGCTTAAATAATAAATGGCTCTTTCCTTCCTTCCGGTTTCATCATGCTGTCCTAATACACATCCCATGGCTGCTTCAGTTACTGTGAGATATAATACTAAAGGCTTTCTTGCTACCGGAGGAACCAGTAAGGGTGGATTTTGTAAATAATGCTTGATTTTATTGAATGCCTCCTCACACTCCTCATTCCAGGTTCCGGGATTCTTTTTCCTTAGTAGTCGGAATATAGGTTCACACGTTGTTGTTAGCTGAGCTATGAACCGAGCAATGTAGTTTAACCTTCCCAAGAATCCTCTTACTTCTTTCTCCGTCTTGGGGGATGACATGGCTTGGATGGCCCTTACTTTATCTGGATCCACCTCTATACCTCTATCACTTACCACAAATCCTAACAGCTTGCCCGATTTAACTCCGAATGAACATTTTGCAGGATTAAGCCTTAGTTCATATTTCCTCAACCTCTCAAACAACTTCTTCAGAACTTCAACATGATCCTCTCCCCTTTTAGACTTGGCAATCATGTCGTCTACATATACCTCAATTTCCTTGTGCATCATGTCGTGGAACAAAGTCACCATTGCTCTTTGATAGGTTGCTCCTGCATTCTTCAATCCAAATGGCATGACCTTATAGCAGAATGTACCCCAAGGTGTGACAAAAGTTGTTTTTGCCTTATCATCTGGAGCCATTTTTATCTGGTTGTATCCTGAAAAACCATCCATAAAGGAATATGTCTAACTCCGGGCAGCGTTGTCCACTAAAACATCTATGTGTGGGAGAGGAAAATCATCCTTGGGGCTAGCTTTATTCAAATTCCGAAAGTCCACGCACACTTTAATCTTCCCCTCTTTCTTAGGCACCACAACAATGTTAAATACCCATTGTGGATACCTAACTACTTCAAGAAAACCAGCATCCCATTGCTTTTCGAGTTCTGTCTTGACCTTCATCCAAACATCCGAGTGGGCCCTCCTCAGCTTCTGCTTAACTGGCTTACAACCTTCCTCCAACGGTATCTTGTGTACTACAATATTTGTATCCAGACCAGGCATATCTTCATAGGACCAAGCAAAAACATCTGAATATTCTTGTAATAGGGCGATCATTTTTATCATTTGATCAGAAGTAATTAGGGTACCTATTTTCAACTCCTTCTTGAACTGATCACTGCCTACATTGATGGTTTCGAGTTCCTCTGCAGCAGGTTTCCAAGTCTGTTCCTGTTGTTCTACTAGCCTGGTGAATTCACTGATATTGCTTTCATCCCACTCTTCTTCTTCCATAGTTATCACATGTTCATTCAAGTTTGGCCATTTATTCTTGATGCTGAATGTATGTAATGTTGTAGGAGATCCGCTTTCAGGATTCTTGAAAGCGGGAAGTGTTTGGTGTAAATGCATAACAAAGAAAGCAATTTGTGAAAAGTGCATGATCTCACAATTTATTTAAAGAAACGGTGGGCTCCATGACAAACACGAAATCTAGCTGACAATTGAGCCTTGATTGTCGACTAGAGAGAAAATAAAAACCAAACAAAGCAATGACAAAAGCATGTTAAGACAACCAAAGTGGGTTTACATTTTAAAAATTACTGGAGCTTCTTGGATAACCCAGTTCTGAAACTTCTCGTCCGGAGCCAACTTGCGCACAAAGGTCTTGGCGGAGACTTCTTCTATGGTGTAGACCGTCAGTTGTGGGAGTGCTTCATCTCCCTTTCTTGCTACCGTCTTCATGTCATCTTCTTCCACCTTGTTTTCTCCCAAGGTATTTATGCTCATGTTTGATAGCTCTTGATCAAGGCTTTCGGCTTCTTTATCATGTTGCATTATGTATGCAGCTTTTGGGAATGACACGCTAAGGGGAGGGATTTTTAGCTTTTCTTCTTCAAGCTCTCTTCCTTTAATTCTAGCCATCCTTCTTGCCCTTCTTCGACCAGCAGCCCACCGATAATCCTCCTGGTTGGGTTGATACCCTAACCCAAATCTTTGAGCAGCATTTTTCATCATTGTCGGACTAACCCCTTCTGGTATCCCGATAATAAGGTTATACTGAAATGGGATCCCGCGGTTCAAGAAGCATAGACTCGCCATCCTTGCTGCTTCTGAGATCTTTGGTCTTCTTAACACTGTGTTCTCCGGCACCCAGTCAGTGTTCACGATCTCAAATGCATGGATATTGTTATCCTTGCAACCACCTGCTTCGATAAAAGGCACAACCACATTCTTTATCTTGGATACTGTCTCCTCGGCCTTGACAGTTACCAACATCCCGTTCATGATATACTTCAGGCATTGGTGCAATGACGAAGCTACTGCCCCCGCTGCATGAATCCAAGGTCTTCCTAACAACATACTATAGGAAGGGTGGATATCCATAACCTGAAGTGTTACTAGGAACAATTGTGGTCCCACATACAACTCCACTTCTAAAGTCCCGATTATTGGCCTAGGTGAGCCATCATACGCTCTGGCCATCATAGTACTCGGCTTTATATGGGATTCATCGATCGGCATTTCTTCCAGAATGTGTTTTGGCAACACGTTAAGGGCCGAGCCATTATCAATGAGTACTTTTCCTATGAGGCAGTCCTTGCATCTAACCGTAATGTATAAGGGCTTGTTATGTCCGGTACCTTCAGCATCAAGTTCATCAGCCGTGAAGTATAGGTAATTAGTTGCATGGATCCTCCCCACTAGATGCTCCATGGTTTTGTGTTCAATGTCTTGGGGTACGTATGCCTCATTCAGTACCTTCTGCAAGGCGTTTCGATGCGGCTCAGAGCTGAGTATCAAGGACATCAGGGAAATCCTAGCTGGAGTTTTCTTTAGTTGATCTACTATGCAATATTCACTATGCTTGATCAACTTTAAGAATTCATTCGACTCCTCTTCCGTTACCGGCTTATTAACTTCTAGTGCTTTGTCCAGATCTACCACTTCTTTGCCTTTCGCCTTCCTTAACTCCTCGGGCGTAAAGCAACGACCACTCCTGGTCAAACCACTTATCTCAGTCTGGAACAAAGGAGGAGGAGCTCGAACGTTGGAGGTATAACCATAATTGTAAGGCATGGCATTGTGATCCCCTTTGGTGTAGGATGGTTTGACCAAGATTAACCTTGGGGGCCCATTAGCTGTTTGTTGGATCCTGCATACTCCTGTCACCTCATCTTGACCTTCCATCATGCTCACCTCACCCCTGCTCTCCATGGGTTCAATTCTCAATTGCCCCATTTTTAACATTCTTGCAATCTTTTCACGAAACTCGATGCAATCTTCAATATGGTGTCCATTTCTTCCATGGAACTCACAATAATCACCTCCCGCCAGATGGCTTCCTACATTCGCCTCTAGAAATCCTGATCGTATTAACATGTCGTACATCTTTTCCCTAGACACCTTCAACATCTTGCATTGATTTCCCACCTCTATCATGCCTATTCCACTACTGCTTGAGGCATGTTTAGGCAACGGGTTTGAATTAATGTTGGGCTTGTCTTCAAAGGATACCCATCCTATCTTAATAAGCTCCAACAATCTTTTCTTGAAAGCGTAACAGGTTTCAATCCCATGCCCGGGATTTCCCGCATGATACTCACAAGTCAACTCGGGCTTGTACCAAATTGGGAATGGTGGTTGTAATGGTAGTGTAGGGATAGGAGCGATGTGCCCAATGCTCAATAGTTTGGCGTACATGTCCTTCAAAGGCATGGGTAGTGGCGGTAGTTGTTCTGAAGGGTATCTCATATAGGGTCTTTGGTAGTGATTTTGGTGGTTTGACTGGTTATTTGTTCGATTAGGGGGAAAAGGTTGGTTCAAGTTCATGTGTGAAAATTGAGAGGTAGGTACTTGTGGATTGTGGTAATCTACTTTCTTGCCCCTATACCCGCCTTCCAAGTGGTTAATGTCACCTTCCCTCTTTCTTCCAATAAAACCCTTCTTTTCTACTGGCATTGCTATTCGCCCAGCTTTAATCCCTTGTTCTATCCTCTCAGCTATGCGTACCGCATCATAGAAATGTTGAGAGGAGCTACCCATTAGGTGCTCATAATAAGGTGCCTTGAAGGTATTGGCAAACAAGCTCACCATTTCTGTTTCTATCAAAGGGGGTTGGACATGCATGGCCTCATCCCTCCATCTTTGCGCATAAGCCCTTACCGACTCCTGGCTCCTTTTCTCCATTGCCATTAGACTTGTTCGATCAGGAGCGATTTCCATGTTGAACTTGTACTGTTTGAGGAAAGCCTCCACCAAGTCTCTCCAGCTTCTGATCTTGACACTATCTAACCTCATGTACCAACTCAAAGCGGACCCTGAGAGGCTATCCTGAAAGAAATAGATTAGCAGCTTATCATCGCGGATCACTTCTACCATTTTATTGCAGTAGGAACGAAGGTGAGTGTTTGGGCATTCCAAACCAGTGTACTTAATGAACTCTGGTATCCTGAAATCTTTTGGTACCACGATGTTTGGTACCAGACACACTTCAGCTGCTCGCATAGGGTCAAACCAATCATTACCCTCAACTGCCCTTAATCTTTCTTCCAAAGCAAACAACTTGTTCTGGTCCATCAGACTGGGAGACCTATTATTCGGGGTTCCTTCTGCTGTCAAGTCAACAGTGACTGGAGCATGAGTTGGTAGAATAGGAGTAATAGGCACAAACTGCTGCCCATTGGCCGAGTTTGCCCCCTGGTTTTGAGATGTTTGAGGAATGTGAACTGCTGGTGCTCCTTCAAGTTGTTGTGCTGATGTTCCCTCCCCATTCTTGGCTCTTAGAAGCTGCTCCAGTAAGTCGGTTAGCCGAGAAACTTCATTCTTTACGGACTCCAACTCGGTCTGATAATGTGATTCTAAGTGAGCTCTCTCTTCGTTCTCCATTCTTGCTCGAGACCGGGTGTTGTGGATTTTGGATGTGGGACCTATGTTTCACGGTCTGGCATGCATGGAGAAATGTAAATGAATGTATGATAAAGAAACAATGTATGAATGCATATGTAAATATGAGTTTTTTTTCTTTTAAAAAAACGATCGATGGCCAACATTCCTCGTGTAATGGGCATGGACTCTTTTTGTCGCGTTCCTTATCAGGAGTAGTTTCTGCTTAAGCTGCTGCTTTGGTAGGCTTATATATATATATATTTTTTACAAAAGATGGGTCAAAGCCCCTTTTCATTAATATTGGCTAATACATCTCTTGAAAAGATGGTACAAAATAATAAAAAGAAAAATACATCAATCTTCCTCTTCATTCATATCTCTAGCCACTGGTAGGAAAGCGAGACCTCGATTCTCAATTTTCTCTAAGAAGGCGTCCGTTTCAGCCAAGCTTTGTCGATAACGAAAGATGTCCCTTCCCACCCTTCGAGCATTGGCTCTAATAATCCGTGCGTGAATGGCAGCTTCATCCATTTGCTCATCTACTTTGGCCATCTTCTCTATAAGTAACATGTTGTTACGATTCAAGGTATGGTTGTTGGTGTCGATCTGTTCTTTATGTTTTTCTGAAACTTCCAACTTTTTGGTCAACTGTTTCACCTTTTCTCGTTCTTTGTCAAACTTCACCTTCAACGTTCTAATTTCAATTTTCTTAGCTGCCAAATCTGCCTTCTAAACCTCCTCTTCATTCCCCTTTCTTCCGAACTCTTGTAATTCAGCTAGGTGACTCTCTCTCATCACGTATTTCTTGTTTAACTCATCATACTTCTCAATTCGGTCCAACAACTCCGCTTGAACATGCAAGAATTTGTCCTCAACATTCTCTTGATATCCGTTGAAGTCGGCTTTCAATGCCTCCAATTCAGAGCTGCTTTGCATCCAATCTAAAATCAGTTTTCCTTTTTCTTTCTCAGATTCTTCTATTACAGCCTTTCTTTTGCTCAATTGCAACTCTAACACCCCTATTTTCGCATCTCTGGTTTCGAGCTGTTCGTTTAGAAACACTCTGCTTTTATCTCCTTCCATCATCATCCTTTCTAATGCTGCTTTATCTCCCTTGCTCTTTCCCAATTCTATTTGGAGCCTTTCTAATTGCTCCATAAGGTCTTCCTCATTACTGACCTTTTTCTTTTCAATGACCCTTCTTCAATTCGTGAAGGCCCATCTTCTGGACATGGCTTTTTCGGAGCGGCAATCGGGGTCAAATTCCTCTACCTTTCATATCCTTCACTTGAGCTCGGGTCTCTCAAGCTTTCTGACTCCTTTTGAATCATAGTCAAATGGCACCAATCTTGTTTGATGGTTTCAAGAACTTCTCTCGCGGATTGATCCTTGAAAAACCCGAAAAATTCAGCAAGTCCCTCAGTTCTTGGGATGTGTTGTATGCCACCTAACTGTCTTATCACCAGAGCCGGAGCATAGCTGACATAACCTGTGATCCCAATTTAAGGTACCCAGCATTTTTGTCCACAACTTACTATGACATCAACTGATTTAACCCAGGGGGCCTTCCAACTAAAGCTGCTACTAGGTAACTTTTGCAGTTTTTCCATCCAACCTTGATCACCCAGGATTCCCCATTCTTCTTCCTCCACTATCTTCAAGGGTTTTTGGTTAAACCACCAAAAATTATTAAAGATCGGCTTCTTGGTTTCAACATGGCTCACCATCCAGATGTATAATAACTGAGTACAACATCTTACTGCGCCTTTCCCCGTCTTTCTAAAATGGTTGAGGGTCAGCAAAGTCTCAGCTAATATGGCAGTTGTAGGGTTGACATGAGTATTTTCATATTCCACGAATGCAGCAGCAGCTTCTAGACTTATAACCCCTTTTAAGCTTGGAAACAACACAAGACCATAGATCCCCAGAGCGATTAACCTGTCTCTTTCCAGCACTGAGTCGTATTGCTCTTTTTTCCTTTCTAATTCAACTTCCAAAAATTTCCACTTTAAACCGCTGCCATTCTTCTCTAAAAATCTGCTCAGATGTGGAATCTTCAATAATTTCGACAACTCAGGAATCACCTTGTCATTTCTCAAAGGAAAATAAACCCGGTGTAGGTGTTTGGGAAACTCCATCAACATTCCATACTCTTCTATAGTGGGACACAAATCCACATTTCCAAAGGAAAAGCATCTGTAATCGGGATCCCAAAAATTAATCAAGGCTTTGATTGCTGGGTTCAATACTTCTATCCTTGCAATTTCTAACAATCGCCCATACTTCCCAAAAAATGTTGCCTCATCAATGTTCTGACTATGGCCCAATATTTTCTTCATCTCATATGCTATGCAATTCAGATCTTTGACTACTGGAAGCTTCCTTGCATCATATCTAGAGCAGTTTCCTTCTGATAGTTGTGACAATTCAGAATTATGCCCATATTCCACAGTAGAAAATTTGGTAATGATGGCCATCTTATCGTTTCAAAATACCTGAAAACCAAATGCTTTATGGTTTAGATTGTTTTATGCAAAATGTTTTTTGTGGAGCATACACCCTATAGCCAGTTCTAAGTCTTTATGCTTGACGAGGGTAGGTTAGCTATTCAGTCTCTAAAAGGGTCTCTTGCTGTCCCAGTGATTGCCCTCGTGGAGGCAATATGGGGGCTTGTAGGCAATGAGATGGCACATGTACCAACTATTGCCAGTCTAAGCACTCAGCGAAGAGTTGGGGTTTACACAAACTTAAACCTTGACTAAAAGTCGTAAGGTAAGCTGCTAGTCCCCCACTTAACTTAAAAGTTTGTGTGCTCTCAAAAACAAAGTATGTGATGCATGTGACAGTTCTATACAAATGCATGAAACAGTTCTATACAAATGCATGAACAATATTGCGTAAAAAAAATTTAAAGCATATAAGCAAATAACCAAAGGAAAGGTAAATTAACAATAACGCATGAAAACACAAATAAATCAGACAAAAACAAAGCTTAGTCCACAAGGTCCCCAGTGGAGTCGCCATTCTGTCGCAGGGTGCGCGACGTCGCGACGATCGTCCACCCTCAGGGTGTGTGTAGGGGGGTATATATATCTGATATATATATATATATATAGGGAGACAAGGAATTCGTTGTCTCTTATCAATGAAAAAATAGTGTGGGAGTCGCCACCTAGTATTTTGGTCACTAGGAACCCTAACTGGTCTCAGAGCTCGGGCACGGGGACTGGTTGCGTAAAGGGAAGGTATTAGCACCCCAAATACGCCCTACCTAAGGTAAGCTGCATTGTTTATTTTGTCTGATAAAAATTCAAGGTCTCGTTGTGTTTTCTAGTTGTTGGCCCTTCTATGGTTCAAGAAAAGTCCTCCTCAATAAGGAGGTCCTTATCTTATCGGGTAAAACTTAACCGTTCTAATGTCTATGACAAAAAACCATACTTTTAATATCAGAAAAAAAAAATTTATATATAAATTCATAGTCCCAAATCTGAAAATAAAACAAAAAGATTTTTTAGAATTTTTGAAATATTGGCCTAGTTCTCATGGCTTGAATAAACCGGTTATTAAAGCCAAAATGCATGCATAATACATATATTGTTTTTGAAATTTTCTTTTGTTTGTATGAAAATATGATGTTATAATATTTATATATATATATTGGAGAGACTAGGCCGTATTTTAAAACAAAATATTTTTTAATTATGTATATATTTTTTTTTTTGATGTTTTGACGCAAATCGGGTATTTTAATACTGAGTTGATATTCTTACGGTATAAAAAATACAACCAAATATTAATTCATTTTGATAAAAATATGCAGAAAAATCAACAATATTTTTAAAGATATTTAGGAAATTTTTGGAAAGTAAAAGACATTTTTTTGTTGAAAATCTTTGACGCTTTGACGAAAACCAGGTATTTTAATACCGGATTTGTATTTTTACAGTATAAAAATACAAACCAATGTTGGTCAAAATACAATAATAAAATTACAGAAAAAGAAACATATTTTTTTAATAATTTTTGCAGAATTTTCTCAAATTTTTCATATATATATATATATATATATATATATATATATATATATATATATATAATAATAAATATTAAATCGGGCTGGGCCGGCCCAACCAACTGGGCTGGGCCGGTCTCAGTCCCAAGTGTTGGGCCGATTTCGGCCCAAAATTTATTGGGCCGATCTCGGCCCAAAAAACTATTACTCTCTTCTGGGCCAAACCCGGCCCAGAAGATTGGGCTGGGCCAGGACCAGCCTGGCCCAGCAACAATGCGGGCGGGGGGAATTATTTTCCCCCCACCCTCCTGCATGCAGAACGTATAACGTTCTGCATGCAGGAAACAAACTAAATGCAGCAACGGAGGGGAAGAAGAATTACCTAGCGCGGAGGAGGCTGTGTGTCGCCGGTCTGTCGGCCTCGCTGGTGGTGCTGCGGTGGCTCCAGGCGGCGCTGCGGCTGCTCCGAACGTCCGGCGGTGCTACTGTTCCTTTTCTAGTTTCTACCCGTTTCCAGCTTTCCCCTTCCTTTTCCTATGGTTCGGTCTTCTTCTTTTTTTTTCTTTTCTTCCCTTCCCTCTCTTCTCTCGGTCTGTTTCTTTCCTCTGTTTCTTTCCTCAGTATTTTTTATGTTTTTCTCTCCTTTTGGTTTCTCTCTCCTTTCGGTTCTTCCTCCTTTTCTATCTCTGTTTTTTTTGTTTTCTCCCCGTTTCCCCCCCCTCTTTCTTCTCCTCTTCTTTCCTCAGCGTCCTTGGATCCCATTTATAGAGCCAAGGACACTGCTTTTTTTACAGCTCACATGGGGTCACGGGGAGCAGCTGGCTGGTCGGCCATCGGGCGCGGCTGCCGAGGTTCGGCATGTGGTGCGCGGTGGGTGGTCGGCCATTGTGCCCGGTCGGTGGGCTCCAGGCGAGAGAGTGGCCGGCAAAATTCAAACAAAAGGCATCCCTTTTTCCTTTTCTTCCCCGCTGCCTGTTTCGGGGGGAAGAAGAAAGATGAACAGTGTCGTTCAAAACGACACCGTTCTGCCCTCTTCTCTTTTTTTTTTTTTTGAATGGATGAAACGGCGTCGTTTTGGAGAAAACGCGCCGTTTCATTTAAATGTGGCGCCAGAACGCGCCAAAGTCCAAATCAGCCCTCAATCATCTTTTGTCCCTTCAATTGCATCCCTGCCGAATTCGAACCCCGTCCCTATATTTGGCCGCGTTTTTCACTTTGGTCCTTGGCCTCTGAATTATGCAATTGAGCCCTTAATTGATCAAATAACTTCCAATTTCTTCAATTAGGCCCCTGAATCAATTAATTCCAACCCCCCTACTTGCGCGCCTTCTCCACTTTGGTCCCTGGTTTCGGATTTCTTCAATTAAGTCCCTAATTGGCCCTTAAACTTCAATATTTATGCAATTAAACCCCTGATTTGACCTAATAAATTCCTAAAAAAATATTTTGGCCCCAGAACTTAAATTTCTTCCAATTAAAGCCCAAATTGACTTAAAAATCAATTTTTCTTGCAATCAAAATCCCCTATAAAATCATTTAAAAATCCAATTAAATCCATAAACATCCAAATTTGGGCTTTTCTCCTCAAATTTCAAATTTTCCTTTTCAACAGGGCTCTCCTCCTTCAAGAATATACTGTCAAAAATCCAATCTTTGTATTTTTAACCTCATTGACCAATTTTCCGACAATTTTCTGAGCGCTTCTGCCTCCTGTTATTTTTCTTAACCTCCTTTGGCGATATATATATTTTTATATACATATTTTGTGGGGGACCCAAAAATGGGTTACAACAGTCTCCAATCTTGTTGGCATGCATTAAGAACTCCTCCTGTAATGATCCAAAAAACATATATGCAATGATTTATGATTAGATGCCATGCATGCATTCGTACCTAGTTTTGAAACATAAGCCCCATCCTCTTCTTCTAGTTCATGAGACTCCCTCTTAACATGAGCTTGCTTTTGAAGTCGTATGCTGGATTCATCTCTCGTGTTGCCTCCTATCATATTCTTGGAGAAGAAGTCTCTGACTTTCTTCAAGTAGTCCTTTTCCTAAAATGTATGACTTGTCATTGCCTCTTTGTCATGCTTTTGTCAAATGCTTTAGCTTGGTTTTCAAATCTATAGGCTTCCGTACATTTTAAACACGTAAAACTTTTCATGAAAACATCTCTTTTTGCCCCCAGTGTAGGGGTGTGATTCTAGCCTAGGCTTTTGTATAGAGAAGAAATTCCTTCAGCCAGTGATAAACTTTTTAGTGAGTGATGCGATAATAAACAGAAATGCATTGTTGGGATAAATGCATAAAAAAGAAGGCAGTGCATGATCTCACAATTTATTTAAAGAAAAGGTGGGCTCCATGACAAACATAAAATCTAGCTGACATCATGAGCCTTGATTATCAACTAGAGGAAATAAAAGCAAATATAAGCAATGACAAAAGCATGTTAAGGCAAACAAAATTGGTTTACATTTTGAAAACCATTGGAGCTTCTTGGGTCACCCAATTCTGAAACTTCTCGTCTTGAGCCAACTTGCGCACAAAGGTCTTGGCGGAGACTTCTTCTATGGTGTAGACCGTCAGTTGTGGGAGTGCTTCATCTCCCTTTCTTGCTACTGTCTTCATGTCATCTCCTTCCACCTTGTTTTCCCCCAAGGTATTTATGCTCATGTTTGACAGCTCTTGATCAAGGCTTTTGGCTTCTTTATCATGTTGCATTATGTATGCAGCTTTTGGGGATGACACGCTAAGGGGAGGGATTTCTAGCTTTTCTTCTTCAGGCTCCCTTCCTTCAATTCTAGCTATTCTTCTTTCCCTTCTCCGACCAGCAGCCCACCGATGATCCTCCTTGTTAGGTTTACATCCTAGCCCAAATCTTTGATCAACACATGTTATCTTTGCCGAATTAACACCTTCTGGTATCCTGGTGATAGGGTTATACTGAAATGGGATCCCGCGTTCCAAGAAGCATTGAGTTGCCATCCTTGCTGCTTCTGAGATCCTTGGCCTTCTCAATACCGTGTTCTCTGGCACCCAGTCAGTGTTCACAATCTCAAAAGCATGGATATTGTTATCTTTGCAATCACCTGCCTCTATAAAAGGTACCGCCACATTCTTTATCATGGATATTGTCTCTTCAGCTTTGACAGTTACCAACAGCCCATTCATGATATACTTCAGGCATTGGTGCAATGATGAAGCTACGGCCCCCGCTGCATGAATCCAAGGTCTTCCTAACAACATACTATAGGAAGGATGGATATCCATAACTTGAAGTGTTACTAGGAACATTTATGGTCCCACATATAGCTCCACTTTTAAAGTCCCAATTATTGGCCTAGGTGAGCCATCATACGCTCTGGCCATCATAGTACTCGGCTTTATATGGGATTCATCGATCGGCATTTCTTCCAGAATATGCTTTGGCAACACGTTAAGGGCCGAGCCATTATCAATGAGTACTTTTCCTATGAGGCAGTCCTTGCACCTAACCGTAATGTATAAGGGCTTGTTATGTCCGGTACCTTCAGCATCAAGTTCATCAGCCGTGAAGTACAGGTAATTTGTTGCATGGATCCTTCCCACTAGATGCTCTATGGTTTTATGTTCAATGTCTTGGGGTACATATGCCTCATTCAATACCTTTTGCAAGGCGTTTCGATGCGGCTCAGAGCTGAGTATCAAGGACATAAGGGAGATCCTAGCTGGAGTCTTCTTTAGTTGATCTACTATGCAATATTCGCTATGCTTGATCAACTTCAGGAATTCATTCGACTCCTCTTCCGTTACCGGCTTATTAACTTCTAATGCTTTGTCCAGATCTACCACTTCTTTGCCCTTTGCCTTCCTCAACTCCCCGGGCGTAAAGCAACGACCACTCCAAGTCAAACCACTAATCTCAGTTTGGAACAAGGGAAGTGGAGTTTGAACGTTGGAGGCATAACCGTAATTGTAATGCATGGCATTGTGGTTTCCTTTTGTGCAGGAAGGTTTGACCAAGATTAGCCTTGGTGGCCCCTTAGCTGTTTGTTGGATCCTACATACTCCTGTTATCTCATCTTGACCTTCCATCATACTCACCTCACCGCTGCTCTTCATAGGTTCAATCCTCAACTCCCCTATTTTTAGCATTTTTGCAATCTTTTTGCAAAACTCGATGCAACCCTCAATATGATGTCCATCTCTTCCATGGAATTCACAGTAATCATATCCCTCCAAATGGCTCTCCACCTTTGTCTTTAGAAATCCTGATTGTACCAACATGTCGTACAACTTCTTCATGGACACCTTCAACACCTTGCATTGATTTCCCACTTCGATCATGCCTATTCCACTACTACTTGGGGCATGCTTAGGCAATGGGTTTGAATTAACATTGGGCTTATCTTCAAAAGATACTCATCCCATCTTAATAAGCTCCAATAACCTCTTCTTGAAAGCGTAACAGGTTTCAATCCCGTGCCCGGGATTACCCCCATGGTACTCGCAAGCCAACTCGGGCTTGTACCAAATTGGGAATGGTGGTTGTAGTGGTAGTGTAGGGATAGGAGCTATTTGTCCAATGCTCAACAGTTTGGCGTACATGTCCTTCAAAGGCATGGGTAACGGTGGCAGTTGTTCTGAAGTGTATCTTGTATGGGGTCTTTGGTAGTGATTTTGGTAGTTTGACTGGTTATTTGTTCGATTAGGGGAAAAAGGTTGGTTAAAGTTTATGCGTGAGAATTGAGAGGTAGGTACTTAAGGATTATGGAAATCTACTCTCTTGCCCTTATACCCACCTTCCAGATTGTTAACATCGTCTTCTCTCTTTCTTCCAATAAAACTCTTCTTTTCCACTGGCATCGCTATTCGCCAAGCTTTAATCCCTTGCTCTATCCTTTCAGCTATGCGTACCGCATCATAGAAATGTTGAGAGGAACTACCCATTAGGTGCTCATAATAAGGTGCTTTGAAGGTATTGGCAAACAAGCTCACCATCTCCGTTTCTATCAAAAGGGGTTGGACATGCATTGCCTCATCCCTCCATCTTTGCGCATAAGCCCTTACTGACTCCTGGCTCCTTTTCTCCATTGACATTAAACTTGTTCGATCAGGAGCGATCTTCATGTTAAACTTATACTGCTTAAGGAAAGCCTCCACCAAGTCCCTCCAGCTCCTGATCCTGATGCTATCTAACCTCATGTACTAGCTTAAAGCGGATCCTGCTAGGCTATCTTGAAAGAAATAGATTAGCAATTTATCATCACGGATTACTTCCGCCATTTTGTTGCAGTAGGATCGAAGGTGAGTGTTTAGGCATTCCAAACCGGTATACTTAATGAATTCTAAAAATAGGGATCTCTCAAATTATTAAGGTATATCATCAAGACATCGATGACAATCACACTCAAATTTGAAAGAATCTATCCCAACGAGTATTTATGTGCTGATAGCTCTGCCCTTAATTTTCCACAAGAAGATCTAAAAGCCCTTTGACCCGAAGGTGGTCACTACCTTGCCAGTTAGATTTTTCGAAGCCATGGACCCAAAGATTACTCATGATTTTTTATCGATTGATTTTAGAGCGTGTTTGAAAGTGTACTTATGATTATTTTTAAAATATTTTTATTTAAAATTATATTAAAATAATAATTATTTTTAATATTAGCACATCAAAATAATTTGAAAATACAAAAAAAAATAAAAAAAAATAAATTAAATTAAATTTTTTAAAAATTGCTTTTAAAATCCAAAAATCAACAGGCCTAACCCCATTGTGAGTGACTTTACGATTGTTGGGACCTGCTATTTGTTATTTGTATTGGGAGTGTTTTTTAAAATATATTTTTTAAATTTTTGATATTAATACTTTAAAATAATAATAAAAATACTAAAAAAATATTAATTAAAACAAAATAAAAAAATTTAAAAATTTTAAAAAACGTATATTCCGCACTATTTGTTTTTTGTAGTTTTTTTTTTGAATTCGTATATTCAGGTTTTTTCCACTAATATTTTTAACATTTACAATAGATATAGATGAATGCAAGGTTCGAGGAAAAAACCCTTGTAAAGAAGGTACTTGCGAGAATGTGATTGGAGATTACAAGTGTCGATGTCCACGTGGCAAGTACGGTGATGGTAAAACAGGCTGTAAAGGACCTGCTATCGACATAATTATTGCAGGTAATTAGCTTTCTTTGCATTTTCTTATGATGACATTACTTGATATTTTTTAAATGATATTTTTTTACAAGAATATATACTAGTTATTTGATATGTGAATTGCCGCAGGTCAAGTACTTTTTTTTCCTTTTCATAAAACAATATTTTTTATTTTTTTTAATATAAAAAGATTTCAATCACAAATAAAAAAATTCACATATATATTTAATTAAATAAATTCAGAATTATCTATGCAAATAAAAAAACAATTATAAAGCATAATTTCTAACTAACTAACTGAAATTAACTAACTAAACTCGTAATTTGAGTCATGAATTTCATTGAGCTAATAAATAATTTTTTTCAATAATTTTTTTTATCTAAGAGGGATACCTATAAAATTGAGAGCCAACAAAAAATTAGGGCAATTGAAAAAAATATATCAAATTGAAACAAATTATATTTCCTAATTAATAATCAACAAAATATTAATGATAAAATTAAAAAAAATTAAGCAAGAAAAATCAATAAATATCAACTACGATGGATAAAATTTAAGTAAAAAAATAAAAAAGGTCCAGTCACTAGGGCCTAGTTGGCTAGAGAAAAAGGCTTAATCACACTGACCTATAGTAGCCCATGCGCTTAGGCCTTATTATTATTTTTTAAAATTTTTTATTGTTGTTTGCCCTTAATTTAAAAAAAAAAAAAGTTGGCGACGTATTATCTACCCTGTCAAGATTTTAGCGACCAAATTCAAGCTGTGATATGTTTCAGACAAAAAAAAAACATTTTCGACCATGTTTCCATAAAAAAAAAACCCCAAACACCTTCTAAAACATATTTATAATCTCAAACAACTCAAAAATTATACTGAAAACCCACAATCAACCCCAAGCCAAAACTATTTTCATGCTCAAATCTACCATAAAAGTAAGTCAAGGGAAAAAAAACACATAGTATAAACTCTTCATATTACAAGAAACTCAATTATACTAAAATCACTATTTTTTCATAGCTTGAATTGATGTAAATGATAATTTTCTCTCTCTACAATTAGAATCTACTATTTTTCTCTCTCCTTTCTCAAACCAACGATCAAAAGATAATGAAAATAAAATTTGAGACAAAAATTAACTTTGTTCTTATATTTTAAAAATTAAAGAGATCAATTATTTATAATTAGAAAAGTTTGTAGACTCTACAATGAACATTTCACGTAAACTTTTTTAAAGCCATCAATTCCCTTCTTTTTTTTTCACTTTGATCTCTAGTCTTTTAATCTCACCCCTTCTCTATCAAATTAATCTAAATTAGCTTTTAATTCTGCAATTAAGGATGAATTTTAACGAAAAATTGAAATGAAATTTTATTTTTTACCATAGAAGTCCACAATGAATTGTAAAAGGATATGTTCTCTTGCCTATTTTTTAATGGTCGCTATACATGTATCCCTTGGTTTTAAGATGCCTGAGCCAAGTGATATTTTCAACTCAAACCATATGTCTGAGCTAAGTGATATTTTTTACCTCGAGTGATGGTAGTGTTCAAAAGACAAAAATATTCAGTTCAAATGAGTTGGAAAAGGCGACCGACTATTTTAATGAGAACAGAATACTTGGTCATGGCGGCCAAGGCACCGTTTACAAGGGAATGTTAGCTGATGGGAGTATTGTTGCAGTTAAGAAGTCTACAATAGTGGATGAAGAAAAACTAGAAGAATTCATCAACGAGGTTGTCATTCTTTCACAAATCAATCACAGAAATATGGTTAGGCTACTTGGCTGTTGCCTGGAGACTGATGTTCCTCTGCTAGTCTATGAATTCATTCCCAATGGAACTCTTTCCCAATATCTCCATGAGCAAAACGAGGACTTTACGTTATCATGGGAATCGCGGTTACGAATCGCCTCGGAAGCTGCAGGTGCGATATCCTATCTTCACTCGACAGCATCTATCCCGATTTACCACCGAGACATTAAGTCCACAAACATACTCTTAGATGAGAAATATAGAGCAAAAGTTGCAGATTTCGGAACGTCAAGATCAGTTTCCATTGATCAAACTCATCTGACCACCAAGGTACAAGGTACTTTTGGTTACTTAGATCCAGAGTATTTTCGAACCAGTCAATTAACAGCAAAGAGTGATGTTTATAGTTTTGGAGTAGTTCTCGTCGAGCTCTTAAGTGGGAAAAAACCAATTTTCTTAACCCATTCACTGAAAACCATGAGCCTAGCCCAACATTTCATTGAATTGATGGAAGATAGTAGACTCTTTGATATCATTGATGCTCAGGTTAAGGGGGATTGCACTGAAGAGGAAGCCATAGTTATAGCGAATCTTGCAAAGAGATGTTTGAATATGAACGGAAGAAACCGGCCACCAATGAGAGAAGTTGCAATGGAATTGGAGGGGATTCTATTATCACGTAATGGTATCAATATTCAACAAATGGTTGAAGTGGATAATTCATCTAGGTCGATTTCCTGCAGCAGTTTCGAGACTGGTATAGATATACCATTAGATTGCAAGCTGTTGACTTCTTCTCAAACATGGTGAGCTAGCGATTAAGAAAATATATCACAAATCATATGTTTCTTTTTTGTTTTTAACACTTGTACGAGGGTTGCTGATTGAATAAAAACTTATAATTGTATTGTGGTCCATATGTTTTAGCACATGTTCTTAGTCTTTCATGTTAAGAACTTAATAAATTAAAAATCCTTCGCGCTGATTATAAGAGATTTTCTTTGATCAATTGGTAACTTGAGCCATGTCTCTATCTTGAGGAATCAAAGCCATCATCAGCTAGCAAAGACTTCATTTGAGAAGTATTTAGCCTCTCGAATCCTCTGGTGTGAGAGGCTAAATACATAGACATGGACATGGTTACAAGCACAGGATATATATAGGTACATTTTTTACACATTAAAGACGAACGTCCACATATGACATGCATTTCGAATTATGTAACAAAAAAGTTCCCCTTAATTTATTGTACTAAAAATATAGACGCACAATTGTCGTTCATAAAAATCATTTTGAAGATATTGGCTGTAAAAAAAATCCTGAAGGCCATATATCAATTAGTAAAATGGTCTAATTTTTTTTATTTTTTAATTCTAATTTTTTAAACCACCGTACGTTAAAGCTTTACAAATTAATATTATTAAAATCATGAAAAAATATTAATTAATTAAGATATTGTTTAACCTTCGTAGATGCGATAAACCCTAAACTAATTAATTAGCTAGCTTCGTAGCTCTGTATGTTTCCCAACGCCAGGATGGGCTCAGCCCAATATAATTGGGCCAGCCCCATCCAATATATTAATATAATATTATTATATAATATAATATAATATATAAAAATAAAAAAATCTCAAAAAAATTCAAAAATCCTTTCCAAAAATTTGTGGTTTTC
This sequence comes from Populus nigra, assembly GCF_951802175.1. NCBI lineage: Eukaryota > Viridiplantae > Streptophyta > Magnoliopsida > Malpighiales > Salicaceae > Populus > Populus nigra. Next base: position 3,505,975 of record NC_084858.1, read on the forward strand.
CTGCGTATTTTTATACAGTTTTACTTAATATTGATTTGTATTTTTATACCGTAAAGATATAAATCCGATATTAAAATATTTGGCTTTCACCAAAATATTGCAAAAAAATTACATAGAAAAACAAAAAAAGATGTCTTGTTTTTATACATACGGTCAAGTCTCTCAAAATAAAAAATCATATTGAATTTTCATACAACAAAAATTTAAAAATATTTTTTAGCATACATCTTGACTTTAATAACTAGTTTATTAAAGCCACGAGAATTACGCCAATATTTCAAAAGTTTGAAAAATATATTTTTTTTCTTTTAACATCTAGGATTTTAAACTTATATATAAGATATATTTCTAATAAAAGATAGTTCTTTTATTGACATTAGAACGGTTAGGTTTTACCCGATAAAATAAAGATCTCATTACAAATGAGGACTTTTATTAAATCTTAAACAGATCAACAATTAGAAAATATAATAATACTTTAATTTATATCAAACAATCAAATTAACAATACAGTTTACCTTAAGTAGAATGTATTTAAGGTGCTAATACAATTTTTTTACGCAATCAATCCTTGTATTTAAACTCTGAGATCCGTTAGGATTTCTATAATTACCAAAATATTAAATAAAGACTCTCATTTTTTTCATTCCACTAATAAAATACAAGAATTCTTTCTATTCTTTATTTTCCCGATTACCTGAATAAATACCTAAAAACGTGGACAATCACGAAGGAAATTAAAAATATCAAGCGCACTTGAGGGTCTAGCTGCTGTGGTCAATCGTATGACTTGTTTCACCCCCGTCCCGGGTTCGACCCTCTATGTGCACGCCTGTCACCCCCGCGGTGCCTTATCTGCTCCTGGGCATTCAGGATGTCCAGTGGACCATGGGGAATAGTCGTGGTACGTGTAAGCTGGCCCGAACAGCTCACGTAAATAAAATATATATATATATATATATATATATATATATATATATATATATATATATATATATATATATATCAAGCTGATGTGGCTTCGTTGGGGTTTGTCTACACATGTATTAGTAATTGTAGACTTTGATTTGGTCAATGTTATGTGACTTCTTCCTAGCCAGGTATAGACCTCTATTTTGTAATAGCTCCTTCATTCAATGATTTCTTGATTTTTAACTCTCTCATCATATCTTCGATCAGCAGTGAAGAGCGTCAAAACATTGAAAGACTTACATCCTGTTTGATATCGTAGTATAGTGAATATTTTTATTTTTAAAATTAATTTTTAATATTAGTATATCAAAATTATTTAAAAATACACAAAAAATAATTTAAAATATAAAAAATTAATTAATTTTTTTAAAAATATTTTTAAAACACAAAAACAAACATATTCTTAGATATAATTCACCAAATCAATTCACAAGTAAAATAACCAAATGAAGTCAAGTAACAATTAACTAATTTTATTAATGAACAAAACCTAAAGTGCAAAAACTTATTACACGTCAACTTTGGATTTTATATTTATTTTATTCTGATTGAAATTCTCTCAATATATATAATCGACATATTTTCATTGGTACTTATAAACAGAGTTAGCAATAAAAAAAAATCCTAAAAAGACAACCCAAAAGGGAATTTGTTAACAAAAATCTTTAATATTATTTTGTTCTTTAATATTCGGATTGAGAAACTGAAATGCGGAAAATATCATCCTACAGCTTAAAAATTCTTGTACGTGTCCTACAAGGACTAACATTTCTTCTTTTGAGAAATAAAAAATAAAAGTTATTTCTTGAACTTGACCTCACCTGAATTTTCAATTCACTTCTTTCTTTATAAATCTTCAATATTGAATTAGAAGTACAACACTCACCTCATCTTTAATTAATTCCACACTTTATTTTCAGACTTGAAAACTTTTATTTTGAAAATGCTCCACCAAGAATAAAGTGATAATAGTAAACATCACCAATAAATTATTAAGGAATATCATCAAGGCATCGACAATCACACTTAACCATGATATTATTAAGGAATATCATCAACAGCACCCTTAATTTTCCACAAGCCGAAAGGGTTGATGTGCGTTTTCCACGATAATGGATGGCATCCAAGTGGTTATAGACGGTCCAAATATAAACCCTTTGACCCGAAGGCCACTCCTGATTTTTCATTGATTTAAAGTGTTTAAGAGTATAGTTTTTGTTGTTTTTTTAAGTATTGTTTTGTTTGAAATTATATTAAAATAATATTTTTTATTAAAAAAAAATTATTTTTAACATTAGCATATTAAAATGATTTCAAAACAAAATAATAATAATTTGAAGTAATTAAAAAATTAAAAAAAATGATAAATATTTTTGAAACTAAAAAATAAACAAGGCATAATCCCACTGTAAATGACTTTGCGATTGTTGGGACCTACTGTGTGTTATTTGTGTGGAGAGTGTTTGTTAATTTTTTTTTTAATTTTTGATATTAACACATCAAAATAATAATAAAAAATATTATTTAAAAATAAAAATAAAAAACTTTAAATTTTTTTTAAAAACATCGTCAAACCACATTTACAACCAAGCACTTTAACAAGGTCACTGCAATATGTCTGGCTCTCATTTTATACTAATTCTTTCATTTAATAAATTGAACTAAGATAGGCGAAATGATAAAAAAAAATAAAAATGATGGTTTGGTATATAACTTCTAGAATAATTTATATAAAAATAAATTCATGTTGAATTGAAATAAAGTGAAGGAGAATCTTAATAGGGATTTCTAGCATTTAGGTCATATATGGTGCCATCCCCTTGTTGTGCTTTTAGCACGCGTACAGTTGGCCTCAAAAACACTCCACATAGTTCCCATCTCTACGTCATGGTCAAGTTTTAATATTTTTAATTAATTACATTTCGGGGATGCATTTAATGGCTTCGGATTATGTGAGAGGGACTATTTATTTGCCGTTTGTGTTTATTTTTCCCTTAACAATCAAAATGTATCTTTAATTAGTTTGAAAGTTACTTGAGATTAAGCTTTTTTTAATAATTTTAAGAATACATACTTAATATTATTACATTAATGTATAATTAGAAAATCAAATTCTATTACATATTAATTCTAAAATATAAATTAAAAAAAAAACAAATCCCCTTAATCATTAATTACTCTGCGTACCCCAAACGTTCGAGGTTGGTGGCTGTGATTTGGCTTCGCTGGGGTTTCCATAGTTTGTCTACACATGTATTAGTAATTGTAGACTTTGATTTGGTCAATGTTAAGTGAATTCTTCCTAGCGGTTTCCATGTATTAGTAATTGTAGACTTCCTAGCTAGGTACCCCTATATATTTTGTAATAGCTCCTTCATTTCAATGATTTCAATTATTTTTAACTCCCTCATCGTATCTTCGATCAGCAGTTAAATATGATTTCTTAAGATTAATAAATCAAGCTCCAGTACGAAGAGCATAAAAAAAAATAGTTATTAAAGCCGGTCCGAGGTTGACCCGGTTAAGAAGCTGGATCCTGGATTTCATGGGTCAACCTGGATCAATAGGAAAAATTAAAAAAAAATTAAAGTTTTAATATTTTATATAAAAAAATTCATGTAAATATAGATTATACATATTGTAAACAATTAAGTTTAAAAGAATATTTTAAAAAGTTTTTTTTATCTCATATTAAAAAGATATTATGTTAAGCTTTTAAGTTGAAATATTTAAACCAAAAGATTTTTTATCCCACATTAAAAAAACATGATTTTTTTCTTGGGAACATAGAGTATATATACTAATGGGTTTCAAATCCTACATTTAAAAAACATAATTTTTTTTCATGGAAACATAGAGTATATATACGAAAGGGTTTCAAATCCCACATTCAAAAGATATTATGTTATCATTTTAAGTTGAAATATTTAAACCAAAAAGTTTTTTATCCCACATTGAAAAAACATGATTTTTTTCTTGGAAACATAGAGTATATATACTAAAGGTCTTCAAATTCCACATTAAAATGATACTATGTTATCCTTTTAAGTTGAAGTATTCAAACCAAAAAGTTTTTTATCCCACATTGAAAAAACATGATTTTTTTCTTGGGAACGTAGAGTATATATAGTTATATACTAATGAGTTTTAAATCCCACATTTGAAAAAAAAAAACCGGGTCTCGTCCGGGTTTGCCTGGGTGGCCCGGGTCATGGGTCGACCCACCGGCTTGCCCAGGTTTGACCGGGCTGTTGCCCCAGCCGGTCTTTTAGTAAACCCGGACCAGTCCAGCCACTGGGTCGACCCGCCAGGCCGAACCGAGTTTAATAACACTGATCAAAACACTGTAAGTAGTGATTATTTTTTAAAGTATATTTTTTATTTAAAAATATATTAAAATAATATATTTTTATATTTTGTAAAATTAATTTTTGATATTAGCACTTCAAAATTATATGAAAATACACAAAAAAAATTAAATTAATTTTTTTTTTATTTCTTAAAAAAATATTTTTAAAAGATAAAAACAAATATATTCTTAGACAATTGACAAGCAAAATAATCAAATGAAGTCAATTAACAATTAACTAATTTAATTAATGAACAAAACTTAAAGTGTAAAAACTTATTACAAGTTATTGAATTGTTTGATTTTTTTAAAATTTTTATATTTTGATTGAGATTCTTAATATATATCGACAATATATTTTCATTGATGTTTATCACTAGAGTTATAGTGGAAAAAATTCAAAAAAGACAACAAAAGGGAATTTGTTTACAAAACAATTGAATATTTTGTTCTTTAATATTCAGATTGAGAAACTGAAATGCCAAAAATATCATGTTACAGCTTAAAAATTCTTGTACGTTCCCTACAAGGAGTAACGTTTCTTACCCTTAATCATTTATTACCCTGCGTACCCCCAACGTCGAGGTTGGTGGCTGTGATCTGGCTTCACTGAGGTTTCCATAGTTTGTCTACACATGTATTAGTAATTGCAGACTTTGATTTGGTCAATGTTATGTGACTTCTTCCTAGCCAGGTACAGACCTCTATTTTGTAATAGCTCCTTCATTTCAATGATTTCTTGATTTTCAACTCTCTCAACATATCTTCGATCAGCAGCTAAATGATTTCTTAAGATTAATAAAGCTTCAATACGAAGAGCGTGAAAACATTGAAAGATTTAGATATAATTGATCATCAAATAAATGGACAATTAATTGATTATGGGCTAAAACATCTCTCTTCAGTTTCCACATGAGAAATTACGAAGGAAAAGTATACATTTGGGAGGGAATTAACCAGGCAGATGCAGCCAACGACTTTGCATGCATGCCAACTGAGATAGCTAGCTTTCACATTACCTTGCAATTATAGTGAGCCACTCAAGTTCAGCTACTTGACATCAAGATATTTTGGGGAATGATTTACAGTACTAGGAGTCTTCTACATGTATTTTTTTCTTGCTTTGAAAAGTAAAAACTGAAAAGAAAGATCTAGGAAAGGACTCTCAAGACTCTATTGACCCTGTAGTCTTGGACTTGGTCGTGTTAACTATTGTTTTAGTGGTCTGTGTTAATTAGCTTATATATATATATATATATATATATATATATATGTCCTCTACTAGAAAAGAAGTTGCAGAAGTTAATTAGTGGGGGGCGGGAGAGAGTTAGTTTGGAGCTTCTTTATACAAATCTTCTAGGGGTCAATTGCCACTTATTAAGTTGGGAGTTGCATAGTCATGTGGGTGTTTTTGCTGATGATGCCGCTATTATTGTGTCCAACTGCAGCATCAACAGCAAGGGCGCCAGATGTAAAACCTCGCTGCCAAGACAAGTGTGGGGATGTTAGTGTTCCTTACCCCTTTGGGATTAGAGAACCAAGATGTGCCATGAACGACGACTTCTTTCTAAACTGCAGTTCAGGCGCTGAACTGTTGTTTGGAAGAAACATTCCTGTTCGCAAAATATCAGTGCTGAACGGCACAGTCACTGTAGGCATTGTTGCAGCATTCGACTGCTATAACAAAACTTGGGACAAAGCAGACAAATTGTCTCGTCGGCGTATCAGCCTTGGACCAGGCCCCTTCATGTTCTCAGACACCAGAAATGTATTCACAGCTATTGGTTGCGATACCTCTGCTCAGGTGACCAACAAAAAGGGTACATACGGAGCTGCATGTCTCTCCATATGCACAGAATACGTGAACATGTCCGATGGAAACCCTTGCTCAGGTTCTGGATGCTGCCAAACATCAATTCCCAAGGGCCTCAAGTCACTTCATATTTCAACTTCACTTTATTCCAGAAACATGAATGTTTCGGACTTCAATCCTTGTGGAGTTGCCTTTTTAGCGGACAGAAGCTCCTTGAAGCTTTCAGATTGGCCGCTCTCTCGCAAGCCAAAATATGGAAATGATGCATACAGAACAGATGCTGTGATTGAATGGGTAGTTGAAAATAAGACGTGCGACCAGGCCAAAGCTGATAGTACAAGTGCGTATGCTTGTGGCAGTAATGCAAATTGCACTGACTCTGAGAATCAAGGATATCGTTGCTTATGCAAAGAAGGGTTCGAAGGAAACCCTTATCTCCCAGATGGCTGCCAAGGTAAACTGGTTATTGCTTTTCTTTAGGCTTTAATCACTAGTAATAATGCTTATCTTGTTCCATGTGGTCTCTAATTGTCAGTGCGGTTTTCATCAAGTTGAGATTTTTTTACTAATATTTTTAACATTTGTATATTCAGGTTTTGTTTACTAATGTTTTTAACATTTACGACAGATATAGATGAATGCAAGGTTCGAGGAAAAAACGCTTGTGAAGAAGGTACTTGCGAGAATGTGATTGGAGATTACAAGTGTCGATGTCCACTTGGCAAGTACGGTGATGGTAAAACAGGTTGTAAAGGAGTTGGTATCATCGCAATTATTGCAGGTAATTGGCTTTCCTTGCATTTTCTTGAAGGCTTATAAATTCAGTTAATTTGGGTTGATGAAAACTAGTTTTTTATTTTATTTTTTTTATATTTAATTAAATATTGATTTATCTATTGTTAATTTTTTTATTTAATTTAATTAAAATTAATTAATTTATTTTACGTTAGGTTTAATTTAGGTCGCATTTTTTTATAAAAAAAGTACACTTATTATATTTAAATATTATTTTTTATATAAAAAAATATTTCTGCTCCACATCAAAGCCCGGGCTAATCTATTCATGAATCCCTTGGTTCTAGTATGAACGAGATGACATGCCCGCGCGCTGCCGCAGACTTATAAAACAAATATATTTGATAGTGTTATAATTGTGAACCAGCGCTAGATAAGTAATAGAAATTAAAGGCATGATGGAGCAAATATTTCATGATGAAAAAAAAAGTTGTGTTGGTGATCCAAAACTTAGAGACCGAACAAAATGATTTGTAGTAATTTACAGTGTTTTGTGAGGAAAGATACAGTGTTTTCGCCACATGATTTAACTTTTCAGTTAATAAAAAGAAAAAAAAATTACAAAGCTAAATTCTCTACCAACTTAATATTAAAAAAAAACCAACAAAGATAATTTTGGAAGGAAAAAAACCCATGAGAAAAAAACATTGTAGCAATTGACAATGTTTTGTGAGGAAAACTATAACGCTTTTCCCAATAAAATAAAAGAAAAAACCATTTAGAGAAATATTGTAGCAATCCACAGTTTTTGTGAGAAAAACTACAACTCTTTCCTCGTATGATTTAGTTTTATTGTAATTATAATTCTTAACCAACTCAATATTAAAAAAAAATCGACAAAGATAATTTTGAAAAAAATCATAAAAAAATCACATGGAAAAACACTGCAACAATTCACAGTGTTTTAAAGAAAAAAATTATAAAGCTAAATTCTTAATCAGCTCAATATTAAAAAAAATCGACAAAGACAATTTAAGAAAAAAATAACAAAACAAACACCAAAAAAAAGAAAAAAAATCATGTTGGAAACACTGTAGCAATTCACAGTGTTTTGTGATGAAAGCTACAGTGCTTCCCGACATGATTTAGCCTTATTTGTAATGACTTGTAATTGTAACTCACAAACAACTTAATATTAAAAAAATTAAATTGAAAAGGATAATTTAAAAAAAATTATAGAAAAAACCATGTGGGAAAAAAGTTACAGTGCTTTCCTCACATATTGTAACTGTAATTTTTAACCAGCTCAATATTAAAAAATAAAATAAAATAAAGATAATTTTGGAGAAAAAAAAAATCATGCGGAGAAACACTGTAACAATCAACAATGTTTTAAAGAAAAAAAATTACAAAACCAAATTCTCAATCAGCTCAATATTAAAAAAAAATCGACAAATATAATTTTGAAAAATAAAGAAATAAAATAGAAAAACTAAGTGGAAAAACATCACAGCAATCCATAGTATTTTAAAGAAAAAAATTACAAAGCAAAAATTTTAACCAGGTCAATTTTAAAAGGTAAAATCAACAAAAATAATTTTGAAAAAAAAATAAATGAAAAAAAAATAAAAAAATAAGAAAGTTGAACAAAAAAATTTGAAAAAATAAGAAAAAAAAAGAAAGGGAAAAGTAAAAAAAAAAGGGAGAAGAATCATTGTGAATTCCTGTTATAATCTACAGTGTTTTGTGTGTAAGGAAACAGTAAATTCCCTACACGGTTTAGTTATATATATATAATAGCCTGTTTATTATTATTATTATTATTGTACTTTGACTAACAATTTTCGTGCATAAACATATTTTGAAGATATTTGGCGTAAAAAATTAGAGATATGGATACTCTCATGTTTTTTGAAAAAAAATCCGCAAGGCCATCAATTAGTAATTAAAAAGGTCTGAACTTTTTAATTTTTTAATACTGATTTTTTAAACTACAATTAAACCATTATAAATTAATATCTTTTCAAACCATAAAAATTAATTAATTAAGATATATTGTTTAAACTTCAAATTTAAGTTGGGATTAAACAAAAATATTATTTAATAAGAGTTATTAATTTATGAAGGTTATATAAAGTATACAGGGTTTATATAAAGTGTACACGGTTTTCATGATCATAAGATGCCTTCTAAAAAATTACTTAAATGAGACACGTGGAATCACATGATTTGCAAACAAAAAAATATTAAGAAGGGGTTAAACTTAATTCTTTTTATAAATTAATGGTTTGATTAAAAAATCTCTCTCTCTCTCTCTCTCTCTCTCTCGTGTTCTTCAATCAATTGTTTTAGCTTCGCTTCATTTCTTCTCCTTCTGGCTGCTATTGGTGTTGAGGAGACCACGACATTTGAGGTAGCTTTTGATCGGAAGGCTAACGAAGGCTTGATTTTAACTTCACTTGATAGTTCGAGGGATCAAATTAAATTAAAAAATAAAACATCACGAATTTAGCTGGATTAACGAAGCTCATCGAGGCTTGCGATCAATTACAATAGTAAGAAGTTAGTAAATAAATATTTTCCCTTGGTTTGATTTTGAAAGTAACGTCCTTCTTTGACATTTGCTTGCAGCTGTTGGCGCAAGCATTTTCCTTGTGGTTATTTGTCTGCTACTCTACATGATCTGCACGAAAAGAATAAAGGAGAAGAACTTCAAAGAGAACGGGGGAAAAATTTTAAAGAATCAACGAGTAAGGATTTTCAGCGAGGCAGAGCTGGCAAAGGCAACCAACAATTATGCTGATGATCGGAAACTCGGGGAGGGTGGTTTTGGTTCTGTTTACAAGGGAGTTTTAACAGATAATACAGTGGTTGCTGTCAAGAAGTCCAAAGGGGTGGACAAAGCTCAGATGAATGCGGAATTTCAAAAGGAAATGAGCATTGTTTCACAGGTCAATCACAAGAATGTGGTAAAGCTCTTGGGCCTGTGTTTAGAGACCAAAGTTCCATTACTGGTCTATGAGTTCATCTCAAATGGAACTCTTTCCAAGCACGTCCACGATAAAGGTTCCCGGATATTGGCTTCCTGGACCAATCGTTTGAGGGTAGCATCGGAGACTGCGCTTGCGCTTGATTATTTGCACTCTCTGGCAGACCCTCCAGTTATTCATGGAGATGTCAAGTCAGTCAACATACTTCTAGACAGTAATTACACAGCAAAAGTAGCAGATTTTGGAGCTTCGGTGCTGATGTCTCCTGGCCAAACCAATATCTTAGCTACAAAAATACAAGGGACTCTAGGCTACCTGGATCCTGAGTATCTTATGACGGGTATTTTAACCGTTCAAAGTGATGTCTATAGCTTTGGGGTAGTTCTTGTGGAGCTTCTCACTGGAGAGATGCCAAACTCCGTTTCCAAGTCTGGAGAGAAACGGAACGTTATTCAACACTTCATCTCAGCACTGGAAAATAATCATCTCTTCAAAATTTTGGATTTCCAGACAGCTGATGAAGGTGAAATTGATGAGATAGAAGCTGTAGCTGAGCTTGCAAAAGGATGTCTAAATAGCATGGGAGTAAACCGGCCAACCATGAAGGAAGTGTCCGATGAGCTTGCTAAGCTGAAAGTTCTTCATCAGAAATCATTGGCTCAGCAAAATAGCGAGGAAACAGACTACTTGTTAGGCGAATCATCACAATCTTTCTGCAAGTATGCAAGTCCTCCCATGGATCAATCCCAGACTGTGATATCATTGCAGATTGAGAACTACACTAACAGCAATTAAAGCCGGACCACAATCAGTTTCCAACATTCAATAAGTCAGATAGCTCCATTAATAAATTGTAGATTATGGCTATTGATGTTCTTGAGTTATTGTCTGTAGTAATTCTCCAGGAACTTGGAAGCTTGACATATTTCAAGAATCCAGATTTTCCTTTTCGTTTGTCACCTATGTTCAAATAAAAATTGTGTGTTTACAGGACTAATTAATATACTCTCTCAAAATGAAATTGATAGGTACCTTCGATTTCCTAATCAAACCAGATTCAATGATGTTTACCTACATATTTCACAGATAGAGAAAGCTCCACAGCTAGCTCAAATTTCCATAGCATACGAATTCTTACCAAAACAAGATTCCCATCATTTTCTAGCCATTGCATGAGAAGCTATATCCATAGTTTTTAAAATTTAAATTTTAATTCGATCAATTACCTCTCTATTGTTATCAAAACCCTTCTTGGTCTAAGCTTTGAGTCACCAGAATCATAGGTTAACCATCAAACCGGTTAGAGTTTTAAAACAGTTACTTCATCATGTAGAAATAAGCATTTCTTTTTCTTTTTAGAATAGATTTTTTTTTTAGAATAGAATAAAAGGAATAATCTGATTGCACACTTATAACTTTCCTTGAGAAAAAGAAAATATACTGAAAACTTGGGATTCAGTAATGACATCAATTGACCATTTTTCTTCTTCTCTTTTATTTTTTTGGCAATAAAAGAAATTAATTAAGAGAGGGCTTACGCCCCCAAAATTTACATTGATCTCTTAATTCAAATTTTAATATTGAGTACGGTAATTAAGACGATGCTTGGAGAGTTCTATAAAAAGAATGTTTTGTTTAAGATAGAAAAAATTAACTTTAATATATAAAAACTTATTCAAAGATATCATACTCGTATAGCAATTTTGGAATGGTAAAGTCTTGATCAAAGAGGCTAGCTGTATAGGGTTGCGGTGCAACTTGTATTTTATAATTTATTTTAAAAAGTATTTAAAATAATTTTTTTGTGTTTTTAGATTTTTCTAACATTCTAATGTTAAAAATAATATTTTTTTAAATTTTTTTAATATATTAAAAATAAAATATTTTAAAAATTAATCATTACTGTAACACTCTAAAAAATCGGTGAAGAATATTTTGTTGAAGGTAGATATTTTAAAAGCAGCCTGCCTAACTACGTATTGTTCTCAAGTCTTTTGATATATACTACAACTACATGGATATAATCTTTAATTGTTCCAAACAGATATAAATTTTTTAGATCTGTTTAGGTTTCAAGTTGGGTTTAGATAAAACTCAAAGATAAAATATTTAATTTGAGGTTTGGTATGAATATTCATCTATTTAAATTTACACGAAACCCATCTTGAAATAAATAAATAATCTTAAAGTTTAAAAAATTCATAGCTATATCAAGTTAATTATATACTAAATAGTTATAAATTATAGTATTTGGTCTGGGGTTCAAATTTGGGTTAAGTTAGAGTCCAAGTTATGAATACATGAAACCTGATAAGATTGAATTTTGATATCAAATTAAAAATCTATACATGCTCGAGTTCAGGTAGTTATTTTGATTTTAGATTCAAGTATAGATATACAAAACCATATTTATAAATATCAGTGATATATATATCTGTGTGTGTGTGTAGTTGGGGGGGGGGGGGGGGGTAGTTGGGGGGGGGGGATTCTTAAGCATGCAATAATTTCTTTTCATCTTATTTAACTTTTAATGAATGATATATTAAATTCATAATTAGCCCCTTCAACTTCATCTGATTTAACTTTTATACCCTCTATCAATTGAGTGGCACAATTTGATTGGTTCAACTAAAAAAATAATCTCAAAGCTAGCCTTTGATTTTTCATTAATTGAATCTCATCCATCCATCACTACGTGCACATGATCTCGATCATCTATTATGTGTGATTTTTCCATTTTTTACCTTTTCCATTTGTTTTCTTTTTTTTCCTATCTTTGCTTGTTCAACATGAATCAAAATAGAATTCTAGGTTGAGAATGTATTTTTAGAGTTGTAAATTTTTGGTGGCATATAGCGATAGAGTTTTTCAGGCTCTAAGATTTTACATCTTAAACTATATAGAAAAAAATATGGTTTCTTTAACTCTAAAATGTAGGGAACAAAACTAGAATTTCTTAAACCTTGTAATTATAGCCTTTAACTATATATATAAAAAAAACTCTGAACTAAAAATTTTAAATAATCAATCCCCTCTTATAAAAAAATAACTAAAACTGATTTGGATATATAAATCTAAACCATATAAAATTCTAAAACTTAATGAGAGAAAAATCCTAAAAAATTTGAAAAATAATGAAAAATTCTTGGTAGTAACTTTTAGATCAAATCTGGTATGTTCTCGAAACTCGGATGGCATTGTCTTGTAATTCTAATAGGAAATAGGGTTTTAAAAATGTTATAATAAAATTACATAATTAAGATCTATTTTCATCATAAATATGATCATCTAGTGTGTGTCCAAACCTTCTTATACTATGATATTTGTTACGCGTCCAGCTTCAAAATTAAGGTTATTTGGAGACCGTTTTGGTTGAAAATTGATGCAAAATGGGTTTCACACTAATCACCTTTGCCCAACGTGTCGGGTTCTATTTTTTTTTCTCTTTCGAGAAAGGGCTCAGGGTTCAGACCATTACTTTGTTGTTTTCTTTAAAGATTTTCTCTTGCTATAATTTTCTTTTTAGTCTCAGCTTCTTTTTTTTTTTTTAATTAACACTCCTTTTGGAACTTTTTCCCTTCTTCCTCATAATTAAAAATTCCATTATAAATGTCGCGGGTGCGCGGTGTCACGGTGAATATTCCACTTTTAAAATCTAGGAAAGTGTGTATGGTATCTATCTGGAAAATATGGGGAGACAAGAAAATATTGTCTTTTGTTGGTAGAAAATGGAATGGGAGTCGCCACCTAGTATTTTGGTCACTAGGAACCCTAACTGGTCTTAGAGATTGGGTACGGGGACTGGTTGCGTAAAGGGAAGGTATTAGCACCCCAAATACGCCCTACCTAAGGTAAGCTGCATTGTTTATTTGTCTGATAAAATTCAAGGTCTCGTTGTGTTTCCTAGTTGTTGGTCCGTCTATGGTTCAAGAAAAGTCCTCCTCAATAAGGAGATCCTTATCTTATTGGGTAAAGCCTAACCGTTCTAACGTCAATGTAAAAAACATATTTAATCAGGAATACGTTTTACGTATAAATTCGTAATCTCACATACTAAAGGAAGACAAAAAGATTTTTTAAGAATTTTTGAAATATTGGCCTAGTTCTCATGGCTTGAATAAACTGGTTATTAAAGCCAAAAATGCATGCTAATACATATATTGTTTTTTGAAACTTTCTTTGTTGTATGAAAATATGACGTTATAATATTTATATATATATATATATATTGGAGATACTAGGCCGTATTTTAAAACAAAACATTTTTTTAATTATGTATATTTTTTTTTGACGCAAATCGGGTATTTTAATACTGGGTTGGTATTCTTACGGTATAAAAATACAACCAAATATTTTTTTAGAAAGCAAAAGACATTTTTTTTTGAAAATCTTTGACGCTTTGACGAAAACCGGGTATTTTAATACCGGATTTGTATCTTTACAGTATAAAAATACAAACCAATATTAATAAAAATAATAATAATAAAATTACAGAAAATCACATATTTTTTGAAATAATTTTTGCAGAATTTTCTTAATTTTTTTTTCATATATATATCTATATATAAATAATCTAATATATATATATATATATATATATATATATATATATATATATATATAATATTAAATGGGCTGGGCTGGTCCGGCCCAACCAACTGGGCCGGACTCAGCCCCATGGAGTTGGGCCGATCTCGGCCCAAAATGAATTGGGCCGATTTCGACCCAAAAACTAATGCTGCCTTCTGGGCCAGGCCCGACCCAGAAGGCATGGCTGGGCCAGGATCCGCCTGGCCCAGCAACCAAAACGGGCGGGGGGAATTATTTTCCCCCCACCCCTGCATGCAGAACGCTATTCGTTCTGCATGCAGAGAAGGAAAAAACGAAACGCCATAAAATGAAGGAGAAGAAAGGTTACTTGGCGCGGAGGAGGCGGTGGCTTGCTGCGTTTCTGGCGGTGCTCTGTTTTTTTCAGTGTTTTCCCGTGACCCTCCCGGTTTGGTTTCCCTCAAGTTTTCAACTCTTCCTTCCTCTTCCAATGTTTCGGTCCTTTTTCTTTCTTCCCTTCCCTCTCTTCTCTCGGTCTGTTTTCCTTTTTTTTCCTTGTTTTTTTTTTCTCGCCTCTCTCGGTCCTCTCTCGGTCTTCCCCTCTTTTTTTTTCCCCCACTCTCTTCTTCCCTTTTGTTCTATATTTATAGGAGCGAAAGGGCGTTGGGCCCTTCATTAGTGTGCCTGGGCAGCGGGTTTCACGGCGGCTGGTCGGCCACCACCCGTGACAGCAAGGCGCCGCTCCCCTGCTTTCGGCAGTGAACGGGCGGTCGGCCAATGACTTCGGTCGGTGGTCCAGAGTGTGGGGCTTCGGGTTGGCGGCCTTGAGGAGAGAGAGGCTGGTTTAAAGAAGAAAAAAACCATTTTTCTTCCTTCTTCTGCATCGCGTCCATGGAGGAAGAAGAAAGGGGAACAATGCCGTTCAAAACGGCACCGTTCGGTCCCTTTTTTTTTTTCCTTTTGTATGAAACGGCGTCGTTTTGGAGAAAACGCGCCGTTTCATTTAAATGTGGCGCCAAAACGCGCCACATTTCAAATCAGCCCTCAATCATCTTTTGTTCATTCAATTGCATCCCTGCCAAAATCGATCCACGTCCCTATATTTGGCCGCGTTTTTCACTTTAGTCCTTGGCCTTTGAATTATGCAATTGAGCCCTTAATTGATCAATAAACTTCCAATTTCTTCAATTAGACCCCTGAATCAATTAATTCCAGCCCCTCCATTTATGCGCCTCTTCCAATTTGGTCCTTGGTTTCGGATTTCTTCAATTAAGTCCCTAATTGGCCCTTAAACTTCAATATTTATGCAATTAAGCCCCTGATTTGACCTAATAAATTCCTAAAAAATATATTTTGGCTCCAGAACTTAAATTTCTTCTAATTAAAGCCCAAATTGACTTAAAAATCAATTTTTCTTTCAATCAAATCCCTTATAAATTCATTTAAAAATCCAATTAAGTCCATAAACATCCAAATTTGGGCTTTTCTCCTCAAATTTCAAATTTTCCTTCTCAACAGGACTCTCCTCCTTCAAGAATATACTGTCAAAAAATCCAATCTTTGTATTTTCCAACCATTTTCTGAGCGCTTTTGCCTCCTGTTATTTTTCTTAACCTCCTTTGGCTATATATATATATTTTTTATATATATATTTTGTGGGGGACCCAAAAATGGGTTACAACAGATGCCCCCTCTTTATAATGCTTACGGAGCAAGGGTTTTGTGTAGTAAGTTTTATAAAGATGAACCCAAAATAGAACTGCCGGAACTGATCTGGTTGAAGCTTGATTGATCTGATACTTGTCTTTTATAGCAATCTCAACTTGGAATCCCATCTGGAGATTCCTTTATTTATCTTCTCTTTTTTCTTTGTTACCAACATGAAAATACGAGGTCCCATCTGGCGACTTCCAAATAGTGAAACACGAGATCCCTTCTGGCGATCTCCTTCAACTTGGAATCCCATCTGACGATTCCTTTTATTCAAACGAAAAATGGGGTCCCATCTGGCGACCTCCAAATAGCGAAATGCAAGATCCCTTCTGGCGATCTCCTTTATTCAACTTGGAATCCCATCTGGCGATTCCTTTTAACCAACATGTAATACGAGGTCCCATCTGGCGACCTCAAATAGTGAAACACGAGATCCCTTCTGGCGATCTCCTTTAATCAACTTGGAATCCCATCTGGCGATTCCTTTTATTCAACATGTAATACGGGGTCCCATCTGGCGACCTCCGAATAGCGAAACACGAGATCCCTTGTGGCGATCTCTCTTAATCAACTTGGAATCCCATCTGGCGATTCCTTTTATAACCAACATGCAAAAACGAGGTCCCATCTGGCGACCTCCAAACAGCGAAACACGAGATCCCTTCTGGCGATCTCCTTTAACTTGGAATCCCATCTGGTGATTCCTTTTATTAACCAACATGAAAAAACGAGGTCCCATCTGGCGACCTCCAAACAGCGAAACACGAGATCCCTTATGGCGATCTCCTTTAACTTGGAATCCCATCTGGCGATTCCTTTTATTAACCAACATGAAAAGATGAGGTCCCATCTGGCGACCTCCAAACAGCGAAACACGAGATCCCTTCTGGCGATCTCCTTTAACTTGGAATCCCATCTGGCGATTCCTTTTATTAACCAACATGAAAAGATGAGGTCCCATCTGGCGACCTCCAAACAGCGAAACACAAGATCCCTTCTGGCGATCTCCTTTAACTTGGAATCCCATCTGGCGATTCCTTTTATTAACCAACATGAAAAGATGAGGTCCCATCTGGCGACCTCTAAACAGTGAAACACGAGATCCCTTCTGGCGATCTCCTTTAACTTAGAATCCCATCTGGCGATTCCTTTTATTAACCAACATGAAAAAACGAGGTCCCATCTGGCGACCCCAAATAGCGAAACACAAGATCCCTTCTGGCGATCTCTTTTAATTTGGAATCCCATCTGGCGATTCCTTTTATTCAAATGAAATACGAGGTCCCATCTGGCGACCTCCAAATAGCAAAACACGAGATCCCTTCTAGCGATCTCCTTCAATCCTGAAATCCCATCTGGCGATTCCTTTTATTCAAACGGAATATGAGGTCCCATCTGGCGACCTCCAAATAGCGAAATACGAGATCCCTTCTGACGATCTCCTTCAATCTTGGAATCCCATCTGGCGATTCCTTTTTATTCAAAGCTAAAATACGAAATATGAGGACCCATCTGGCGACCTCCCAATAGCAAAATACGAGATCCCTTCTGGCGATCTCCTTCAATCTTGGAATCCCATCTGGCGATTCCTTTTATTCAAAGCTGAAATACGATGTCGTTCTTCCTGATGGTAGGGTTCAAAATTTTTCATTTTCTCTCTTTTTCTTGTTTTTCTTGTTGTTCCAGAATCCACTACGGTTCGAAATCATGATTCTTTGCTATCACCCACTATGATTCTTTCTTCGTCTCCAATCTTGCTGGAATGTATTAAGAACTCCTCCTGTAATGATCCAGAAAGCATATATGCAATGATTTATGATTAGATGCCATGCATGCATTCGTACCTGGTTTTGAAACATAGGCCCCATCCTCCTCTTCTAGTTCATGAAGCTCTCTCTTGTTTGAGCTTGCTTTTGAAGTCGTATGATGGATTCCTCTCTCATGTTGTCTCTGACTTTCTTCAAGTAGTCATTTTCCCAAAATGTATGACTTGTTATTGCCTCTTTGTCACGCTTTTCTCAAATGCTTTAGCTTGGTTTTTAAATCTATAAGCTTTTATACATTTTAAACCCGTAAAACTTTTCATGAAAACATCTCTTATTGCCCCCAGTGTAGGGGTGTGATTCTAGTCTAGGCTTTTGTATAGAGAAGAAATTCGTTCAGCCGATGCTAAACGTTTTAGGTGCGATAACAACAAGACATGCACTGTTGGGATTAATGCAAAAATGACTGTTGTGAGATCAATGCAAAAGAGAAAGAAGTCAATGGCCAAACTTTGCTTTATTGATTTAGGAGCCTACATCAAGCATAATATCTTTTTACAGAGTCAGAATTCACAGGTCGAGCTAGGTCTTCTCCATCCATTCTAGCCAACTTCAGTGCTCCTCCTGAGAATGCCTTCTTTACTACGTAAGGACCTTCGTAATTCGGTGCCCATTTGCTTTGATCGTCTCCAGGTAACGACAATATTTTCTTCAATACTAGATCCCCTTCTTGAAACAACCGCGGTCTAACCTTTTTATCATATGCTTTGGCCATTCGTTTCTGGTAAAGTTGGTGATGACATATTGCAGCTATCCTCCTTTCGCTGATCAAGTTCAGTTGCTCATATCTCACTTTTGTCCACTCGGCCTCCTCTAATTCGGAATCTATCAACACTCTTAATGATGGGATCTCCACTTCTAAAGGCATCACTGCCTCCATACCGTACACACAGAGAATATGGGGTAGTCTCGGTTGAGGTCCTGACCGTAGTGCGGTATGCATGAAGAGCAAATGACAACATCTCATGCCAATCTCTATATGTGACTACCATTTTCTGAATAATCTTCTTGATGTTCTTGTTGGCGGCTTCTATTGCGCCATTCATCTTTGGTCGATATGGTGAAGAATTCGAATGCTTGATTTTCCATTTAGTACACAACTCTGCTATCATTTTGCCATTGAAATTCTGTGCATTATCTGTCACTATCTTTTCCGGAGGGCCATATCAACAAATCAAATCCTTCTCTATAAACCTCTTCACTACGCTCTATGTTACGTGGGCATATGAACTGGCTTCCACCCACTTTGTGAAGTAGTCAATAGCTACGAGGATGAATCTATGACCATTGCTAGCTTTTGGGTTAACAGGACCGATCACGTCAATTCCCCACATTGCAAATGGCCAAGGGATATTAGATTAAATAGAGGAGGTGGCGGCATATTTACCTTGTCACTGTAAACTTGACATTTATGACATTTCCTGACATAGTCGATACAATCTTTCTCTAGTGTCATCCAAAAATAACCAGCCCTTTGGATTTTCCTCGCTATCATATGCCCGCTAGCATGGGTTGAGCAAATCCCCTCATGGACCTCCCGTAATGCCTTTCTAGCATCTGCCTCATTCAAACACCTTAGCAGGGTTCCATCAAATGATCTTTTGTACAAAATCTCTCCATCTAAATAGAAGTTTATAGCCAACCTTCTCAAGGTTTTCTTATATGTTTTGGAAGCTCCCACTGGATATTCATGATTTTGCACAAGGTTCTTGATATCATAATACCAAGGTTGTCCGTTTATCTCTCCTTCAACTAAGCAACAGTGAGCTGGGTCATTTCTAATGTCAATGTGTACCGGTTGTACCTTGCACTTGAGATCAATGGTAGTCATAGCAGCTAACGTGGCCAAAGCATCCGCAAAATGGTTCCCTTCCCTTCCCAGATGGGTGAATCTAATTTCTTCAAATTCCTTTGCTAGCGTGGATAGGTATTCCTGATACGGCCTCAAATTTTCCTCCTTGGTTTGCCATTCCCCTTTAACCTGACAAATAATCAACATTGAATCTCCGTATACATCTATCTTCTTTATCTTCAACTCTAATGCCGCTTCTAAACCGAGGATACAAGCTTCATACTCAGCTGTATTGTTGGCGCACTCGAAATGCAGTTTAACCGAAACTGGATACTGTTTCTTATCGGGAGAGATTATTACCGCACCGGCCCCATTACCATATACATTCACTGCACCATCAAAAAACATCGTCCACCAATCTGTCTTCTCTTCTTCTTTCTCTATTGACAATATATCTTCATCAGGGAAGTCAAAATCCAAAGGTTCGTAATCTTCAACAGCATTATCGGCAAGATGGTCCGCGATTGCACTTCTTTTTACGGCTTTCCTTGTCATGTATACTATGTCATATTCTGCTAATAGAACTTGCCACCTTTCAATTCGACTTGAGAGAAAAGGCTTGTTACAAATATACCTCAGAGGATCCACTTTTGAAATCAACCAAGTGGTATAGTATAACATATAATGTCGCAACCTCTTTGCCGCCCACACCAACGCACAACAAAGCCTTTCTATCTCTGTGTATCTAGACTCACATTCAGTGAATTTCTTACTTAAGTAATAGATAGCTCTTTCCTTCCTTCCGGTTTCATCATGCTGTCCCAATACACATCCCATGGCCGCTTCAGTTACTGTGAGATATAATACTAGAGGCTTTCTTGATACCGGAGGAACCAGTAAAGGTGGATTTTGTAAATAATGCTTGATTTTATTGAATGCCTCCTCACACTCCTCATTCCAGGTTCCAGGATTCTTTTTTCTTAGTAGTCGGAATATAGGTTCACACGTCGTTGTTAGCTGAGCAATGAACCGAGCAATGTAGTTTAACCTTCCCAAGAATCCTCTTACTTCTTTCTCCGTCTTAGGGGGTGACATGGCTTGGATGACCCTTACTTTATCTGGATCCACCTCTATACCTCTATCACTTACCACAAATCCTAACAGCTTGCCCGATTTAACTCCGAATGAACATTTTGCAAGATTAAGCCTTAGTTCATATTTCCTTAACCTCTCAAACAACTTCCTCAAAACTTTAACATGATCCTCTCCCCTTTTAGACTTGGCAATCATGTCGTCTACATACACCTCAATTTTCTTGTGCATCATGTCATGGAACAAAGTCACCATTGCTCTTTGATAGGTTGCTCCTGCATTCTTCAATCCAAATGGCATGACCTTGTAGCAGAATGTTCCCCAAGGTGTGACAAAAGTTGTTTTCGCCTTATCCTCCGGAGCCATTTTTATCTGGTTGTATCCTGAAAAACCATCCATAAAGGAATATGTGGAACTCCGGGCAGCGTTGTCCACTAAAACATCTATGTGTGGTAGAGGAAAATCATCCTTGGGACTAGCTTTATTCAAATTCCGAAAATCCACGCACACTCTAATCTTCCCCTCTTTC
Source organism: Populus nigra (assembly GCF_951802175.1). Taxonomy (NCBI): domain Eukaryota; kingdom Viridiplantae; phylum Streptophyta; class Magnoliopsida; order Malpighiales; family Salicaceae; genus Populus; species Populus nigra. Next base: position 3,527,331 of record NC_084858.1, read on the forward strand.
TTAGGCACCACAACAATATTAGATACCCATTGTGGATACCTAACTACTTCTAGAAAGCCAGCATCCCATTGCTTCTCGAGTTCTGTCTTGACCTTCATCCAGACATCCGGGTGGGCCCTCCTTAGCTTCTGCTTGACTGGCTTACAACCTTCTTCCAACGGTATCTTGTGTACTACAATATTTGTATCCAAACCAGGCATATCTTCATAGGACCAAGCAAAGACATCTGAATATTCTTGTAATAGGGCGATCATTTTTATCCTTTGCTCAGTAGTAATTAGGGTACCTATTTTTAACTCCTTCTTGAACTGATCACTGCCTACATTGATGGTTTCGAGTTCCTCTGCAGCAGGTTTCCAAGTCTGTTCCTGTTGTTCTACTAGCCTGGTGAATTCACTGATATTGCTTTCATCCCACTCTTCTTCTTCCATAGCTATCACATGTTCGTTCAAGTTTGGCCATTTATTCTTGATGCTAAATGTATGTGATGTTGTAGGAGATCCGCTTTCAGGATTCCTGAAAGCGGGAAGTGTTTGGTGTAAATGCATAAGAAAAGAAGGCAATTTGTGAAAAGTGCATGATCTCATAATTTATTTGAAGAAAAAGGTGGGCTCCATGACAAACATAAAATCTAGCTGACATCATGAGCCTTGATTGTCAACTAGAGGAAATAAAAACAAACATAAGCAATGACAAAAGCATGCTAAGGCAAACAAAGTTGGTTTACATTTTGAAAACCACTGGAGCTTCTTGGGTCACCCAGTTCTGGAACTTCTCGTCCAAAAACAAACATAAGCAATGACAAAAGCATGCTAAGGCAAACAAAGTTGGTTTACATTTTGAAAACCACTGGAGCTTCTTGGGTCACCCAGTTCTGGAACTTCTCGTCCTGAGCCAACTTGCGCACAAAGGTCTTGGCGGAGACGTCTTCTATGGTGTAAACCGTCAGTTGTGGGAGTGCTTCATCTCCTTTTCTTGCTACTGTCTTCATGTCATCTTCTTCTATCTTGTTTTCCTTCAAGGTATTTATGCCCATGTTTGACAGTTCTTGACCAAGGCTTTCGGCTTCTTTATCATGTTGCATTATGTATGCAGCTTTTGGGAATGACACGCTAAGGGGAGGGATTTCTAGCTTTTCTTCTTCAGGCTCTCTTCCTTTAATTCTAGCCATCCTTCTTGCCCTTCTTCGACCAGCAGCCCACCGATAATCCTCTTGGTTAGGTTAATACCCTAACCCAAATCTTTGAGCAACACTTTTTATCCTTGCCTGATTAACCCCTCCTGGTATCCCGATAATAAGGTTATACTGAAATGGGATCCCGCGGTTCAAGAAGCATAGACTCGCCATCCTTGCCGCTTCTGAGATCCTTGGCCTTCTTAGCACTGTGTTCTCCGGCACCCAGTCAGTGTTCACAATCTCAAAGGCATGGATATTGTTATCCTTGCAATCATCAGCTTCGATAAAAGGCACAGCCATATTTTTTATCATGGATACTGTCTCCTCGGCTTTGACATTTACTAACATCCCGTTCATGATATACTTCAGGCATTGGTGCAATGACAAAGCTACTGCTCCCGCTGCGTGAATCCAAGGTCTTCCTAACAACATACTATAGGAAGGGTGGATATCCATAACCTGAAGTGTTACTAGGAACAATTGTGGTCCCACATACAACTCCACTTCTAAAGTCCCAATTATTGGCCTAGGTGAACCATCATACGCTCTGGCCATCATAGTACTCGGCTTTATATGGGATTCATCGATCGGCATTTCTTCCAGAATATGCTTTGGCAACACGTTAAGGGCCGAGCCATTATCAATGAGTACTTTTCCTATGAGGCAGTCCTTGCACCTAACCATAATGTATAAGGGCTTATTATGTCTGGTACCTTCAGCATCAAGTTCATCAGCCGTGAAGTACAGGTAATTAGTTGCATGGATCCTCCCCACTAGATGCTCCATGGTTTTATGTTCAATGTCTTGGGGTACATATGCCTCATTCAGTACCTTCTGCAAGGCATTTCGATGCGGCTCAGAGCTGAGTATCAAGGATATCAGGGAGATCCTAGCTGGAGTCTTCTTTAGTTGATCTACTATGCAATATTCACTATGCTTGATCAACTTCAAGAATTCATTCGACTCTTCTTCCGTTACCGGCTTATTAACTTCTAGTGCTTTGTCCAGATCTACCACTTCTTTGCCCTTCGCCTTCCTCAACTCCTCGGGCGTAAAGCAACGACCACTCCTGGTCAAACCACTTATCTCAGTCTGGAACAAAGGAAGAGGCGCTCGAACGTTGGAGGTATAACCATAATTATAAGGCATGGCATTGTGATTCCCTTTTGTGCAGGATGGTTTAACCAAGATTAGCCTTGGGGGCCCATTAGCCGTTTGTTGGACCCTGCATACTCTTGTCATCTCATCTTGACCTTCCATCATGCTCACCTCACCCCTGCTGTCCATTGGTTCAATTCTCAATTGCCCCATTTTAAACATTTTTGCAATTATTTCACCAAACTCGATGCAATTTTCAATATGGTGTCCATCTCTTCCATGGAACTCACAGTAATCACCTCCCGCCGGATGGCTTCCCATATTCGCCTCTAGAAATCCTGATCGTACTAACATGTCGTACATCTTTTCCATAGACACCTTCAACATCTTGCATTGATTTCCAACTTCTATCATGCCTATTCCACTACTACTTGAGGCATGTTTAGGCAATGGGTTTGAATTAATGTTGGGCTTGTCTTCAAAGGATACCCATCCTATCTTAACAGTTTTCTTGAAAGGATTACCCGCATGGTACTCGCAAGTCAACTCGGGCTTGTACCAAATTGGGAATGGCGGTTGTAATGGTAGTGTAGGGATAGGAGCGATGTGCCCAATGCTCAATAGTTTGGCGTACATGTCCTTCAAAGGCATGGGTAGTGGCGGTAGTTGTTCTAAAGGGTATCTTATATAGGGTCTTTGGTAATGATTTTGGTGGTTTGACTGGTTATTTGTTCGATTAGGGGAAAAAGGTTGGTTAAAGTTCATGTGTGAGAATTGAGAGGTAGGTACTTGTGGATTGTGGGAATCTACTTTCTTGCCCTTATACCCGCCTTCCAAGTTGTTAATATCGCCTTCTCTCTTTCTTCCAATAAAACCCTTCTTTTCCACTGGCATCGCTATTCACCCAGCTTTAATCCCTTGTTCTATCCTCTCAGCTATGCGTACCGCATCATAGAAATGTTGAGAGGAGCTACCCATTAGGTGCTCATAATAAGGTGCCTTGAAGGTATTGGCAAACAAGCTCACCATTTCCGTTTCTATCAAAGGGGGTTGGACATGCATTGCCTCATCCCTCTATCTTTGCGCATAAGCCCTTACCGACTCCTGGCTCTTTTTCTCCATTGCCATTAGACTTGTTCGATCAGGAGCGATTTCCATGTTAAACTTGTACTGTTTGAGGAAAGCCTCCACCAAGTCTCTCCAGCTTCTGATCTTGACACTATCTAACCCCATGTACCAACTCAAAGCGGACCCTGAGAGGCTATCCTGAAAGAAATAGATTAACAGCTTATCATCGCGGATCACTTCTGCCATTTTATTGCAGTAGGAACGAAGGTGAGTGTTTGGGCATTCCAAACCAGTGTGCTTAATGAACTCTGGTATCCTGAAATCTTTTGGTACCACGATGTTTGGTACCAGACATACTTCAGCTGCTCGCATAGGGTCAAACCAGTCATTACCCTCAACTGCCCTTAATCTTTCTTCCAAAGCAAACAACTTGTCCTGGTCCATCAGACTCGGAGACCTATTATCCGGGGTTCCTTCCGTTGTTAAGTCAACAGTGACTGGAGCATGAGTTGGTAGAATAGGAGTAATAGGCACAAACTACTGCCCATTGGCCGAGTTTGCCCCCTGGTTTTGAGATGTTTGAGGAATGTGAACTGCTGGTGCTCCTTCAAGCTGTTGTGCTGATGTACCCTCCCCATTCTTAGCTCTTAGAAGCTGCTCCAGTAAGTCGGTTAGCCGAGAAACTTCATTCTTTACGGACTCCAACTCGGTCTGATAATGTGACTCTAAGTGAGCTCTCTCTTCGTTCTCCATTCTTGCTCGAGACCGGGTGTTGTGGATTTTGGATATGGGACCTATGTTTCACGATTTGGCATGCATATGATGTGTTAAAAATGAATGCTTGATGAAAATATGATGCTCGTGCAATGTATATTTTAGAGCCGACTCATGACTTTCGTAATCCTTTAGGCAAGATTTCTGAGTTGACCTGATTACTGTAAAGGAGGGTTTGCCAAGTTCTTATCATAGTAGCTTACCAAATACATTAGAGAGAAAGATAGGTCATGGCCTTCTTATAAATAGAAGTCGTTCATACAATGATTACAAAACAGGGCGTTATACATTGCTACCCTTAAAAGGCATTTCCTCTATTAGCTAAGTCCCCAATAAAACAGGTGATGGCCGCCATATATTCTCGGTACTTTGAAGCGTCATTTCCAACTTGAGTAGCTTGTTGTTGCAATCTTTCTGCATAGCGGGCTGCTTGCTCGACCTGCTTCGTTATGTGCCTTATCTTATCATGGAAAATGATGTTATCTGCAATTATCACTTCGTTGCTGGCTCCTAGGGCTTCATTACTCCTTTCCAACACTCGGACCATATCCTCTGACCGGGCCAACTTATCCCTTATCCTTTATAGTTCTTCCTTTTTGATATCCAGCTCGGCTATTTTGGAGTTAATTTGAACTGTAAAGCTGTCCATGTAGTCTTGACATTCTTGACGCTCTTCCTTAGCCTTACTGAGCTCCTCTTCCATCTCAAAGTAGTGGCTTCTCATCTCTTTTAACTCTTCTTCTCGTATCTCCATCTTCGATTGTAAGGCCATCATCCTTCCTTTCGAAGACTCGGCTCTCTTCTGGTAATCTCTCATATCAGACTCTGCCGCCTTTCTTGAACTTCTTTCTTCCTCCTACTGCATCATATATTGAGCTCTGATCCTTCTTTCCTCTTCTATGTCGAGATGGGCTAGCCGATTTTTCTCTTTTTCAACTTCTAGCTTCTTTAAAAGCAGGCTCCTTCCCTTTTTCCAGGAATCCATCATCTCTTTATCGACACTTATCTTGTCTTTGGTTGATCTCTTAACTTTAGCCAACTCTTTTTGTATGAGCCCGTTTTTGTTAGACAGCTCATCATACTCAGTTATTCGATTCCTTAACTCAGCCTGAACCACTTTTGTTATTTCTTCAGCTACCTCGGCCTTTTTCTGCCACTCCTTTAAGGACGTTAATTGTTTATCCTGTTTTTCCAACTGCTGGTTCAAGTAAACCCTCATCGTGTTTTCTTCTTCTAATTGATTTTCTAACAGTCGTTGCTGCCCTTTGCTCTTGCTGAGATCGATTCTACATTGTTCTAGCTGCTTTCTCAACTCTTCCTCAAAATCAGTCCTTTTCCTTTTTTGTTGTTCTATTGTGGATTCTGGGTGTTTTGGTATTGAGAAATCCCTCACTTCAGAAAGCTCTTCGTTCCTCCAAACTGCATAGTTCTGGCTGAATGATGTTTCAAATGTGCTCCCTTCTTGCCTTTTTACCATCAGGGGTCTTTCCCAATCTTGTCGGATAAGTTCCATCTCCTCGAGGAAAGGTTGGTGCTTGAATAAACCGACGAAATCAGCTAAACCCAGAGTTCTTGGTGCATACTGCATTCCACCCAACTGCCTTGTTACTAGGGCGGGCGCGTAACTGATGTACCCGGTTACACCAATCAAAGGAACCCATATCTTGCTTCCACAACTCATTGTGCAGATGGCGTTGTTCATCCATGGTGCTTTCCATTTGAAGTTGCTTCTTGGCAATGCTGTATATTTATCTATCCATGCTTTCTCATCCCAATTCTTCCAAGTCTCATCCATGGTAACCTTCAACGGTCGAAGGTCAAACCACCAAAAGTTGTTAAAAATGTCCCTTGGTGTTTCGATATGACTGATAATCCATAAATACAACATAGGGATGCAACATCTCATAGCTCCTTTTCCATGCGTTCTACAGTGGTTGAGTGATAGCATGGTTTCTCCCAAAATGGCTGACGAGGGATTGATCCGGTCACGCTCATATTCTACGAAGACACTTGCTGCTTCCAAACTGATGACTCCGATCTCGGAAGGGAACAATACTAGCCCAAAAATGGTGAAGGCCACCAACCTGTATCGTTCCTCTCCCAACTTGCCTTCTTCAGCATTTTTCTTCATTCGGGCTTCAATAACCTTCCATTTGAAACCCCCCTCGGCGACTCTACATTGGCTGATCTTTCCCAAGCCTAATAAACTGATTACTTCTGAAGCTGTGTCTTCAAATCTTTGCCTTAGGTAGATCATGTGGCTATTGTTTGGAAAATCTAGAATCCTTTCATATTCCTCCAAAGTTGGTGTCATATCAATGTTCCCAAAGGTAAAACTCCGATAACTAGGATCCCAAAAATTCAGTAGGGCTTTGATTGCTGTTGCTTGTACGGGTAACCTCATTAGTTGTGCAATTCTTCCATATCGTCTTTTGAAAATAGTCTCATCAATATATTCCATAATAGACACTAACTTCCCCAAGTCATTTACCATGTGATTTATCTTGGTAATGCAAGGCAACCTACTAGTATCGATTCTTGGGCATTTTCCTTCAGCTACTTGAGTCAACTCAGATTCTTGCCCAAACTCTTGGAAAGATAGGTACTTAGTCATGATTTCGGCTCAAAAACCTGGATTGATGAATTTAACATTATTAATCATGATGCGAATGAACGTAAGATAGATATCCTAAGGACAAGTTCTATGTATTACGTGAGAGCGGGTAGGTTTTCTATCTGGTCTTGAAGGGTCTCATATCTGCCCAGTGACGTTCTTCGTAAAGACAGTATGGGGGCGTTGCAAGGAATAGTTAAGGTAAGTATACCCACCATTACTGAGCAGGCACTCAGATATGAGTTGGGTGTTTCACGCATCTGAACCCTGACCAATAGTCATAGAGCAGATCGCTACTCCCCCACCTAACTTAAAGCTTGTGTGTGCTTCTCAAAATCAAAGTATGTGATGCATGTGACAGTTCTATACAAATGCATGAACAATATTTCGTAAAAATATTTAAAGCATATAAGCACATAACAAAAGGAAAGGAAAATTAACAATAAACACATGAAAACACAAATAAATCAGACAAAAACAAAGCTTAGTCCACAAGGTCCCCAGTGGAGTCGCCATTCTGTCGCGGGTGCGCGGCGTCGCGACGAATATTCCACTTTTAAAATCTAGGAAAGTGTGTATGTTATCTATCTGGAAAATATGGGGAGACAAGAAAATATTGTCTTTTGTTGGTAGAAAATGGAATGGGAGTCGCCACCTAGTATTTTGGTCTCTAGGAACCCTAACTGGTCTTAGAGATTTGGTACGGGGACTGGTTGCGTAAAGGGAAGGTATTAGCACCCCAAATACGCCCTACCTAAGGTAAGCTGCATTGTTTATTTGTCTGATAAAATTCAAGGTCTCGTTGTGTTTCCTAGTTGTTGGTCCGTCTATGGTTCAAGAAAAGTCCTCCTCAATAAGGAGATCCTTATCTTATCGGGTAAAGCCTAACCGTTCTAACGTCAATGTAAAAAACCATATTTAATCAGGAATACGTTTTACGTATAAATTCGTAATCCCACATACTAAAGGAAGACAAAAAGATTTTTTAAGAATTTTTGAAATATTGGCCTAGTTCTCATGGCTTGAATAAACTGGTTATTAAAGCCAAAAATGCATGCTAATACATATATTGTTTTTTGAAACTTTCTTTGTTGTATGAAAATATGACGTTATAATATTTATATATATATATATATTGGAGATACTAGGCTGTATTTTAAAACAAAACATTTTTTTAATTATGTATATTTTTTTTTGACGCAAATTGGGTATTTTAAAACTGGGTTGGTATTCTTACGGTATAAAAATACAACCAAATATTAATCCATTTTGATAAAAATATGCAGAAAAAACAAAAATATTTTTAAAGGTATTTAGGAAATTTTTAGAAAGCAAAAGACATTTTTTTTTTGAAAATCTTTGACGCTTTGACGAAAACCGGGTATTTTAATACCAGATTTGTATCTTTACAGTATAAAAATACAAACCAATATTAATAAAAATAATAATAATAAAATTACAGAAAATCACATATTTTTTGAAATAATTTTTGCTGAATTTTCTTAAATTTTTTTTCATATATATATCTATATATAAATAATCTAATATATATATATATATATATATATATATATATATATATAATATTAAATGGGCTGGGCTGGTCCAGCCCAACCAACTGGGCCAGACTCAGCCCCATGGAGTTGGGCCGATCTCGGCCCAAAATGAATTGGGCCGATTTCGGCCCAAAAACTAATGCTGCCTTCTGGGCCAGGCCCGACCCAGAAGGCATGGCTGGGCCAGGATCCGCCTGGCCCAGCAACCAAAACGGGCGGGGGGAATTATTTTCCCCCCACCCCTGCATGCAGAACGCTATTCGTTCTGCATGCAGAGAAGGAAAAAACGAAACGCCAGAAAATGAAGGAGAAGAAAGGTTACCTGGCGCGGAGGAGGCGGTGGCTTGCTGCGTTTCTGGCGGTGCTGTGGCGGAGGCTGGTGGCGGCGTCTTGGCTCACGGACGGCGGCTCCAAGCAGCAACGGCGGTGCTCTGTTTTTTTCAGTGTTTTCCCGTGACCCTCCCGGTTTGGTTTCCCTCAAGTTTTCAACTCTTCCTTCCTCTTCCAATGTTTCGGTCTTTTTTCTTTCTTCCCTTCCCTCTCTTCTCTCGGTCTGTTTTCCTTTTTTTCTCTGTTTTTTTTTCTCGCCTCTCTCGGTCCTCTCTCGGTCTTCCCCTCTTTTTTTTTCCCACTCTCTTCTTCCTTTTTGTTCTATATTTATAGGAGCGAAAGGGTGTTGGGCCCTTCATTAGTGCGCCTGGGCAGCGGGTTTCGCGGCGGCTGGTTGGCCACCACCCGCGACAGCAAGGCGCCGCTCCCCTGCTTTCGGCAGTGAACGGCCGGTCGGCCAATGACTGCGGTCGGTGGTCCAGAGTGTGGGGCTTCGGGTTGGCGGCCTTGAGGAGAGAGAGGCTGGTTTAAAGAAGAAAAAAAACCATTTTTCTTCCTTCTTCTGCATCGCGTCCATGGAGGAAGAAGAAAGGGGAACAGTGCCGTTCAAAACGGCACCGTTCGGTCCCTTTTTTTTTTTTTTCCTTTTGTATGAAACGGCGTCGTTTTGGAGAAAACGCGCCGTTTAATTTAAATGTGGCGCCAAAACGCGCCACATTTCAAATCAGCCCTCAATCATCTTTTGTTCATTCAATTGCATCCCTGCCAAAATCGATCCACGTCCCTATATTTGGCCGTGTTTTTCACTTTAGTCCTTGGCCTTTGAATTATGCAATTGAGCCCTTAATTGATCAATAAACTTCCAATTTCTTCAATTAGACCCCTGAATCAATTAATTCCAGCCCCTCCATTTACGCGCCTCTTCCAATTTGGTCCTTGGTTTCGGATTTCTTCAATTAAGTCCCTAATTGGCCCTTAAACTTCAATATTTATGCAATTAAGCCCCTGATTTGACCTAATAAATTCCTAAAAAATATATTTTGGCTCCAGAACTTAAATTTCTTCTAATTAAAGCCCAAATTGACTTAAAAATCAATTTTTCTTGCAATCAAATCCCTTATAAATTCATTTAAAAATCCAATTAAGTCCATAAACATCCAAATTTGGGCTTTTCTCCTCAAATTTCAAATTTTCCTTCTCAACAGGACTCTCCTCCTTCAAGAATATACTGTCAAAAAATCCAATCTTTGTATTTTCCGATCATTTTCTGAGCGTTTTTGCCTCCTGTTATTTTTCTTAACCTCCTTTGGCTATATATATATTTTTTATATATATATATTTTGTGGGAGACCCAAAAATGGGTTACAACAATAAAAATTATTTAAATTTAACATGGCACATGCATTCTAATATTTATTTTTTTATTTTATTTTCTTTCATTACTTGTCTTTCCAAGCTGAATATCTTTAAACATAGCTTAACAAATTGTTTTTTGTTTACTCAACCTATTTTGTACAGGCTTAGTAACTTCACATCCTTACATTTATTCACACCATTGAAACTAATTCATTTTCCTTATCAAACCAATTGTTGACTAAATAACCTTATTTTTATTTATTTATTTTCATGATGAGTTTTTCAATTCTTTTTCATAAGTCCACTTTACTTCATCTTAAGTAAATTTAACAACGCATTTTTCATCATAATTCCATGCACGCCTTAATTTAATCTTTTTCTCCCCTTTTATTATCCATCTGGACAACCTTAAAATTCCATTAAAAAAAATTGCAATTTTCATCACATTAATCTATTATTTTGAACATAACACAATTCATTTGGCATTCAACAAACCACAATCCTATAAAATCCCCATAACATTAAATCGAATAAACTCAAGTTCAAGATTTCTATTTTTGGTTGAATTCCATATTATGATGAGAATTTGGATCCTTTTAAAATTCTTCCAATTGAAACTCTACCTAATTTCCTTTATACACATAAATAAATCTCTTGTTAATTATTCTAGATAAATCTATCAAAATCTTATCTCCTTATTTTTTTTTCATTTGGCCGAATGCCTTCATTCATGGTGAGGGATGATTCTCTTTTTAATTATTCTAGATTAAATCTTTACCTATTCATTTCATATCTTTTCTAACCTCATTCAACTCAAATTCCATAGCAATTAAAACAATTAAGCTCATCCTCTCATTTATATGTGGAGGCTGAAACTTTGCATTAAATAGAGGATATAATTTTCTTTAAGTTTTCTTCCAATTACCACTAGACCCAATCATTTTTAATGCCTAAAAACATATATCTAACATTAAATTAACAAACTCAACGTCCCTTCATACAAATTTCAAAACTTCCCCTGACACATTTTATAACACAATTAATCTATAACAATACTAATAACAAGAACGTATTTTACCATTACATCTTACATAAACCCTACACCCACACAATTCTAATTTCATCAAAACATGTATTTAATCAAGCTTCCTAAATTTTGCTAAAACTAGCAATAAATTCAAAATGTAATAAGTTATTCACCTCTGATTATTTGTTTGACCCAACGGTCAGAATATAAATCATAGTGTTGTGCATAATATATATCAAAATCAGAATGATCCAATGGTTGGATCTCTCTAGATCTGAATGAAATCGAGCTAACCTGAACATTGATGAGCTACTGTTCAACACAAATGACACCTTGCTGGAGAGTGCATTTACGATCTCCACCATCCAGAATGAAGGCAACATCTAGGTGCACCACATATCCAAAACTAGTCATGATCCAATGGTGGAAGAGAGAGACAACGGCTGGCGACCAAAACTGCCCTGCAGGTGTATTTCCTTTTGTTTTCCAGGAAATTTCCGATGATGATTTCTGTCAAACAAATTGTGTGCCTTCAAATCCCTCCTGTCAATTAGTAGAGGAGTGTAAGACAAACGATATATCCATAAATCAGCATGATCCAATGGTGGATTCCAGAGATGTAGCTATCGGAGCATTATTGGCTCCTTTAAATTTTGCATTTCTCTCTCAAAACGAATTTTCTCTATTGTCTCTTGACACGACCAAAAGATTGATGTCTTTTCCCAAGTGCAGGAGTGTCGAAGTAATAAATAACCCGGCAAGACCGGGGTCGAACCACAGGGAGGTTACTTGTATAAATTATAAGCAACAATAATACTACAACAATAGTAACAACAACAACAATAATAATAGTAGTAGTAGTAATAATAATAACACCAATAATATTATTAATAATGATAATAATAAAGATGAAGAAGAAGAAGTTGATGAGAACTTTGAGATGAAAGATTAACGTAAGGATTAAACAATGATAACAACAAATGTCAAGGTTAGAGGATCCACTAATGGTACATCAAACAAGTATAATATAAACTCTTATTATTCAACTGGAAACCACACACAAAGGAGGTTCCAATCGGATTATAAATTGTTAACATGATTACATTAGTTATCTTATTCGAATAATGCTAATACTTGTAAATGTTGTCAGGCATTCATGATTATAACTTATGTTAACAACAAATCAAGTTCCTTTCATAGCTCAGGTGTCGGTTATACCATACAGTATGGGCTATGAAAGTGCCAAGTATTTGTTGTACCAAGTGTTATACAACATAAATCTAGATTAACCATTTAACAAGCAAAGTATTAAAAGTGAACAAGATAACAAATATAAAGCATGTTAGTATCCAACATTAAGGTCCATGTTAAGTTTATATTATACTTATTCTTACACCATTAGTGTACCCTTTTCACCTTGACGTAATTAACTTAGCTAGACATAATGAAAGAAAGAAACATAAATAAACAAGATACGAACATAAGTAAGATAAAAGTTAACTAAGTAAAGGAAAGGAAATGAAAGGCATAAACTTGATATTAATGAAAGCAAAGCATAAGCAATACAAAGAGAGAAAGCAAGAGCATGATCTTGATCTCAACACCAAGATGCCTAAATACATGGCAAATGCCTCCTTTTATAGGCCAAAATTCGGAACTATTGATTTGTTGACTAATTGATGAGTGGGTGGCCACATCTTGACTTGGTGACAATTCTTATCTTCTTGTCTGCCAAAAACGTCATTGATGACGTCATAATTTGAACAAACTTGAATCATGAAAGTTCTAGGAAATTGTCTCATCTTTCCAGGGTAAAAATTTGAGATCATTTGGACTTCTAGAACTTGAGATATGGGCTGAACACTGAATAGTGTCTGGGCTGCAGGACAGATTCGGACTTCTTTGTTGTTGCTACAATTTGGACTTGAAAACGGCCTTTTTAAATCTTGGGCTCCACATGAAAGTTGTAGGCCTATGTCTTATCTTTCCATCCATATAAAATGGACCTAAATCCAAGATCTACAGCTCCAGATATGACCCAATTACCGAACAGTGTTCCAGTTTGGACTGCACCAGCATCTCTTTTCTAAGTTTGGCCATCTCTTTGTCCTTTCAATTTCAGTACTTCAACCCATCAATCAATTCTTTCATTTATGTGATAGACCTGCATTTAAGATGAACATTTACCATAAATTAAAGGTATCTTATATAATTAGATATGTTATTATAAAACATGCTTTAGTTAAGGAGTTATTGATACTTTAAGTGCAAAATGATGATATAAAACCTTGATAAAAATGCACTTTTAAGTACTAATCACACCCCCCAACCATCTTATTACTAGTCCCTAGTAATTAAAGCGTTAAAGTAGAAAAACAATTTGCAAATTTCACAAAGCAAGGCATTCATCATTCAACTTCCATTAATCTATTCAGATAAACAAACTCTCATTAAATTTTGTATATCTGCTCAATATCTCTTAAACAAAATATTAATAAACCTTCCTTGTTATGTGCTCAATGTATGAAACATAGATGATGGGGCTTTTATTGGAAGAAAACAATATTTTATTCTAATGTTTAAGGTTAACTTCCTTGGGTTGGGATTATTTTATTTTATTTTATTTTACTTTTTTTTTTTTTTTAATATCTATACATATAACTTAAAACACAATGCATCTTTAACCCATGTAACGAGCTTTCGGCTAATGACTCCCAGACCAGTTGATCTTAGGGCATTAGGTGTTGAGACACCCCTACGAGCTTAGTAACTCGGGTTGCAGATACTGATACGTAGATAGTGCAATGTTTGATTCCCTTAAGCTTTTCTCCTTAACCCATGTAACAAGCTTTGGGCCAATAGCTCCCAAGTCAGTTGACTTTAGGGTATTAGGTGTTAAAACACCCCTTCGGGCTTAATTGCTTAGGTTAGGGAGGCTACGAAATCAAACTTATCTACGTTTTTATTATCATCATTTTCTTTTTTTTTCTTCTTTTTTTCTTCTTTTTTTTTTTTTTTTTTTTTTTGCAAATTATAGACTATCCCTATCCCTTAGTTGTTACCTTTAACAAAAGAACATAAATAATGTAATAATCCAATGTGCAACCCACAATCATATGTTAAAGTGTGTGTGTGAAAATGAAGGTTTACGAATACTTGTTAAATGAGTATATGAGCAGAATTAAGTGATAGCAATGCGAGAGTTTGTAAACCTGAATATTTCAAGAAGTATTCTAATAGGCCTTGTTATGAATATTGCAAATAACCATTAGAAAATGTTTACTAAGATGCGTCTCAAGAGTCATTCCCCCTTACTCTACCATCCTAGTAATAACAGTTTTGCCCAATGGTTTTTAAACAAAAACAGTTAGTTGGTTAGTTTTTTTTTTTTTAATTACTACTACCCTCTCCCCCCAACCAAAACGAGACATTGTCCTCAATGTTCTAAGGTAGAAAGATAGAGTATAGAAGACATCACCTGAAACAACGAACACTGACAAACCTGAAACACACTTAAACAAATATAAGAAATAACAGAACAAAATAATATGCTAGAAATAAAACCAAAAGACACAAGGATTCACAAACGAAGGCTCAAATCCAATCTAAGCTTTTTACGGCTTTCTGTAGTTGACCAATTGATGCGACTCATGGAAGGATCAATTACAGGGGTGAAAGATTGTAGTTTGTCGATCAATTGTTCAGCAGTAGCAGCAGAGATTATGATTTGTCGTGCCGAAGATGTTAGAAATTCCTGTTCCACAGCTTGATCAAGAAAAGACAACAAAGTATCATAAAAACCATTAACATTGAGCAAACCTATAGGTTTATGGTGAATGTGAAGTTGGGCCCAAGAGGAAATATGAAAGATCTCTTCCAATGTGCCCAGACCACCTGGTAAGGCAATGAAGGCATCAGCATGGTTAAACATTGTATTCATTCGATCAAACATTGTGGAGACCTGTAGTTCCTCTCCAATTGTTCTTCCAATGATGTCCCCTTTTGTTAAAGCTTCAGGGACGACCCCCAAAACTTGACTACCTCCTAAAAATGCAGTTATCGCCACACCCCCCATTAACCCAAGGCTGCCTCCCCCATACACTAAATGAATCTTTCTCTCAGCTAGTACCTGACCAAGATGATTTGCTGCTTCTAAAAAAGTTATTTCCTTCCCAGGACTGGATCCACCGAAAACACAAATATTTTTTATGTGATAACTTGAGGAACCTGCCATTTCTACACGCTTCTATATCTGTCTAATGTAAGGGATGAGTAGAAATGAGGGGAAGGAAGAGAAGATTTTATAGAAGAGAAATTGAAGATGCAATCATACCACCTATATGTAGGCCAGCTGGAGTCTCACACTCTCTCTCTCTTTATTTATTTATTTATTTTGAAAAAAAGCATGTGTATGTACAGGTAGTTGTGATTGTGGCTCACATCTTCCCTTGGTTTTACGTCCAAGAACGGCTTAAACGCCCTCTATGGGTCGGGGATAAGCTTCCCATCCAGTTTTCTTAAAAACTGGCAAACAGGGTCTTTTTTAGTCAGATTCCCAAGACTAAGTCTATCATGTTCTTTATGAAAATGGGGTCATAAGTCGTGAAATGCACAATGCACATTTCCACCAGGATGCGTCTCAAGGGTCAACAAAAGATTATCTAAAGACCCCTTACTCAGGCCATCCTTAATGAATTGTATTTTATCTTCACGGTTTATAGATACCATTCCTAAAGAACGACATGTTGCATTACAAGTCCATCTGGCACATCGGTGACAGACTTTCAGTCGTTTTGCACGACGTTTCTTTGCAAAAGTGCTTTTACCTGTTCCAGGCATGTGTGAAATGAAAGAATCGGAGGACTCACCTAATAATCGGACCTTTGCTTCAATCAGCCAGCGAATATCTTCAGGAATTCCATGATTCATCAACAACTTCAATCTTGCACACCTAGCACGGTAAATTTTTGTAATCGCATTCTGAGGCAGAGCGGGAAAATACTTTTTCAATTTTTCAAGAGTGGTGTCCATTTTGAAATGAGAATTGGAGAAGAGATTCAAAGAAGAGAGAAAGAGCAAAGAATTGCACAAATATATACAGATATCAGTTATTATGGGAAACTGAAAGAACCGACTAAAGTCACGGAGTACCGTTATCCGCCTTTTGACCGGGGTGAGAGAAACTAACAAAACACAAAACAATGTGAGAAAACGAATCAATCTTTATATACAGGATCACTCAATTCAATAGAGTCATTTTCAACTGAAAAATTGTCAAAGTAGACTTTCAAACGATGTCCATTTACCTTGAAAACATTGCCATTCTTTGGATTCTCGATATCACAAGCCCCATATGGATACACATGTTTCACAATGAAAGGACCACTCCATCTTGATCTTAGTTTTCCAGGAAATAAATGGAGTCGAGAATTATAAAGCAAGACTTTTTGACCAACATTGAATGTTTTTCTCAATATTTTCTTGTCATGCAACTCTTTGATTCTTGCTTTATGAATTCTTGAATTTTCATATGCATCATTTCTTATTTCCTCAAGTTCATTTATTTGTAATTTCCGCAGTTGACCAGCATCATCAAGGTTTGAATTAAAAGCTTTAATAGCCCAATAAGCTTTATGTTCAAGTTCCACAGGCAAGTGACAAGGTTTTCCATAGACTAGTCTATAAGGTGACATACCTAATGATGTTTTATAAGCAGTTCGATAAGCCCAAAGTGCATCATTAAGTCTTAAAGACCAGTCTTTCCTATTAGGGTTTACTGTTTTCTCCAAGATTTGTTTGATCTCCCTATTAGCAAGCTCTACCTGTCCACTAGTCTGAGGGTGATAAGGGGTGGCAACTTTGTGAGTGATTCCATATTTCTTCATTAAAGACTCAAATGGCTTATTGCAGAAATGTGTTCCACCATCACTTATCATGGCTCGAGGGATTCCAAATCGACTTAAGATATTTTCTTTCAAGAATTTTATCACTGTTTTGTGATCATTGTTTCGACTTGGAATTGCCTCTATCCATTTTGAAACATAATCTACTGCGACTAATATGTACACGAAACCAAATGATGAAGGAAATGGACCCATGAAATCTATACCCCAACAGTCAAAGATCTCAATGACAAGAATAGGATTTAAAGGCATCATGTGACGTTTTGAAATAGATCCCAACTTTTGACAATTTTCACAAATCTTACAGAATGCATGTGAGTCCTTGAACATGGTGGGCCAGTAAAATCCGCATTGTAAGATTTTTGCAGTTGTCTTTCTTGATGTGAAATGGCCCCCACATGCCTCAGAATGACAAAATTTAATGACACTACTTACCTCATTGTCAGGAATGCATCTTCGAAATATTTGATCAGGACAATATTTGAATAAATAAGGGTCATCCCAATAAAAGTTCTTTACTTCGTTCAAGAACTTCCTTTTGTCTTGAGTACTCCAATGAGCTGGCAATTGTCCTGAAACAAGAAAATTAACAATATTAGCAAACCAAGGCATCGTAGAGACAGAAAATAAAGATTCATCAGGAAAGTAGTCATCGATTGGTGTGATGTCAGATTTTGAATCTGTTGTCAATCTTGACAAATGATCGGCGACAACATTTTCGGTGCCTTTCTTGTCTTTGATTGTGATATCAAATTCCTGAAGTAACAAAATCCACCGAACCAATCTAGCCTTAGAATCTTTCTTAGAAAGAAGATATTTCAATGCTGCATGATCACTAAAAACAACAACAGGTGAGCCAACAAGATAAGACCTGAATTTTTCACATGCAAATACTACTGCAAGTAATTCTTTTTCAGTGGTGGTGTAATTCATTTGAGCACTATTCAAAGTTTTACTTGCATAGTAAATCACATAGGGTTTCTTATCTTTTCTTTGTCCCAAGACAGCACCCACGGCATAGTCACTAGCGTCACACATTATTTCAAAAGGTAAAGACCAATCAGGAGGTTGAATGACTGGAGCAGAAGTAAGCTGGTTTTTAAGTTTAACAAAGGCTTCTTCACAATGTTCAGTCCATTCAAAGATATTATCCTTTGTCAGAAGGTTACTCAAGGGCTTAGATATTACGCTAAAATCCTTGATGAACCTTCTATAAAAACCAGCATGTCCTAAGAATGATCTAACATCTTTAATAGATTTTGGTGTTGGCAAGTTAGCAATTAACTCGATTTTAGATTTATCAACCTCAATTCCTTTTGATGAAACAATGTGACCAAGTACAATGCCGTCTGTTACCATAAAGTGACATTTTTCCCAATTCAGTACAAGATTCTTCTCTTCACACCTGCTCAAAACCTTTTCTAAGTTAGTCAAACAATCATCAAATGAATCACCAAAAACAGAAAAATCATCCATAAAAATCTCAAGAAAACGTTCAACCATATCACTGAATATACTAAGCATGCATCTTTGAAACGTGGCTGGTGCATTACATAATCCGAAAGGCATTCTTCGATATGCAAAGGTACCAAATGGACATGTGAAAGTAGTTTTCTCTTGATCTTCTAATGCAATTTCAATTTGGTTGTAGCCTGAATAGCCATCTAGGAAACAATAAAATTCATGACCTGCAACTCTTTCTAGAATTTGATCCATGAAAGGTAAAGGAAAATGATCTTTTCTAGTCATTGAATTAAGTTTCCTATAATCAATGCACATGCGCCAACCAGTAATAGTCCTAGTTGGAATTAACTCATTTTTTTCATTTGTTATCACAGTAACTCCAGACTTCTTAGGTACCACTTGAGTAGGACTTACCCATTTGCTGTCAGAAATAGGATAAATGATTCCATTATCTAGAAGCTTAATGACTTCATTTTTCACTACTTCTTTCATATTAGGATTAAGCCTTCGTTGCATTTCTCTAGAGGGTTTAGCATTTTCCTCCAAATAAATCCTGTGAGTGCAAATCAAAGGACTAATTCCTTTTATGTCAGCTATGGTCCATCCTAATGCATTTTTGTGCATTTTCAGAGTTTGTAATAACTTACCTTCTTGCTGTGCATTAAGTTTGGAAGAGATTATTACCGGAAAAGTTTCATTTTCTCCCAAAAATGAGTATTTGAGATTGAGGGGTAACGGCTTCAAATCAGGTTTTGGTGGTTGAACACTTGAAGGTATTGGCTTAATTGATCGTGGCGGCAATTCCTCAATTTGTGGTCTCCAATTACTTGCCTTTAATTCTTCCTGAAAATAAACCATTTGCAAATCATCAGATTCATCAATCTCAATTTCATTGGAAGTGGTTTGAAATTGATCATGAACTAATTTTTCAGTAAAGTCCACTTCCTGTAAATCATTATCATCCCCAGGTTGCTTGCAAATGTTGAAAATATTCATCTCCAATGTCATGTTTCCAAAAGATAGCTTCATTAGTCCATTCCTACAATTAATCAATGCATTAGAAGTTGCAAGAAATGGACGTCCTAAAATAACAGGAAATGAATTACATGCTTCAACAGGTTGTGTATCCAAGACAATAAAATCCACAGGATAAATGAATTTATCGACTTGTACTAACACATCTTCAACTATTCCTCTAGGCACTTTTACAGATCTATCGGCAAGTAAAAGAGTCACAGAAGTTGGTTTTAACTCACCTAGATTGAGACTTTGAAAAACTGAATATGGAAGTAAATTCACACTAGCTCCAAGATCAAGTAAAGCTCTTTCAATTTTATGTTCTCCAATAAAGCATGAAATTGTAGGACAACCAGGGTCTTTATATTTCAATGCATTATTGTTCTGAAGAATGGCACTTACTTGTTCGGCTAAAAAGGCTTTCTTTTTCACATTCAGTTTTCTCTTCACAGTGCACAGATCTTTCAAAAATTTAGCATAAGAAGGAACCTGTTTAATAGCATCCAGCAAAGGTATATTGATCCTTACCTGTTTGAAGGTTTCAAAAATTTCAGAGTTGTGATTGACTTTCCTTTGTTTGGTCATGGCATGAGGAAATGGAAGTGCTGGCGGAGAATCAGTCTTTTCTTTGCAATGATCAGATTCAACCCCTTCCTTACCCTCAGAGATTGACTCATCATCATTCTCACAAGGTTCAAGAATGGGTTTTTTAATAACCTTACCACTACGAAGAGTGATGACTGATTTTACGTGATCCATGTGTTGGCTTCCCGAACTACTTGCA
Source organism: Populus nigra (assembly GCF_951802175.1). Lineage (NCBI taxonomy): Eukaryota > Viridiplantae > Streptophyta > Magnoliopsida > Malpighiales > Salicaceae > Populus > Populus nigra. The sequence goes on from NC_084858.1 coordinate 3,547,499, forward strand.
TTCGCATTGTATTGCCCCTTTGGATTTTGTTGTGGTTGAGATGGAAACTTACCTTTCTCTTGGAAACTGAGAGCAGATGTCAATTTTGCAAGAGTATCTTTAAAATCTGTCATGCTTTGAGCAAGTTGAGTGTTAATTGCCTCTTGCTTTTCCATAAATGCATGCAATGTTTCCTCAAGATTTCTTCTAGGAGGGGGAGCATAAGGAGGTGCATATCCATGAGAATTTTGGAAATTATGATGTGCTTGAAACGATGGCTGTGAAGTTTGAGCATTATTGTTCTCACTCTTCCAACTGAAATTTGGATGATTTCTCCAACCAGGGTTATATGTTTGCGAATATGGGTTATGATTGGGCCTTTGAAAACTGTTTAATGCATGGGCTTGTTCATGGAGACATTCTTTAAAAGAAGGCAAGGTTGGACAGTCATTGGTTGAATGTTCGTTGGTTTCACAGATTTGACATGCAATGTCTTGAACAGATTTTAATTGACCACTCTTTTTTAATTCTAGTGCCTCAACCTTTCTAGCTAAAGATGCAAACTTGGCTTGGAGGTCATGATCTTCCCTAAGGTTGTACATACCTCCACTAGATGTATGAGGTTGGGTTTTACTTGGTGCCTCATAAGTACCTGTGGTGTCCCAATTTTGCGCATTTTCAGCTAGCAAGTCTAGGTATTCCATTGCTTCATTAGGGTCTTTATCCTCAAAAGTTCCATTGCACATCAATTCAACCATTTGCCTATCTCTAGGAGTTAACCCTTCATAAAAATGTGAAACTAATCTCCATGTTTCAAAACCATGATGGGGGCAAGTATTAAGTAAGTCTCGATACCTATCCCAACATTGATAAAATGTTTCTCCTGGTTTTTGAGAGAAAGTAATGATTTGTCTTTTGAAAGAGTTTGTTCTATGGGATGGAAAAAACTTCTTTAAAAATTGTTGTTGCATTTCATCCCAAGCACGAATGGATCCAGGTCTCAAATTTTGTAGCCATGTTTTAGCTTTATCTTTTAATGAAAAAGGAAAAAGCTTCAATCTAATGGTGTTCATGCTACAATTTGAGTCATTATACGTGTTGCAAACCTCCTCAAATTCCCTTAAATGCAAGTATGGATTTTCTAAATCTAAGCCATGAAAAGATGGTAAAAGTTGAATAATGCCTGTCTTAAAATTAAAATGAGATGCATCAGGAGGAAAAACTATGCATGAGGGTGCACTTGTTCTTGTCGGATTCATGTGGTCTCTAAGAGTTCTAACCCGAATATTCTCATTATTCTCATTATGAAGCGATTGGTTATCTTCTTCAGCCATATTTTCTGAAAATGACGAGGATACCCTACAAAGTCTACCACTTAATGTACGTGACCACACTCTCATGCACGTGTAGGAGAATAAAAGGAAGAAGAAAATAAAAGAAAGAGAAACAAAACAAAAGAAACAAAGTTAGATACAAGAAAAAGAGAAAAGAGAAAAGAGAAAATAAAATAAATACTATAATTTGTACAAGAATTTACCTCCCCGGCAACGGCGCCAAAAACTTGACACGACCAAAAGATTGATGTCTTTTCCCAAGTGCAGGAGTGTCGAAGTAATAAATAACCCGGCAAGACCGGGGTCGAACCACAGGGAGGTTACTTGTATAAATTATAAGCAACAATAATACTACAACAATAGTAACAACAACAACAATAATAATAGTAGTAGTAGTAATAATAATAACACCAATAATATTATTAATAATGATAATAATAAAGATGAAGAAGAAGAAGTTGATGAGAACTTTGAGATGAAAGATTAACGTAAGGATTAAACAATGATAACAACAAATGTCAAGGTTAGAGGATCCACTAATGGTACATCAAACAAGTATAATATAAACTCTTATTATTCAACTGGAAACCACACACAAAGGAGGTTCCAATCGGATTATAAATTGTTAACATGATTACATTAGTTATCTTATTCGAATAATGCTAATACTTGTAAATGTTGTCAGGCATTCATGATTATAACTTATGTTAACAACAAATCAAGTTCCTTTCATAGCTCAGGTGTCGGTTATACCATACAGTATGGGCTATGAAAGTGCCAAGTATTTGTTGTACCAAGTGTTATACAACATAAATCTAGATTAACCATTTAACAAGCAAAGTATTAAAAGTGAACAAGATAACAAATATAAAGCATGTTAGTATCCAACATTAAGGTCCATGTTAAGTTTATATTATACTTATTCTTACACCATTAGTGTACCCTTTTCACCTTGACGTAATTAACTTAGCTAGACATAATGAAAGAAAGAAACATAAATAAACAAGATACGAACATAAGTAAGATAAAAGTTAACTAAGTAAAGGAAAGGAAATGAAAGGCATAAACTTGATATTAATGAAAGCAAAGCATAAGCAATACAAAGAGAGAAAGCAAGAGCATGATCTTGATCTCAACACCAAGATGCCTAAATACATGGCAAATGCCTCCTTTTATAGGCCAAAATTCGGAACTATTGATTTGTTGACTAATTGATGAGTGGGTGGCCACATCTTGACTTGGTGACAATTCTTATCTTCTTGTCTGCCAAAAACGTCATTGATGACGTCATAATTTGAACAAACTTGAATCATGAAAGTTCTAGGAAATTGTCTCATCTTTCCAGGGTAAAAATTTGAGATCATTTGGACTTCTAGAACTTGAGATATGGGCTGAACACTGAATAGTGTCTGGGCTGCAGGACAGATTCGGACTTCTTTGTTGTTGCTACAATTTGGACTTGAAAACGGCCTTTTTAAATCTTGGGCTCCACATGAAAGTTGTAGGCCTATGTCTTATCTTTCCATCCATATAAAATGGACCTAAATCCAAGATCTACAGCTCCAGATATGACCCAATTACCGAACAGTGTTCCAGTTTGGACTGCACCAGCATCTCTTTTCTAAGTTTGGCCATCTCTTTGTCCTTTCAATTTCAGTACTTCAACCCATCAATCAATTCTTTCATTTATGTGATAGACCTGCATTTAAGATGAACATTTACCATAAATTAAAGGTATCTTATATAATTAGATATGTTATTATAAAACATGCTTTAGTTAAGGAGTTATTGATACTTTAAGTGCAAAATGATGATATAAAACCTTGATAAAAATGCACTTTTAAGTACTAATCATCTCTCACCTTTTCTTTTTCTTTTTTTTTTTAACTAGCAGCCTCTTTGTTGTTTTAAAAGCACATTTTCCTCTAATTACAATTTTGTCCCTCATTTATGACTTTACGTATTTTATTTTATTTTTCATGTAAACTATCCGGTTTGTTTCTGCTTAAATTGCTAGTCTTTACCGAACTCTGATTGGGATGAGATCTATCACCAAGGTAGAAAAACATATAAATAGAGTTCATGCAAAATTGCATCCCAATCCGGTGATTGGATTGAGAGCTCTGCTTTCTAATGTAAAATTGGTCAGTTCATGACTTTTCATCAACAATGTAGATTTTATTGTTCAATCTTCACATAAAATTATATCAATTATCCTTCTAAACCTTTAAGGTTATTTTATTATTTTGGAATATATTCATTTTAAAATTTCTACATTTATTTATTTATCGGGCTTATTACCATGTCAAAGTAACGTCATTGATTTTTAATCGGTGCTTGCACCTTCAATCCTACCCTTTTCATTGCACTATGCTTTATTATAATGTATTCTTTATTACCTCACTTATTTCTTAGAAATATTTTATTATTTTTCTCATTATTTTATCTATCAAAACATGTTACCAGTTTCTCTGTTCTTATGAATTCTAAATCAAAATTCATTTTATAGAGGTCATCCTTTCCATTATATATAATTATTTATCTATTATTTCTTATCTTGATTTCCATCACTCATTAAGATCATACTACTTTCAGTCTTACATTTACATGAGAGTTTATACATCCGCATATTTATATTGTAAATTTACAGGATTTCACACTAATTCACCTAATAATGTTGGCAAAGTGTAAACTTGTTTAATTAAGCTTTTTTGTTGAGAAATAAATTCTCTAAGATTTTATGTAAGAATCTATTGAATCAATGGCATTAAATTCATATATTATGTTTGAATTTGAGGATGTGGCGGATTTGGCTATGCTTAGGCAATGATGACAAAAATCCTCAGGCTCAACACTGTCAATAATCACATGACAGGCCCATCTTGTTGGCATGACAGCGAATCAGGCAAAGCTACCAACCAAGCAACCTTTGGGTCTGGAATTTGCGAGACACACCTCGATGCTTGACACATCACCAAACCCAATCATGGCTAGGTCTTGCCAACATCACACTCAATGCGCATAGGCTTGGCACTCTGTCAAGTCCAACCATGGTTGGGTCTAGCATTGGCAAACCCAATGCGCTCGAGGCTTGGCACACTACTAGGTCAAATAATGGATGGGTCTGGTTAGCGACGATGCAACACGCATAGGGCTTGACACACTACTAAGCCCATTTATGATTGGGTCTGGCTAGTGCGAGACCCAACACGATTGGGCTTGGCACATCGTCATGCCTAATTGTGGTTGGGTTTGGCACTAGCTAGACCCAATAAGCTTTTGGATCTATCTTTAGCAAGAGTCAGCGTACCTCTACTAAGGAGTGTTTGTATCAGTGCATGCCAGCACGCACATCCGAGAATTCAGAAAAATTATACTCGTATGTTTTTCTTGATTCGATAATTTTTGGTAAAGATATATTGATAAAATCTTGGTTCATTAACTTTATTTCAGTAGATATTAATATAAATGCTATTTTATAGGTTACTATAACAAAAGCATTTAAGCGTATCTAAGTAAAAAAAAATTAAAATGTTTGGTTAAAACATTGTACATACGTGCACGACTCAGCCTCACATATTTTAACATGTATCCATTGTTCAATTTTTTTTTAATTTGGCCCTCAAACTTTTTTATTGTGTGATTGCATTTTTTTAGGTGAAATTTATTGACTAAGAACAAAATTTAAAGATAGGGACCAAAGCAGGAAAGGCTACACAAATGTATAATGGTTTCAAAGTTCACAAAAAAGTTTAATTTAGTCCTCAAACTTTACAAATTATATGTGTTTTTTCCCTTAATTTTTTCTCAATACAATTTTGGTATAATTTTTTTTTGTTACTTTATAATCACTTGTTTAAGAGAGGAGAGAGAGGTCGCTAGATTTCAATAATAGAAAAAAAAAAAGAAATATCGTTAAAACCCATTCAAACCACCACAATCATCAATCTTTATGTTAAATGATTTCATTTGACGAGAAAAGTTCAACTCAACTTAAAAAAAATAAAAAATAATAAAATAATATTATTTTGACAAAAACAATGAAAAAAGAGTTTATGAATTAATAATCGGGTTTTCACTATATCAAACCTAAGTCGATTGAATCACTGGTTAACAAGAATTTTTGACTGAATCAACTATTTTTTTTCATTACAAACCGATCCTTGCTCTGAATCATTCGTGTCCCATATTGTTTCATTGGACCAGTCTAGGATTTAAAACAATAATGTATTAGATGTGATAGATCATAAACTTACAATCCCACTCCAAAGTGAATTAGTGCGATGCTAAGATCACTTCAATTTAATATTTTTTTTTTTGTACATGGCTGTTGGGATGCATTAATAGCTTTGGAATATGCAAGAGGGGGCATTTATTTTGGTGTTTGTGCTTATTTTTCACTCAATAATCCAATTATTTTTTTAAAGTAACATGGGTATTCAATTTCTTTATTATTCTTATGATTCCATATTTTAAAAAACATAAATAATATTTAAGCACGATAATATTTTTTTCACCCAAGACTTTGCTACTTGGGATCTTTTAACCGATATACATTAATCTAAAAAATATTGGATGCAATAGCTTTAACTTTTATAATTAAGGTGTGTTTAGAATTGTGTAGTGGTGGTAGTTTAAAGTGTTTTTTTTTTTTAGAAATTTATTAAAATAATTTTTTTTTATTTTGTTAAAAATTATTTTTGATATTAACATATTAAAATAATATAAAAACATAAAAAAAATTTCTTTCTAACAAAAATTAATATTTAAGATATTAACAGTGGCTCCATTGACCCGGTCCCAAAAATTAATTTATTTCTAACAAAAATGTCATAGCAGTCATTTTTTATTATCAGTTATAGTTGTGAAAAGAATATTAAAAAAAAAAACAGAGAATACGTTGAAAAATTGTTGCAGCAGGTTGTTAAGTCTCCATCGATCGACCGAATCTGTTTTCCATCTGTTATGTTTTATTATTATTATTTTTTCTAGAATTTACTTTCTTGGTGTGATGGATTTAATTAGTAGTTTCCCATAGCAGTATAAATTCTCTACCAGGAAAAAAGGTCACACAAATTAGAGGGAGATAGTTTTCTAAGCCACACAAGCTGAGTAGTGCATAAAAAAATGATCCTGCAGATCATGTGGGTGTCTTGGCTGATGATGTTGCTATTGTTGTGGCCCGTGGCGGCAGCAACAGCAAGGCCAGATGTAAAACCTGGCTGCCAAGACAAGTGTGGGAATGTTAGTGTTCCTTACCCCTTTGGGATTGGAGAACCAAGATGTGCCATGAACGACGACTTCTTCCTAAATTGCAGTTCAGGCGATGAAGGTCATCCTAAGCTATGGTTCGGAGGTAACATACCTGCTCGAAATATATCAGTCCTTGAAGGCACAATAACTGCAAGCTCATACACACCTTTCAATTGCTACGACAGAACAGGGAGCTCGACAGAGTATTACTCTCCTCCTGTAATCCTTGGACCAGGCCCCTTCATGTACTCAGACACCCGAAATATATTCGTAGCAATTGGTTGCGATACCTATGCCTGGATTATCAACGAAGAGTTCACATATGGAGCTGCCTGTCTCTCCTTATGCACCGAATATGTGAACATGTCCGATGGAAATCCTTGCTCAGGTTCTGGATGCTGCCAAACCTCAATCCCCAAGGGCCTCAAATCACTTGATATTTCATTGTTTAGCTTCTACAACTACACGAACGTTTCGGACTTCAATCTCTGTGGATTCGCATTTATAGTGGACAAAAGCTCCTTCAAGATTTCAGATTGGCAGCTCTCTCGCAAGCCAAAATATGGAAATGATGCATATAGAACAGATATTGTGATTGAATGGGTAGTTAAAAATGAGACGTGCGAACAGGCTAAAGCTAACGCAAGTGCATATGCTTGTGGCGCTAATGCAAATTGCAGTTACCCTGAGAGTGGTCAAGGATATCGTTGCTTGTGCAATGAAGGGTTCGAAGGAAATCCCTATCTCCAAGAAGGATGCCAAGGTAAACTGGTTATTGCGTTTTGGTATGATTTCCAATAGTAGTACTCGTATATACTTTTGCAGGTTATGTTCTTTCCCTGTTGTCTCTAGTCATGTATAATTTATTTACTGTATCATTGGCCTGTGTTAGAAAAAAAAAGTCGATAGATTAAGTGTCGGATTTGACCGGTTTTACCTCTAGTTTATTGGCTTACGGGTTGAACTAACTTTTTGACCAGGTCACTCTTTTACTTTGAGTGTGTTTGACAGTGTGGTAACGGTTATTTTTTAAATAATTTTTCGTGTCAAAATACATGCCAATGATTTTTTAAAAAAAAAAAATTGTTTTTAATATCAGCACATCAAAACGTACAAAACATATTAAATTTTAACAAAAAAAAATAAAATTGAATTTTGTGTGAACACGTTTTAACCGCGTTCCCAAACGTTTTCTTTTTCTTCATCCTGAACCAATATAAATTCTAGAATATCAATTCAGGCTAATTCAGGTTTTATATCTAGGAAAAAAAAATTAACCATATTGTCAACTTAAGTACTATTTAACGAACTCCATTGTGAGGAATTAGAAAGAAAAAAAAAACATTGTTCTCCGAGTTGAAATTTGGGGTTGCTTAAAACTCCCAGCTCTTGATTTGGCTTTACCAAGCATTTCAACTCAAGCATTCCTTGAGTTTCATGCTAAAGACCAATTGGTTACTATAAATGCAAATCTATTATTGCCTAATCATATCCATTTTAATGGCATGATTTTATTTTTATTAAATTTAATTTTCGGATTTATATTCAAGTTTTACTCACTACTTTATTTAACATTTAGATATTGATGAGTGCAAGAATCCAGAAAGCTATCCATGTCAAGGTACTTGCAAGAACACCATAGGGAATTACAAGTGTCGATGTCCCCTTGGTATGTATGGTGATGGTAAAAAAGGTTGTCAAGGACTTGGTATCATCACATTAATTGCAGGTACGTAAGTAACCTTGGAATTAATCTTGTTATAATGAGTTTCTCCGTTATGAAGAGCATCGTAGCCATTACTGGCCGAGTCTATAATTGCCGAGCTTCAGCTTTATAGGCAATTAACAATAAGAACAGGCATTTATATCTATGCATGTATGGTTCTTCTTCTTCTGATGATTTTCAATAAGTATATGATTAAAAAGACTAGCATATATAATGGAATAATAATTTAGTGTAATTTGATTGATTCAGGAGTTGTTTCGGGAGTAGGGCATCAAGTAGGAGGAGCTAGGTCATCAACAACAGACAGTAGGTGATTCATTACTTTCTTTTAAAATTCAAAGTTTTATTATTAGTTATGAGATGTTTATAACATATTGATATGGAAAAAGTAGTAGAAGAAACTCGTTTGTATTATAATAGGGATGTTAGGTAATTCATATGGAATTACCGGTTAGATTGACTATTAATAGAGAATAGCTGGATGTGTTGGGTAATTCATGTGGAATTACCGGTTTGATTGGCTATTAAAAGAAAATAGTCGAATGTTGGGTAATTTGTATGGAATTATCGGTTTAATTATTGGCTATTAAGGAAGGTTAGCCGGATTTAAAGCAAATTGTGAATTACCAAATTGAAAATTAAACAATTGAGTGTTGGTTGTCGAGGTCCTATAAGTATAGGATTGATAAATTACGAATGAGTTACTGATATTGATATGTAGTAAGTTAGTGATGAAAGACAAATTGATATATTTTGAAGAATTGTGAACATAATAGTTTTATCATTTTTAATGTGTTATCTTTCTTATTTCTTATTAATGTTATGTATACAAGTATTTCATAAAGTGATAACGTAGCGTTAAATATGAACTTTGTCTTTAAATCTATTTTTTTTCTTAAGTAATATCTTTTGTTTTATATGTAATTTATATTATATATAGATTTTAATATATGTATCCTAAAGATAATTGCTTTTGGTATTTATACATTTAGAAAGTATAAGTAAGGAACTAATATTAATAAACTATTCAGGAAAAAACTTAGTAATTATAATTATGCATGTTTATAAGATGGATGCATGTTAAAGTAATAATTAGTTCAATATGAATCCTTTGAGTTTTTAATTGTATATAGTTAATGTTTAATTTTAAGAGAATATAATTGCTATATTTTATTTGTTGATGATGTAAGGTTGAGAAAACATAACGAAGTATTACTATGTGAAATATTGTATGATAAGATGAGATATGATCTAAAATGGTTGGTTCAAAGTAGAAGATTAAGTATTGTGATTGAATCAAGTTTAGTCGATAACTTAGTGATATAAAAAAAAAAACAAGGAAAACTCTACTGAATTTTCTGTAGGAAATTAGATTTATATAATAGCTATTACTTTGATGATATAATTTTAAGAGTGATATATATATGGTATTCATAGGAAGACTACCGAAATTTGAATTGCTACAGTCTAAGTCTTAAACCATTACTGTTTTACAGTTATTATCTAAGATATATATATATTTCTGTAGAAAAATCCTTCATTGTTACTTTTTTCTTGTTGGAAAAAAATTACCAGGCTTATAGTGGAACGAGGTCAAATAACTAGAAAATACTATAACCAATGAAGTAGATGATGAAAATGTTATACATGATTTCTTCTTCGTATAAATAGATATAGGATTTATAAGGCAATCATGTGTGTGTGTGTGTGTGTTTGTGTGGTATAAAAGGAAAAATTGAAAGTAGATTGTCCTACAAGGACTAAATCTTATAATTAAAATCCGAAATCTGATGTTTTATACAAAGTTTGTATATGTACTGGAGGATAACATATATATATATATATATATATATATATATATATATATATATATATTATTTTGTTAAGAAGTCATCTCAACCCATAAATTATTAGGTGGGATTTCAAAATATGATTTATAGTATTCTTTAATACACTTTTTCAAGTGAAAACTCTTTAAACTTGAAACTTGTACAAGTCTACATTGCATTGTGCTTAATTTTTTATCAAATGAGAATAGTGAGATTCGAACTTGTAATTGCTTAATCATTAAGACACTAATATCATGTCAAAAAAGTATCTTAACCCAATAACTTACGCTGTTAAATAAGTTTTCAATATATAATTTATATTATTCTCTAATATTTTTTTATCCAATAATTAAAAAAATGAAAATGCAGATATTGAATATTATTTTTTAGTTTTGATAGTTTAAAAATAATCTAATAAATAAATAAATAAAATAAGAGGGGGGGGGGGGGGGGGGCAGATCCGAAATCAGTCCAAGAAATGTGTGACCTCTACATTAGCAGCCCAGGCATGTTCGACGCTGACCCGCTTGTCTTAGGTGTTGGCAGATCAAACATGTCGACCGATCCTTCTACCTAGCTATCTTATCCAATTTTCAATGTTAAAAAATAATACATATAAAATCTGATTTGGATAGAGGACTTTGAAGAATTTTTTCAAAAAAGTATTGTAATTTTATTTTATAAAAAAATTAATAATTTGATTATCAAATTATAATAAGATGAATTAAATTAACTCGATTTTTTTTCTAATATAAATTGTTCTAAATTCCGTGTTAATAAGATTTTAAGTTAACTCATCGAGTTAATGCAAGTTTTATATCCATGTCAAAAACTATGTTCTACCTCAAAAATAAAAATAACATGTAATTTGTTTTTATTTTCTATACCTTTAACATATTTAATTTAGTTGAAGTACATAGTAATTGAGTTATTTTGTTTTTAATTTTAAATAAATAGACATATAAAATTTTATTCAATCTTAAAATAAAAAATTATCTCTATTATTTTCATAATTTCCTAAAAAATATTGTTTTTTTAAATTTAAAAAAAAACAACAAATTTGATATCTTTTCAAATATTATTTATAATTTTAAACTCAACATATTAAAAACATTCAAAAACACATAGAAAAATCATTGATTTGATATCTTTTCTATACAAACTCACTTCAAGTTTTTTTTCAAATACAATTCAAATTCGCTGCCAAGATTAGTTGTCCAATTTTGACTTGTCCTTCATGAAAAAACAAAGTAAAAATCAATAAATTGAAAAAGGATAAAAACAGCCAGTACAACATCGTATAGATAAGCCATAACATCACCCTTTATTTTCTTTTTTCTTTTTTGGGTTTAATCTCATTTTATTAGATAATAAAAAACTTATTTCGGATATTTTTTTTCATTGTTTTGGCTTTCAAAAGTAGTTTTAAAAAATATAAATATTTTTTTTTGTTTCAAATTAATATTTTTTTATATTTTTAAATTATTTTGATGTGCTGATGTAAAAAATACTTTTTTAAAAATAAAAAAAATATTATTTTGATGTATTTTTAAGCCAAATTTTTTTTTTAAAGCAGCAACTAGAAGAAGAAGAAAAAGAAAAAGGGAAAAGAAAGAAAGAAAGAAAAAAAAGAAGTAAAACCATGTAACTCCTCTCTTTTCACTAACCCCTCCTGCCCGCTCCCACAAACCCTTCTGTCTCCCTCAAAAACGCATCGTTTTTCGGTTGATCATTTGGTGGATGATTTCCGCTTGAAATATCAAAAAATAGAAGTAATCAACTTGCTTTTTGTTGGAAATAAATCAAGGCATGTTGCATGCGGTGTTTACAGTGACATCGTCCTTTTAAAATACAAATTAATTTTTTTTATGTTTTTTATTGTTTTGAAGTACTAATATTAAAAATAAAAAATATTATCTTAATATATTTATAAACAAAACACATTTAAAATAATAATTGCAACCACAATATTAAATACTACCCAGGTAGTTCCAAATAATAATAATAAAAAAATCTAATTGACCAAAGACCTTTTATAGCCAGTGATTTTGAGACAAAATCATAATTTTAAAATCATTAATTTGAGGTAACGTCCAGATTACCATTCAAAAAAACAGTTTTTTTATGATGTTTTTATATTATTTTGATATATATTAAAATGTATTTTTAAAAAATATTATTTTAATATATTTTAAAAAATAACTATTATCAATACTACTTAACCACGCAGTAACAGCCATAAACTTTGCACGTGATAGCTTTGACCTTCATCATCAACCCACTTGATATTAAGATGTTGGCTTGTTTTAATACTATTAATTTTTTATAAATATTTTGTTCCTCCCCTCCAAAAAAAAAAAAAAAAAAAGATGCAGCCCGATTGGCTAACTGACTTAGGTGTGTTTTTGCTAAAATTTGAACTCTTTTTTTTTTTTACTTCACATTATATTTTTATAATATTTTTAGATTATTTTTATATATATTAAAAATATTTTTTTTATTACATTTTCAAATAAAAATCACTTTAAAAAATTATTATTATTATTATTATATCAAACAATCACTAACCACACCACACAGTGGCAGCCATAGACTTTGCATGTGATAGCTTTGACCTTCATCATTAACCCACTTGACATTCAGATATTGAATTGTTTTAATATATGAATTTTCTACAAATATTTTGTTTGCCTACCCCCCCCCCCCCCCAAAAAAAAAAAAAAAAAACAAAAGAGAAAATAAAGATGCTAGGAAGGACTCTCAGGGCTCCATTGACCGGGTCGTCTTGGAACTAGTCATATTAGTAATGTGTTCTTGGTGGTCTGTCTTAATTATATACAACTACAAGCAAAGAAGTTGAAGAATTTAGTGAGAGAGAGAGAATTGTTGTTTGGAAGAAACATGCCTGTTCGCAATATATCAGTGCTGGAGGGCTCAGTCACTGTAGCCATTGATGCAGCATTCGACTGCTATGACAAAACAGGGAGAATACTTGACAGACTATTTCTCCCGGCCTTTCTCCCACAATGCATAGCATGAATAAAAACTAGAAAAAATAAATAGAGAAAACTAAACTTGTAGGTCTCATTTGAGTATCTTTGAGACCTCGGATAGTTATAGCCAGCTAACCTCCTATAAAACTAAACTTGTAACTTGAGCTTGATCCATCCGTTGGGTTGGATCTAAAATTATGACTGTTTTAATCAATCTCATCCGAGCTTTGCCTTGTGGGTTCTGGTGTCAGCTGTCTCCGTCTCTACTACCAAGTGGGTTCTGGTGTCAGCTGTCTTCATTCATTCTTATTGTTTCCATCCCTATAACATCTTGGAATACTAACTATTTGATGATGATGTTGATGGGTTTTAATTCTTGAAACAAGTTGTTTTTAATTTATTTATTTTTGTAATAAATTTGTTTATCCTATTTGTAATTGGCTATTTGATTAAGACATTACTGTCTGCAACTAAACGATGGACTTCAATATATATATCTGAGTCATTTTTTATGATCAGTTACAGTTGTGAAAAGAATATAAAAAAAACAGAGAATACGTTGAAAAATTGTTGCAGCGGGTTGTTAAGTCTCCATCGATCGACCGAATCTGTTCTCCATTTGTTATGTTTATTATTATTATTTTTTCTAGAATTTACATTCTTGGTGTGATGGATTTAATTAGTAGTTTCCCATAGCAGTATAAATTCTCTACCAGGAAAAAAGGTCACACAAATTAGAGGGAGATAGTTTTCTAAGCCACACAAGCTGAGTAGTGCATAAAAAAATGATCCTGCAGATCATGTGGGTGTCTTGGCTGATGATGTTGCTATTGTTCTGGCCAGTGGCGGCAGCAACAGCAAGGCCAGATGTAAAACCTGGCTGCCAAGACAAGTGTGGGAATGTTAGTGTTCCTTACCCCTTTGGGATTGGAGAACCAAGATGTGCCATGAACGACGATTTCTTCCTAAATTGCAGTTCAGGCGATGAAGGTCATCCTAAGCTATGGTTCGGAGGTAACATACCTGCTCGAAATATATCAGTCCTTGAAGGCACAATAACTGCAAGCTCATACACACCTTTCAATTGCTACGACAGAACAGGGAGCTCGACAAAGTATTACTCTCCTCCTGTCATCCTTGGACCAGGCCCCTTCATGTACTCAGACACCCGAAATATATTCGTAGCAATTGGTTGCGATACCTATGCCTGGATTATCAACGAAGAGTTCACATATGGAGCTGCCTGTCTCTCCTTATGCACCGAATATGTGAACATGTCCGATGGAAATCCTTGCTCAGGTTCTGGATGCTGCCAAACCTCAATCCCCAAGGGCCTCAAATCACTTGATATTTCATTGTTTAGCTTCTACAACTACACGAACGTTTCGGACTTCAATCTCTGTGGATTCGCATTTATAGTGGACAAAAGCTCCTTCAAGATTTCAGATTGGCAGCTCTCTCGCAAGCCAAAATATGGAAATGATGCATATAGAACAGATATTGTGATTGAATGGGTAGTTAAAAATGAGACGTGCGAACAGGCTAAAGCTAACGCAAGTGCATATGCTTGTGGCGCTAATGCAAATTGCAGTTACCCTGAGAGTGGTCAAGGATATCGTTGCTTATGCAATGAAGGGTTCGAAGGAAATCCCTATCTCCAAGAAGGATGCCAAGGTAAACTGGTTATTGCGTTTTGGTATGATTTCCAATAGTAGTACTCGTATATGCTTTTGCAGGTTATGTTCTTTCCCTGTTGTCTCTAGTCATGTATAGTTTATTTACTGTATCATTGGCCTGTGTTAGAAAAAAAAGTCGATAGATTAAGTGTCGGATTTGACCGGTTTTACCTCTGGTTTATTGGCTTACGGGTTGAACTAACTTTGTGACCAGGTCACCCCTTCACTTTTTCTTCATCTTGAACCAATACAAATTCTAGACGATCAATTCAGGTTAATTCAGGTTTTAGAACTAGGAAAAAAAATTAACCATATTGTCAACTTAAGTACTATTCAACGAACTCCATTGTGAGGAATTAAAAAAAAAAAAAACATTGTTCTCCGAGTTGAAATTTGGGATTGCTTAAAACTCCCAACTCTTGATTTGGCTTTACCAAGCATTTCAACTCAAGCATTCCTTGAGTTTCATGCTAAGACCAATTGGTTACTATAAATGCAAATCTATTATTCCCTAATCATATCCATTTTAATGGCATGATTTTATTTTTATTAAATTTAATTTTCGGATTTATATTCAAGTTTTACTCACTACTTTATTTAACATTTAGATATTGATGAGTGCAAGAATCCAGAAAGCTATCCATGTCAAGGTACTTGCAAGAACACCATAGGGAATTACAAGTGTCGATGTCCCCTTGGTATGTATGGTGATGGTAAAAAAGGTTGTCAAGGACTTGGTATCATCACAATAATTGCAGGTACGTAAGTGACCTTGGAATTAATCTTGTTATAATGAGTTTCTCCGTTATGAAGAGCATCGTAGCCATTACTGGCCGAGTCTATAATTCCCGAGCTTCAGCTTTATAGGCAATTAACAATAAGAACAGGCATTTATATCTATGCATGTATGGTTCTTCTTCTGATGATGATTTTCAATAAGTATATGATTAAAAAGACTAGCATATATAATGAATATTCATGAATCTCCTAATCCCAACTTGCATTGCTTGACTTTAACTGGATCGGAAAAGGGAATTAAGTCTCGGTGTGCAAAAAAACTTAATCTGAGAACAGTAAAAAAAATCCGATTTAGATGCTCTTATGATGATACTAATGGCCATTTATCACTCGGTAAAAGGTTAGAAAAGAAATCTCTTGATTTGTGTTTAAAGTAACATTTTTCTTTGACATTGGTATGCAGCTATTGGAGCAGCCATTTTGCTTGTGATCATTTGTGTTCTACTGTACATGATGTGCAAAAAAAGGAAGAAGGATAGAAACTTCAGGGAGAACGGGGGAATGGTTTTAAAGCACCAACGAGTACGGATTTTCAGCGAGGCGGAGCTGGAAAAGGCAACAAAAAATTATGATGATGATCAGAAACTAGGAGAAGGTGGTTTTGGTTCTGTTTACAGAGGAGTTCTAGCAGATAATGCCCAAGTTGCAGTCAAGAAGTTTAAAGGGACACAAGGCTCAGATGAATGAGGAATTTCAAAACGAAATGGGTGTTGTCTCACAGGTCAATCACAAGAATGTGGTGAAGCTCTTGGGCCTGTGTTTGGAGACCAAAGTGCCATTGTTAGTTTATGAGTTCATTTCAAATGGAACTCTTTTCAAGCACATACATGACAAAACGTCGCAGTTATTAGCTTCCTGGAGCAATCGTCTGAGGATAGCATCAGAGATTGCCCTTGCGCTTAATTACCTGCATTCTCTTGCAGACCCTCTGATTATTCATGGAGATGTCAAGTCGGTGAACATACTCTTAGACAGCAACCACACAGCAAAGGTTGCAGACTTTGGAGCTTCAGTGCTGATTTCTTCAGACCAAACCATGATAGCCACAAAAATACAAGGGACTTTAGGCTACCTGGATCCAGAGTATCTTATGACGGGTATTTTAACCGCAAGGAGTGATGTCTTCAGCTTTGGGGTGGTTCTTGTGGAGCTTCTCACGGGAGAAAAGCCAAACTCCAGTTCCAGTTCTGGAGAGAAACGGAACCTCATTCAACACTTTATCTCAGCACTGGAAACTATAATCTTTTCAGGATTTTGGATTTCCAGGCAGCTGATGAAGGTGAAATGGATGAGATAGAAGCTGTAGCTGAGCTTGCAAAAGGATGTCTGAATAGCATGGGAGTAAACCGGCCAACCATGAAGGAAGTGTCAGATGAGCTAGCTAAGCTGAAAGATCTTCATCAGAAATCATGGGCTCAGCAAAATATCGACGGGACGGAATACTTGTTAGGCGAATCATCACAATCTTTCGGCAAGATTGCACGTCGTCCAATGACACAGTCTCAGACTGTGATACCACTTGAGATTGACAACTTCTCTGATAGTATTTAAAACTGGAGCGATCGTCTTGTCAGCATGGTCGCTTTATGAATCAGTCTCAACTCTCAATAATGTCAAGTAAATTTTCATCTCTGTTTGTACAGGCAAGAAGGTACGCTCTTGCTTCTTTGAATACGTCGTAGCTTTATGGAAGCTTTACTTGCTTCCAAATTACCTCTCTTTGAGCCATAAATTATTCAAATAAATGTGTGGGTTTGCAAAAAAAATAAAATTAAAGAGAGTGATTATTATTTCGTAGTTTTGTTATTTTAAAAATAAGTTAATGAATAAATAAGATTCGAAAAATAAAACGGGAGAGAAGTGCATCTCAGAAATTGGGCCAAGACATGTCTGGCCTGTGCAATGGCTCGTGCCCATGAGTCCACATTGGCAGCCCAAGACTGCTTGACGACTAACCCGCCCGTGTCAGGTGTAGGCAGATCAAACACGTCGACCTAGCCATCTTATCCAATTTTCAGTGTCCAAAAAAATATCTTCTACTCCGAAAATAACTTATAAAAATCATTGAGTGTTTCGTCCATTTAGGTCCAATCACATAATTACATTTATTTATATGATTTTAATAAATATATAATATATATATAATTATATTATTTTAACATATTTAACTTGTATAAACAGAACACCAAGTAATACATGCTCCTCGAGTAGTTTTCTTTTTACTTTCAAATAAATTAACTTTTAAAAAAATGAAAAAAAAAAACAAATTCTTGCATCATTTTGACCCCAAAACACAAAATTAAACCTAATATTTTCTTAATTTCGTACATCAAAATCATTTATTATACAATCTCATCGAATGACCAAATAACCTCATGGCCTAAAAAAAAGGTCTACTATTGAGCACTATAGCAACATCAATTTAAATTCAGAACCTATTTATTTTTATATTTTAAAAATATTTATTTTAATTTTTTTATATTTTCTGTTATATTAATATAAAAATTATTTTTTAAAAAAAATTAATATATTTTCAAAAAAAATACTAATAACAATATCTTTAACAAATATAATGAAGGTTTAATCTCATTTTATTTTCTTTTTATTGGATATTAGAACAACTTATCGCCTACAATTTTAGCTTCTTCTACCTCTCACTGGAAAAAAAAAAAAGGAAAGAGAGGAGCAAAACCATGTCCACTCTTCTCTTTCCACAAGCCCCTCTTACCCTCTCCCAAAAACCCTTCCTTCTCTCCCTCAGAAACCCATCTTTTTTGCCTCACGCAAGAAAATGGAAAGGGCCCAGAAGACTAATTTTAGCCAAATCCAACGGTAACGATTCAGTAGACACAACAGACAGGATAATCTCTGCCGTCTGTTACTTCTACCCATTCTTTGACGGGATCCAGTACGGAAAATACGTCATAACCCAGTTTTCTCCAATTCAAGCTCTCATCCAGCCTCTGTTCCCAGCTATAAAAGTCTTTAAGAGCTTTCCCTTAAATGGGTTTTTGGTGTTTTTGACTCTTTACTTTGTTGTTGTGAGAAACTCCAATTTTAGCAGATATGTGAGGTTCAATACCATGCAAGCTATAGTGCTTGATGTGTTGTTGATATTTCCTGATTTGTTAGAGAGGAGTTTTAATCCAAGAGATGGGTTGGGATTGGATTTGTTGATGAGTTTGGACAGTACTGTGTTTTTGTACCTTTTGGTTTGTTTGATTTATGGGTCTACTTCTTGTTTGTTTGGTCAGATTCCTAGGTTGCCCATTGTTGCTGAGGCTGCTGATAGGCAGGTTCTTTAGATTTCCCATTGTTGGGTTTTGATTGTTGTCACTTTTGTTTTTTTTTTACTTTGTAATGTGCTTGTATTTTGCTTTTTGAATTAATAAATTGCCAAAAAAAGGGAGAAACTTTGATCTTGCAACGCCTGTTAATGTTTTTGTGCATATTGTGTTGAATGTTGATATGGACCGAATTCAATTTCATTTCGTTTAATAGTTGGATTTTTTTTTTTTTTTTGAGGATTATACATATGTATGGAAGGATTAGAAATAATCAATTTTACCTCTTTTAGTGTGTTTATCTTGTTGCGTTCGGTGACTCCTATTTGTTTAATAGTACAGTCTGCTAACATAAGATGGTTGAATCTCTTTGTTTTACAAATAGCTAGCTAGTGAGTGAAGATGTTTAACAAATTTTGCTGTATATTGTTAAGTTTTCATCAACCGAATCTGCTCTGAATCTGTCATGTTTCAACGTTTTGAGTATTTTCTAAAAGAAATCAAGTTGCACAAATTGTGAGAGGTGGTTTAGAACTTTTCTCTTTTTATATATTTATATGTATATATTCATTTTTTCTTTAGCTTACAGTAGGTTAATTAACTTTGGAAGTGCATGAAAAACTGATTCTCTAGATGTGGGTGTCTTTGCTAATGATGCTGCTATTATTGTGGCTAATGACAACAGCAATTTCAAGCCAAGTGAAACCTGGTTGCCAAGGAAAATGTGTGAATGTTAGTGTTCCTTATCCCTCTGTGTTCGAGAAACCTGACTGTTCCATGAAGGAGCATGTCTTTCTAGATTGCAGTTCAAATGATGGTGATGCTGAACTTTGGTTTGGACGTAACATGCCTGCCTACGATGTATCTGTGTATGAGGGCACAGTAACTGTAAGCATTGATATGGCATATGACTGCTATGACAAATGAGGGATGCCTTTTTTATCAGTCTCTCACACTTGGATCTGGCCCTTTCATGTTCTCAAACTTCAGAAACATGTTGACAGCTATTGGTTGTGATACTGAGGTCATGGCGACGAAAGCAGAGGTGACATTCGGTCGCTGCCTCTCTTCTTTGCACTGAAAATGTGAACATATCATTAGTATTTCCTTGTTCATTCTGGATATGCTGTCAGACCTCAATTCCCAATTGCCTAGAGCTTCTTGATATTCAGTTTCAAGCATATACAACTACACAAATATTTCAGGCTTAAATCGCTGTGGAGCGACATTTTTTACAGATAAACGCTCCTATGATCTTTCAGATCGGCCATAGCAGATGGAAAACATACATCGGTTGTTGGGATTGAAATTGAATGGGTAGTTAAGAATGAGAGGCGCGAACATGCTAAAGCTAGTACTAGTGCATATACTTGTGGCAGTAATACAGACTTCACTCATTCAAACAACGTTCAAGGATATCTTGCTTGTACAGATAAACACCCCTATCTTCAACAAGGATGCCAAGATAAACTGGTTAATGCTTTTTGGAATTTCCGTAGTTAATATTTCTGCAGGTGATATTCCCAAGAACAGGTCTTTGCTACTGTCCGGTCATGTGGAATATTTCCTTTTCAGATTTGATGTTCACATAAATCATTTTCAGGTTTACATACAGATTTCTTATGCTATATAGATATCGATGAGTACAAAGACCCAGAGAGATACCAATGCCAACACCATCGTAAATTACAAACGTTACTGTCAATTTAGCAAGTATGGTGATGATAAAAGAGGTTGTCAAGTATTCGGTATAATCACAGTCATATCAGGTAGTTGCCCTCTGCATTTTCTTAAGAGGCAGCAGTGACCATTGCTCGCTATGTCTCATTCCCAGGCACACAGGAAAGAAGCCAAACCCCAATGCCAAGTCAGGAGAAAAACAGAACATTTGGTTGTTTGTATGAGTTGTAGCTGTGCGGCTTGTGATTCTGTCAACTATTGTCTCTAGGATCTGTAAGGTTCAAATTTTACTTTTATCATATATTATTCAAATAAAATTATGGGTTTGCAATATTAGGTTTATTAACCAACAAGCAGCTTGTGTAGTGGTACTCTTGTATGATTAAGTTGGTATTTAAGTATGATAATTGTTGTTTTTTAAAGTTTTTTTATTTTAAAATATATCAAAATTATATTTTTTAGTATATTAAAACAAAATTAATTAAAAAAATTCATTAAACACATTGAAGTAAGTAAAGTCTGAATTAGATATTCCTAAACAGGTATTAATTGGTATCCATTTTGAGCCTCATCTTTGTGAATTAATAGCTTGTAAAAAAAAATTTTAATAATTTATTGAACAATCGGTTAAAAAACAAAAATGTCCAAAAGCTTAATTTCCTAATTGAACCAAAAAAAAAAACCACTTTAAACATTTTTTTGTCTTTAGGAACCCATACATGACCTAGAAGTGGGCTGAACAATGGGACACAGTCTGAACCGGGTTCATTTGATGAAGGAGCTGCATTCTCATGGAAGCTGAGTGATGATTTGCCTGACACATTCTCTGTCTCCATGCTATTTTGCTGACCCACAAATCATTGCAGAGCGTAGCCCAGAAAACCATACTTACCCTTGGAGTTATTGTGACTGTAATTAATCCCTTAAATTTAAAAAAAAATATTTACTTAAAATAATATATATATATATATATATATATATATTCAGATTGTTTTGATGTATTATATTAAAAATAATTTTGAAAAATAAAAAAATTATTTTAATATATTGGTAAGTAAAAAATATTTTGAATTGACACTACAATTCTAAACGCATTAGTTAAATAGACTTGGATTTATATTGTTTTAGAATTTTTAAAATAATATAATATTGTTTAATAATTTTTTTTTATAAAAACTAAAAAGATATTGTTTTGAATAAAAATTAAAAAAAAAACTAATTTGAGATTATCTAATTAGATTTTATTTAGGTTTGATTGAATTTAAACAATTCAACTCTCAACGTAGATTAGAAATAGACTTGATGAAGGCTACGTTTTGAGTGAACGAATTACTAGATAAACAAAATGCATGCCCGAATGGGCTCGAGACATGGCTGCCTGCGCATGCGGTCGTGTGCCTTCGGGTCCTTCCTGGCCGCTCACCATGTTTGTTTCAAAAAATTATTTCCACACCTATAATCCTTGTTGGCTGAGCTTTCTATGAATTTCAATTAGACTCATTTCATGCTGCTCCTGATATGCATTCTTCGCATCATTTAATAATTTTTAACAAACTCATACCATTCGATGCAGCGTAATACTATTTGGCGACCTGTTTTGTAGTTGACAGTGATTGTTCAAAGAATGTTGCAGACCACACATACTCTGCCGCTCTTCCAATTATCGATAAATACTAATCCCGCCTTGGCCATTCTCTCCCCTCCATGTACAAAACAGGTCATTGCATCACCACCTGCCAACTCACAGGCCTGAAAGTCCTCAGACAAGGGGTCCTTTTTTCACCTCTGCTAGCTTCATTCCACACTTTTGCTTTTCACACCGGCATTTTAGCCCATGATTCACTTCCTGCCGGCGATCCCAAGATTGCTATGTCTCAAGCGGGACAAAATATTGCATCCCTGCACAGTCACATGCCCTTCCAAATCCAGATAATAGCCCACCAAGAACACACGGAGCAGTACTTATCCTTTTTGGCATGCAAACCTGATAAGATAAAAAGTAAAGGACAAGATAAAATGAGAAATGACACACAACAATTTTCGTAATTCGTCCAATTAGGCTACGTTCACGGGCAAGTATAGAAAAATTTTACTAAATAATGTGAGAAATACAACTTCTCTCTACTAATAAAAAAACAATTGAAATCTTTCTATTAATAGAAGAAAACCACCTCGCTTACTCTCTCATAAATACCTTATAATTTTATGGGATTACTTTCCCTTTCTCACTCTTCTTTTCCTCTCTTGTTTCTCTCTTATGGTGTGTTTGCAATACTTGGATGCATTGACTATTTATAAGCAAGCATCAATGTAAATACAAGGGGTAAGGCAAGTGGTACAAGTTTGGTGTCTACAATTCATGACTAAAGAAGGATGGCTTCACCACTATTTTTAACTTAGGTGGCTGGTTTCACACTTTTACCTCTTGCGTTTAACCAACTATTTCCTTATCTACATATAGACCATTCAGCTGCCCTTTATTCATGCAAAGAGAAGCCATACATTTATTCAAGTCCAGTTTATTAAAAAAAATATTTTCAGGTGCATTTTTTAGCATCATCTTCATACCTTTATTCCCCAGAAACCTCGCATCATTTTTTCTCTCCATCTTTTCCGCACCAACACAATTTGCTGCAATGAATGCTAACCAGCTAATGAATGAGAACAGGACCCCTATGGAACATTTGCTTCAATGACAAAGATTCAATCCCTCCACCATTGCTTGACGGACTACATCAAAGAAAATTAATGTTCGCCGCAGTTGATACTCAGTAGTGCTACCAGCCCACCGTTGATAGCATTAGTGTCCCATGTTTTTGGAAACTGTCAAGGAACCTGTAAATCAAGACCCACACCGCCTGCAAAAACCTGTCCACTTATCTAATCTCTGGTGTATAATCAGTACAGTACAAAGTACATATATATACACCACGTAATATTTACATATTTAGTCTCTTCAACAAGTCCTTGGATTTTATGATTAAAATTAATGATAGATGCTAGTCTTTTATTCTAATGATCTTCCAAGAAGCTCATTGTGTTGCTGTCAAGATTGGGACAAAATAAAGTATGATTTGGTTGAAACTATAGATTTATATATTTTTTGATATTGAGTTAATTAATTCATATGTAATTACTTTGTTTGATGATCGATGTTGACGAGTTTTGGATGTATGTTTAGGCGAGGAATTCAATGTTGTTTCATACAATGGTTGATGTTGATATATGTATTCTTGGATGAGTTACCTCTAGTAATACGATGTTGTTGTTTTTTCGATAAGAAATATGTTAGTCATGTCGCATTTTTGGCTAATTATTTGATTAATAGCATAATTTCTTATAGGATGGTTGACTTTCTTGTTTTTATAAACAGCCGGTTATGCTTGTGAAATTTTAAAAGGGATGTGCAACAAAGGTTGCTGCATTCTGTCATCAAGGCTTCATCATCAGACTGTGTGCTCTAAGAAAATAGTTGTTCACAGAATATTCCTATCTATATATTCATTTCTTGTTTAAATGGCAATTAGTTAACTTGGGGAGTGTGAGAAAATGACTCTCCAGATGAGGTTGTCTTTGCTCATGATGTTGGTAATGTTCTGGCTTATGACAACTGAATCTTCAAGCCAAGATGTGAAACCTGGGTGCCAAGAAAAATGCGGGAATGTTAGTGTTCCTTATCCCTTTGGGATTGGGAAACCTGACTGTGCCATGGATGAGCATTTCTTTCTGAATTGCAGTTCAAATGATGGTGGTGCTGAACTGTGGTTTAGAAGCAACATGACTGCCCGTAAAATATCGGTGCTGGAGGGCACAGTGACTGTAAGCATTGGTACGGCATATGACTGTTATGACAAATCGGGGAATGAAACTCGCTATTTCGATCAGTCTATGAAACTTGGACCAGGCCCTTTTACGTTCTCAGACACCCTAAACATATTCACAGCTATCGGCTGTGATACGACTGCCGAGGTGATCAACGAAGAGTTTACATATGGAGCTGCCTGCCTATCCCTATGCACAAAATATGTGAACATGACAGATGCGAATGCTTGCTCAGGTTCTGGATGCTGCCAAACCTCAATTCCCATGGGCCTCAAGTCACTTGATATTTCATCTTATAGTTTTTTCAACCACTCGAATGTTTCGGATTTCAATCCCTGTGGATTTGCATTTTTAGCGGATACGCGCTCCTTTCATCTTTCAGATTGGCCGCTCAGTCGTATGGCAGATGGAGAAGATACATCAGATGTTGCGATTGAATGGGTAGTTAAGAATGAGACATGTGAACAGGCTAAAGCTAATACAAGTGCATATGCTTGTGGCATTAATACAAACTGCACTTATTCGGAGAATGGTCAGGGATATCGTTGCGTATGCAATGAAGGGTTCGAAGGAAACCCCTATCTTGAACAAGGATGCCAAGGTAAACAGATTGATGCTTTTTGGAATTTCTGAAATCTTAATAGTTCTTCTGGTTATATTCACAAGAGAAACAGTACTTTTCTACTTTGTGATCCGATCATGTGGAGTATTTTCTTTCCTAATTTAATATGCATATAAATAGTTTTAAGGTTTATAATCATATACTGATTCCTTATGTTTTTATAGATATTGATGAGTGCAAATATCCAGAAAGATACCCGTGTGAAGGTAAATGCAAGAACACTATTGGAAGTTACAAATGTCACTGTCCATTTGGCAAGTATGCTAATGGTGAAAACGGTTGTCAGAGATTTGGTGGTATCATAATTATATCAGGTAAATATCCTTTGCATTTTCTCAATACGCTGTGACATTTTTTTTCCTGGGAGAATACTCTTGCTATTACTAGATACAAATTTCCAGAAATCCCTTCACATTACCTCTGGATTATCAGAAATTAAGATTTTACTTACAGTTACAGATATAGCACAACCGTTTCTTTCTTTAAAGTTGCTGATTTCATATCCTATGATCTCTTTCAGTAGCTGTTGGGGCAGCAGTTTTCCTACTGATTATTTGTTTCCTACTCTATGTAATCTGCACAAAAAGAAGAAGGGACAAGAACTTCAGAAAAAATGGGGGAATGGTTTTGAAGCATCAGCGAGTAAGGATTTTCAGAGAGGCAGAGCTGGAAAAGGCAACCAACAATTATGTTGAAGATCAGAAACTTGGGGAAGGTGGTTTTGGTTACGTTTACAAGGGAGTTTTAGCAGATAATACCCTGGTTGCTGTCAAGAAGTTTAAAGGGGTAGATAAGGATCAGCTGAATGAAGAATTTCAGAAAGAAATTGGCATTGTTTCACAGGTCAACCACAGGAATGTGGTCAAGCTCTTGGGCTTGTGTTTGGAAACCAAAGTGCCATTGTTAGTTTATGAGTTCATTTCAAATGGAACTCTTTACAAGCACATCCATGATAAAAGGTCACAGATATTAGCTTCCTGGAGCAATCGTCTGAGGATAGCATCAGAGATTGCCCTTGCGCTTGATTACTTGCATTCTCTAGCAGACCCTCCAGTTATTCATGGAGATATCAAGTCAGTGAACATACTTTTAGACAACAACTACACGGCAAAGGTTGCAGATTTTGGAGCTTCAGTGATGATTTCTTCAGGCCAAAGCTTTATAGCCACAAAAATACAAGGGACTTTTGGCTACCTGGATCCTGAGTATCTTATGACGGGTAATTTAACCCCAAAGAGTGATGTCTTCAGTTTTGGGGTTGTTCTCCTGGAGCTTCTCATAGGACAAAAGCCAAACTCCAATGCCAAGTCTGGAGAAACAAGGAACATTATTGAATTCTTTATCTCAGCACTGGAAAATAATAATCTTTTCGGAATTTTGGATTTTCAGGCAGCTAATGAAGGTGAAATGGATGAGATAGAAGTTGTTGCTGAGATTGCAAAAAGATGTGTCAACAGCATGGGCATAAACCGCCCGACCATGAAGGAAATATCCGATGAGCTTGCTAAGCAGAAGGCCCTTCATGAAAGTTTTTGGGCTCAGCACAAAAATGATGACACCAAGCATTTGCTAAGTGAATCGCCACGCTCTTTCTCCAAAAGTGCAAGTCCTTCCTTAAGTCATTGTCAGAGCACTCATAGCGTTATATCGTTTCAGATTGAGTACTGACCGTTTAAACTCGCCAATTATCAATTTGTGACATTGATTACTTGGACAACCTCGTGATGTCTGAATCTGAATTGTTTTGACGTCGTAGTGTTGGAATGCCACATTTTAGCAAGCTGTAGCGATATGTGAACCAAATAGTTTGTATTATTAAGTTGTAGCTTTATGGACTGTGATTGTGTCAAAATATCTCTCCCCGTTGATTTGCCCGGCAACTTAGCAATGTCAGTAAGAGTATTTCAAGACATAATTAATTAGCCTAGCCTATCCATTTATAGAGTGATTATTGCTGTAAATATTTTGTGATTTTCTGCATATTTAAGCTTCCTATATAGTTCGGCAAATTGATGTAATTGCTGAGATTCAGCCATGTAATTAGCTCAAACTATATAATGAGTAGAACAGATCATCGAATATAACTGACATGTTATTAGAGCCAAAAACTTGAGTTAGGTTTTCTGGGTCACTTCCTTTTGTGATTTGTTGAGTCAACTTAGGCTGTTAGGTTGTTGTGCTGGACAGATTGTATTGCACACACTGTCTCTTCTCTTTCTAGGGCAAGCAATTGTTTTGGGCTTGTTTTCTTTGTGTTGGGCTGTTTAGGCTTTACTGGTTGGTATTTTTTTGTCTTGTTCTTTCATTGTTGTGTTACAGGAATCATGAAATCAACTTAGATTTCTGTGGTGTGCGGTTCACAGATAAAAATCATGGTACTTGAAAATTTTAATTCCGTGTATTTGTTATGGAAAAGAGTTATGGGGTTGATGGAAGTGACTCGGCTCCAACTAAGCTTCCTAAATTGGCTCGATGGCAAGTCAGAGATGCCATAGTCATGTTATGATCTTAGAATCTATTGACCCTCAGATTGTGCTAAATCTGAGGCCATACAAGACTGTTAAATGTGGGAATTTTTAAAAAGTTTATGACCAGGGCAACACAACACGATGTTTTCAGTAAGAATATGAGATTGCCAAATACATTCAGGGTGACCTCTCTATTCAAGATTATTTTTCTGGGTTTCAAAACTTATGGGACGAATTTACTAACATGGTTTATACTAAAGTGTCAGATGCATCTCTCTCAACTGTTCAGGAAGTTCATAAACAGAGTAAGAGAGACCAGTTTTTGATGAAATTACAGCCTAAATTCGAGGCAACTCGCTCTAATTTGATGAACCGTGATCCCTCTCCTTTATTGGATGTGTTTTTGGAGAATTAATTCGGGAGGAGCAGCGTCAACACAAGCCAAATTCCAGCAAGATAGCATCGCATCTAATGTCGTGGCATATGCAACTCTTGGGAAAGGTAGGGGTAGAGATGTGTGGAAAGTTTAACGCTTCAGTTGCAATTGAAAGGACTGTAGGGGCATTGTTGCCCACTATTCAAAGAAATCTTGCAATTACTATAAGAAGCCAAGCCATATTATCAAAGAATGTCTTATTCGTCCCTAGAACCGTCAAGCTCATGCTTATCAGGCTACGGCTGGTTCTTCTTCTTTTGCTGGTCCTTATATAGTTAGTGATCAATTTGCTCTTACTCTAGAGATGGTTCAACAGATGATTATATCAGCTTTTTCTGTCTTAGGGCTCTAAGGTAATGGTACTACTGCATCTCAATCTTGACTTGTTGATTCTGTTGCATCTAATCATCTGACTAGATTATCAGACATTCTTTGCAATGTTTGCCCTTATCATTTGATTGTTTGATATGCAAACTCTATTGTTCTGTCTTATATGTTAAGTTCTAGTTTGTTAGGCAATAAAGAATATGTTTCTAAAGCTTTGTCATTGATTGTTCAATATGCAAACTTGGCAAAAGTAAAACTCTCTCATTTCCTTCTCATGGTATTCGTGCTACAAAATGCTTTGATATTGTGCATAGTGATGTCCGGGGGCATTTCTCTTATGATTTCTCATGCTCAATACAAATGTTTTGTGACTTTTATTGATGATTTCAGTTGATATACTTGGGTCTATTTTCTTCGCTCCAAATCTGAGGTCATGTCTGTTTTTCAGACATTTGTAACATTTATTGAGAACATTAAGATCTTGAGTGTGATTCTAGAGGGGAATACATGTCCCACGAGTTTCATGATTTCTTACACCATGAAGGCATTGTGTCTCAATGCTCTTGTCTTTATACCTTACAACAAAATGGTGTGGCCGAACATAAGAACCGACATCTATTGGATGTTGTTTACACTTTATTACTTGAGTCTTCTGTTCCTCCTAAATTCTGGGTTAAGGCATTATCTACCGTAGTTTACCTAATTAGTAAATTGCCCTCTCAGGTCTTGAATTTTGATTCTCCTTATCTTCATTTACATCATCAGCATCTTAGCTTATTGGTTGCACTTGGGAACAAGTAAGAATATAGAGTAGAATATAAGACTTTTGCTCCGATAGCCAAGATGACTATAGTGTGTACGGTTCTCTCTATTGTGACTTCACAGGACTGGCCACTTCATCAAATGAATGTAAAATATACATTTCTCCATGGTGACCTCAAAGATGAAATTTACATAGCTTTTCCACTTGGTTTTTTCTCCTCCTCCTTTTTGGATGTATGTAAGTTAAAACGATCTCTCTATAAGTTAAAACAGGCACCCCATGCATGGTTTGACAAGTTTCGAACTACCTTGCTTCTGTTTTCCTTTCAAAAAAGCCAATATGACTATTCTTTATTCCTTTGCAAGACATCTGCTGGTATTGTTCTTTTTCTGGTTTATGTTGATGATATTGTTATCACACTTTGATTGATCATCTCCAACAGCATCTTCATGCCTCTTTTCATATGAAGGATCTTAGTCCTCTTACTTGCTTCTTGGGATTAGAAGCTCACACTACTTCTTCATACATCTTTCTCACTCAAGTATACACAAGATTTAATTATTTTGGCTAGTCTTCGGGATATTTCTTCAGTGGATACTACTTTGGAAGTCAACACGAAGTATCGTTGTGAGGAGGGTGACATTCTTTCTTATCCTACTATGTATCGTCAACTAGTGGGAAGCTTGCACTATTTGGCTATTACTTGGCCTGACATTTCCTTTGTTATCCAGCAGGTTAGCCAGTTCATGCAGACTCCGTGTCATTTACACTTAGTTGTCGTTCATTATATCATTCGATATCTTCAAAGGTCTCCTTGTCGTGGATTGTTCTTCCTTATCGGCTCTCCTCTTCGTCTCATTGCTTATAGTGATGCTGATTAGGCCGGTTGTTCTAATGCTCGTTGTTCTATCACTGGCTGGTGTCTCTTCCTTAAAGATTCTTTGATTTCTAGGAAGAGTAAAAAGTAGGCTTGTGTTTTGAAATATTCAACTGAATTTCAATATCGTGCAATGTCTACTACTTGTTTTAAAATCAGTTGGCTTTGTGGGTTTTTTGTTGTGCTCGGTTTCTCCTAGTCTGATCGCACTTCTCTTCATGATGATAACACTAGTGCTATTTAGATTATAGTTAATCTTGTTTATCATGAGCGCCCAAAGCATATTGAGATGAATTGTCACTCTATTCGAGAAGTACTGGATACTAGTATCATTTCTCTTCCTCGTATTTCCAATGACCTCCATATTGTTGATATCTTTACAAAAGTCATGATTGGCTAACGCCATCAATTTCTTATTGGTAAATTAATGCTTCTTGATCACTCTACATCATTTTGAGGAGAGATGTCAGTCAAAGTATATTAAGGTATGATTAGCATATCTATTTATGGAATGATTATAACTGTAAATATTTGTGAGTTGCCGTATATTTTAGCTTCCTAGGCAGAATTGATATAATTGTTGAGATTTAGCCGTTGGCTATGTAATGAGTAGAACACTCACAAAGAGATCATCGAATATAACTGACAAGCAATGCTTCCAGATTTACCTTCTCTTTTGATTTTATAGACTATTGATGTACCTTTCAGTGCCTTATCAGAACAGATCCAATTGGATTTACAGACCGAAAAAGCTCTAGTGTTTATTACCTGTAGCCTCACCTGAGACTAACAGGATCCTAGCAAGTATTAACACAAGTTTAAACAGCTCAAGAGGTTGTAAAAAGCTGCTTATTATTACATGCACAAGCACAACTACAACCGATAATGTCGGTTAAAGACCGGCATTGGTTCAGTTTTAAATACTGTTCGTGTAATTTTCAATCTCCAAGGATATGACAGTCTGAGCCATCTGAGGTTCATTCATTGAAGGACTTGCATTCTCATTGAAAGAGAGTGCTGATTTTCCTAGCAAATGCTCTGTCTCTTCACTATTTTTCTGACCCCACAAGTCCTCATGGAGTGATGTTAGCCTAGAAAGCTCGTCAGATACTTCCTTCATGCTTGGCCTTTTCACACCACTGCTATTTACACATCTTTTTGCAAGCTCGGCAACCACTTCAATCTCCTCCAGCTCTTCTTCATCTGCCTCAAAATCTAAAATCTTAAATAGATGATTGTTTTCTAATGATGAGATGAAGTCTTGAACCACGTTACGCTTCTCTCCAGACTTAGCGTTAGAGTTTGGCTTCTGTCCTGTCATAAGTTCCACAAGAACTACTCCGAAGCTGAAGACATCGCTCTTTACAGTTAAATTACCTGTCATGAGATACTCAGGATCCAGGTAGCCAAAAGTCCCCTGTATTTTTGTGGCTATATCCGTTTGGCCAGGTGAGATCAGCACTGAAGCTCCAAAATCGGCTATCTTTGCCGTTCCATCCTCATCCAAAAGTATGTTCACCGTCTTGACATCCCCGTGAATCATTGGAGGGTTTGCTAAAGAATGCAAATATTCAAGTGCAAGTGCAGTCTCAGCAGCTACCCTCAAACGGTCTGTCCATGTTCTCAACACTTGAGACTTATTATCATGGATGTGGTGGAAAAGAGTTCCATTTGAAATGAATTCATAAACTAGCAAAGGCACTTTGGTCTGCAAACACAGGCCTAATAGCTTGACCACATTCTTGTGATTGACTTGCAAAACCATGCCAATTTCATGCTGAAATTCCTCGTTCATTTGAGTCTTGTCTACTCCCTTAAACTTCTTCACTGCAAGTTGGGTATTATCTGGTAAAACTCCTTTGTAAACACAGCCAAAGCCTCCTTCGCCAAGTTTCTTATGATCATTGTAATTTTCGGTTGCTTTTGCCAGCTCTGCCTCACTGAAAATCCTTACTCGTTGGTGCTTTAAAACCATGCCTCCATTTTCTCTAAAGTTTTTATCCTTTCTTAATTTCCTCAAAATTATATAGAGCAGCACACCGATGATCACAAGGGAAATAGTTCCTCCAGTAACTGCATCAAGATATTCAATGGAAAGAAATGAACTGCCATGATGATCAACCTAGGACAACTGGGAGTCTGGGAAGAAAACCATTGTTGATACAAACAGCACACTGCCGTGTTCTATAAGGTGCTAGAATACTTAAAAAGCTGAATTCTTGTACTAAATTCTGAAAGTATAAGCAATTTTTGGAGGGCAGGCTCCCTGAAGTCCCTTTTTGGTCAGTTTGGATGAATCCAGATTTCAACTTCATACTTCATAGACAAGCAAAATGCAATTATTTTGATTTTGAGGGGGCAGTCTCCCCTGAATCTATCTCAGGTCTAATTTCTCAGTTCTCACACTAGGAGGAGTTCATATAATTATTGTAAGTAACATATTATTAAGTCCACATATCCTATTGAGAATTTTATATAAAGACGTGATTCTGCTGTGCTATGTTAAAAGAATCCAACATGGGGTTGCTAAAATCTGTAAGTGCGGAGAGAAATTAATCACAGGGTACGTGCAAATTTACCTGAAGCAATGGTGGCGATACCAAATCCTTGACAACCTGTTTTACCATCACCACGCATGCCCAGTGGACAACTGCATGTGTAATTTCCAGGCGTGTTCTTGCACTTTCCTTTGCAAGGATACCTTTGTCGATCAGCACACTCGTCAATATCTGTTTGAGATAGAAGCAGTAGAACCAGTAAACAAGACTTAACAAAAAATCAAAACAACGAATAAAGGACCCAACATATTATGTGGTGTGTACGATTTAATTGGAACAGTAGATTACCTTGACATCCTGGTGAAAGATAGGGGTTTCCTGTGAATCCATCTTTGCATGAACAACGATATCCTTGGCCATTCTCAGAGTAATTGCAGTTAGTATTATTGCGGCAAGCATATGAACTGGTATTCATTCGAGCCTGTTCACACGACTTTGTTTCAATGACCCATTCAATCACAACATCTGAAACATTTCCATCTGGCAAACCTGAGAGCTGCCAATCTGAAGCCTTGAAGGTTCTTTTGTCTGCTAAAAATGCATATCCACAAGGATTGAAATCTGAAACATTTGTGTGGTTGTTTAAGGACATAGAGAAAATATACAGAGACTTTAGGCCTTGGGGAATTGATGTCTGACAGCATCCTGAACCTGAGCAAGAACTGTTATCGGCCAGGCTCACCATTTCATCGCATAAGGAGATACAAGCAGCTCCATATGTGACCTCAGCCTTACTGACAAAACCCATAGTATCACAGCCTATAGCTGTGAACATGTTTTGGGTGTCTGAGAACATGTAGGGGCCCTGACCGAGACTGATAGAGAAATTAGTTTCGTTCACGGTTGCCCCTGACTGGTTGTAGCAGTCATATGCTGTGAAGATGCTGACAACCATTAAGCCTTCAAGAACTGATATATTGAGAACAGGAATATTATCAAACCACAACTTCTCAGGACCATGACCATCACTCTGACTGCAATTTAGAAACAAGTACTGGTTTTCGGCGCAACTGGACTCATCAATACCGAAGGGATAGGGAACACTAACATTGCCACACTTGTCTCGGCAGCCAGGTTTCGAATCAGCTGCACTTTGATCCATTGCCGTTGCCACTGAACACAGCAGGGACAAAATCATTAGCCCAGGCACACACAACTTCAAAATCATTTTTGCTTGTTCTAGATCAAAAGCATCAAGAAACCAAGAAATATAAACAAGGCCGACAATTAGGAATAAGTTTAAATCATTGCAACTTCTGAAACAAAACCTCGATCAGTACATTTATTTACTCGAAATCACAAGGTAATTACCTTGACGACTTTGGTGTAATATTTTAGGCTGTTTAGGTGTACTGTCATTGTCTCAAAGTTTGAACAATTCAATTGAAGGAACATCATCCATCAAGTTTGTGTATTATTCTATGAATTTGGAGTCATTAATCCCTAGTCAACCCGGCATCCGGAAATTTAGCGCGGAATACGTGTTTACCTAGCGTCATAGTTAAGGATCGGTACTTGACTGTATCACTGCGAAAGATAAAAGATGTTGAATTTAAGGTATCATAAGAAGTTATTATTATTAAATTATAATAATTAAACCATTATGAAATTATAATAATTAAACCATTATGAAATTATAAAATATAAAGAATATATATGAGTTTGCAATATTATGAATACATGTTATTTATTTCTTTGAAAACAATCTTCTTTTCATTTTTCTCTTTTTTATAAACTTTGTTTAATAGCTTGTGTCGAGGAATGCATACATAGATAATATATTGGATATGTGGCAAATAAATTAAATTAACATCATTTGAAACATTCATCATTTTATGCCTCTCTTTTTTTTAATTCGAAAGAGGCCTACACTAGATGTGTTGATCAGATCATTGCATTTGGTTAATTAATCAATGATATTTATTTGATGCTGCAATTTTTTTATTTTTTAAGGTTTTCTGTTCTGGTTAATAATAAATAGAATATATTCGGAGGTCATTTCCATGTTAAGATATATTTTTATAAAATAAATATTTTAGTAATTTTTAATTTTTTGCCAGACATTAATTATTTATACTTTTTTTGCCTTTTTTTCATGGGTCCATCATGAGTTAAAATCATTAAAAAATGTTACCGGTTGGAACAGGAAACTCTGATTTTGATCAATAATCGAAAACTAATGATGAATAATTTAATCTTCCCCTTGATTCCCTTGCTAAGCTAGCAAGTACCAGATCGTTCAAGCTTATGTTGCTTCCATGCATGAATCGTGTAACTATGCAGGCAAGAAATGGGGTCAGAAATGGCAAGAAAGCCGGCTGTTTGGTTTCCTTTCTGCCTTCGTTATGTAGTCAAATAGCTGCGTGGTTTTTCTTCAAATTTTGAATTGGAAGCAAAAACAAAAACTCCAACGCAGTACACAAATTTGAAAGATCAGAGATAGAAGATTTTTTTTCTTCTATTAAAAAATAACCAAATGATGAAACTAATGTTTCATTATAATCTTCGTTATGTAGGCAAATAGCTTATGTTTCATTATAATCCGTAATTATAGTCTTGTTTTTTTAGGTCTAATTAACTACACAAATTTGAAAGATCAGAGATAGAAGATATTTTTTCTTCAACCTTTTCCATCTCCGATAGAAGTTCTTTAATCAATTTTGTTAATTATTCAACTTATTACAAGAATAGAGTTAAAGAAACAAGAAACTTAAATTTTAAAAGAGGGGGCAATCCGAATTTGTTCTAGATAATGGCTTTTGGTGGATGACAACACTGGACATGCATAAGACCTGCTTGCAGTACTTGTTTGTTTTGATGTCGCCCAGACCTGTGCATTCGTGTGCATGCATGACCGTGTTTGAGAGCAATTTGTTTGTGTGTGTGAACAATAGCAGTCTCCATGTAATGTTCACTAGTCTAGCTCGGAGGAGGTCTCGCTTCCGATTTTCCACTGTAAGTACCTCTCCACACTGTCCAGCCCACAAAGCTCCTTCACGGTTGGCATAATGGCAGGAACCTGGAAGTTGAATGCTGGCTGCTCTATACAACCCCATGAACGCATCTGTTTGCGGGCCTCTTTAATAGCTGCTTGTGCAGCGAAGTAAACTGAGGCTGCTAGGAGTAGTGGTGGCTCACCACAAGCTGCACAAAGCACATTCAATTCACTAATTTTGATCTATGTCAAACTATGCCAGCCTCTTCAACATGCATGGAGAAAATTATTTTGGACCTTACACATGCTCGAGAAAACGTAAGAGTTGTACCTTTTGATGAAAGAACACGATTTTTGTGATGTCCACTGTTATGGATTTCAACATTGATCTGTTTCGGTATTGTGTCCATTGTAGGGATCTTATATGACCAAGTGCTGTCAGAAACCACTAATCCATCTGGGTTTGTGGTGTAATCTTCAAGCATAAGAAACCCGATTCCTTGGACAAAAGCTCCTTCAATCTGCAACCACCAAGTCTTCTTAAATAATTGGACTGTGAAGATAATCATTCATAAACATATTTTATTTTTGAAAATGTGTAGTAAATCCATACTCAGAACTGAACAGTAACGTATCTATAAAAGAAACTTTAATTCTCTAAAGGAATGGGATATGGCTGGAGGTCTAAAAGACATCCATACACATTTAAAGTGGGTAGTGCCTAGAAACAGATGCGGGAAAACATTATACTTAAGAATTGAGCTTTTGAGTTACTGGTATCCAGCTAACCTGTCCTAAATCCACAGCAGGGTTCAGACTTTTTCCGCAGTCATAGATAATATCTGACCTCAAAATTGTTGTTTCGCCAGTCAGAAGATTCACCTCCACCTGTTTCACAACAGCTTCAAATTAAATAATTGTAAAGATAATCAAGATGATGGTGATGCGTTCTGCAAACTGTGATGATAATAAATTAACAATGACATAATTTAATATATCATGAAGCAAGTTTGAAAATGCAAGGTCTAGGTCTCTGATTATACATTAAGAAGCACAACTTTAGTTTCGAATCATGAACCAAAGAAAATCAAAAGGTGTTCTGGACAAACTTGCCTCACTGACTGCTGCACCGTAGTTTAAGTATTGCATGGAATTCAAGTCAGGGACAAAGAAAGAATTGGCTGACAAGTTCAGAGCTTCCAAATATGCCTGCATTTTGATTGAACATATGACGGATATTGTGAAGATCTTTTTTATCTAAAGGAGCACAAATAAAGAATATAAATTTCAATATTATGTCTCATAAAAGATCAGTTCACGCTGAGCCAAACCTTTCTTCTCTTAAAAGAGAGCAACTGAACAACTTGGAAATTAATAGTCATTAAAGAGATAAGTTTAGATATAAAAAAAAGTTCTTTATGTTGAAAGAAACAGAAAATAATACAAAAGAACCGCATTCACTTTATAATGTTTTCAAGAGCTGAATTTCTAAGAATGAAATGGAAAAACAAATGTCAAGTATAATGTCTGAGAAGCATAGATAACTACCTGGGATATGAGCATCTCCCATCTCACAGAACCCATCTGCACCTGCAACCTTTCCTTCAAAGGTGTTAGTCTCTCAACCAAGGTTTTACAGCAAAGTCTAACTGCTTCACAGCTTGATTCAGATGTAGTGCTACCAGACGTAAACCCTCCTTGAATTAAACTCAGTGTATCAGATTGTATCACCCGTATTTTATCCAAGAGCACTCCTTCTCCATCACATCTGATTGCATTGAGAGCAAATGCAGCCATCTGTTTTACCTTTGTCCAGAGCCCCTGGCCCAGCTCTATCCCTCCAACTTCAACAATAACAGACCCATCACTTAGAATGCCAACTTTCCCAGGAGTTGGTCTCACCATCACTTCATGCACAACAGGCACTCGAGAAATGCCTCTTTTCTTCCACACATTACTCCGATTAAACTCTTTTACCGCTTCAGTCCTTTGATTCAAGTTTGATGACATGGCTATCTTATCCCACATTGAAGTTAAAGAATACTCAAGAGCTTCACCTGAAGAGACATAGAACATTTTAAGGCTGTCGTATGTATGGAGATTTATGCTTCTCACAGAATCAACATCCATAGAAAGGGTGGAGGCTACATGTTCTATTACAGCTTCTGCAATAAATGATGCTTGTGTCTCCCCAGGGCCCCGCATTGCTGATTTACTTGAATGGTTTGTTTTGCAAATCTTTATATCAAAAGATAAAGCACCCCAGTCATATTTCTTAAGAGCACCCAGCATGTTATGTGGCATTGCTGGACTTATATCTGGAGATATCCCTGCATTAATCAGTATATCGAGTTGTAAGGCTGTGATTTTCCCACTATATTTGAACCCTACACTGTAAGTTATTTCCATGGGATGCCTCCCTCCTGCCATTATCATGTCAGTCTTGCGATTGAGATACATCCTGACAGGTCGTTGTAAAGTGTATGCTGCAAGTGCACATGCTGTTGCTACCTAAAACATCACCATGTTGTTAGTACTTGTACCAGTAGTTAAGACAAAGAAGTGGACAATTAATTCACTCATTAAATAATGAAGAGGACCACACATCAATAAAGATCTTCAAAAGGTGCATATGTTTGGGGTGACTCAATGTTTGTGTTTGTGAGAGAGAGAAAGGTAACTATAAATTAGTAAGAACAAAGTATTCATATCCTGCATCATCTCTTAACATTATTGAGATGGATGCATGTGAAAGCAAAACTGGGTTGGATAAGAAAAGAGTGTACTTATTGAAGGTTGAGGCGGCCCTGAGGATGAGAGATTGTTTCAGATGGTTAAGTGCTTGACCATGTCCATTATAATCTATGGATGAACTAGTGTATTAAATGTGATTAGATTCTTGTAGTAAAGGCAAAGAGGAAAGTCATGAGGAAAATTATATTGGATGAAATGGCAGAAAAATCAGTGCCGTAAGAACTCAATAGAAATTGTCTCAAAACATAACAAAATGAGAGAAGAGGATTCATAAACATAACCCTTTCAGTTGTCGCTATATAATTTTTGCAACAAAATCTAGGCCCCGTTTGTTTGCTGGAAAGTGGTTTTCTTTTAGAAAGTGAATTCCGGAAAAGTGAATTATTTTCCGATGTTTGGTAGTATAATGGAAAATAAGTTGAAAAACATTTTCCAGTATTTGGTTATGTCATGGAAAATGAGCTAGAAAATAACTTATTAATGTTTTATTTTTTTTCAAGTTTATTAAATTAATGAGGAACAAATCTTACAAATTAAAAAGTTGAATGAGAATGAAATTGAAAAAAATATAATTTCATAAATTATCTCAAATAAAATAAATAATAATTAAAATAATAGAGATCAAATCTAAAAAATAAAAAAAATTAAAAGATGAAGAAATTAAAAAAATAATAATAATTAACATTTCATAAATTATTTCAAATAAAATAAGTAACAATCAAAAGAATGAGGACCAAATTTGACAGATAAAAAATTTCAATTAAAAATTGATAAGGGAAAAGCAAATAACAATTATAAAAATGAAGATCAAAATTAATATAAAAATTAAATTCTAAGGGATAAAATTAAAAAACAAAATAT
Source organism: Populus nigra (assembly GCF_951802175.1). Classification (NCBI taxonomy): domain Eukaryota; kingdom Viridiplantae; phylum Streptophyta; class Magnoliopsida; order Malpighiales; family Salicaceae; genus Populus; species Populus nigra. Next base: position 3,586,474 of record NC_084858.1, read on the forward strand.
TCAAAACAAAATATATATATATAGCAATCAAAAGTTTGAGGATCAAATTTGATATAATCAGCAAATAATATGACATTTCTAAATTTTTCACAACTTCTGGAAAGTGTTTTCCACCCAAAATAAAAGGAAAACATTTTCCTGAAAACCAAGCCAAATTTTTCTTTGACTAAAAAGTGTTTTCCGTTGACCAACTTTTCTAATGGCAAACAAACACAGGAAAGTTTGAAAAATGGTTTCTCGGAAACCACTTTCCGGAAAACAACATATCCTAGAGTATATAGAACGATACTCACAGGAATGGATTTTAAAGCCTTTCCACCGAAGCCTCCTCCAACCCTTCTTGTAATTACACGCACATTATGCTCAGGAAGACCAAGACATCTTGCAATTGTAGAATGTGAAAACTCAGGGCATTGACTGGAACTGTAAACCACCAAGCAGTTGTCTTCATCAGGCAAAGCAAGAGCACTCTGATTCTCCATATAGAAATAATATTGTGATCCAAGTTTCATCTGACATTATAATTCAGCAGAAAATTTGAAATGAATGCATATCCTAATAGCTGAAAGATGATACTAGAAGAAAAATAAGTCAGTTTACTAATTCACTTATGTTTATGTCTTAAAGAGGAATATTTTTTTTCCTTCCCCTACCTTAGCAGAGAGAATCTTATGATCAGCTTCGGCCATTCCTTTTGATGCATCTCCAACTTGTTTGGGGTAGAAGAAAGGAGGGACCTCAAAAAAGCTAGATCTCTTAACAGCTTCTTCCAGTGTTAAAATAGGTGGTTCTAGATTTTCCATGTCATAATCTACCACGACTAGGTTTGATGCCACATCTGCATGTTTCTGTGTATCTGCAACCTATCAAAAAGTGAATTTATAGACCCGATCAGGCACTAATAGCCCCCATGATCCGGTAGCATACTTTAATAATGACTCTGTAACAACATCAACGGTAAATTAAAAAAAAATAAAAATAAAAAGATATATTACAGATTACCACTAAAGCAATACGCTCTCCAGCATACCGAGTCATCTCATCAGCAAACAAAGGTTCAGCACCAAAAATGGATTTAGAACCTATGTTCTCCCCATCTTTCGGAATATCTTTGAAACAGATAAGTGCAGCAACCCCAAATGGTAGTGATTTAGACTTGAATTTTATACTTTTGACCTTAGCAAAAGGCTTTGTACTATAAATGAATGCTCCATATAGACAATTCATCGGAGAGGGAATGTCATCCACAAAAATAGCCTCACCTGCAGAAGTGATAGGATGAGTAAGTTTTGCATCTTGCTTCTTGAAAATTTGCAGCTAGAAATCAATGCAGATGTTTAAATATGAAGTAGATCAAACCAACACAAGCAATTTCACAAATTTAAAATGTTTGCTGGCACAGGAGCAGAGAGATAACAAATACAAACCAGAAGCTTGAAGGGCAGCTCCAGATTTTTTCACTGGCTCACCAACAGGATGATACTCCTTGGTTACTTCAAACACGTGTTTTGATAATGACAGCAAAGTTGGGACTTTAACATGATCAAGCTGGTCGTGTTTCTGTTTTACTTCGTCAACAGTGAATATTGCTGCACTACCATAGTTATCCAACCAATGGTTAGAAATTTTAGCAACATTGTCTATTAAGGGACCAAGAAAGTCAAATAAAAAACCAACAGCCAGGCTTGACCTATACGCAGAGCTTGTTGTGCCATCTTCAGGTACCACAGAGGCTCCAACTAATTTAATACTCTCATACAGAACATCAAGAGTTAATTGTTTTCCTGTTAAAAATTCCTCAACTTCCCTTGCTCTAATTGAATGTCTGGTTCCATAGGCACCAAAAGCGAACATGCATTTGTTTAGAGCAATTGCCCCGGAAGATTTCCAGCGACAAACTTCAGCCAAAAAAGCAGCATTTAAATAGGGCAAGGCATTCCCAAGAGGTCGGGGTGCAGCTCGATAGGTTTCAAAGAGCATCTTGCAATCCTTTTCAGAAGAATCATTCTTAATTGGTTCCCATTTTGGGATTTTAACACTTGTAAGTATACTTTCTGAATCCAGTGGAGGCCTTTCCAGAAAATCCTCCAAGGAAAGCTTTTCATGCATGGTATCAGTTATTATATTCACAAATGAACCAGCTGCAAGAAGTATCGTTGCAATATCTGAAGGAAAACAATTCTTCTGTGCCATCATTAAATTCCCCCCCACACTACCTGTATTTCGAACAAATTGAGTGGCTATTTTTTCCATTTGGACTGCAATTTTTTTGAACACCATCTCACTTTCTGATAGAAACTCGCCATTACTCTCTGTCTTCAAAGCTTTGATGGCTTTAGAAATAGTAACAGTTGCCCCAATTTCAATCCCTGTATGATCTTTCCCAATAATTGAAAGCTCAGGAACATAGCAGAGATTAATGTAATTGTCGTAGTGTTGTAGATCCTTATAGTAACCCACGCCTGTGTTACCAGCCACTAGTTTGATCCTGGCCCCGTTGTTGCCTTTAATGGCTTTTAATAGGCTCTGGAGCTCCTTAACACTGACAGGATTGTACCAAGAGGACTTTTGAGAATCCAAAAGAAAGGAAGATTTGATTTCACATTTAAGAAATTCAGGGAAAGTACAAATCTCGTTATTATGGTCATATGAAGGTAACCTACTTATCTTTACATCTTGACTTTCTCCCTTCTTCCAGAAACAATTTAATCCCAAATCCTCCATATCAACATCAGCTGCAAAACTTTTGCAAGCATCTGCAATGGATCGATACCCGGTACAGCGACAAAGGTTTCCTGCAATAGCCTTTTCAGCTTCAACAGCTGTCAACTTGGAGAATCCTGGAGAGGGTTTCGGCCGATCAGTCTTTTCAGCATTAACCAGGGCCCCAAAGAGTGCAATGCACATTCCAGGAGTACAAAAGCCACATTGAGAAGAATGGAAGCCAGCAAACCTTTGGTGAATTGAGTGGAACCCATCTTTGCTATTTCCAAGGCCTTCAGTTGTTGTAATTGCGCATCCATTTACACTGCAAAGCAGTGTCAGACATGAGCTTACTGTAAGATCTTCAACTTGATCGATCACAGGATCATACTTGGAGAGTAGAACAATACAAGCACCACAACCACCTAAAAACCATAAATTTGAAAACATATTGAGAAGCCATATAACTTTCAAATGCTTTAATTCCACTCAAGTAATCGATGTTCTGACATGAACTAACAGATTCATCTTTATCCTCCATTTGGTTGCTGTGAAAACCCAAGCAGACTTACAATAAGTGATTGAGTTTGAAATTTACGGCATGCAAAATCTAATAGGCCAAGAGGTTTGTCTTTTTTGTATTTTCTTCCCATTTTCTAGAGAGAAGAATGCGAAAGTATTTATATACTGAAACAAGCAAGAAGTACCACCAAATCGCAAACAAGAATATGAACAATACAACAATTGCAACACAGGAAAACTCAAGAACCAAAGATGAAGTTGATTCAAAAGATTTTATAACAGCAGCAAGCATTCTGAAAACAAAGTTCCAAGCTTTGTATGCATTCACATAACTTGCAAGCTTGAAAAATCCAGATGATTAAGTGTAATAAGTTTTGCCTGTGGCCATGTCTTAAATAGTGATTATAGTGCAAGACTTGAGATTTTTAGTATTCTCTCCCTATGTTCTCTCAGCAATCTACAGCAAACAAACAAGAATCGAAACCATGGAAAACGAATCAACCCATTAAGGAAATCTTCTCAAATACAAATAAACTAACAAGCAAACCCATTTCCTCAAAAGTATCAACAGTTCATAAGTCAAGAACATTCTAATCACAGCTGCAACCACAGTAAAAAAATCAGGCAACAAAGTAAACATTAGTACAATATAATTCAGCATTCAAAGTAAGAAAATTCCACATGGATATAAGCAAAACATGATGTTAAAATCCCAGATTGAAACCCAACAGTGCCTCACTTATCAAATCTGTTAACAATGTAGGACAAGACGTGCTCTTATGGGTAAAGAAAGAAACAGAAAGAAAGATGATACCTTCACCACAACCAAGCTTGACACCCTTGAAAGGGGTCTGTGTACGCAAGAATTCAAGCAAAGTCATTGAAGGGTCAACACTTGAAAGCTCAAACCTTTGTCCATTAACAGCAAAAACCAGACTTTTCGTTTCTCTTTCTATCTGCTCCTCTTCCATTTTATGAGACTCTGGTTTTTGTGTCTGCGTCAGTTCGTGAGGTAGACACATAAAAGACAGCGAGCGCATAATAAGCTGGCTGACTAGCTCACTGTCCTTTTAGAAACACTGAAATTTTAAGGCCCGTTTGTGTGGCAGCGTAAAGTATTTTTCTTTTGAAAATAAATTTATGAAAAGTAAATTATTAAAGTAAGGTGGAAAATATTTTTTAATATTATGTTATATAATAAAAAATAAATTTAAAAATAGCTTATTAATAATTTTTTAAAAAAATTATTAAAAAAATAGAGACTAAGACTCACATATAAAAATATTGAATAACGATGAAATTGAAAAAAAACTTAATTTTTATAAATTATTTTAAATAAAAATAAATAGTAATTAAAAGAATAAAAACCAAATCATACACATAAAAAAAGTGAAAGATGATAAAAGTAAAAAAATTTAATTTTATAAATTATTTCAAATAAAATAAATAATAATAAAAAGAATATAAACAAAATATGATTGATAAAAAAAATTAAATTAGGATAAAAGAAAAATAAAAAATAAAAAAATATATGGGGATCAAAGTTAGTATAAAAATCAAGTTAAATCAAATTCTAATAAATTAAATTGAAGAAAAAAATCAAAATAATATATATAGCAATCAAAAAATTAAGGACTAACATTAATATAATTAACAAATAATAAGATATTTTTTAATTTCTTATAATTTTTGAAAAGTGTTTTCCATCTAAAATAAAAAAAATCTGAAAATTAAATCAAAATTTTTTTAACTGAAAAATATTTTTCATTGAATTTTTTTTAAGTAAACAAATACAAGAAAGTAAATTTATTAAGGAATCTTAGATAAAAAAAAATTATTTAAAATTCTTGATTTCATCCTTGACACTTAATTTTCTTTATAATTGATTATTTTATTGATTCAAAGCATCCAAAATATATTATTTTTATATATTTTTCTAATCAGAATTAATAATGGGTGCAAAATTTAAATAATTTAAATTATTCAAACTATTCAAAATGTAATTCAAATAAATTTTATTTCTTTGAATCTAGATTTTATAATAAAAAAATAATAAAAATCTCCAAATGATAACTTTTACTTGAATAGGTCACAATCAAACTACAACATAAAAGCTTTATATTATGTTTTAATATTATAACATCAATATTCATTTTGATTGTTATTAAATTCGGAATGGATTAGCTAATTAACTCGGAATTTGAACTAATTTAAATTTATGAAAAAATAAAAAAAAATAACTTAATAGGACTCAATCAAAACTTAAATTGACTTGTGCATAACCTAATCGAGAACAAAACGATCACTGGTGAAGATTCGAAGGATAATACTGCTCTCACGAACTGGCCAATAACAGACAGTCAAGGGAATTATGTGGGGACAGTGATGGGTGCCTGTTTGCACCAGGACAAAAATGACAATAAAGGTATAATTGATGGTGCTGCTGGGCTAAGGACTGGTGGCTTTTTATAATTATACGGTGGCCATCAAGTTGGATGGGTTTACACTCGTACTGATAACCTGATTGTTTTTACTTTTTTTTATATTTTTATTTTTTTATTTACTTTAAATTAATATATTTTTAGTATTTTCAAATTATTTTGATACATTTATGTTAAAAATAATTTTTAAAAAATAAAAAAATTATTATCTTAATATATTTCTGAGTGAAAAACAACTACAATTACACTCCCAAACAAGATTCACTGAACTTATTGCTACCGATGAAGAGATTTTATTTTACTTTATTTTATTAAAATTAATTATTTTTATGATTTTAAATTGTTTTGATTTATTAATATTAAAAATAAATTTAAAAATATATATATTATTTTAATGAATTTCTAAATAAAAAAAATATTTTAAAACATAATTGCTACATCATTCTTAAACATCAAACAATAAATAAAAAAAAAAGTATGCACTAACTAAAGCAAGAGAGACGTGAGCTATAGCACAAAGCAGTGGGGTAGATTGTCAAGAAAATTACTTGTAACGAATCTGATTAGTTTTATTTTATGTCTGATATATGGTTTTAGCATATTGGAATTCAATTCCTTTACTTCAAGATTTCAGGAAAATGTCAACAGCCAATTGTCACTGTTTGGCAATGTTAGCAAGTTATGTTTTTAAAAAATTTAAATTTTTTGTTTTTTTGTAAAAAATTATTTTTTTATGTATGTTTTGGATCGTTTTGATGCGTTGATCTCAAAAATAATTTTTTAAAAATAAAAAAATATTATTTTGATACATTTTAATATAAAAAATACTTTGAAAAACAACCACAACCCCACTTTTTTAAAAAACAAAAACAAAGTAAAGCCATATATTTTGACAAAAAAACAAATGCACTCAAGTTTTATAACTATAAGGGATTGTTTATTTTTGTGGTTGAATATGTTTTTTTAAAAAAAAATTATTTTAAAGGGATATATTAAATTGATATATTTTTAGATGATTTATTATGATTTTAATATGTTAAAATTAAAATTAAAAAAATTATTATATTAATATATTTTTAAATAAAATATATATTGCATCTTATTACCAAATACATATTAAATTTAGTATTCCGATCATGATTGATAGGAATTTGATTATTGATAACTTCTTACGGTAAAAAAGAAGAGAAAGGAAAAGTAAAAGAGTATCCGCATCTCATGATATATAAATCACATATTAAGAATAAACCTTCGTTCATTATATAATAACAATAATAAAATAAATTAGAATCATTAAAATCCGAATATATTATGGTAAATTATCAAGTCAAATGGAGTTCAGGAATATATATTTCACAGGATTGAAGTTAGTAAATGAATCTTGTGAAATCTGTCAAACTACACCTTTATGTACCGTGTGAGACATATTTGGATCTACAAGTGGAAGTTTGTTGTAATTCAAGTTGTGCTAGAAACTAGACATCTCAAGCTTTCTAACCATACATGGTAGATCCAGTAATTCATCCAAACAAAAGAGAACGACATGTTTAAAATCATGACTAAAATCTACCAAGAATGTACGAAAATTAGAGATTCGAGCTATATAGAGGAATTTTAGCATAAATATTTTGTTTTTATTATCCTATTTTATTTATTTATTTCATGTTGGATAATTGTTTTTAATTTAGGTTTGTTATGTCGCATTAAACATTATTCAGGGGTTTATTTTATCTAATGAACTTTTGTTAGTTAATTACTAGTTTAGGCTCATTCGCTTGCAATCTAAAATGAGTCCATTAAGACTTGGTGTGATGAGAACAATCAAGTTGTTACCAGGTTCTTGTGTACTTCATATCATTCAGTGATTCTCCCATGTATTATGAAGTTTTATTTTAAGACATTTATTTCTCTGTGTCATTAATTTCTTAATTTATATTATTTATCTCTCTCATTTTATTTAGATCACTCATTAATTATAATATTGATGACTCTCTTTATCATATTTTAATATAATTTAATTTCTTGTCTGAAATTGTCAATATATAATTAATTAAAAGAATTTATTTATAATTTTACTATCCAAGTTTATATTGTATTTTTCATGTTGTGTCAAAAAAATATTTTTGACAACTTTAATTTAAGGTAATTGGATGGCTTTTTTTTTTACATGCCAATTTACATCAATGAACTAATAATTAATCTAAGTGGGTATTTGAGATAGTGATAATGATTGCTTTTAAAGTATTTTTTGCTTGAAAATATATGAAAATAATATATTTTTATTTTATTTTGTACAATTTATTTTTGACATCAACACATTAAAACGATATAAAAATACCAAAAAAATAAATTAAAGAAAAAAAAAGATTTTTAAATTTTTTAAAAACTCCGATTGATTACTTCTCTCAAATATCTCCTTAGCATCCTTATAAAACCTGGTGTAATACAATGAATAATCCGGTGATTTAGAGCTTACTCTAAGTTAGATTTTATATCAAATTTATTTTTTTAGTAAGTCTTTGACTATCATAACAAAGATGATAAGATCTTATCATTAGATATATTGCATGTATGCAAATCCATATCCAAGTAAATTCTAAGAATTGAGTCGATGGGATACCGATAGAAAACAAGAGGCTTATCAATGATCATTGGATACTAATGTCATTTTTCTCTTATGCATTTGGTTGAAATTTGTTTTTTTTAAGATTTAAACAAGAACAAATTCACTAACATATTACCTCTTTGATCGAATAATTATTATTAATGTAATCTTCAAAAACGTTTGCCTCCAAAAAAGATTAATACTATTCATTATCAAAATTTATAGTGTATGGTAACATAATTATTTGAAAATTGCACAATTCATCCACCTCAGTACTTACTCCTTAGAGTAACAACAGTTTTCTCCTACTTTCCCTATTAAATTTCACCTTCAAATTTATGTTTGTGAAAAAAAAAGCATATTAATTTGATTTTCTTCCCTTGTGTCCCCCTAAAGAAACAAGGAAAAATCATACTTGCTTTACTAAAAAGAAAACTAAACCATGGTTAACCAGGCATGAGTTATGGGTCGGGTTGATCATTGTCTCAGGTCAACATAAAAATAAAAATGGTTATTATTATAGTTTTAAAACTCGATTTGAAAGTCGATCCAGGACCAAGTCTAGATCACAGGTCACGTTAATCATTGACTCGGGTCAACATAAAGATAAAAAAAATTATTATCATAATTTTAAAACTCAACTTCATAGTCGATCAGGGGCCAGATGTGGGTCACAAGTCGAGTTAACCATTGACCTGGGTTAACCTTGGGATAAAAATCAAATTAAATAAAATTGAAAAAAAATAGTAATTAAAAAAATAAGAACCAAATCTGATATTAACAACAAACCAAATCAAATTTCAAGGGCTGAAATTGAAAAGAAAAATATAGCAACTAAAAGATTAAAGGTCAAATCTAATATAAAAATCAAATAAACTTAATTTAAATGGATAAAATTAAAAATAAAAATTAATAAAAAAAGAATTTAAAAAAATCAAAGATTAATAAAAAAAATAAGGACTATAACTGAATTAAAAATAAAATGGAAACACTCTTTTTTTTTTGTTGGGCCAGTGGCATCTTAAGAGAGAAAAAGAAGGAGAAATAAAAAAACTCAAGCACAGCCAAACCACTAAGAACCATGATACAAGCGTCAGCCCAATAGAAACGCCGCCACTCGTCAAATCTGGTGACATAGTGATTAGGCTTTTTTGGCCACTAGAGTTGAATGTGGTGGCTCTTCCCCACGCGCAAACACATTCTCTTCAGACATCTGACACTTTTTTATATCAATTTTATACATCTAAAAAGACTAAACTAACCCTCATTCACATTGTTTATAGCGTAAAAATCAGGATAAAAAAATCCAAAAAACCCTTAGATGATAGTCTATAAAATTTTGTATATAACGGTACGAAAGTAATTACACTATATATAACAAATGATTTTATAGAAAAACCCTTCCATGGTAGTCCAAATTTTTTTGGCTATAAGGGATAGGTAGTAATTACATTATGCAACCAAAAATAAAATGACAAAATAACCCTTCAATGCAAGTTATTTTTTGGCTTTTTCTAAGTATATTATAGTATTTTCACTATTAATTTTTTGTTTGAAAAGACTTATTTAAAAAAATAAAAAATGACCATTGTATCCCTATAAAAAGACAATCTTACACCCTAAACCAAGACTAATTTTTTTGTGAATGAAAGGGTAAAATAGTTATTTCACGCAATCCTTAATAATTTATGTCTACTGCTACAATGAAATGACTATGCCCTATAGAATTTATGTGAATATGAAATGTACTTTATAAATCAAAGCATATTCCAAATAAAAAATTGTCTCTTTTTATTTTTTTATAGTTTTGAGCACATTTATTAAATTTATTAGGATTGATGGGTTGATCTAATTTTAAAAAGAAAATAAAGAAATTAACCTAGTGTAATCTGATTGACCAAGTCAATTCTCGAGTTAACTTTTTTAATTTTTAAAAATGATATCAATTTAATTAACTCAGGTTAATTTAGGTAACTCATAACCCGAGCTTAGACCGGGTTATTAGCCATATAAAATTTCATTACTATTTGATATCATTTTAATATTTTAAAAATATTATTATTTTAATTAACTAACCACCTCATAACCCCAAGTTTGAGCTGGGCCGCGCAAAGTTTCATTAGTATTTGTTTTGAGAGATTGCGTGATTATTCATATATAAGCAATGTCTTAAAAATGTATTTTTTTTTTCAATACTCTAGTTGACTTCTCCTTGCCTATGCTTGAAGCGACCAACTCTATGTAATCAGATAAAGCATACTTGAAACCATGGAAACAATTTGGAAGGAATAAATGGCAAGAAATCCATGCAACTACACAAAGAATAACATCGTCCAAAGCAAAACATAAACATAAAACACAAGGCTTTTAATCATCAGATTAATTATATATAAATTCTCTCCTTTGTATGCATAAAAAAAACAAAGAATTATATAGTTCTTCTCCCCTCATCAACATATATCAGAACAAATTCCAAAAACAAACCAAGGCTAACGAATGGAGTCAAAACCAAATGGTAATGCAGCTGCTGCACGTGTTCATGAAGAGTTTGAACCATCAACAGACTGGATACGGGAGCCAGGAGCTGACACTCTGCGAATCTATTTACCAGGTCTTTGATTCTTTGATTCTTTTTTTTCATTATCTCCAGTTTAATTTTTATTTTCATAATTCCCCATTCTAATGCAGCGGATGTGGACATAGATGAGCCATGTAAAATATGGTGTCTTGAGGGATTTTTTTTTTCTTTTCTTTAGTTATGTATGCAATTCTTAACACAAAATTCCATAGAAAATCAAATCTAACATTCTGCTTGTCATCTTTCTGGTTTTCCTACAGGCTTCAAGAAAGAGCAGCTGAAAGTTCAAGTAACCTCATCGCGTGTTCTAAGGATCAGCGGAGAACGCCAACTGAGTGGGAATAGATGGAGCACTTTCCGCAAGGAGATTCCTATCTCAACAAATTATGACACCAATGAGATCGCTGCAAGGTTTGAAAAGGGAATCCTTTATGTGAAGCAACCTAAAATAATTGTTCCAGATGCTCCTAGGCCACAGGAACAAGCGCGATCGCCTGTGGAAGCATCGACGTATGATCAGAAGCCAGCACAGGAAAAGGCACAGCCGCCTCCAATACAACCCCCAGGTGAACCTGAACAAAAGTCGTCATCAGTTGAGGGAAAAGTGGAGCCACCCTCAGAATCAGAAAAGCCCGCAAGTGAGCAACAACCTGAAGATCCTGTTGCAAAGGTTGGCATGGAGAAACAAATGGGCGGCAAGATTGAAGGATCAGAAGATGATAATCTTTCACCGGGGACACCAAGGAAGGAGAAAGATCCTGTGAAATATGAATGGAATGAGAAGAGCACTAAAAATGGGCAAGATGAAGCAAAGGGAATTGCCACAACAAGCGAAAGTTCTAAACCTGAAAATCTTGTTGACTCTAGCCTTGATTCTACAAACTTGGTTAAAGAAAAAGCAGAAAAAGGACTTCTAAGTGGAACTGAGAAACTCAGAATGGAAAGTTACAAGAAGGATTTTAGTGGTTTGGTCATGGACATGAAGAAGCCAAGAACATTGGTGAACCTGGTTCTGGTTATTTTATCTATTATGGTACTAGGGATGTATGGTAGGAATGCAATCAGATCCTTCAAGAAATCTGATAATTAAGTCTTTTCATATGTATATTAATCTATACAAATTGTAACTACGTCTGCATTCAAATAATAAAATCCCACGCCACTTTAGAAAAAAATATTAATGATTCATATATTTGAAGAACGTTGTTATTTCAAACAATCAGGATTATGTTTAGGCTAATGGAAACGCCATTAAGATTGTTACAAAATCATGAACAAAGTTTATGAATTGGAAGAATTGTTACAGTACATGGAACAAGAAGGTACACTAAGAAGTTTTCTAGAATCATGAACTAGTACGAAGTAGAGAATGGCATTCTCTGCATGTTAATTTAGAGTAATCTCCACGGTGTTTGGAAAATTAGAAGCATTAAGTAACGGAACACCAAACTCGAAATATTATTTATGTATGTATATAATTATAGATGATGGAATATAGCCCAAATAATTAAAAGATTAAGTTTTAACTTATGTTTTTGAGTTTAATTTATATGAATTTTCAGTTGAGGTTTATTAATTTGGCTTTATTTGTTGGATTTGATTTAAATATTGTTGGATATTTTATTTAGTATGCCATAAGCCCAAATCATTTGTTCTAGTTAGAGTTTCAGTATTTATAATATACTTTTCTAAATGTTAAGGAGTTTTAATGATTAATGAAAATATTGCAGACTTTGCATATCTCCAATCCCCTTTCTTCTTTTCTTTAGTTTTCTTCTTTCTCTAAAGCTTCTTTCTTTTCTTGTTTTAATTCTTTTTATTTATTGTCCCGCATCAAATTTGGTATCAGAGCCAGGATTTTAATTGTTCTTACAATTAAACGATCAACATGTTTATGCTTAACCCTAGATCTGGTTAGATCTAAAAAAAATCATATTTTCAGCAGCAGCGCCCCTGCCATCAGCGACGCCTCAGCCAATCATAGCAGCAGACCCACCACCCAGAAGTCTTGCACATCAGTCCATAGATTCACGCCAATTTACTGCCTCCAACACTCCCGCAGCGCCTCCACAACAGGAAGTCCTCACCAGCAGCAATAGATCATTAGGTTACAATAATCTTAGCCCATGCCACCGTAACCAATCAACCCAGTCACCAGCCACGCCACAACCTTTGCCCCGACTAGCTTTCTACTGCTATTTAACTTGTCAGATCCCTATAGAAGACAACAACCCGTAGCCACAACAAGTCACCCACACTAGCAACAATAGATCTTCATTGGTGGCGGCACATCAACCAGTTCATCCTCTCCCCACCATCGACAAATCGGACATCCAACCTGTAACAGCCCCAAAATTTTCCAGTAATATATTTTGAAAATTCATGATATATTTTTTTAAAAAAAAAATTTCGGCAGGGTTTTCCCTAATTTAGTTTATCTCAAGTTATCGACAAAATCAACATCAGTCCCTAATCAACCATTTCCACAATTCAATGTTCTTATTATACTCCAACATATCTTAATCAACAATATTTCACTTTCTCTAACATATCAACTCAACGAATAATTATTTTGCTAAAATGAAAAAAGAGTTATCTTAACCATGATACACAAACTATAGATTATAGACTTAATATACTTCCTTCAATCATATATAATCTTTTAAGTACTGTTTATCACAAATGATATTAACTACATGCTTTTATATATATATCACCATTATAATTAGAAAATATTTACACAACAGAGTACAAGTTAAATAAACCAGTCCATTTAAATTCATACATACACAATATTATAATCTTCAATATATACAGATAGTAATGTTATTATCAACAATTTACATATCCAAAAGATTTACTAGTAATAGAAGTAAACTCTAAAACTACTAGGAGGCGCGGTATTGAGATGAACCTACATAATGATTTAAAAGATAATCATGGTCAATTAGAGCATTTACATTTGCATTAACATATAAATATATACATTAGTTACTCATAAAATTTCCACATTTACTATCATCTTCCAAGTGCTATTCACAAATCAATAATCCAAAATTCAAACTTGTCCACATCATAGAACTTCAGTTCCAAACCAGTACAGTAAGACTACCAACACTAGTTCCATACCAGCACAACTGGACTACTAGCACTAGTTCCATACCAGCACCAGTTCCATACCAGGATAACTGGTCCACCAGCTGCCCATTCACAGGGCACCAGTACCATATCAGGATAGCTGGTTCACAAGCTGCCCATTCACAAGGCACCAGTTCCATTCCAGGATAACTGGCTCACAAGTCTTCCATTTTCAAAATAAATTATCATGGAAAAATCTACCAGCATTCCACATAATATTTCATTGATCGATGGAAAATTTAAATATCTAAAGTTCAGAGAAAGAAAAAAATATTCAAGATATTAAACACCTACCTGGTGTTTGCGTCCTGCTAGCTAAACCTGTCTGTTAAGTGGTTCCTGTAGCCTCGTCCACTCCTACAAGTTCATTTCATTACCAATTAAATTTTATTTCAACAAAATCAACTTATCGTCAATTTAATTATTTCATCAACATCACCACAAAGCCACTTTACTTATCAAACCAGCAAAATAACTCATTGTTAATTTAATTACTTCATCAACACATCACCACATAATTCATTTAATTTTCAACAACAATATCAACTCATCACTAACATAATTTCTTTATCATCAATATTACCACATGACTTATCACACGTCGGAAAACCCGCGCGGCGTCCCGTCCTGGCAATGGCAGGTTTTCTCTCTGTTATTAGAATTGATTTTGTTAAGAGTCGTCACTTAGTATTTAATTAAAGGTTACTAGAAAACCCAGATTGACTAGTGTTGTCAAAGATTTACAGATAAGAAACCGATTAGTGAATATATTAGGACCCCTAACGCACCCTACATGAAATAAACTGCTTTATGACTGTGATGTGTTAAAGAAATTTTAAAAATTTTATCTTGTACAAGTTTGTACTTCTACACCGTGATCATATCAAATTATAAAATACTTCTTTATTCTTTTATCGTCTCATCATAAAAAAATAAAAGATCCTGAAATAAATACAAACATGTATTTTTTATTTTTTCTTGTTTCTTCTTTTTCTTGTTTTTTTTATTTTTTTTATAATTCAATAACATAAATAAAAAATACAAGCACAAACTCATATTTTTCATTATATTTTTCTCTTCTTTTGTTTTCTTTGTTTTCTTTTTCTTTTTCTTTTTCTTTTTTGCTTTTCTTTTTTCTTTCTCTCTTTCTTTTTTACATCCACAACAAATTTACAAAACAGTCCTCAAAACTCCAGAAAATGCAAGGGAACCACTGAAACTGTAGGAATTCGTGCGCAGGAATACTGGCGGCGCGTGGTCTCACGCGCCGCCGCTGATGCTGGAAACAGGCGGATCTTCCCTGCCTTCTCCTTCTCTTCCCTTCTTTGCCAGTAGTGACCTGCAAAACCAACCAAAAACACAACACAAGCAGTCTGTTGTAGTTAGACTTTTAGATCTGGTTTTTTTCAACTCTCCATTTGCGTCCGTTCTCTGCCTTCTGCCTTTTTGGTGTGTTTCTCTTCTGCCGATGGAGGATCTGACGGTTGCTATCGTCTGTGGCGGTGGAAGCTATGATGGCGATGGGATGGCTGTGTCTCGGTGGGAGGAGCCGCTGCGAGTGGGAGTTGAGGATCGACTGCTGGTTGCTGTGAGGGATAGAGAGGCTTCTGCTCTCTGATTTTTGGCCCGAGAGAGAGGGGAGGCTGCTGTTGGCCGGTTGATGGTGGGTTCGTTGGCCTGTGAGGTTCAGATGGAGGCGTCGGTGGCGCCGCTTGTGGTCGGTTGCAGAGGATGAAGAAGAGCTGAGGCTGCCTTGGCTTCAATGGAGGCCGGTCTGGCGGTGGGTTGTTGGCTGTGTTGATAGAGGATGGCTTCGGGTGCAGGGGAAGAAGGAGACGGTGGAAGTGTAGGTGGTGCTGGTTTAGGGAAGGAGAAGAGAGAAAATGAAGGTTGTGTGAGGGAGGCGGCTGATGGGAAGAAGAAACCGAAGGGAAAACTTGGAAAAAGGGAGCAGCGGCTGAAGGGAAGAAGAATGGAGGGGGGAGCAGCTGTGGGGAAGGTGATGCTGCTGCTGCCACCACTGAGGGAGGAGCTGGAGACGGCTGAGCAGGGAGAGGAGGAAGCAATCGAAAATCAAACAAAAAGGGGGGGCGGCGGCTGCCCTTGAGGAAGAAGAAGAATAGGTTTTTTTAGGGTTAGGTTTTTCTCTCTTTTTTTTTTGTAAAAAATGCCCCCCAGATTTTGAGTTAAAGGCTGCTATTTATAGGCAGATTATTTTTTCGGGCTTCAAAATTGGTCCCTCAAGTTTTGTGTTTGGCCCCTAATTTCAATCAATTCACTTGGTAAAAATTAAATTGGGTTTCTTAAAATTCTGATCTTTTCAATTAAGTCCAAATTAAGCTCCCAAACTTAATTTTTTACCAATTAAGCCCTCAAATTAATTTTGACCCGCTTAAAGTATAATTAAGTCATTGCACTTAATTAAATCCTTCAATTGGACCCAAATTAATTCTTAAACATAATTAAAATTCAATTTGACCCATGATTAAATCAAATTGGCCTATTAAAAATTTAATTATGTCATTAGACTTAATTTTTTTATGCAAATTCGTCCAATAATCATTCAATTTGACCTTTGAATTTGCATTTTTCTATTTTTGGGCATAATAGGGTACAATTAAGCCTTGAAATTCCTCCAAAAATTGCAGCTTGATTTTTGCCTATTTTTGCAGCCTTTCTTGGTCAGCTTTCTCCACATTGCCAGCCTTTATTTTATTTTTTGATTTTTATTTTTTTGAAAAAAAATGAATTTTAGGGAATAACCCAGAATTGGGTTATGACATGACTTATTTAATTATCAAGCAAAATATTAACTCATCACTAAAATAACTCCTTCATCATCAATATTATCACATAACTCATTTAATTATTACTCAACAATATTAACTCATCACTAATATAACTCCTTCATCATCAATATTATCACATAACTCAACAATTAATTATTGATCCAACATTTTCATTCATTTTCTTTCTCTAGGTGGAAACATCTCCTCCAAAGAACCCATAATTATTTTTTTCTTTAATTTCACAAATTGAAACATTACCCACTATTATTTCATTTATTAAAACATTAGTTCATTATAATTTCATAAATTAACACATTCAACCTCACAACTCATACCATAATTATACACTAATACAATTGAATAAAATCTTAACATACTAAATATATCAATTTAATTGAGAGGAAAAGATTTGTTACCTTTTAATTCAAAGAATTAAGAGATGGAAAGCTTGAAATCACCACACAAATTTCTTTCCTCCTTCCCCCCTTATTTTCCTCTCAATGCCTCCCCTCTTTAATAAAAAAAAAAAATTCTTTTGTTCCCCTTTTGAGATTTTCTTGTTCAAACTCTTCCTAATAAACTTTAATCACTAGTTATATCTCCTTCCTTTTTTATCTTTATGAATTTATTTTGGATGAAATTTGATAAATTTCACTCAACTCTTCTCCCTCTTAAGCCCTAACATGGCCGGCCACACCCTCCTTAAATTCCACTCCCCACTTGTTTATATATTTACAAGTTCCCCCCCCCCTTTTCATTTAAGTCCTTCCTTGTTTTGTTTTACAACCATTTGGCCCAAAAGTTTGACTTATTCAATTTAATCCTTGTCTCACATTCAAATTATTAGATAATAATTTCCACTCCATTAACACACACACACACACATATATATTTGCCCCCCCCCCTTTTTTTTATAAGTCAAAATATAGGAATTTACCCGGGAGTTACATAGCCACCACTCCACGCCAAAAGAAACCCACAAGGCCACACCGAGTTGTTGTCTCCACAGTAGATCTTTGTCTTCAGCCTTAGCCACCGCTAAATCGCACCCTCCAGCAGCAGCAGCAGTAGCACCAGCCGCAGTCACCACAACTGGTCTTTCAGACCTGTTGATACTGCAGCAGTCACACCTCGCCACCAGCAAATAAGAAAAGGAAACTCAACAATTGCAGCACAAAAGAAGAAATTTGAGGCGAAATTAATTAACCCTGCCACGTCAACTCTCTGGATCCAGGTCAATCGTCATGCCATCACTCCAGAGCCACATCATGCCACTCAGCCACTATGTAAGCAGGCATCGCCACATCATCCCCTATTGCCATGTCAGCTGACATGTCATCTGAGGTCCATCCGCGATCAAATTCGACAATTTAAATGTTGGTCGGTAAATTACTCTACCTTTTGATTTGTTGATTTTACTGTTTTGGTATTGCACTTGGTACTCAAAGTTGTCGTTAATATTACTTTTGTGCCTAGAAATACACACACACACACACACAACCCACCTTGCATTGTTATTTGTCAACTCTTGCTTATCAACCTTTTTCTTCATTGATATTTAGCAACTAGTTGTTGAGCGTGCTGAAACTATTGAAAAGTTGTGATCATTATTTGATTAATCATTCACACTTAAAGGTCTAGCATTGCATGCTTATAATTCTCCTAGCATAATATGTTCTTGATTAATCTTCACATAAGAAAAAAAAATGAGATTAGCTTTATTTTTGTATTGTGACTTCATTTGCAAGAACCATTTGTAATCTCAATTTCATTTATAAATGAGTGTTGCATGCTTTTGTGTCATGAGTCCTAACAAATAGAAGCCCTCACTTTTGACCGTCGTCATGACCCTTTGATATTTGATATGTGGATTCATGATATGGATCGATTGTTTGAGTGTCATAACTTGTTTGATAATAAGAAAGTTAGATTTGCTAAGATGATGCTTATTGGTAAAGCCAAAACTTATTGGAGAGATGTTGAGGATTGTTTAGAGATGAGAGGTAAACCTCTTATAACTGATTGGATCAAAATGAAACAAAACCTTCAGGAGAGGTACCTACCCCAGTCTTATAGGAATAAACTCTTAGACCAATGGAACAATCTAAGACAAGAGAATAAGTCTATCAATGAGTATATAACACAGTTTAACAATTACATGATGAGATGTGCCATAAGAGAGAATGAAGCCATAACTTTGCGTAGATTTTGTAAGGGTTTGAATGATGATCTTAGAAGAGAAGTTGTATTTCAAGGTGTATCTACTTTTGACCAAGTTTGTACCTTAGTTCAAAACTACAAGTTGGTCACAAAGAATCAGTGGAAGAATCATCATGACTTTTATAGTATCCCTACTAGGTCCCAATTCAGAAGTAGTGATTCTTTGTTAGGTGCTCCACCCCCACAGACTTAATCCTGGTAGCGCCCAACTTTATAAGAAAGATAAGGGCAAACGATTTGTCAATGAAGTGTCTAAGGTGAGTTTAAGGGTTAAGTGTACTAATTGTCTAGGGTTTCGTCATATCTCTTTAGATTGCACCTTTAAACCCTTAGTCATCCAAAAATATAAGAATATAGGTAAAGAGGAAGATTGTAGTGTTGAAGTGTATAAACCTAATCTTGAGGATTTTAGTGACCTAGATGACGAGAATGTGCAAGAAGAGGGACTTAACATAATGAATCCACGTGAGCTTGAGAATGAGGTTAAGAAAGAGTCTGATATGTCTACTTTAATGGCAAAGGAAGTTTTAGGTAACTCTTCAGTGGAATCACCTAAAGAGATATGTATGGTCTTAGAAGAGTTTCATGATATTAGTCCTCTTAAACTATCTGGTTCTTCACCCCACATGCTTGGTGTCTAACACATCATAAGTTTAGCGCAACATGTTGAGCTTCCTGACCCCTTACCTCATGCACGTGATGAGGAAGATGAAAATAATCCTAGTTTACTTGGTTGTGTCCATACCATACCTGAGAAGCCTATAGAACACCTTTCATATCTCTTCACGATAGGATGTCTAAGTCAGCTGAGTCGTTACCATGTAGAGTTCATAATTTGCATATTGAGATCATGAAACAAATTCAAGCAAGTAATGAACAATACAAATTTCGAGTTGATTTACTTAAGTATCATGATGCACTTCATGTTGGAGATTATTTCATGATACAGATTAGACCTGAACGGTGTCCTTTGGAAACCGATCATAAATTGCAAGTAAGTAGTGCTAGACCATTCAAAGTATTGCAAATGATTTAATCAAATAATTATGTCATTAAATTGCCATTAAACTTTGATATTAGCTCTACTTTTAACATGAAAGACCTCAGTATTTATAAAATACAACCTATCCCCAATACTTTTTTTAATACCTCTACCTCATTATCCATATATTTAGCACAAAAGAAACATATTAATGCTACTTTGTGTCGCACATCGAAAAATCCGTGCGGCGTCGACCAGTCCTGCCTGGCAATTTTTCTCTCTGTTATAGGGATTGATTTGATTTTGTTGGATTCGTTAGGAGTCACCACCTAGTATTTAATTGAGAATTACTAGAAAACTCAGGTGTACTAATCTTGTCAGAGATTTACAGGTAAGGGAATGGTTATGGTTAGAGAAGGTATTAGCACCCTTAACACACCCTACCTGAAAGAAGTTGTTTTGTGATTGTAATGTGTTAAAAAAATTCTTAAAATTTTATCTTTTCATCGGAATTTAAAAATACAACTTCCTAACAAGTTTATACTTTATACTTCTACACTGTGATCCAATCAAAATATTAAATCCTTCTTTATTCTTTACAATCTCATCATAAAAATATATATCCATAAAAAAAATTCAAACACCCACATACTTTTTTTTTTACTATATTTTTCTTTTTTTCCTTTTTCTTTTTTTTCTTTATTTTTCCATCCACAATACAAATTATAAAAATTCCCAAACTAAATAAAAATTACATTAAATAATCCAAATTTACAAAATAGTCCCCAAAAACTCCAGGAATTGCAGAGGAATGCTTCTGGAATTGCAGCAACACTGGCGGCGCGTCTTCCCACGCGCCACCACCACTGGCGGCGCGTGGGTCCACTCGCCGCCGCCGGTGAAGACCAGCAAGCTGGTAGATCGGGATCGTCTCCTTCTTCTCTTCTCTTCCCGTCCGTACCGGCGGTGCATCTCCCGGTCACCTGCAAAGCAAACCAACAACACAAACAGTTCCGGCTCTCCTTTTTTCAGATCTGCCACAGCCTCTTTTGGATCTGCTTCGTTGCAGATCAGCTGCTGCTGCTGGTCCTCTTCTCCCTTGTTCCATGTACTGGCAGCAAGGAGTGCTGGAGGCTGGCGACCGGCGGTGAAGGAGATTGGATGCTGCTGCTACTGGCCGGTCTGTGGGCACTGCTGAAAGCCGGTTGGAGAAGACTAAGGAGAAGGCAGTTGGGGCTGCCGCCGTGTTCGGTCTAGGGGAGGTTCCAGCTGCGGCTGGGTGTGAAAAATCAAAGCTGGGGGAGTGGCCGGTTCTACTTCTTTGGGGAAGGAGGGTGAGCGGTTGTGTCCTCCTTGGTTTGGCTGGTGTAGAGGGAAGAGCTAGAGACGGTGGAGGAGAAATGGAGAGCTGGCCTTGGTTTTTTTGCTGAGGAGAAGGGGAGATGGTGGAACTGGCTGAGAGGGAGGATCGGCTTGGGTGAAGGAAAATGGAGTCCCGGTTGGAGAGGTGCAGCGGCTGTGTGGAGATAGTGGAACCGGCCGGGTCAAAGGAAAGGCTGCTGTTCAGTAGTGTGAGGGAAGGAAAATGGAGTGGGAGCAGAATGGTTGCTCTGGTTTGGTTTCAAAGAGAGGGGGAGCAACCGTTTGGGGAAGATGATGGCGCCGGTTTGAGGGGAGAAGACCGAAAATCCAACCAGGGGGGGCGGCGGCTGCTGCCAAAAATGGAGAAGAGAGTGATGGTTTTAGGGTGTTTTTTGGTTTAGGGTTTTTTCTTCTTTTTTTTTTTTTTTGTTAAAATTGCCCTTCAAATTAATTTGACCCGCTTAAAATATAATTAAGTCCTTGCACTTAATTAAATTCTTTAATTGAACTCAAATTAATTCTTGAACATAATTAAAATTTAATTTGGCCCATGATTAAATCAAATTGACCCATTAAAAATTTAATTATATCATTGGACTTAATTTTTATGCAAATTCGTCCAATAATCATTTAATTTGACCTTTGAATTTGTATTTTTCTATTTTTGGGCATAATATGGTACAATTAGGCCTTGAAATTCCTTTGAAAATTGTAGCTTGATTTTTGCCTATTTTTGCAGTCTTTCTTAATCAGCTTTCTCCGCATTGCCAGCCTTTATTTTATTTTTTTTATTTTTGTTTTGAAAAAGAAATTGATTTTGGGGAATAACCCAGAATTGGGTGATGACACTTTGAATGCACAAGTTGTTTTTACCTAGGATGGTGAACTTCAGCAAATCCCGGTATATAGGCTTTGAAGACCAGATTTAAACTATACTTGGATTATCAGAGAGACATCACAATAGCTTGATCCTTATCTTTGAGAGCGTTATCAAAGTTGACTTGACTTATACTCGACGGGGTCGAGTTCTTCCAACCCCGGGAGAATTGGTGGGAACACCGAACCCAAAATATTATTTATGCACGCGTATGATCATAGACGATGGAGAATAGCCCAAACAATTGAGAGATTGGGCTTTAACTTATGTTTTTGGGTTTAATTTATATGAACTTTTAGTTGAGGTTTATTAATTTAGCTTTATTTGTTGGGTTTGATTTAATTATTATTGAATATTTTATTTAGTAGGCCATAAGTCCAAATTGCTTGATCTAGTTAGGTTTTAGTATTTATACCCTTCTTTTCTAAATGTTAAAGAGTTTTAATGATTAATGAAAATATTGCAGACTTTGCATATCTTCAATCCCCTTTCTTCTCTTCTTTAGCTTTCTTCTTTCTCTAAAATTTTTTTCTTTTCTTGTTTTAATTTTTATTATTTATTGTCCCGCATCATTAAGCAAGCAAAAATGGTTCAAAACCATAATCTGGATTAGTTTTAAGAATGTTTAGGTCCTTAGAATAACCTTATCGGAGTGTTTTCCATAAAAAAACAGCTTTTAAACTGTTGCAAAACTATAAAATTGGATCAACCATCGGGGGCATCTTCAGTATTGTTCTGACATAATTTTGAAGCCAGTATTCATATACTATGAAAAATGTTCGGTAAATCGGAAGCATCCTAAATATTGTTTCTGCAGGTTTTAAGAGACAGCAACTAAAGTTTCTGGTAACATCAACTCGAAAACTCAGGATCATGGGAGAATGCTCTCGTGGTGACAATTAATGGAGCCATTTTCACAAGGAGCTTCCTATTCCATCATATTATGAAGCTAGTCAAATCAGTACAGAGTTTAAGGGTGGCCTTACTTCAAGTCAAACACCCCAAGAAGATTTTGTAAGTGCAGCTGACCCAGTGCAGGACAATTATGCAAACGCATCCGCATAAACTGCAGAGCCTCAAAAGCCCAAAAACACAGAACCACAATATCAGGTTGCTCAAGAAGTTCCTTCAAAGAACTAGATCAATGAACCAACTAGTGGAAAAATTGATGGGGTTGCAAACGGTTCTGCAACTGAGGCTAAGATTCATGTTACACCAAAGACTTCAGAGGATTGGAAGAGTGATCGTGGCTTGGCTGAAGCAGAAAATAACACTAGCACAAGTGACCAAAAGCGTGAAAATGAGGGCCGCTTGGTCCAGAATGCTGCCAAGATGCACCAGGAAGAAGAAACTGCTGCTGTTAGTGGTAGTGATAAATTTAAACTAGCATATCATAAGCAGGTTCTTGGAGGTTTGGTTGAAGAGATGAAGAAACCAAGAAAAACAACAAACTTGGTCACGGCTGCTGGTTTGTTAATCCTGGTGCTTGGGATGCATGTTCACAACACCATCAGGTTTAATGGAGAATCTGAGAACTATGCCTATGCTTGAAGCGACCAACTCTGTGTAATCAGATAAAGCATACTTGAAACCATGGAAACAATTTGGAAGGAATAAATGGTAAGAAATCCATGCAACTACACAAAGAATAACATCGTCCAAAGCAAAACAAAAACATAAAACACAAGGCTTTTAATCATCAGATTAATTATATATAAATTCTCTCCTTTGTATGCATAAAAAAACAAAGAATTATATAGTTCTTCTCCCCTCATCAACATATATCAGAACAAATTCCAAAAACAAACCAAGGCTAACGAATGGAGTCAAAACCAAATGGTAATGCAGCTGCTGCACGTGTTCATGAAGAGTTTGAACCATCAACAGACTGGATACGGGAGCCAGGAGCTGACACTCTGCGAATCTATTTACCAGGTCTTTGATTCTTTGATTCTTTTTTTTCATTATCTCCAGTTTAATTTTTATTTTCATAATTCCCCATTCTAATGCAGCGGATGTGGACATAGATGAGCCATGTAAAATATGGTGTCTTGAGGGATTTTTTTTTCTTTTCTTTAGTTATGTACGCAATTCTTAACACAAAATTCCATAGAAAATCAAATCTAACATTCTGCTTGTCATCTTTCTGGTTTTCCTACAGGCTTCAAGAAAGAGCAGCTGAAAGTTCAAGTAACCTCATCGCGTGTTCTACGGGTCAGCGGAGAACGCCAACTGAGTGGGAATAGATGGAGCACTTTCCGCAAGGAGATTCCTATCTCATCAAATTATGACACCAATGAGATCGCTGCAAGGTTTGAAAAGGGAATCCTTTATGTGAAGCAACCTAAAATAATTGTTCCAGATGCTCCTAGGCCACAGGAACAAGCGCGATCGCCTGTGGAAGCATCGAAGAATGATCAGAAGCCAGCACAGGAGAAGGCACAGCCGCCTTCAATACAAGCCCCAGGTAAACCTGAACAAAAGTCGTCATCAGTTGAGGGAAAAGTGGAGCCACCCTCAGAATCAGCTACCAAGCCTAAAAAACAACCACAGGAAAAGCCCGCAAGTGAGCAACAACCTGAAGATCCTGTTGCAAAGGTTGGCATGGAGAAACAAATGGGCGGAAAGATTGAAGGATCAGAAGATGATAATCTTTCACCGGGGACACCAAGGAAGGAGAAAGATCCTGTGAAATATGAATGGAATGAGAAGAGCACTAAAAATGGGCAAGATGAAGCAAAGGGAATTGCCACAACAAGCGAAAGTTCTAAACCTGAAAATCTTGTTGACTCTAGCCTTGATTCTACAAACTTGGTTAAAGAAAAAGGACTTCTAAGTGGAACTGAGAAACTCAGAATGGAAAGTTACAAGAAGGATTTTAGTGTTTTGGTCATGGATATGAAGAAGCCAAGAACATTGGTGAACCTGGTTCTGGTTATTTTATTTATTACGGTACTAGGGATGTATGGAAGGAATGCAATCAGATCCCTCAAGAAATCTGATAATTAAGTCTTTTCATCTGTATATTAATCTATACAAATTGTAACTACGTCTGCATTCAAATAATAAAATCCCACCCCGAAAAAAATATTAATGATTCATATATTTGAAGAACGTTGTTATTTCAAACAATCAGGATTATGTTTAGGCTAATGGAAACGCCATTAAGATTGTTACAAAATCATGAACAAAGTTTATGAATTGGAAGAATTGTTACAGTACATGGAACAAGGAGGTACTCTAAGAAGTTTTCCAGAATCATGAACTAGAACGAAGTAGAGAATGGCATTCTCTGCATGTTTGGAGTAATCTCCATGGTGTTTGGAAAATTGGAAGCATTAAGCAAGCAGAAATTGTTTGGAAAATTGGAAGCATTAAGCAAGCAGAAATTGTTCAAAACCATAAACTAGATTAGTTTTAAGAATGTTTAGGTCCTTAGAATAACCTTATCAGAGTGTTTTCCATAAAAAAACAGCTTTAAAACTGTTGCAAAACTATAAAATTGGATCAACCATCGGGGGCATCTTCAGTATTGTTCTGACATAATTTGGAAGCCAGTATTCATATACTATGAAAAATGTTCGGTAAATCGGAAGCATCCTAAATATTGTTTCTGCAGGTTTTAAGAGACAGCAACTAAAGTTTCTGGTAACATCAACTCGAAAATTCAGGATCATGGGAGAATGCTCTCGTGGTGACAATTAATGGAGCCATTTTCACAAGGAGCTTCCTATTCCATCATATTATGAAGCTAGTCAAATCAGTACAGAGTTTAAGGGTGGCCTTACTTCAAGTCAAACACCCCAAGAAGATTTTGTAAGTGCAGCTGACCCAGTGCAGGACAATTATGCAAACGCATCCGCATAAACTGCAGAGCCTCAAAAGCCCAACAACACAGAACCACAATATCAGGTTGCTCAAGAAGTTCCTTCAAAGAACTAGATCAATGAACCAACTAGTGGAAAAAATTGATGGGGTTGCAAACGGTTCTGCAACTGAGGCTAAGATTCATGTTACACCAAAGACTTCAGAGGATTGGAAGAGTGATCGTGGCTTGGCTGAAGCAGAAAATAACACTAGCACAAGTGACCAAAAGCGTGAAAATGAGGGCCGCTTGGTCCAGAATGCTGCCAAGATGCACCAGGAAGAAGAAACTGCTGCTGTTAGTGGTAGTGATAAATTTAAACTAGCATATCATAAGCAGGTTCTTGGAGGTTTGGTTGAAGAGATGAAGAAACCAAGAAAAACAACAAACTTGGTCACGGCTGCTGGTTTGTTAATCCTGGTGCTTGGGATGCATGTTCACAACACCATCAGGTTTAATGGAGAATCTGAGAACTGGAGGATCCAAGATAAAAACTGTACTGTAAACCTTTGAATAAGTGGTACATAAACTCAAAACATGTTTGCAAATGTACAATGATGAATAAAGGGCTCAAAATCTTGAAGAGTTTCAGAAAATATGTCCAGAATAATATTAAATAAAGAGAAGGAATAACCTTTTTGAGGAAAAAGAAATCTTCTAGAAAAGAAAAGAGAAACATAGTAGCTTATGTTCAAAATAGGCCAACCTGTAAGATTGGGTGCTGAAATGCATGAAATCGATCATGTTCCCACCAAATTAATTCAGAGGTGGATGCTCTCACTAAAAGGTCATACATAAGGAAGAAAGAGTTTCTATATGGTCTGTAAAGCTTTCCTTAAAATAGATTTAAGGGAATAAAAGGCTGTAAAGCAGCTTACAAAGAAAATTGTTTTGCCCCGCTCAGGAGGAAAAATCTGAGAAGCTTCAAAAGGAAAAGAAATAATTGATGTAATAATAAAAAGGAAGAATTGAATACAGAGAAAACATGTGGAAGAAAAGAAAGTTCCTATCACATTACAATTCTTTCTTTATATTGTATATAAAACCAACAAATTTGGGACCTTTCTTTGGCATTTGAAAGAAACATATCATTTGAAAGGTTAAGATGGATAGCACTAGGCCATTGGCTAAAGTTAATGATCAAGTCTATGAAGATATTGATCCTAAAATGGAATGGGTGAATGATGCTGGATTCGACACCCTACTTGTCCGTCTACCAGGTGACATTTTATTCCTTAAAATGATGTGAAATTCTAGTCATTTGTTCTTGTTTATGATCGTTTGTTTGCTTTAGAGAGTGTTTGGTCTGGTTGTTTGCTTTGTTCGTGCCCAGCAAGGCCACACAGAAGTTCTTTCTTTTTTCTATGATAAAGAAAAGAAAGCAGTAAAAAAAATGTATAATAGGATGCATATATTGATCGTACAGGTTCTACGAAGCAGCAACTAAGGATCCAAGCAGCAACAGGTGATCGAAAACTCAAGATCACAGGAAAGAGCCGTCAGGGAGACAATAAATTGATCCGTTTTAACAAGGAGCTTACTGTTCCATCAGTTTATGATCTTGATCAAATCCGTGCTAAGTTTGAGGGTGGAGTACTTTATATCAAACACCCCAAAAAAATATCAGTCCAGCCATGCCGGTACAGGAAAATAATGCAAGCTCAACTACAGAGACTCAAAAGCCTGCAAATGAAAAACCAGAAGACGAAACAAGTGGACAAGATTAGGCTACTCAATAAGTACCTCCAAAAACACAGACAGAAGGACAAACAAGTGGAAATATTGATGGACGAGCAAATGCTACTTCAACTTAGGCTAACTTGAAGGATCCGAAGAGTGATCATAGCTTGACTGAAGCAGGAAAGGTCACAGGAACAAGTGAAAATCATGAAACCGCGGCAGTAGTGGCTTGGTAGCCAAGAAAAAGAAGTTGAGAATATAAAAAACATTGGTTGTGTCAGCTGACATGTTTGTTGTTGTCCCAGGGCTTTATGCACAAAAAGCTATGAGGTCTCATGGAGAATCTGAGAACTAAGAATCCAAGAACTCACTACGTCTTCATTTTTCAAGTGTGTGCTTAGGAATAAATTCTACACATCGTCAAAACATGTCTGAAAGGTAAACAAGTTGAATAAGAGGTCAAAATTTGAAGAATTATGCCATTGTATTCCAGGGAAAGGAAGCAGAAATTGCAGTTTGCTCCAGCTTATCAGATTTTGGACGATCTGTTATTTCATTTGCAATGTGTAGCTTTGGATTAATCATATTCATACCAATTTTGGTATTTTTGAGTCCTGACAGCCTCTAATAGCTATTAGCCTTTAATTAATCAAGTCTCGCCTTCACTTAGTAAAAGATGATTCATTAGTGTTGGTTATTTTTTCGAGATAAAAGAAACAGACATGATGACAATGATGATAGGAAAGATATATCTACTTGCATTTTTATTTTTAAAAAATAGAAATTCATACCAAAATAGTCTCAATATATATTTATTTTACATTTTTATCTTTTGTTCCTTCAATTAAAGAAAATGTGTAGAAAAAAGAAAGTTCCTTCACATTGCAACTCTTTCTTTACCTGTGTGTATAAGGCCACCACAATTCGGTACCTTTCATTCTCACTTGAAACATATACATCGATACAAACCCTAAGATGGATAGTACTAAGCCAATGGCTAAAGTTAGTGATCATGTTTGTGAAGATATTGATTCTACAATGGAATGGGTTAAAGAAGCTGGATATGGTAGCCTACTTGTGCATCTAACAGGTGATATTTCATTAATTCATGCTTTATTTTCGGATTCAGGCCATTTGTTCTTGTTTATGATCATATGCTTGCTTTAGAGGGCGTGTAGCTCGCTTCACTCATGCATGTCCAGAATGGCCACACAAAAATTAGAACAAGTAAAAAGAGAGGAAAATTCGTATACCTGGATGTTTATGTTGATTCTATAGGTTTCAGCAAGTCAGGATTCAAGCATCAGGTCAGAAACTCGAGATCGGGGTGACAATGAATGGATCCGTTTTAACAAGGAGGTTATTGTTCCATCAGATTTTGATCTTTTTACAAAATCCATCAAGGTTTTGAGGGCGGAATGCTATATATCGGTCCAGCCAAACCGGTAAAGGAAAACAATCCAAAGCCAGCTGCAGGACCTCAAAGGCCTGCAAATGATAAACCACAAGACCAGAAGAGTGGGACAGGATTCGGCTGCTCAAGTCGTGCCTCCAAATTCTAGGAAGGACAAACAAGTGGAAATATTGATGGGTGAGACTTGAAGGATCAGAAGATGAAGCAAATATCAACAGTAATATTCGTTATGACTGCTGACTTTCACTTTGAAGAACCAATGAGCAGGACAGCATGGGCAAAGAAATAAACAGCTTCATGAGCTTAAGATATTCCAAGGACATAAACCTTGTGAAACACATCCAGTTACATAATAATTGCTTCCTAAATTAAAAGAAAAACAAGGAAAATAATCATCTCAGAAATAACACGGAAGAAGAAAAACAAGGAAAATACTCATCTCAGAAATAACATAGATCAGACATAATTTCCGTTCGCTGATGAAAGAATGGTATTTCGTCATAATTTCCATTCGCTGATGAAAGAATGGTAATTCGTCAAAACTTTTTGAGCTCACTGGGCACTTCCGAGCTTGGTGCGAAGATGCTTGGCAGCTGCGACCATGTTGCTGAGGGCAGGTTTGACTTCAGCATATTTGCGGGTCTTCAAACCACAATCAGGGTTGACCCAAAGGATGTTGCTTTCAAGGACAGCAAGCATCTTCTCAATGCGGTCTGCGATTTCTTCTTCTGAGGGGATCCTAGGAGAGTGAATGTCATAAACACCAGGCCCAATGCCTGCACCATATTTCACGCCCTCACGGAAGACTGACAGAAGCTTCTCATCTGATCTGGAGTTCTCTATAGTGATCACATCAGCATCCATGTCAATGATTGAGTGGATGATGTCATTGAAGTTTGAGTAGCACATGTGGGTGTGGATCTGTCCAAGACATAACGGTTATTTAATGTATCATCCAAAGTATCGCTAATCCAGCAAATTGCATTGGAGGAAAAAGGGGAGGCCACTCCCGCCATGTAACCCAAGGTTTAATAAATATCTCAAAAAAAAAAAATCAAAGAAAGAAAGGAAAGAGAGTAAAGAACCTGAGTGGTGTCTTCGACTCCACAATTAGTGATCCTGAAAGAGTGAACGGCCCAGTTCAAATAGAAAGCATGCTCAGACTTCCTTAGGGGCAAGCCTTCTCTCAAAGCAGCCTCGTCAATCTGGATGACAGTGATTCCAGCTTTCTCAAGATCCTCAACCTCATCCTTGATGGCCAAAGCTATTTGATAGCAGGTCTCGAATCTATAACACAAACATAGATAGGTAAAGTCAAATAATATTAGAAACCCTGAAAACCAAGCATGGTTATAATTATTTTACTTAAATTCTTACCTGGGCTGGTCGTTTCTGACAAAGGACCAGTTTAAAATGGTAACTGGACCAGTAAGCATTCCCTTCATGGGTCGCTTAGTCATACTTTGAGCCATTGAAGACCAGAATACAGTCATGGCCTTGGGGCGGCTCACATCACCATAGATGATAGGAGGCTTGACACAACGAGAACCATAAGATTGGACCCACCCATTAGCGGTGAAGGCAAAACCAGACAATTGCTCACCAAAGTACTCAACCATGTCGTTCCTCTGCATTGCAAGAAATTTTTAAAAATCAGTAAAATCTCAAAGGGAGGAAAATGCATCACAGCTCAGTAACTAAACTATTTTATTTAGAGGGAAAACTCACTTCTGGTTCACCATGCACTAAAACATCAATGTCAAGCTCTTCCTGGATTTTGACAACCTTGTTAATTTCCTCCTTGATGGCCTCAACATAATTTTGCTCTGAGATCCTATTTTTTATCAAAAAGGAAAAAGAAAAAGAAAAACCAAAATCAGCTAAGTTGAAACACAAACTGCAACTGATAAACTTAAACATAGGTGCAATAATGCAACAGTATTCTCACTTCTTAGCCTTGTATTCACGGCGCACTCTTCTAAGGTCCATGGTCTGAGGGAATGATCCAATTGTTGTGGTAGGAAGAATAGGAAGGTTCAACTTCTTCTGCTGAGCGTCCAGCCTAGCACTAACGTTGGTAGCACGGCGGTGGTCAGAACCCTTCAAAGCAACGGCCTGAGGAAGAAGGCAAAAATCCAAAGTAAGAACAAGCTATGAACATAAGCCATACAACAGCATTAAGGATGAACTAAAAGCCACTTACAGCCTTTTGAACAGCCTCATTTGTCACCCTTGGTGAGGATTTTCTTGAAGCCTGAGCTGCTGCATTTGCAGAAAAGAATGCCTGGACATATGGAAATAGGAGGCAAAGACCTTAGTGCAACTCTTACTAGTCATATCATCATATTTCTCACAAGAAAAATCTTTCAGGAGTAAGATCTCTTGGTATTCTAATAATGACAACAAACAACATAATACATATATATGCATCTGACCGTAAATCAATTCATTTGATACAGAAAAGCATTAAATGCAGATTGGGTTCAAAACTGTCTAGAAGAAACCTTGGTAGCACAATAGATAAAAAATAAACAGCAATGAACTTCTAATTCTTAGACACTGTTTTAAGTTTTAAATAATGAAGAGGATGATGTATGATGAGAAAACTGAGAGATGAGGTACCTCATCCTGCTGTCCAGCAAGTGCCTTAGCCAAGGCGTTTACTTCAACTACTTTCTGTGCTGCAAATGCAAGCCATGACTTGATCTCTTTGTCCAACTTAGGCTCGTTAACTAGATCAACGGCAGTGTGCAGAAGAGAGCAGGAAGTGGATACTACAAGCTTGTCTGCAAAAGCATAAGATAGATGCATTTTTCAGCTTCATGTAAATTGAATCAAAATAGCAATGATAAAGCACCATATTAAAGCATTAATACCTTTGCCAACAATGCCCTCAAGAGCTTTTAGTGTATCGAGGGAAGAACCAAGATTGTTAGCCCAGATGTTCCTTCCATCAACCACTCCAGCAAAGAGGTATTTTCCAGAAGGGAATCCACCCTTAATCAATTCTAGGGTCTTTGTTCCCCGAACCAGGTCAAACCCAAATCCAGTAACACTCTTCAAAGAAGTGAGTGTTTTGTATGCTTCAACTGGAACATCAGCAAAATATGTCTCAACCAGAACATTCAAACCAGATAAAGATGCCTCAAGTGCAGAGTAGGCATGGGTAAATGCTTGCAATTCATGAGCTCCAAGATCCATCACAAGTTTCGGCTCATCAAACTGAATCCAGCTTGCACCTGCTGCCTTTAGTTCAGCCAGAACTTCCCTGAAAGAAACTAATTGTCAGCATAGATTCCCAAGATAGAGACAAATAGCATAGCCTAACATCCAACCCAATAAAACTCAGAAAATAGTTGGGCACTCACTGGTAGACAGGAAGAATCTTGTCAATTAGGGAGAGGAGAGAAAAGGATTTCTCCACACCCTTTGCTGGTTTTGATAGCAACAAGTAT
The DNA here is from genome assembly GCF_951802175.1 of Populus nigra. NCBI lineage: Eukaryota > Viridiplantae > Streptophyta > Magnoliopsida > Malpighiales > Salicaceae > Populus > Populus nigra. The sequence continues at coordinate 3,619,105 of NC_084858.1, forward strand.
GAAACAGGACCGACGAGGACGGGCACTGTATCAACTCCAAGCTGTGTCACAGAAAAATAAAAGATTGTTAGTTAACCAATAAAATCATTTAGAGACAGTCAAATTAAAGAATGTTTCCACTGAACAGCCACAATGAACACAAGATTCTCATGAAGACACTATCCTAGCTCGATGTGTTGACAACATGACTAAGGCTCTCAGATGGGACTGAAGTTTGCTTCCTATGAGAAGGTTTAAAATTGACCCATGAATCATGGTAAAAGTGGGGGTACCAAGATGATAAAGACAGCTGTTATTGAACCATGGTAAATTTAACAAAGGAAAATTTGCTAAAACTTAGACTGACAGCATGTATAATGACTTTCATGTTATTTTTCTATCAGAGCAAAAAATCCTCATTCTATTACTTTATGATATCCATGATATGAAATTCAAGTTGAATATCCAAGGAAGGCTCAAGCTTCCCCATGATCATTTATCATGTGCAAAGAAAACCATTCAAAAAACAACAAAAAAAATAGAAAATTATAAATAGCAGCGAGAGGATAACTTACAGCCTTGGCCTCCTTGTACTCGTTGACAGCCTTGTGAGATGCGTAGGAGAAGTTTACTTCTGGTCCCAATTCAGGGACAATGTAATGGCTGCACCAATATTACAATGCCGTTCATATACTGTTAGTTTTAGTCTTGTTATACTTCGAACGAAAGTATGAACAAACATTATAGGAAAAAATGATACTTACTAGTTGGTATCAAACCACTTGGTCATTTCCATGGCCGGGACTGAGGCATTACCTCTAGCCATGGAAAAATAGACATCAAATCCAATCTCACCACCATTCCATCCATATCTTGGAGGAACAGCACCAAGCATGGCTGTAGTGTCCAACACCTGATCATAGCATGAAAAAGTGTTGCTGGGAATAAACTTGATTCCAGCATCAGACATCTGCTTCCAGATGGATGACCTGAGATCAGCTGCCACCTTCTGTAAATCTTCAGCACTGCTCTTGCCATCCCAGAAAGATTCCAAAGCAAACTTGAGTTCTCTCTTGGGGCCCATGCGAGGGTAACCAACGATGTGGGAAGCCATTGCTCTGTTTCAACATAAGACATTAAACAAAGCTTAGATCCCAATGCATGTCTTAAACAATAGCCAAATTGCATATAGAACAACAGAGGAATAGCTTCACAAAACCATAAATCAAGAGTCCCAAACTTCCAATGTTAAAGGATAGTACCATCAAAAACTACATTAAAAGAATGAAAGACAATCCATCAAATCGCATACTACAATCGCCAAATAGAACCATAAGGGGACAAAAGAATCAGCAGGTTCCATCAAACCTAAACTAACTCCCATGGACACTGCAACTGATCTAATAAGTAAACACAGAATGTTTCAATAAAATGAAACGACAAAAGAGAGAGGTCAAGAGAGAATGTCCATACAACTAACTTTCAACCCCCAAACGCACCTTTTTGGAATCTAATCAGATGCTATAAGAGAAAGTGGATTTATCTATATAGTTAACCAAAATTCAAACTTTATTCCATAAGGAAATTAAATCGAAAATTAATGATCCAGATCCCATTTGATTCATAACCGACATAGCTGACATTCAAAAACACAAACACATTAATACTAGCCATCATGTCTAATCAACTAACACAACTCCCAACAACAAAATCCATTGTCATAGTTAATGGAACATAACGTCAATAAATGCATGTCATCCACACGCTTCCAATTCCCATTTCCAGATCTGAATCAAATTCCCACCCGAAATCCACATTCAATCACCAAAACCAAACAACCCCTTTATCGACGATCAGAAACCAATCCAAAAGTTCGAATCTTTGACCATTTAAAGATCCCAACAAAACTAACTTCACAAACCCAAACTCAACCATTTCCCTCACAAACATAAACCAAACAACCCCATTTGCAAACAAGACCAGATCAACGAAACAACAAGGTCAAAACAAGAACTTGCAAGTTTCTCATCGGATCTACCAAGAATCGATCCATTCAAAAAGCAAACAATTAGATACCAAAAAAGGGATTTCAGAAAAAGGTAATGTAGTTAATAAATACGATACCTAATAGAGAAGGAGCGAAAGGAGAAGCGGAGAAGTGAAGGAGGAGAGTGGGAATTGGTGGCGGTGAAGGAAGTGGAGAAAGAGAGAGAGCGAAGGGATATGAGTCTACGAGATGAGAACGCCGCGAGTATGTGATGAGAGAGTCGGTTCATTTATAACGGAAAAGCTGCCATATGCAGTGTACTACAGTCCCTCTTTTCTCTCTAGATCTGAACCATTTGTTTTTTATTTAATTTATTTAATAAATAATCTTTGTTTTGGAGTATTCCGTTGGAAGAAAAAAAAGTATTTTTTATTTTTTTTTCTCTGTTTTCATTGATTAATTATTTTTGTTTTGTACTTGGATATTTTCATGCGTTTCAGTGCCAGGAAAAAATAAATTATGCTAGTAATATGTGCAAAGGTAAGAAAAAGACACGTAACCATTATTAAAAGTAAGCCACTATTTAGAGTTATGTTTCTAGTGAATTTTTTTTAATTTAGTTTTAATTCAATTGATGTATTTTAGTTAATTTTTTATAATTTTAATATAATATGTTAAAATTATTTAAAATATTTTAATTCAATATATTTTCAGATGAAAAGTACTTTCAACTATATTACAAGGCAAGAACATATAAAAATATATTAAATTGATATTTTTATATAAAAATATTTTAGAATTTATTTATAAAAAAACACTTCAACAATGATATCAAACGATCCTTAAGTGTTATGATATTAATATGGTTTAAATGTTATGTTATGGTATCTAAAAATCAAACCAATCAATAAAAATTATTATACACACACAGAAAATTTCATTTCAGTTTTATTATGCAACAAAATAATATGGCAACAAAATTGAATATTGTAACCCAACTACTAATGGGAAATTAATGTTCAATTTATAGCAAATAATATTTTATTTTGGTATTAGGTAGCAGCTATACGGTGTTGGTATTTTAATTTTTTTTTAATATTGGATAATGTTAAGTTGCCATGACCATCAATGTATTGGGTTTTTAAAAAAAAATTCACAATAATTATCCAATTTATCTATTTTTTGTTATGATGTTAATTCATCTATTTTTAAAAAATGTATACAATACTTATCCCATTTATCCCAATGTGTCTCAAGTTTCACTAGGTGTAGGTATAGTTTTCAGACCCGATCTGGTCTAAGGCTCGGGTTAATTTGTTTTTTTTAAATCAAAATAATATTGTTTTAGTAAAAAAAACACAAAAGTTAACGGGTTGCAACTGGGTCACACTGGGTTTTTTCTTTCTTTATTTTTTTTTCAACCCGGTCCAATTTCAACCCTGAATCGACCCGTCAGGCCAGGCCGGATTTCAAAACTATGGGTGTAGGTAAGGATTGAAGTAAAATATAATTTGTGGAGGGCAAAAAAAATCCAAAAAGACAAATCCATCACCTACTTCAAACTTTTTGGGAAATTAGTTGAATATGAGTCATCTTTGAAATCTTATATTTTAGATCAAAATGAACATGAACATGACCATGACCATACAACCAAGCTTCGATTTTAATTTTATAATCACTTCCATTGTCACATCCATGAAGTTGGTGCCCTAGTGGATGTATACTTGTAAGCAACTTCCCTAGAATGCAATCTACTCAAAATTGTGTGGTGAGGTGAGCCATATCTTTTGCACTATAGATTCACCAACAATCCACTTCTACACTTATAATTAATTATTTTTCAATATTACCCTTTTGTTTTCGACATTCATGTGTTTTTCAAGATTCCATATATCATTGATAAAATTATAGTTTTGAAACTCGGATCAACCCAACGAGTCGACCCGGAGCTAGAACCGGACCGAATTGAAGAAAAAATAGACGAAGAAAAAACCAATGTGGCTTGGTTAACCCAGCAAGACCCAATCAAAAACCTGGTTGCAGCCCGTTGATTTTTTTTACTAATACGACGTCATTTTAATTTAAAAAATTGACTTGGACTACCCGGTCAAAACCCAGAACCTGAGCCTTGGATCGGGTCGGTCACCAGGCCGGGTCTGAAAATTATGGATAAAATTAAAACTTTTAGAGAACTACAAGGATAAAAACGAGAATTTTTAAACTATATGAATGGAGGTGGGAGATGGGTGAATTTGCAGGAGCAAAAAAAATGAAGTTTACCAACTCGCGATTAGGACAATAAGAGAGAGAGAGAGAGAGAGAGAGAGAGAGAGAGAGAGAGAGAGAATTATCAAATAAAAAGGACCACACTAATTTCCATAGTCATACAATATTATTATATTGGTGATGTGAGTCGGTGAGATGGGACCGTTCTTCAGTATTCACATGGAAGCCTCCGTGCTCTTAAAATTTAATTTAATTATTAATTTATGTCGGTGCCATGGTCATTAAATTCCTGTTTCTTACCGTGCTAGCAGGTCTTTTTTTAAAAAAATTATTTAAAAATATTTTTTTATTTTTTAAAATTTATTTTTAAAATCAACAAATCAAATATATAAAAATATAAAATAAATAGTTTAAAATAAAAATATATTATTTTTTATAAAAATATATTAACCGAATGAGTTATTGATATTAATTTGGAGTGAGTTGGGTTTATATTTTTAATTAAATTAAGGACTGATTTAATTAAATTCAAGTGAATTTACAAGTTAAGATTGATATGAGAAATTAAAACGAGATTTTACAAGATTAATTTTATGATTTTATTTTAATTTTACAAAAATAATATTATTTTAAAATTCAACAACATTAATCCTAACAATGGATATAACTCGGGTGAAGTTTGGTGCTCATGCTTGATATAGACAAATGATTGCTTTAAAAAAAAAAGCACGTATTCTGCAATTTGTTACAGCAATGATTGGACCAACAGGCGTGCTTTATTGGTCAAGATGACATAATTAACAGCCACTACATTTATTTATTTATTTATTCATTTGTTGTAAAGTTAAAGTCTCTTTTTATAGGATATTTAAGAATAGGGTGTCAGTTAACTTTTAAATTTTATTTTTAAATATATTAAAATAATATTTTTTTATTTTTAAAAACTTATTTTTAAAATTAACATATCAAAATATCTAAAAACTAAAAAATTATGAATTTAAAATAAAAAAATATTTTTTAAAAAAAATACTTATAAACCATGAAAAAAAAAACCTGCATTTGCTATCTAATTTGCAAATGTCGACCTCATGGCACCCGGGGAATTGACAGGAGCCATACACAATGAAATAAATAATTTCTCGAGATGGTAATTATTCTAAAAATACTTCTTATCATCCAATAAAAATAAATAAACAAAGAACCTTAAATTAAATTTTTTAGTGTTTTTTTATCGTTTTAATATACTAATGTTAAAAATAAAATTTAAAAAATAAAAAATATTATTTTAATATATTTTCAAACGAAAAGTATTTTGAACAATAACCCCAACTATACTCTCAAACAGGCCCCTGGAATCAGATCTTGTTTTAAAAGTACATTTGATTAATTTTCTTGGGTTCTTGAATATCATACACATTGAAAACAATAAAACAGAAGTTATTCAAGAGTCCTTAGGATCCTGTTAGACAGATATAGAGTTGTCTAGAGATTTATTTTCTGAAGATCTGATCTTTTTCGATTTTGAATATTTTTTTAAAGGTTGGGTTATCGCAAACCGCAAGTCGTCTAATTTTTCGACCTCTAATGATAATCCACACGAACCACCCGTGAGAAATCTCTTAAACCCCTATCTAAGAGAGAGTGATTGCTATGCCTAGAGTGCTAGCTCTAATTCAGTATTTTAATAGTTTTTTTGTCTAACAGACAACCTCTCTAAATAAGAGGCATATCTTATTATTTATAAATTTTTTTTGCAAAACCTTATAAATTGGCAAAAATAAATTTGTCCCATGAATAATATCCATATATTAATTCAGAATAATTTTAGAAAGTAACTCAATCGAGTTTTGCTTGATTTTTTTTAGGTCTAGAAATATAATCATTGTATTAATTATATTCTAGTCTTTAATTTCTAAAATATATTTTAATCAAGTCATACTTAATTAAATCATTCCAGTTTACTTTTTGATTAATGGTTCTATGTGTGTGTGACCCATTAGGTTCTTAATATGTTGACCCAAATATAAATCATAATTATAGTTAAATAGAATTAAATAAATTAAGTAATTTAATTTATTATCAATTAAATAATTGATTAATTTATATTTAAAGATCAAGTGCATTACCTAGCAAGTGTCATGATCCCCTAAATATTATAAAAGTCATTAGTGGTTTGACTTAACCTTTTAGTGACCTGTTTCTCAGTGTAATTATTATTTTTTTCATCAATAATGTTCTGATTTAACATTAAATTATGGAATATGTCTACCATATTAAATCATGTTTATTCTCTACACATTAGTCATTGATTGTTTGAATAAAAATTGAAACCCTTTGTAAATCTCATTCCACCTTGACAAAGAATTTCTCAGTCAATAGTACTTGAGAAAATATGTGATATTTTTTCTAATTTACCCAGGGTGATGAATCCTCTCTTGATGACTCAAATAACTTCATATAGTTCACGTTATATCCAATGTATGTCCTTCCATTACCTCGATTAAGATATCATGTGATATGATCAAAGTATAACACTATTTATATAAAATAACTTAGTGATCTCAAGTTTAAAGATCATTTACACAACCATCACGTGAGATTTTCTATAGACATAGATGATCTCTCCATACGTAATTCTAATATAGGCCAATTCAGTTTACATGTCTTATGATAAGCACCTATATATGAGTTCTATGTATTATTTATATCCCAGCTCATAAGAATAGATGTTTCATTTTATATATAAAAGAACATAATATATATTAGTCTCTACAGTTCTAATAAATGTCCAGTATTTAAAAGAACATTGAGTAGGAATAATGCTTTGAAACAATATGAATCTCATAATTATAACAATTTTATATTTTTCTTTGCAAAATATTATTATCATGTTGACTTTATCTTTACTCTAGATTCATAAATCAAATATTAAATTAATTAATGTAATATTAATTTAATATTAAAGATAAATTAAGCCTTTATTAATAATAAACATATATTTACATGAATATAATGATGTCATGTATAACCAACCAGTTGGCTACATATCATATTAAACTAGCAAATTTCTCATATAAAAAAAATCTATAAAGAAAATATAAAAACATTGAAATAAATTTGTCTCAAGCGAATTTCTTCAATCTTAGTTTGTATGCTGGTATTATACCTTTAAATGATTTTAACGACACCATTTATCATACTAATATATTAATATGATTTGAAGTTGAAGGTTTGGATTGAAAAAGGTTAATAAAAGAAGCAAATCTCTTCAATATTTTTCCCCACTTATTTGTGAAATATGGCTAGTCGATAAAGAAAAATTACACTAATTACTTCAAATAACATTTATTGACATTATCCCCACTAATTTATTTTTTAAGAATAGATAGCAATGCATCATGCCAATTTTCTTTTCCTAGGCGCATGGAGGATCATATGCTCTCCACTGGGTATTTTGCAGCACACACGAGAGGATAATTTCCTACAAGGATCTTAGCTAGCTGCTGCGACACCTGCTACTTTCCTCAGGTTTCTTTCTCTCGTCGTCTAATCTCTGTCCAGGTACGAAACCTTCCTGGACAAGGTCCATCTCTTCAGATCCTCCCATCATTCGTAGCTTCAAGACTCGGATCAAGCAAAAAGCCTGAGAGTGTCCCACATAGCCCAAAATTTGGAGTTCTTTTTTTCACTTTTTTGTTGTGGTGGTTCTGTCAGGAAATTGGCTAAAAGTAAATGCCAACGATCAAAATTGTCGAGCTTAATTTTGATCAAGATCGGGCAGACTGACAACAAGTACTTATCGTCACAAAGTACCTATGACCTTTTGTTTTGTCATGATTCTGTGCTTTGTTGCATCCAATCTGTAACTTCTCTTCCAGCAATAAAGCAAACAAGAATTCCCTCAATGCTGTAATGAAGGAACATCAGAGTAAATTAATTTGCATCAGAAATGTTCATCTCTTGTTCATCCTCCAGGATCTATCTAGCCATTAATGATTTTCAACTAAATTCAACTTCGAAAGAATTTTCAGTGTCTATTCACAGGAAAGGCACGAGGGTTGGTTCAAGACTGTGGACTTCTGTCACATCCCCTATGCAGGAAAGCTCCAATCTGCATGCCCTCACCGTTAAAGTTTGCTAGATTTCCTTGCGAAAAAGGTGTCATGATTTTGACTCTGGTTCACTTTTCAGCCTTCTTCACTCTGTTTTGTTTCTTAATGTCGCCACCTGCTGGACAATCTAGGATTCTGTGGCACTTGATTTGATTCAATCTTTACCTTCTAAATATCAATTTCATGTACACAGTCCGAATTTGATAAGATGATTCTCCAGGAAACCTCACACGTAAATTTATTGTTGAAAAATAATATAAATTATATATTAAAATCTTATTTAATAGTTTAAGAGTCATAATATTATATTTTTGTTGACCGGTCATGAGTTTGAATCTTACTATTTAATTTTATTTGATAAAATTAATAGCAAAAGATGGCGTGTATCTATGTAAAATTCACGTTTTAAGATTTTCACTTGAAAAATTATAAAGTATAAGCTTTTGAATTTAAATAGTTTCTTGATACTAAACATATTCAATCAATTACTCAAGCATAAATAAGAACCTCTTTTTGGTTTCTCGATACTAAACATATTCGATCAATTAAATAGTATTTTTTTATGATTTGAGAATCTATTAAAATTTCGACATAGTTTCTCCTATATTAAAAGATTTCAAGTTATTGATTAAATATGTTATACTTCCATTAATATTTAATTCATATTCCAATCATTATCCAATCATCTTGAACTTATCACATCACAATTCATCTCATCACATCAATCATATTTTGTATCATACATTTAACTACTACATGAATTAAATTATGATTCATCCACAAAAATAATAGGAATATGACAATATATAATTTAAACTAAGTGTCATTTAACTATTATGTTCATAGTTAATACAAATGTTACAAAGGAAAAAATTCTAATAATCATGAATTTAACTAATATTTAAGTACAACATCTCATAAAATTCCTAGTATAATAATAATTACATTAAATATTTAATATTTAATATATATGTTATCATCGTAAAATTACATAAAATATGCAATATCAATTATATTCTTATAAAATACAAAATACAAGAGCTTCATAATCTACTAATCCCGACAAAACTGCGAGGACCTTGAAATCATTTTATACCATGATTAATTAATTAATTAATTGACATAACATAACATTTTTATACACAATCTAATGAATTTACCAAGTAACTAAGGTATACACTACCATTAAGAATTAAAGTAATAAATAACTCAATTTCTCTTCTTAATAATTTCATCAATTCCTTGAACATCTAAAAGATTTGCTTTTTAACCAGAATTTGAGTAATAAACCCGATCCAGGGTATCTAATTTTACAGTCCTGAACATGACACTAATCCTTAAACCAATGAACTAATTATCCAACCTAAAATAGGACACTAGTTCTTAAACCAAAAATTAGTCATCCAACCCAAAACAAAGTATTAATCCTTAAATCAAGAAACCAATAATCAAGCCCAGAACAAGGCACTAGTTCTTAAATCAAGAACTATTCATCCAGCTCAGAACAAGGCATTAATCCTTAAACCAAAAAACCAATTATTCAGCCTATAATAAGTCACTGTTTCTTAAACCAAGAACTAATTATCCAGCCTAAAACATGGCTATAATCTCATATCAGATATTAATACAATTAAATAGTAAGGAATTTACTTCAATATTTATAACAATT